>NC_084533.1:6275537-6879287 GCF_024500275.1 Phycodurus eques | reverse complement strand
TGTGGCGACCCCTAACTGGACAATTCGATAGGAAAAGAAGAAGACACTCTTCAGAGTTTCAGATTAAAAAAATAAAACTCTTTTATTTGAGTGGTATTTACTGTAGGCTTCTAGATATCTTACTATTAATATCTAACTCAAAATGCTGTTACAGTTCCTCAGAGGAGCTCATGATAAAACATGACTCAGCTAAATTGATGAATAATTCATCTGATTTGTCAAACCATCTCCTACTAATGTCTGGACCTACTCGCCAGCATCACCTCCTCTTTGTGTGTTCTTGCTAAAATGTCCATTTCACACACACGCAGCAACATATCACCACACGCCTCTTGAAAAGCGAGAAGAATAGGCTTTTCGAGAAAATCTGCAAAGATGTTTTCATTGGTCAAGTGAGTCAGGAGACATCCCGTCTTTTGTAAAACATCTCGCTGTAGTTGTGTTGTGGGTTTCTTTCTGCACATAAGAAGATAAATCAGCTTGGTCGGCGTACAGATGCCCACGTTTGATGTTTTTCTGTTACATCTCTGAATAAAACCTAAACATGCCCTTTTATCACTCATAGTGAGAAGTACTAGATTAAGTGTGGTATAGAACTTAAAAAGTATATTTAGCAATAATGAGTCTGTGCCCTGCTAAAGACGCAAGGAGATACTACTTGGGCTGTAGCTAAATATGACGGACCTCTAATCTGGTATCCCACCAATCCAGCCCCATCTGCTTTTCACCCGAGTGGTTACCGGAGGGAATGTTTTGGATTGGCTGGCAGAACTTGGCACACACGCGCTCCTGTTCAGTTTATCTCTGTGTACATACTTCTCAAGGCGCTGTATTATCTGGCTGAACAGGCTTTGTTTGGTCTTGATATCTCTTACCACAGCTTGTCTTTGCTTTATGGATTTTTGGCAGCTTCTTTAAATAAGTGATAGTGCCTAGTAAAACACTCACCTTGACTTCTCCGTGAATGTTTTTTATGTTTTTATTTTAAGGCTTGTCATTTAGCATTAACATGTTATTTACCTCTCGAGAAAAACAAAACTATTTATTCGTAAAAGAACCATTAATGGAATTTCATTGTAATTATGTCATAAATGAAATTATATTTTATCACATGGCACCACCTTAAATAGGCTTGAAGAAACAGGAGTGCATAATGGAGGACACTCCTTTATGCAAAATGATTATAGCTTAATTGTCACGGACAGCTGTTTGTTGTAATAGATTCTGGATGCCATTGCTGAAACACGTTTCCAATAATTAGAATCATGTGGAGGGGAAGAATGCTTTTTTTTGTAGCGCTGCCAAGCCTCCATAAGTGGGCTCTTTCTTAAGACGGAACCTGGGCTCTGTGTCTGCGTACACGCTCCACTCATTTGAAAAACAGCTGTCAAAGCTGTTTGAGAATGACACGATATTTAGACGCCTTGAAAGCATTGGGATGCATGGCACGCACAGCTATAGGATTTAGCCAACAAGGTGTTGTTGCTATTTCTCTCCCGACTCTGAAAGCCTGAAAGAGCGAGTGAGAGAGAATAATGTTTGAGGGAATCCCACATGTTGGCAGCCATTCTTCATTTTCATCACAAATCACTGCAACGCATATTTTTTGTCATCTTTTAAAGACAAACAAAAACAATAAATCTGTAAATGTATAGCTCTGCCAAGCCAGACCACAAATATTATAGCACTATACAGTCACATTCTGTATATCGACACTCAATGTTAAAAGGCTCACAGTTGCACACTTTTCTGCCTGCGCAGATTCTCCCATTGACTTTTCCTGTTATGTGCTTCAGAGGCTGTAGTAAGTCAAACACACGGGGAAGATGAAACATCATGTTGCACTTCAAGTTTGGATGCGGTTACAATACGCATCATAATAATATTGTAAAAGTACCTTACAGAAAGCTATCACAAATAATTAAACTGCCACTGTCACAAAGTTTTTCTTTTTCTTTTATTTTTTTTCTATGCTGTAAGCCAACAGTTTGCATACATACTATATTGCCATGTAGGCTCAGCTCGCCAGCCAGACTGATCACCCCATGACCAGTGCTTATAACTTCAATAATCCTGAGCAGGCCACCCCAACCACTGCGTGTGGCCGCAAAGAGGGCCTAAAAAATATATATACTGATTTGATCAAAGAGGAACTGAGTTGGCAATTACAGTGTTTTAGTTGTGATATGCATTGGTGGAGAAATATGTGCAGGGCTCCCACTAACAGTTACATCCATCATAATTGTGTAATGTTGAGTTATATATTTAATTGAATTGATTTAAATACATTTATTTAGTTTTTTTTATCTGTTTATGTCTACATGAATCTGGTCCATGGTGTAAAAAAAAAAAAAAACATGCTCTCTGTTAAAGTGTAAGTGTGCATCAGCTACATAAAGTATTTTCTAATTTAAAGCGTGCTTTTATCTTTTTTATGACATTGAAAAGTCTGAGGAAAAGTACACTTTCAAGGATTTCCACACAGCCTCAGGTGTCAATGAATGGCTCATCTTTGGTGTTTCCTCATTCATTCTTCATTCATTCTCAGCTGAGATGCGGCCGGTGTGTCAGGAGTCTGGACAAAAGAATATTCAGAGATGAAAAGTGTGCAAGACTAAGCACGTAAAAAGTGGACTAGCGCACGGACAAGAGAATGTTGTTCTATGTATAGAGGGGTTGTTCTATTTTCTTTGTGAATAAATATAGTGTATGAATGCATGCTTATTGAGACTGTAACACAGGAGCCCTTCACAATGCACCTTGGACAAAACTGCCTAGTGTGGTCATGGGGCATTGGGGCTGGGATCCTTTTCCCACAGGTGGAATTTTTACTTGTTCACACTTGAACTACATTTATGCTACTGTTGTCATGGCTGTGTTTTGTTCCAATGTACTGTACAGCACTGCCGTTGGGCCGAAACCTACTATGCCCAAATTTGGTCATTATATTTTTTTCACAAATCAATAAATTTATATGTCAGTCCCCACATGAGTCTGTCATTTTTACCAATTATTGACCAATGGTAAATGTTCAAAAGGGCTTCCTCTCTTTTACAATGCAATGTTAATCTCTCAACAAATGTGGTTTTTTTGGTTTCCTGAAAAGTGACGGTTTTGTAGATACAAGGATTCAGCCCGATGCCCGTGCTACAGTATATACTGTCGTATCGCAGTTGAATGTTTCATCTTTTATTGCAGGCATCTTGTTCTGCTTTATACCCTGCAAGTCGTGACCACAGAATTTTTATGTATCAATAGAATAATTAAATTAATGTTCGGATGAAACACAATTGAAACCCACTTGTTTGTGTTTAAGGTTTTGAAATCCCCACTAGTATTTTTTAAATGCACTTCTTGTGTGCTTCACTTTTGGCATGTTATCCTTTACCCATGGCACTTCCTTCTTTAATCCATCCCTCTCCTCTCTCATTCAGTCCTATCGAAGAACAATAGCTTGGTTGAACAATAGCTTGGTTATATGTGCACCATATTGGTTGAGGAAAGATATGTTTGCCCATAGATACCCCGAGCAGGAGCTGGAAGATGGAAGGAACGTGTAGTAATTATGTTTTTAATTCAGCACTTCCAATATAATTTTGTTGCTGTAGCAATAAAGAAAATCAATATAGCCATTGACAAAAAAAAGTTACCAGGTTGAATAATAGGATGACTAAAATTCACCTCAATAACTAAAGCCAAGGGTGTAATAAAATTTTATGCGTTCTTTACGTCCCTGCACCACAGTGGCATGATGCATTATGATGTTACGCAGGGAATTGTGCGAAGACAGGAATTCATGCAACAGCATAATGACCGTGACAATGCTCGATTCCACAAGTTACCTCAATGTCAGATGGAATCACTCTTGCACTCTCTGTCCCTCTTTTTTTTCTGTTAAACTAAGTAAAAAATACAGAGCACAGAAAGTAAAAAAAATCAAACCAGGAATTGAGATTACCTGCTGTGCCTTTATGCTATCATTCGTTATAAAGGATTTGTTTTCTTGAGAAAAAACTAACATGTTTTAAGCTGCCGTGAAATGAAGCCTCTCCTCTGTCTTGGCTTAAAATAAAAGTCAGAACATGATATTGTGGAATTCTCATGAACAATAGCTGTCCTAGCTCAACTTGTACTTTGTGTGAGCCCCTGCTCTGCCCCACCCCTCCATATCATTGCTTATCAAGCCTTTTTTCTTATTAGTGGACCTTCAAACTTGCGTTCAGTTATAAGCACAGAATTCGAATTAATTTACTTTTATTCGTTTTATGTCATATAGAATAAAAAAAATGCTGTCCTTCAAAGTTTAGTACTGTATATTAGATGGAGTGGTGCGCGCATCAGCGTTGCGCACATCCTACAATGACACATCCAATGCATAGTGTATTTTCATATTTAAAGTATGCTATATTTTTCCAAATGGATTTGAATGATATTCACAGTTCTCAGAAAAACTCCATCCTCCATGATTTACAGCCAGCCTCAGACTTCAATGAGTCAAACCTCTTTGGTGGTTGGACACAAATGTACAGGTTACACATGGTGGATGTGTCTGAAGTATGGATGAGAGAATGCTTGAAGTTGAAAGGTACACAAGCCAGGCGCATAAGAAGGATATTACAATACTGCCCACAATGCACAAGCCAGAAACTGCCACTGCTCATGAAAAGTCAAGTAGTCATGCATTTGTCTGAATAAAATGCACTCTTTCCAATGCTAAAAAGTCTCTGCCTTGACATACACCAAATATATACCCCAAAAATGCATAGGGATAAACTACAGCTGCAGTGACCATTTAATATGACTTGTTCTCCAAATAATTAACATGCTGGCAATTTTTTGACTTGAGTTCATTGTCACATTTCTGTGGGGCCAATTATATATTACTCATGCACTCACTGTAGTAGTCTCGCCACGCTGCACTATTTGCATATCTGTTGTTGACCAATACTGGCCACTCATGCCAGAGTAGCATCTGCTCCATTTGCTCACTGATTGAGGAGTATCTGCAACATTTGCACAATCAACATTGTCCCAGATTATCGCACTACTCATCACTTTAAACTGCATACATTCCTTGAAGTCTCGGCGCCCTTTGCACAATGGTCATTGCACCGGACTATTGCAATATTAGTCATTCGAACTGGTTTAAGTGCTAGAGGACTCTGCATCTTTTGCAAAATTGTCAAAAAATAAATAAATGTACCGGCTTTACCAGATAACTATTAACCCTTTATTGCCCAGTGACTGCTTTTTGTCAATGTCTTTATGTCTCAAAAGTGTTCTCTGTCAATTAACTGTCTGTTGTCGTACCAGAGCGGCTCAAACTACCGGAGACAAATTCCTTGTGTGTTTTTTGGACACACTTGGCAAATAAAGATGATTCTGATTCTGATTAAAAATCTCAAATTTCAAAGGCCAGGTAAAGGGATCCAGCCCTGTCATACAGTATGTCCTAGCTGAAGCATGTGACAATAATAGAGCCTGTTCTGTATTATAATGGCATGTAACAACACTTGTTACCGTAAAGCAAGGTTTTTTCTTGTCAACATTGCCTTACCTTCATTGCCTTTACCTCATTCCATCAAAACTGAGACTTGTTGTGCTTCTTCCTACTGCCCATTCTCACGCTGTCATAAATTGTGTGCTCACACTCATGCCACAGTTACCTTGAAAAAATAAGTTACTTTAATGATTACTTGATTTCAAAAGCGACTAAGTTAGATTACAAGTAACTTTTTCATTTACTTTAAGCAGCTGCCAAGTGGCAGGAATATCACTCATCCACAGTACAAAAAAAGCATTGAGCCTAACCGTACCCATTACTTGGTAATCTATGCCAAACAGGTTACATAATGACATCATCAACATGAACCAATAACTGAAATATTAGTGTAGCTGAAGCCACGTTAAATGAGCTACTGAGTGCAGACATGACATGCCAAATATAGTAAGTACCTGACAATGGAAACAAGCACAGGATAGATATATGGACAGATAGACAGACAGATAGACCCTGCATATTGTTTGAGTTCTGTGGTTTCCGAATGTGCGGGGGTCCAAGATGGCATGCACGCACACACACACACACACACACGCACACACATACACACACAAACACACACACACACACACACACTTTGCTCCCACCGTCGTAATTTTGATGCAAAGAGCGAGAAAACGTTTTTGTTCCCGGTGACAAGTTTAACCAGCTGTTTAAGTAGCAAAGCTGTGGGTGATTGATGGGGGGAAGAAGCACTTACTTACGTGAACGTCAGCGGTGCAGTATGGTAAATCAGCTCAGGAGCAGTCCGGACACCAGACGAAGTTGAAAGCTCTCACTTTTCATTGTAAATTTTATTTTAAGTAAGTATTATAAGTCCTTCAGTGAGTCAGTCCTTACCTCCATGTCGATTTCTGAGAACGCACTTCGGTATGAATAATTAACCCACCATGCACAGTGCGTGGCACAGTGCTCGACTGGTTAGCACATCTGTCTCACAGTTCTGAGGACCTGGGTTAAAATCTGGCCTCGCCTGTGGGGACTTTGCATGTTCTCCTCATGCCTGCGTGGATTTTCTCCGGGTATTCCAGTTTCCTCCCACAACCCCAAAACATGCATGGTCGGTTAACTGAAGACTCTCAATTGTCCGTAGGTATGAATGTGAGTGCAAATGGTTGATGGTTTATGTGTGCCTTGCGATTGGATGGCAACCAGTTCAGGGTATACCCCTCCCCCTGCCCGCAGTTAGCCGGGATAGGCTCCAGTATACCCGCAACCGTAGTGAGAATAAGCGGTGTAGAAAATGGATGGATGGATGAATGCATTGTGCGCTTAACATGTGAGTAAAACTTTATTCTGAATGTGTGGGGAAAAAAGGAACCACAATCAAATACACCTCTACTGGGTAAAATAACAATAATATTGTGGCGACAGTGAAGCCGTGCATTTCTTTGAATTTTCGATTGTATGATAAACAATGACGTCCCAGTCTTTTTCCTCTACACATTAGTAAAAAGCCAGTTGTCATGATTCAGAATCGTATTGAATTGGATTGGACCCAAGAGCAGACGGAGGCGGAGGGAGTAGATGAGAATGATTTATTAGGAATTGGCTCAGGGTAAGGATATCCAAGGCAAGATGGTGGACCGTCTGGACAAGGAGTGAGCAGGAAGCGGGAACGTGAGAAGGTGGGGTAGCGTGGCGGCGTGGCTTGAGCGGACGGTGAGGCTGGGGCCACGGAAGGAGAGAGAGAGAGAGAGAAAGAGAGAGAGAGAGAGAGAGAGAGAAAGAGAGAGAGAGAGAGAGAGAGGGGCAAGGCGCAAAGTGCCAACCAAGCTCCAAAGGAGGAACTGCAGGGCACAGATCATGACAGTACACCCCCCTCAACGGACGCCTCCAGGCGTCCCACCAGGCTTCTCAGGGTGAGCGGCATTGAAGTCCAAAATCAAAATCAGCTTGCATGAAAATAAAAAATCAGCTTGCATGAAATCCAGGAGCGGTCCTTGGGACTATACCCCTCAAAGTCCACCAGAAACTGAAATCCCCTGCCCCGGGGCCGCACATCGAGGATCGAGTATCGTCGGCATAACATTGAAAGCTCATCTTATATTTGCGACAAGTGGCAGTATATAAATACTGAAAAAAGAGGGCTGAGTACCGATGCCCGCAGGACTGCACAAGTGACATTATAATACTCAGAAGTCACATTACCATGAATTACAGGGTGCGTCCTACCCGAGAGATAAGATCTAAACCAAGTCAGTGCTGGGCCTATAATACCGATACCAGTTTCGAAGTCGATCAAGTACTATATTGTGATCAATGGTAGCAAAGGCAGCGCTGAGGTCGGGTAGTAATAGTATTGTAGTTAAGGATCATTTGTCACTTTTGCAAGGGCTGTTTCATTGGAGTGGTCTGCCCTGAATCCGGACTGAAGAAGTTCAAATAGATTGCTGGAAGCCATGTGATCATTAAGCTGTTGTATTACAATTTTTTCAAGAATTTTTTTAAATAAATGGGAGATTTGACACCGGCCTATAAATTCCAAAACTCTCAGGTTCGAGGTTGGGTCTTTTGAGTAAGGGTTGAATAACGGCTGTCTTGAAAGCTGTAGGTACAGCGACGGAGGAGAGTGATACATTTATAATATTTAAAATTGAAGGAACTAAGATTAAGAACAGCTCTTCAATGAGTTTCCCAGGAGGAGGGTCGAGCAAGCACGTTGTCTGTTTTGCCGCACTAACGGGTTTTGTTGGTATGTCACGGGATACTTTCTAAACATGAGAGAGGGTAGCCAGATGGGTATCTTGTATTGGTGCCCATATTAGTCTCAGAATTCAACCGGGCTGGAGACACAGTGTCCTTAATCTCTTTTCTAATGAGGGGGGTAGATCACTGCAAGATAGAATGACAACGGTGTTGTAGATTGCATAAAGAGAACCTCGAATATTTTAAAGTTGATGTTTGGGCTAGTGCTAAGGTTGAGAATGGATTCAGAGTGAGGGTGACGTCCCCTGCCTTCTTAATAGGACGTGCAACATGTGAACTCACAAAGTCTGGGGGAGATGCCTCATTAAGTGGTAAAAACTTATTTGGTTTTAACCAAGTCACACAAAGGCCAGTCATATTAAGATTATGGTCTTTCTTAAGGTCATTGACTAGCAATGCTTTTGAGGAAAGTGATCTAATATTCATCAGACCGATTTTCATTAAAGTGGGCTGATCGGCGCTATCTGCCCCCAGAGTATTCATAGCAGTAATATTAATAAGATAGCCCGTATTATATTTCGAGCGGCTGTGGGGGCAGCAAGAGATTAATACTGTAGGAATCTGGTAGTTATTTCTTGACATGTCATCAGTAGAACAAACTGGGGAAGAGTGCTTAAACACAGTACTACCTCAATAGAAAGCATAACAATCTCCAATGCATTAGTGGGTAGGGGATCAGAAAGTGTAGTTAGTTAGTCGTTCTATTCTACATATAAGACTATGTGTGTTTTGTAGAGTCTAGCAAAGCTCTAGTTAGCCTTAAACTTACAGACTCCACACCTGTTCTAACAGGCTTGCTCGTCACCTGTGTCCTGGCTTGTTCTAGTGTGTGGTGTCATAGAAAGCTCAAACAGTAATCTATATTTCTACAAAGAGTGATGGCGCCTACCCCATTAGAAGGAAAGCCGTCCACCCTCATCAAACCGGGAGTCCTGCAGAACGAAAGCCAGTTATCTACTAACTGCAGTCCCTGTTCGCGACAGAAGCTAGCCAGCCACCGGTTAAGGGAGAATAATATGCTAAAACTCTCATCATTGCCTCTTGCAGGCAAGGGGCCAAAGACAATTATGCAATGCTGACACATCTTTCTGGCGAGATTACAAGTCATGGCTATGTTCATTTTTGTAATCCCTGATGAGCTCATATTTGTATCATTGGAGCTGAGCTGTATCATTATATCCAAGTACAGCGGCTGAAATAAGTATTTAACACGTCACCATTTTTCTCATTAAATATATTTGCTAAGGTGCTATTGACATGAAGATTTCACCAGATGTTGGGGACAACTCAAGTAATCCATACATACAAAGAAAGTAGAACAAATAATATCATAAATTCAATTGTGTGTAATAATGTGAAAACTTATTGAACGTGCCAACTGGTATTTATTTAATACTTTGTACAAAAGACTGCTTGGAATGACAGCTTCAAGACGCCTCCTGTTTGGAGAAACTAGCCCCATGCATTGCTCAGGTGTGAGTTTTGACCATTCCTCCAAACAAGCAGTCTTCTAATCTTGAAGGTTCCATGAGCTTCTTTTATGGACCTTGAGTTTCAATTCTTTCCAAAGATATTCGATTGGATTCAAGTCAGGTTATTGGCTGGGCCATTCTAGCAGCTTTATTTTTTTTTCTCTGAAACCAATTGAGAGTTTCCTTGGCAGTATGTTTTGGATATTATCCTGATGAAATGTCCACCCTCGTTTCATTTCCATCATCCTCGTAGATAGCAGAAGATTTTTGTCAAGAATATCTTGGTACTTTTGCCCATTCATCCATCCTTCCTTATTGTGAGGTTTACCAGTACCATTTGCTGAAAGGCAGCCCCACACCATCATGTTCCCACCTCCGAACCACACTGTTGATATGGTCTTTTTAGGGTGATGTGCAGCGCCATTTTTCCTCCAACCGTAGTGTGCATTATGGCATCCAAATAGTTCAATTTTGCTCTCATCCGACCAGTCTATATTCTCCCAGTATTTAACTGTCCTGTCCAAATGTTGTTCAGCAAACTTTAAACGAGGTTTGAAATGCTTTTTTTTTCAGCAGTGGGGCCTTGCGTGGTGAGCGTGCATACCGGCCATGGCGTCAGAGTACATTACTGAATGTTTTCCTTGTGACAACAGTACCTGTGAATTCCAGGTGTTTTTGAAGCTCTCGACAGGTGGTCCTTGGCTCTTGGACAACTCTTCTGATTATTCTTTGCACTCCTCTGCCAGAAATCTTGCGAGGAGCACCTGATCGAGGCAAATTTATGGTGGTACGATTGGCTTTACACTTATGTATTATGGCCCCAACCCTGCTCACTGGAACATTCAGAAGCTTAGATATGCCTCTGTAACCAATGTCATCGTTATGTTTTGCAACAATTAGTTTGCGATGGTCTTGAGACAGCTCTCTGCTTTTACCCATCATGAAATGTGTCTTGACTCACACATAAACAATGAGACTTTTTTGTAGACCATCTATTAGGACTGAGCCAGCTTATTTGCACTGACAAGGGGCTGGATTGCTGTTTGATTATTGATAGATCTTAGGTGTTGTCTTGGCTTTCCATGCCTTTTTGCACCTCCCTTTCTTCATGTATTCAATACTTTTCCCCTGTCATTTCACATTTTTACACACAACTTAATTTCTGAGCTCATTTGTTCTTCTTTCTTTGTATGTATGTATTCCTTGGGTTGTTCCCAACATCTGGTGAAATTTTCAGACCAGTAGCACCTTTGGAAGTATATTCAGTGAGAAAAATGGTGATGTGTTAAATACTTATTTCAGCCGCTGTAGCTAGTGATGTTAGCCCCATGCTGGTGTTTAGGCCTTTTGTGGGTCAGATCCCTAATGGGGTGCTCTGGCGCCAGGAATACACATTAGAGTGGCTAGGGTTTTCAGCTTGATGTTACGAGTGATGGAGTCACCTTTGACTAATGTGAGGAAGTCAGTAGACTGAGTAGGAATGAGATTAGCTAAAGGAGTAAATCTGTTATGCATCTGAACAGGCTTGCCACTGTTATCTATCCGCTTGGGGCTAATGCTAACAGGATTAGTAGGTCGGGTACAACCTACACTATCAAGTATCCCTGCCACATCTAAAGTTTCCAAACTATTCTGCTCTCTGTGCTGGACACATCCCTCTAGCAGGGAAAGCTTTTCAAGGAGAAGGGTGCAAGTGGTGCAAGAGTCCATACTCATGTTTATTTGGCCGGACTATTGGAGGCGAAGTCTGTAGCAGCCGAAGAGCTTTGTCGGTGTCCGACAGTGTTACTGCTGAACCTAGCAGGCTCGAAAACGGGGCTACTCCGCTCTCAAAAATTCTAAATAGTCCCAAAAAGTAAAAACAAAGGCATAAGTAAAAACATAAAAATGTAAAGAAAAAAAGTAGACGAGGGAAAAGCGTTAAAAGAATTAGTCTCTCGGATGCACACAGCATCGCGTGACTGGAGCGTCTGGAATGCTGTCTGATGTCACTTCCTCAGTGAATGAATGGGCTCTTTAGTCATCCGAGGCGAGTCGAGGCAGGTCACTTTCATGAACCGTGAGGAATTAGTGTGCTTCCTAGTTCCAAATCTGTTGCCAAAGATGAACGGCTTGACAAAAACAATGTTACTGTACAAAAAATAGCTTGTTCCAGACTCCAGAGACTTGTGTGTTGGATTCCTCAGAGTTAACATCGCCGCCATGCCGCTCGCTCTCTCTGCCCAGCCCTCTATGCACAATAGACAACAGATCGAACCATCATCACCATGGCCTGGAAATGTGCCACATTCAACATGACTGCCACATAGACACGAAAGGCATGTCATTTTGTTGGATCTAGTCATATTGTATATCTGTGCTTGGGAAATAAGTCAGTCCCATTCTCTGCCTGTATTGTGCCATAGCGCCAGTAAACATCCATCCATCCATTTTCTGAGCCGCTTCTCCTCACTGGGGTCGCGGGCGTGTTGGAGCCTATCCCAGCTGTCATTGGGCAGGAGGCGGGGTACACCCTGAACTGGTTGCCAGCCAATCGCAGGGCACATACAAACAAACAATCATTCGCACTCACATTCACACCTACGGGCAATTTAGAGTCTCCAATTAATACATGTTTTTGGGATGTGGGAGGAAACCGGAGTGCCCGGAGAAAACCCACGCAGGCACGGGGAGAACATGCAAACTCCACACAGGCGGGACCGGGGATTGAACCCGGGTCCTCAGAACTGTGAGGCTGATGCTCTAACCAGTCGGCTACCGTGCCGCCTCACCAGTAAACAACATTGTCCAATTCTGGAACTAACAGACTTTGTCAACGGCTGTTTAAGTAACAAATGGAAACTATTTTTGGACACAGTCAGTCAATTTAATGCGATATCTGCAATATATATATAAGCTATGTACTGTATATAATAATAATAATAATAATTACTTAATGATTATAATAATAATAATAATGTGTATAATTGTCAATCCTGAATACAGAAAAACACAAAGGCGGTTTCAGGGTGCTTGAGTCAAATAAATACAGAAAAATACATGTTTCTTTTCTTCCATGATGAGATTTGAACCTTGACAACCTCACGGACTAATGGTGTCTCATTTTGTCTCGCTGAATGTCATTAACTTACATGAGTGGAAGAATTTCATAAAATAAAAAAGTGCAGGCACAATTTGAGACCAAGATAACACACATGACTATTTATTGTTGACGACTCTTTTATCAACGATTTTACAGAATAAGTCGTTTTTCCAGTTTTTATTGACCGCTTTCTGTTTTCCACCGTGTTCCCAGACTCAGCGCCGAGTGACGTTCCATCTTCCAGATGGTTCCCAGGAAAGCTGCAGTGACAGTGGGCTGGGTGATCCAGAACCAAGTAGCACAGCCAGTGCCTCCCAGGCTTTTCCGCTCACCTTCCCCCATGACGAGTACTACGAGCAAACATCACCGAACAGTCGCACGGAGGGAGATGGAAACTCAGACCCCGAATCAAGTCCGTACTTAATTTTCTCATTCAAATTTTGAGATGTTTTGGCAAGGTAGCTTTTATCATTAGACAAAAGAGAGTGTGTTACTGCCACTGTTCAATTTAAATGGCTGTTGATGATTTGGGTCTGAATGGCCTTTATATTTGACTTGCAATTAAGGATGATATATTTGTCTTTTCATTATAAAGTTTAAATAAGGAAAAAAGGATTTCTTTTCACCAGCTCATCCTAAAATTAACTAAAATTTATGGTAATTTATTACTCCATCATTGTGTGTTAAATTAAATATTTCCTGATCATTTTATTTCACTACTATTATCACTTTAAAGTTGTTTGTCTGAGCATAGTAAATACCAGTAGGCAGGACTAAACTGTCCAATTTTGAGGGGAGTTATGCCTGTGTCGTTAGATTTCTGTGGCCTTCCTAGATGAATCAAATAATTCACAGAACAGCTGTCACTGTTTAGTGGGTTGCCCACTGATGTTCTCCATAAAACAAACCATTGAAGTCACAAACATACACAACATTAAAAAAAAAAAAAAAAAGCAGAATTAATTGGCTGACAGGAAAAGAGGATAAAGCAGACACCCACTCTTTCTCTCCACAGTTAGTACTGATAAAAGTAAAGAATCAACATACAGTAAAAAGACCACAACATGGACACGTTTTTGACTCTCTTTTCAATGTGTCATTGCCATATAATGTACCAACACATTTATTTTGGTCAGTGGATGTTGTCTTATTTTCTGCTGGCATCCTTGCTTTATATTCTGTTGCACAGTGGGTCGAGTCACTCCCGTCATCGTCCATGTGTAACATGCAAGGCATCTTTTCCAAACTTAGTTGTCAGACTATGAGCGTGTGTGTGTTAGTGTGTGTGTGTGTGTGTCTTCATTCTTATTTTAAATATAGCTCAAATCTACAGGACGGGTAGGATTAAATTGCTTTTCATACACTTTATAGCCATTGCTGTAAGTGCGACAGCAGTCGTTGGTTCATCAGCCTCCCCAGCAATCTCTGCTGACAGGCCTGGGCCCGGGTTGTCAGCATGAGTGTGATTGTGAATACATTTGTTCGACATTAGACGAGACGGATGACATCCCATCGATGGCTTTTTGTTCATTTACATGCAAAGGTCACCTCCCATGTATGATTTTTTTCCCATTTAGCTTTCGCATAGAAGACTCGTACGATGCACCGAGAAATCTTATATTTACAAGAAAAGCTGACGTTCCTATTCACTGGAACTACTACTTAGTGACTTGTTTAAATGCTCAAGCAAAGACACAACCGGTGATGAAACCTCTCCTTCACTGTAAGATATTCACCATGGTGACAGAATATTTTAATTCACACACATAGACTGAATTGCTCATCATCTCATTGATATTCATTGACATAAACATCTCATATTACATCCACCTGCTCAATTACTGCAGTTATTACCCACTTCGCTGTTGAGATAATATTTGTAAAAGCACATCCGTTTTAAATGGAAGGCCAGCCTGTTTGAAGGACATTTTTACATGGACACATTTGGACAGTGAACACATGTCAGAGCAAAGGTTACTGTCAATTCAGGTGAAAATAAGTTAACTACAACAAAACGTGATACTCTCTCTACATACTCTTACAGTGTGCAAACTTTATAACTACAGTAATTCCATACACATACTGTACATTAATTAAGAAAATAAACCTCAATATCATTTAGGAAAATGTGCCTGATGGTCAGGGAAAATGCAGCTATTTAAAATTTTTATCATTTAAATGGTTTACAGTATGATGGTTTTGCAGAGAATAGTCTCATTTGCTCCTGTCTGATGGCTGCGTAAGGAAAAAAAAAAAAAAAGATATCCTCAGATCGGGATCAGGCCTTCTGTAGATAAAAATCCAATTAGAATCGGACATCTTCCAATGCGACTCAATTATAAATGGATGTATCGAAGTGGATATACTCAAACAAGACAACAGCAGTGCAATAAAAAAAAACACCAGTGGTAAATCAAAACTACAGTGCAAGCATAGACCAATAAATATGGTGTAAATTAGAGGTGCACAGTCCATTAAATAAAGAAAACGATTGCCAGTGCAGTAATGCTTGCATTCAAATCAATGGGGGGAAGAATCTTCTTAGGCCAACTCAACCGTGTGTAACGTTTACATTTTATGTGTATTATTTATGGAATTGAGCACTTGGACATGCACTGTAAATCATGCCTCTGTTGTTGCGACAGCATTGCTGGATGCCATACTGTAGTTTGTCTCTAATATTGGCTGACCCAGCTGGACAACTCAAACATCCGGGCAAACGATACTTTTCAGAGTTTTATGCAGTGCTTGTAGAACCGCATACTAAAATGATTTGCCTAATCAATGCAAATTAATTACATTAGTGTTTAGCAAACACAAGCATTGCCTTGACTTGTTTAGCGTCTGAACATGTACTTTACCAGTTAGCAAATGCATGTTTATTATTGTTCATTTGTCACAATTACAGTGGCTAAAAAGCAAATTACACGTCACAACTGTAAGTGGAGCCCACAAGCAAAGAAACCGAAGAATTATTCCTTTCTGTTACATCTTAAAATCCAAATTAATTCCATCTTGCTGTTCTAACACACATTAATAGAAGACAGAACATCACACAAGTCTAGTTCTTCTTTCACAAAATAAAAACCCAAAAAACTCTGAGACCATACTGAGACTCAAGATGGATCCTGTGCATGTTGACCCTATCGGAGGTAAGAATGTCATGACAGAAAGGTGCCAAAGGCCTTCTGCACACCGAGTGACAGCCAAATATTACTGAAGTGGACGATCGCGGAAAAATTACAGTTAGTCACTCTTCCCCGCACACCAGTCATTGAGCACTGCACATCTACCGGCACACTGCAACAGAAAAAACTGCAATTGGGTTCATATACTGTATTGGGTTATTTTTCATTGAATCACAAAAACACAGCCCGATTGTCAAGGAATAAGTAGATCGCCACAAAGACAGGAAACAGGCGAGAATAGAGAAGAGACTGAGGATATGTTCTGTAGGCTTATTTTATAGACCTTGAGTTTCAGTTCTTTCCATAGATTTCCGATTGAAATCGACAGAAAGTATACAGACCCCATTAAAATTTTCACTCTTTGCTATATTGCAGCCATTTGCTAAAATTATTTACCGTATTTTCACGACCATAGGACGCACCGTATTAAAAGATGCAGTCTCAGTTACGGGGTCTATGTCTGTATTTAACATACATAAGGCGGTCCGTATTATTGGGCGCAGACATGGTAAAACATATATATATATATATATATATATATATATTAAAACGAAAGCAGACACAAGCGGGCACATTCAATAAATCCTAACTTTACTTTGCCTGTGTTTCACAATCCTCTATTCAAAAGAGCAGCAAGTAAAAGTTCAGATATATGCTGTGTGAAAGTGCAGCTATTGTCAAGTAACTGACAACAGAAGGAGCACTGTTCAGCACAAGGAGTTTGGAGGCGAGAATGCGTGTGGCAGTTGCGAGTAAAAAAAAAAACCCAAGAAGATTCAACCCATTTTAACAGCTTGTGTTGCTGTTACGCAGGATTGGGGAGTAACGGAATACACTAAATGTAACAACGTTATGTATACAAAAAAATATGTAACTGTATTTTGTTGCAGTTACAGGAAAAAACAGATTAAAGATACATTTATTTAAAAAAAAAGATTTTTTTGTCGGATTACATTTTTCATGGCGGCACGGTGAACGACTGGTTAGCACATCTGCCTCACAGTTCTGAGGACCGGGGTTCAATCCCCAGCCCCACCTGTTTGGAGTTTGCATGTTCTCCCCGTCCCTGCGTGTGTTTTCTCCGGGCACTACGGTTTCCTCCCACATTCCAAAAACATGCAGGGTTGGTTAATTGATGACTCTAAATTTCCCGTAGGTGTGAATGTGAGTGTGAATGGTTGTTTGTTTATATGTGCCCTGCGATTGGCTGACAAACAGTTCAGGTTGTACCCCGCCTCCTGCCCGATGATAGCTGGGATAGGCTCCAGCGCTCCCGCGACCCTTGTGAGGATAAGCGGCTCAGATAATGGATGTGTGTGTGTATATATATATATATATATATAAAACGGGCCAGGAGAAACACATCTAATTTTATTTGAATGGGATTCGAATGAAACTGTCAAGCATTTCAGAAAATCATTATCATTTAACAAAACATAACCATAAAGAAATTAATTATGGTTGTTATTCAGTCATCAGTCGTATTAAAAAAAAAAAACAATTTCACAAATTCTGCCAGGGTATGTAAACATTATGACTACTGTACATATTTGCAGTCATACGTACCCCTGTCATATTGGATTGAAAGTGTAGGCTACACCTTTTTCATAGCCTCTAGATGGCGGTGGCATATTGGAATGAAAGTGTCCAGCTTTTTCATAACCTCGAGATGGCGGCATTCATTTATAAAATATGATTGTTTTTCCATTTTCCCCTATACCTGTATAATGCGCACTATTGACAATTTTTGGGGGGAAAAATGCGGATCATACACGAGAAATTACGGTAATTGTGAGATATGTAATTCTCTCTTTCAGCATGCATTGTTATTGGGCCACCCACTGTGGAAACAAAGTTCATGTGACATTTTATGTTTTTATTATTTATGACTTAGAAGGCTGTTGATTTTATGCCTTATTGCTACCGCCCCTTCAAGCTTACTCACCATGCCTCCATCAGTTATGTCATGTTTAGTCAACCATTGTAACATGTTTTTCAGGTTCAGCAAATTGCTGAAATGTTTAATATCTGTGTCACTTTGGAACAATTAGACAGACAGGTATAGGGTGGCGCCACTGTGAAGCATCCATGTGAATTGTCAGTGTGTCATAATGACTCATTGGCTTCTTTTTCCTTTTCAGCACATCGCTGCAGACATTTTTAGTCATCACAATGACTTTTTTAAAATGGAATAAAATAGACAGGAAGCATCCATCCATACTTACATACATTTTCTGTAATCCTTATCCTCACTAGGGTCGCGGGCATAGTGGAGCCTGTCTCAGCTGACTCTGGGCGAGAGACGGGGTAAACCCTGAACTGGTCGCCAGCTAATCGCAGGGCACACATAGACAGAAAAACATTCACACTCCCATTCACACCTTCGGGCAATTTAAAGTCTTCAATTAACCTACCATGCATGTTTTGGGGATGTGGGAGGAACCCAGAGAAAACCCACACAATGACTTCAAATTTTGGTAAGCCATCCTGGCTGGGGAATGTTGTCCCATGGAGTTGTGCTAATTAATCACAAAATAAAACTATGTGATGCCTTCAGTTAGACAGTTTAGTCAATAATTAAAATAAGTGTAATCTTTAATTGCATACGTGTTATTGTTTGCATTTGTACAAAGTGTACAGGCTGTGCTGAAAATTGATGCTGACATCAGGTTTTCTGAATTATTGAGATCCATCATGTGCCAAAAAAACATAAAATACTTGGATTACTTTAGATGCAGCAAATCCTACCATTTAAATCATTTGTACTAACCTCCAAAAAACAAAAAACAACCAAAAAAAAAAAAATAAGGGCTTGTCTGATTTTTTTAAAATACTGTATTAATTTCTATCTATTTTTGTGTTATAATGTAAAGGGTGGACTTCATTCTTTATATACTGTATCGTAATGTGTAAGTTAGCATTTTTTGGGTCGCCCCCAAACAATGTGAGATTTTGCAGAAGTATAGTCTTGATCTGTGGCATATGGCTTTCAAATGACCAGCTTAGACCTTGTCTGTCACAAATCTAAATCTGCTATTAAAGTAAGACCACCCCCTTTTTAAGTCCCTTTAAACACTACAACTATAATAAGATTATGGGTTTAAATAGGCTTCAGTGAATTATAAATTCAATGTATTATAAAAGGGACTTGCTTCATCTCAATAATAGCATTCAATCAGTTTGTTTTCCCCTTTTATATCTAAATCATTTTCATTGTGTGTTAGGGAAGTTTGTGCAGCACTGTTTTCTATTTTTTTTATTCCAGTAGACTAATAATCTGATTAAATGTCTTGCCATATGCATGTGAGAGTAACATTTTGAACTCTCCAAAAGGTTCATATTAGCTTTTCTAACTGATTGACCTTTGACTACCCTTCTCCTTGTGTGTGGAAAGAGCCACTTCATTTGATCTGGTGCAAAACATAAAAAAAGAAATAACTAAAATAAATAAACTCTGGAACCATGTGATTTTCTTTTTTTTTCTTTTCTTTTTTTAACAGCATCTCAAACCTCTACCCATTGTGTCTCACAGCCAATGCCAAGCTTACACTAAGACTGGAATTCAGCTGTCTAGACACAATCTGCCCATGAATAAAGGGATTTAATGGAGAGGCTTTGAGTGTGATTGGAGCAAAGAGGTACCAACCTCAGTACACCAGTGTAACTACAGTATGTGTGTTTTATTCCTCATGCTCACTATTATGTGACAAACTCCTGGTGTGTACAGTTAGCTTGCATTCATTATTCATATCTCAGTTTCACTTTGAGGCTTCCCAGATGCAATTAGAAGTAATGAATGTGCTTCTTGATGACATTAATTTGTGCAAATTTCCGCTCCCACATCAAAATTTTCTGTGCAAACACTGTGACACTGACCAATGGCATATCATTTGCAACGCGACTAAATCCATTCAGCATAGAACAATTAGTTGTAATTAGTATTACAATATCATCAGTGACCAGGGGGAAAGAACGAGCTGACATGAAGGCAAACACAGGATCCTTGTTCAGAGACTTGAACGTCGACTAGAGCAAGAAGTAGTTAATTAGCTGACCACAAGTTAGAAAGAAGTCGCAAGTTGCAAGTCTACTACATATATATAATCTTCTGCTTATGGATGATAAACACAATGACTGATTTTGACTTTTTGATAGAGGTGCTCCTATCAGCCGTGACACACTTTTCACAACCTTTCACTTTCGACCACTATAAGCATCAGTGGGCTGATTAAGAACAAAGTCCCATGCTTAAGGCGACATTGCTGCTGCTTGTAGAAAGATGGGAGGAATCATTTCTCATTTATTTTACATCATGACCTTACATATTGTCACTGTCAGGCACACTCTATTCTTTCACTCCACTATTCTGTCTAAATCTGTGTGATGGATATTGAATAAAGTAAAATGTTAACTGTGAATGTTACACGTACAGTATGTAATATCATGAATCCATTCAACGAGCTCAGAACTGTTTCACCTGTGCCTGGTGAAGTAATTTAATAAGATTAGTGTGGATATTTCTTTTTTTTTAGAAAAGATAGATAAATGCTAGCAAGCTACCACTAATTAGTTCACTTGTTGTTTATTTAGTTTGCCTTTTTCTTTGTTCTTCTCTAGTTCTCAAGAAAAAAATGCTGCAGCCTTTAGGTTTATCTACCGCCATTCTGTTACAATAACTCCCTAAATAAGGTTGCTGTTTGTCAACAACACTTTATTGCAATCTCCACCTTGAGTTATGTCATCTGCATCATTGTCCATTTTCGCTTTGCCTGAAAAGTGGCAGATTTGAAGAGTTTTTTTTATCAAACAATGACAATATCCTCGTGTTGACAAAGATATTCTGTCTGTATGTTTCATTCATCAGGGCATACTTTTTTGTTAGTTATCCTACAGTGTACGAGATAACATCATCAAAGTCCCTTCTCTTTCCACATCATTTGCACCAGTTTTCTCTCCTTGCTATATCTTCTCGCTCATATAAATAAATAAACGCTTTTGTGCCTTCTGGTCTCCCAGAACTTTTCACAGCTGCCCCAGTGGGCCTGCAACAGAGCTAAATGAAGCAACAGTGAGTATTAACCTACATAGATTGGACCATTCCTTTTAAGATGGTTTTATTTTTTTTTCTCTTTTTTTTTTTTTTTTTTTTTTTTTTGACCAGCGGGGGTTTAGAGCTGAGTCAGAAGGGGATTTAGATGGACTCATCTGTATCCTTCTCAACCGATTGGGATTTGGTGGAAGTGCTCAGTTCTCGGAGGTGAGGTGGAGGGGAAGCCTTGTTTTATCTGGTTCAAATACCACACAAGTCGTCTCAGAGAGAGAGCAAGAGACAAGTTATTGATTTGGAAGAGTCCAGTCAGCTTGCTGAAATCTCTCTCCACCCTCCTTCAAACTACTGAAAAGTGTCATGGTCGAAGCCCTCTTTTCTCAGTGTTTGTAATCAGTCTCTCACCAGTGTCTCTTGTGATGTTGAAAAGAAAACACTCACTTCAGGACACAGATGACTTTTACGGACAAATTTATATTCGTTGAAGAGAATCTATTGATACAATTCACCGTATTTAGGTTATTTATCAAAGAGGGAAATGACATGTGGAAATTCCCATTCAAATTGAATATGGATTGGTTTGGATTTACTTTTTTCTGATATCCACCTGTAAATGATGTACCTTTTCAGACTTGAAATTAGTGCAGGAGAGGATTGCTGGAAGCTTATTGCACTCAAACCACAAATTAACCATTACTGATTATTCTTTTTCAATGAAGCAATGTTCTATTTATCAGAACAATTTTATCAATATTCTGATGGGTTTGAGACAGCAATTGTCCAATACCAAAATACAAGAAGAGACTTGCTTTGTCATGAACAGAATTATAACGTCTTTGTCTGGTGAAACCCATGTATCTCACATTTTTTTATTTTCAGGCGCAGTTTAAAACAGTTTTCATAAAAACACACGCAAGCGATTGCTACTAATCAGGTTTAGCACCAAAAACATAAATGTGTTTTCTCAGTCATTACTCTACTGTATGTGGTACATACCTGTATATGTAACCGTTGTATAACTCCATAATAATATCTCTTTGTGATGATTAGGTATGTTCCTTTCAGCTTGTAACAATATGTGGCAGGGTAAAATGATAGTTACACCACGCTTACAACGTCGTCAAAGAAATAATTTACATTTTGCATTGAAATCAGCACAATTAATATTTTAATGGAAAATTTGTCCACTCATTTTGACTTGCACATTTCAATCAGACTCGTCAGCAGTCATCTGCTCAGAAGGTTTTTAACGTTCATATTCCAAGGTTGTCGACTTGGTTTCTGAAAGCTTCAATGCAGCGTGTGTCTTTGTTCAACTAAATAAAAAGTGTCTGTGTTGTCTGAAGAAGAAATACAGTATTTGTTTTGAAGGCCAGTTCTGGCAGCAAATAGAGATAGGGTTTTCATTGGTTCAGAATCAGAATCAGAATCATCTTTATTTGCCAAGTATGTCCAAAACACACAAGGAATTTGTCTCCGGTAGTTGGAGCCGCTCTAGTACAACAGACAGTCAATTTACAGAACACTTTGGGGACATAAAGACATTGACAAAAAACAATTGTGCAAAAAGATGCAGAGTCCTCTAGCACTTAGAGCATGTTCGAACGACTAATATTGCAATAGTCCGGTGCAATGACCATTGTGCAAAGGGCGCTGAGACTTCAAGGAGTGTATGCGGTTTAAAGTGACGAGTAGTGCGATCATCTGGGACAATTGTTGGTTGTGCAAATGTTACAGATACTCCTCAATCAGTGTGCAAATGGAGCAGATGCTACTCTGGCATGAGTGGCCAGTATATGCAAATAGTGCAGCATGGCAAGACAACTACAGTGAGTGCACGAGTAATACATAATTGGCCCCACAGAAATGTGACAACGAACTCAAGTCAAAAAATTGCCAGCTTGTTGTAATGGAGTACATTGTACATACTTTTAGTACATACTTTTAACAAGACATGCAGGAAAAAAATTTGACTTTCCAGTGGAACCTCAGATTATGTTTGACCTGGTTTCCAAACTAAATTTTTGAAGAAGAATTACCTCGCTTCATGCACTCTTTTCGGTTAACGAGCAATATTGGTGTGGCCGCGGAAAGCTCGTTTTTTTTTTCTCATGCCGTGTAAACTATAGCTCTGTGCATCACACATTGCAAGTATCTTTGTTTTCTTAGTTGAAAGTAGCCCTGAGTATTTCTCCCAAAAAAGTGAAAACTGCTAGCCATAATGTAAATAGGAAGCTTAAATGCATTACTGTTGAAAAAAAGAGTTGGTGGTGTTTGTGATCTCATTGGAACAGTTTGGTTTTGCAAAATCTACACGAGTGTATAGTATATACATTATATATATAGTGGAACCTCGATAGAACGGACTAATAGGGGCGGGGGGGTTTTGCCGATTGTCCGTTACATTGAAGCACTTTTTATTTTTGAGGCCATATGCACCCATATTACTGTACAGTAATTTTTAAAATTATTATTGTTATTCCATCCATCCATTTTCTGTACCGCTTATCCTCACTTGGGTCGCGGGAGTGCTGGAGCCTATCCCAGCTATCATTGGGCAGGAGGCGGGGTACACCCTGAACTGGTTGCCAGCCAATCGCAAGGGCACATACAAACAAACAACCATTCACACTCACATTCACACCTACGGGAAATTTACAGTCATCAATTAACCTACCATGCATGTTTTTGGGATCTGGGAGGAAACTGGAGTGCCCGGAGAAAACCCACGCAGGCACGGGTAGAACATGCAAACTCCACACAGGTGGGGCCGGGGATTGAACCCTGGTCCTCAGAACTGTGAGGTAGACGCTCTAACCAGTCGTCTACTGTGCCGCAGCAAAAATTTCAACAATTCTGTTTTTTTTTTCTCAATCTGGGTTGTGTGTACATTAATGAGGGAAAAAAATGAATTTACAAACTCAATTCCAATGAAGCCGGCACGGTGGCCGACTGGTTAGAGCGTCAGCCTCACAGTTCTGAGGACCCGGGTTCAATCCCCGGCCCCGCCTGTGTGGAGTTTGCATGTTCTCCCCGTGCCTGTGAGGGTTTTCTCCGGGCACTCCAGTTTCCTCCCACATCCCAAAAACATGCATAAATTGGAGACTCTCTAAATTACCTGTAGGCATGACTGTGAGTGCGAATGGTTGTTTGTTCCTATGTGCCCTGCGATTGGCTGGCAACCAGTTCAGGGTATACCCTGCCTCCTGCCCGATGACAGCTGGGATAGGCTCCAGCACCCCCGCGACCCTAGTGAGGAGAAGCGGCTCAGAAAATGGATGGATGGATGGAATTCCAATGAATTTGGGACGTGTTAAACATAAATAAAAACAGAATACAACGATTTGCAAATCATGGTCAACCTACATTTAATTAAAAGACAAGATATTTAATGTTAAAACTGATAAACTTGATTGTTTTTAGCAAATAATGATTAGTCATCAATCATCACTTAGTATTTTATGGCTGCAACACGTTCCAAAAAACCTGGGACAGGTGGCAAAAAAAAAGTTGAGGAATGCTCATCAAACACCTGTTTGGAACATCCCACAGGTGAACAGGCTAATTGGGAACAGGTGGGTGCCATGATTGGGTATAGAAGGAGCTTCCCTGAATTGCTCAGTCATTCACAAGCAAAGATGGGGCAAGCTTCAGCTCTTTGTGAACAAGTGTGTGAGAAAATAGTCGAACAGTTTAAGGACAATGTTCCTCAACGTACATTTGCAAGGAATTTAGGGATTTCATCATCTACGGTCCATAATATCATCAAAAGGTTCAGAGAATCTGGAGAAATCACTGCATGTAAGCAGCAAGGTCGAAAACCAACATTGAATACCCGTGACCTTCGATCCCTCAGGCGGCACTGCATCAAAAACTGAAATCAATGTGTAAAGGCTATCACCACATGGGCTCAGCAACACTTAAGAAAACCAATGTCAGTAAATACAGTTCGGCGCTACATCCGTAAGTGCAACTTGAAACTCTACTATGCAGAGCAAAAGCCATTTATCAACAACACCCAGAAACGTCGCCGGCTTCTCTGGGCCCGAGCTCATCTAAGATAGAGTGATCAAAAGTGGTCTGCGAACATCTGTGGTCCGACTAGTCCACATTTCAAATTGTTTTTGGAAATTGTGGACGTCATGTCCTCCGGGCCAAAGAGGAAAAAAAACATCTGGACTGTTATGGATGCAAAGTTCAAAAGCCAGCATCTGTGATGGTATGGGGTTGTGTTAGTGCCAATGGCATGGGTAACTTACACATCAGTGAAGGCAGCATTCATGCTGAAAGGTACATACAGGTTTTAGAGAAACATATGCTGCCATCCAAGCAACGTCTCTTTCATGGACGCCTGTGCTTATTTCAGCAAGACAAACAATGCCAAACCACATTCTGCATGTGTTACTACAGCGTGGCTTCATAGTAAAAGAGTGCGGGTACTAGACTGGCCTGCCAGCAGTCCAGAGCTGTCTCCTATTGAAAATGTGTGGCGCATTATGAAGCGACAACGGAGACCCCGGACTGTTGAACAGCTGAAGCTGTACATCAAACAAGAAAGGGAAAGAATTGCACCTACAAAGCTTCAACAATTAGTGTCCTCAGTTCCCAAATGTTTATTGAATGTTTTGAAAAGAAAAGGTGATGTAACACAGTGGTAAACATGACCCTATCCAATGTTTTCTAGAATGTGTTGCAGCCATGAATTTCTAAGTTAATGATTATTTGCGAAAAACAATAAAGTTTATCAGTTTGAACATTACATATCTTGTCTCTGTAGTGTATTCAATTAAATATAGGTCGAACATGATTTGCAAATCATTGTATTCTGTTTTTATTTATGTTTAACACAACGTCCCAACTTCATTGGAATTGGGGTTGTATAAGGCACATTATTTAATGTGGCCTGCCGAGCATTGACATTATCAAGAGTCAAAAATATTTTTTAATGTAGCCAATTTTCATAAAATGGGTGAGTTAAAATATTTTTTTCATTTATTTTTAATATATATTTATTTCTCATTGAATAATTGGTTGGTTGAATATTTCTCATTGAATAATTGGTTGGTTGAATATTTCTCATTGAATAATTGGTTGGTTGAATATAAATAAAATTGAATACACATACATTTGACGTCTTGTCTATTTCAATCAATAAATGGTTAATTATTTATAATTCTAAATAATTGGGAATGAGTATTTTTTGAAAAAAAACTATTACATTTCTATTTATTTTTATATTCTTTTTATTTGTTTTATTTGTTTGCCCAATTCACATGGCGTCACCCACGTCTTTCCTGTCACCTGGTGCCATTTCGCACCATTTGCATTGCCTTTACATGTAATCACGGGTTTGTGAAATCTCCATTTCATGTCGGGTGTGAACACACCATAAGAATTACAGTTAAGTCTTTATTACGGCAACAGGGTACGGTTTTTTAATGCAATGCATGTTGGGAGCCAGGTTAGGGTTAAATTATTTTAGCAAATGGCTGCAATATAAGAGTGAAAAATTGAAGGGGGTCTGAATACTTTCCGTACCCAGTGTCTCTCTTTCTCTCTCTCTCTCTCTCTCTATATATATATATATATATATATATATATATGTATATATATATATATATATATATATATATATGTATATATATATATATATATATTATATATATATATATATATATAGTGCATTTATATAGTGTATTTGTGTTGTGCTTTTTTTCATCCAAAGATACTGTACTTAATATAGGCGCACACAAACAAAGAGACAAGTAAGACATACAACTTGGTCCTCTACGGAAGCAGCGGGAGTGGCAAAGTCAGGAACCCTCCATGTCCCTGCCTCCGTGGAAGTAAGGCCGGCTAGGTGATAACGGCCATCTAGCCCTGGTCCCAGCCAGCGAGTGTTAACCGCACCTTCGGCCACAATACGAGAGCTTGCTGGTGATAGTGTTAGCGAGTCTTACGTAAATCCTCCTAAATCCTCTTAAATCCTCTTCCCTTTCTTGAATTTTAACATGTCATCTTTCTCTCATGAAACCACAGAGCCTTGTTTACTTCCACCATGAATATCACTTGCTCAAAATGAACACCACATCCCTCAGTACAACATTGTTCTCACAACATGCAGCACTCTTGTGACGACCCCTGATCGGATAAGACAACATGCGATAAGGCTAAGTTGCACAGTTATTTGCTGACGAACCCACCGTTTTATCTCTTCGGAAGAGAGTCACTTCCGAGCACTGAGAGTCTGCAGGGATCCTTCCCGACTGACTCATCACTGCTCCGATAGATTTTATGACATCATCTCTCATGGACTCTTTTCCGCAATTATCATATTTTTGGTTCACATTCAGACCACAATCAAAACTATATTAGCATAGAGTTAGCGAAAATTCGTCTCCTTCTTATTTTCCTTTCGGCTAGTGCCATTAGGGGTCGCCACAGCGTGTCATCTTTTTCCTCCTGCATCCTCCTCTCTAAGACCAACTGCCCTCATGTCTTTCCTCACTGCATCTTCCGATCTTGCCTCACTACATCTATCAACTTTCTCTTTGGTCTTCCTCAAGCTCTCTTGCCTGGCAGCTCCATCCTCATCACCTTTCTACTGATATACTCGCCCTCTCTCCTCTGGACATGTCCCAACCATCGAAATCTGCTCTCTCTAACTCTGTCTCCAAAACATCTAACCTTGGCCATCCCTCTGATGAGCTTATTTCTAATTTTATCCTACCTGGTCACTCTGAGAGTGAACCTCAACATCATCATTCCCGCCACCTCCAGCTCTGCTTCCTGTTGTCTCTTCAGTGCCACTGTCTCTAATCCGTACATCATGGCTGGCCTCACCACTGTCTTATCAACTTTGCCCTTCATCCAAGCAGAGACTCTTCTGTCACATAACACACCTGACAACTTCCGCCACCCGTTCCAACCTACTTGGACTCATTTCTTCACTTCCTGACCACACTCACCATTGCTCTGGACTATTTAAAGTCCTCCACCCTCGCTATCTCTTCACCCTGTAGCCTCACTTTTCCCCCACCACCCCTTTCATTCATGCACATATATTCTGTCTTACTTCGCCGATTCTTCATTCCTCTGCTTTCCAGTGCATGCCTCCACCTTTCTAACTGTTCCTCCACCTGCTCCCTGCTTTTACTGCAGGGAGCAGCAATGTCATCTGCAAACATCATGGTCCACAGGGATTCCAGTCTAATCTCATCTGTCAGCCTATCCATCACCACTGCAAACAGGAAGGGGCTCAAGGCTGATCCCTGATGCAGGCCCACCTCCACCTTAAACACCTCTGTATCTGTGCTACTCATTCGAGGACATGAAACCATACTGTTGCTCGCAAGTACTCACTTCTGTCCTGAGTCTAGCCTCCACTACTCTTTCCCATAACTTCATTGTGTGGCTCATCAACTTTATTCCTCTATAGTTCCCACAGCTCTGCAAATCACCTTTGTTCTTAAAAATGGGCACCAGCATACTTTTCTCCATTCCTCAGGCATCTACTCACCTGCTAGAATTCTGTTGAACAAGCTGGTCAAAAACTCCACAGCAACCTCTCCTCGATGCTTCCATACCTCCACAGGTATGTCATCAGGACCAACTGCTTTTCCATTTTTCATCCTCTTTAGTGCGTGTCTAACTTCCCCCTTACTAATCATTGCTACTTCCTGGTCCACCACACTTGCCGCTTCTACTCTTCTTTCTCTCTGATTTTCCTCATTCATCCACTCCTCAAAGTATTCTTTCCATCTATTCAGCATGCTGCTTGCATCAGTCAACACATTTCCATCTCTATCCTTAATCACCCTAATCTACTGCGCATCCTGCCCATCTCTATCTCTCTGTCTGGCCAACCTGTATAGATTTTTTGCTCCTTCTTTAGTGTCCAACCTGGCATACATGTCATCATATGCCTCTTGTTTGGCCTTTGCCACCTCTACCTTTGCCCTACGTTGCATCCCCACGTATTCCTTTATCCTTTCCTCAGTCCTCTTAGTGTCCCACTTCTTCTTAGCTAACATCTTTCTATGTATGATTTGCTGGACTGTGAAGTTCCACCACCAAGTCTCCTTCTCTCCTTTCCTGCCAGAAGATATACCAAGTACTCTCCTGTCTGTCTCTCTGATCCCTTTGGCTGTAGTGGTCCAGTCTTCTGGAAGCTCCTCCTGTCCACCATGAGTCTGTCTTACCTCGTCCCGAAAAGCCACACAACACTCTTCATTTCTCAGCTTCCACCATATGGTTCTTTGCTCTGCCTTTGTCTTCTTAACCTTACTCCCCACCACCAGAGTCATCTTACACACCACCATCCTATGCTGTCTAGCCACATTCCCACCTACCACTACCTTACAGTCAGTAACCTCCTTCAGATTACATCGTCTGCACAAGATGTAATCTACCTGCGTGCTTTTACATCCGCTCTGCCTCTTCTGAAAGCAGCCATTTCCATCCTTTTGGCAAAGTCTACCACCATCTGTCCCTCCAAGTTCCTTTCCTGGATCATCATATGCCTCTTTTTTGGCCTTTGCCACCTCTACCTTCGCATGTCCATGTATTGCTTTCTCCTCTCCTCAGTCCTTCAGTGTCCCACTTCTTAGCTAACCTCTTTCCTTCTATGATTGCCTGTACTTTGAGGTTCCACCACACTTATCTATTTTCCTACCACAAGATACACCAAATACTCTCCTGCCTTTTTCTCTGATCACCTTGGCTGTAGTGGTCCAGTCTTCTGAAAGCTTTCTGGATGAAAGCTCATATTTGTTTGGCAAAGTTTTAAGGTGGATGCCCTTCCTGACGCAACCCTCTGCATTTGTCCGGGCTTGGGACTGTCCTACAGTTTGCACTGGCTTGTGCCCCCCATAGGGATGCATTAGAGCTAATTTGCGATAATTAAAGGTGCCATATTTCACCAAAGCAACTTTTTCTCAGATTTTTGATGTAAAATTTACTCTATGCTGCCTCAGTAAACATGTGAAATATGAATTAAAATCATCCACACATTCCTGAGTTCCAGATGTTTTTTTCTGCCAAGAGGCCTGAAATCATCCATCCATCCATCCATCCATTTTCTACCCCTTATCCGAGGTCGGGTTGCGTGGGCAGTAGTTTTAGCAGGGACGCCCAGACTTCCCTCTCCCCAGCCACTTCATCCCGCTCTTCCAGGGGGATCCCAAGGCGTTCCCAGGCCAGCCGAAAGACGTAGTCTCTCCAGTGTGTCCTGGATCGTCCCCGGGGTCTCCTCCCGGTGGGACGTGCCCAGAACACCTAACCAGGGAGGCATCCGGGAGGCATCCGAAATCAGATGCCCCAGCCACCTCATCTAGCTCCTCTCAATGCGGAGGAGCAGCTGCTCTACTCTGAAATCCTCTCGGAAGACCGAGCTTCTCACCCTATCTCTAAGGGAGAGCCCGGACACCCTACGGAGGAAACACATTTCGGTCACTCGTATCCGGGATTTTGTTCTTTCGGTCACGACCCACAGCTTGTGACCATAGGTGAGTGTAGGAACATAGATCGACCGGTAAATTGAGAGCTTTGCCTTTCGGCTTAGCTCCTTCTTTACCACAACAGACCGATACAAAGTCTGCATCACTGCAGACGCTGCACCGATCCGCCTGTCGATCTCCCATGACATTCTTCCCACACTCGTGAACAAGACCCCAAGATGCTTGAACTCCTCCACTTGGGGCAGGATCTCATTCCCGACCTGGAGAGGGCATGCCACCCTTTTCCGACTGAGGACCATGGTCTCAGATTTGGAGGTGCTGATTCTCATCCCAGTCGCTTCACACTCGGCTGCTAACCGCTCCAGTGAGACTTGGAGATCACGGCTTGATGAAGCCAACAGAACCACATCATCTGCAAAAAGCAGAGATGCAATACTGAGGCCACCAAACCGAACCCCCTCTACGCCTCGGCTGCGCCTTGAAATTCTGTCCATGAAAGTTATGAACAGAATCAGTAACAAAGGGCAGCCATGGCAGGGTCCAACCCTCACCGGAAAACGAGTCCGATTTACTGCCGGATATGCGGACCAAACTCTGACTCCGGTCATACAGGGACCGAACAGCCCGTATCAGGGGGTTCAGTATCCCATAGTCCCGAAGCACCCTCCACAGGTCCTCCCGAGGGACACTGTTGAATGCCTTCTCCAAGTCCACAAAACACATGTAGACTGGTTGTGCGAACTCTCATGCACCCTCGAGGACCCTGCCGAGGGTGTAGAGCTGGTACACTGTTCCACAGCCAGGACGAAAACCACACTGCTCCTCCTGGATCTGATATTCGACTTCCCGACGGACCCTGCTCTCCAGAACCCCTGAATAGAGCTTACCAGGGAGGTTGAGGAGTGTGATCCCCCTGTAGTTGGAACACACCCTCCGGTCCCCCTTCTTAAAAAGGGGGCCCACACCCCAGTCTGCCAATCCAGAGGCACTGTCCCCGATGTCCACACGATGTTGCAGAGGCGTTTCAACCCGGACAGCAACACAACATCCAGAGCCTTTACGAACTCCGGGCGAATCACATCCACCCCCCGGGGCTTTGCCACCGAGGAGCTTTTTAACCACCTCGGTAACCTCAACCACACAGATAGGAAAGCCCGCCTCAGAGAACCCAGTCTCTGCTTCCTCATGGGAAGGCGTGTCAGTGGAATTGAGGAAGTCTTCTAAGTATTCTCCCCACTGACTCACAACTTCTCGAGTCAAGGTCAGCAGTCAAGGTCATCCGCACTATACACAGTGTTGATGGTGCACTGCTTCTGCCTCCTGAGACGCCGGATGGTGGACCAGAATTTCCTCGAAGCCGTCCGGAAGTCTTTCTCCAAGGTCTCACCGAACTCCTCCCATACCCGAGTTGTTGCTTCAGTGACCACCAAAGCTGCATACCGCTTGGCCAGCCGGTACCCATCAGCTGCCTCAGGAGTCCCACAGGCCAAAAAGGCCCGATAGGACTCCTTCTTCAGCTTGACGGCATGCCATCACCGTTGATGTCCATCAACAGGTCCGGGGATTGCCGCCACGACAGGCACCGACCACAATACGGCCACAGCTCCGCCTCAGCAATGGAGGCACGATATCCCACGTCCTCCCCCGGAAGATGAGCAAAGTTCTGTCGGAGGTGGGAGTTGAAACTCCTTCTGACAGCGGATTCTGCCAGACGTTCCCAGCAGACCCTCGCAATACTTTTGGGCCTGCCACGTCGGACTGGCATCTTCCCCCACCATCGGAGCCAATTTAGCACCAGGTGGTGATCAGTTGACAGCTCTGCGCCTCTCTTCACCTGAGTGTCCAAGACACGCAACCACAAGTCCGATGACACGACCACAAAGTCGATCATCGAACTGCGACTTAGGGTAGTCCTGGTGCCACCCGAAGGCGGAGGGAGGCTACCCTCTCGCCCACCGGGGTGAACCCCAACGTACAGGCGCCGAGCCGGCGGGCAATAAGTATACCCACACCTGCTCGGCGCCTCTCACCGTTGGCAACTCCAGAGTGGAAGAGAGTCCAACCCCTCTCGAGAGGACTGGTAGTAGAGCCCAAGCTGTGTGTGGAGGCAAGTCCGACTATATCTAGTCGGAACATCTCGACCTCACACACAAGCTCGGGCTCCTTCCCTGCCAGAGAGGTGACATTCCATGTCCTTAGAGCCAGCTTCTGTAGCCGAGGATCGGATCGCCAAGGTCCCTGTCTTCGCCCACTGCCCACCTCGCACTGCACCAGACCCCTGTGGCCCCTCCCACAGGTGGTGAGCCCATGGGAAGGGGCCCCACGTTACCCTTTCGGGCTGCGCCCGCCCGGGTCCCGTGGGTGCAGTCCCGGCCACCAGGCGCTTCCCTTCGAGCCCCACCTCCAGGCCTGACCCCAGAGAGGGGCCCCATTGACCCGCGTCCGGGCAAGGGAAAACTAAGTCCATAGTTTGTCGTAATCATAGGGGGTCTATGAGCTGTGCTATGTCTGGTCCCTCATCCTAGGATCCTGTTTGTCATGGGTGACCCTGCCAGGGGCATCAAGCCCCAGACAACTTAGCTCCTCGGATCATTGGCACACACAAACCCCTCCACCACGATAAGGTGACGGCTTTCAGGAGGGGGGCCTGAAATCAGGTCATCCAAATTTCTTGAGCTAGCGAAGATCTCTGCCTTCCCTTAGCACTCCTAACCCAATGCTGTCAACATAACAAACACGTGTGCTCTCACAAGTGGATCTTGTACACGAAGGCAACCAATCAGAGGAACGGGGTTGGTCTTAGCCAAATATGGATAAAGCGGATACAAAATTGGGTCAAACAGAAGCACCTTTCAGAGGGGCCTTTTCTGGACACTCGTATGAAAAAAAAACAAGGTATTTTTTAAAATGAAATTGAAACTTTTATATGTAGTCCATGTTATGTAGTCTCTATGGAGGTAGAAATAGCCACAATATGGGACCTTTAATGGGTGCAGACATGTTAGAAGGCTTATGTGATGAATTAAATTATTGTCCAAACAAAAATATGTATGGGCTCGTGATTGGCTTCAACAAAAATGACAGTAACTGCCATAAAATGTCTACGGCACCCGTCGGTTTCAGAAATAAAACCGTTATTTTCATTGAGATTTGCAGGGTTAGCAAATGCAACATTGAACAATGGCATGATGGGCAGTCTGCTAGTAGGCATGCCTGTAGTTTTGTTTATTTGGCACTTGTCGGCATTTGCGTTTAACTCTTCAAATATTGCTACTACATGGAAGTACCATATGACTAATCATCATTAAATGGGTAGCACGGCAGTACATAAGTCACCCTCACTAACTTATTAATAAATGATTTGATGCTTTTTGGAAATTATTTGCAGTAACTAGGAAAATGTGTTTTTTTATGTAGTAATGTATCTTTTAAGGCTTTCACCACATCTAGCTTGGCTCATGTGTGCAGTTTGACATTGCTCCTGGTATAATTTCAAAGAATTTTACATTAAAACAGAAGATTTGGCTTAACACTAATAAGATACTGCTTCAAATTCACTCTGCAGTGCTGTGGTTTGAGTGGGCTTTTCAAAGATCTGTACAATTAAAGTACTCATTCTGAAGTTGTTAACATGTTCAGTAAGTCTTATGTCTGGTTTGGGAAGGGATCAATAGCTGCCAAGTTTGATCGCATCCCTGGACAATAAATTTTGAACTAGGAAGGAGGGGGAGCCACTTCAAACAAAAATGAAGGCTCAAAGGCATCAGCCAGCATTTCACTTTGTTCCATTTCAGCAGCTCTGATTCTGAAACTGGAATATTGCTCTGGCTCCATATTAAACCTGTGAAATATTTGGGTTAGAGAGAGGTGAACAGTTTTGTTCCTTGATCCCGTCAAGCTGATGTGATCTCACTAACACCAAGCATTAATCATTAAAAGCAACATTCCTGAAATCTAAATAGTTGAAGCTATTTGTCGGTTGCCAACGGTGTGCATGGCACAAGGTGCTGAGGGCTGTGTAGTAAATATTTATATCCTCATTTAATTTGATCCAGTTGGAATCATGCTGCTAGTAAACACTCTCTTAAAGCCAGGGCTCCTGAAATAATAACATACCTGACCTATTAAACTTTTACGAAATCTCGTCACAGGAACAGCATCTCACACAACCCAACACTTCTCAAAAATCCTGCTGTTCTCTGTGCCCCATGTTTTATTTAAGGGCATTTGTTATTGATATTCTTTATAAAAGTGTCATTTTCTCCCCTTTTTTCCACTCACTTGTTATAAGCATATACCATACACATATACAGAATATGTATGTTTCCTTTTTCCACTTTTTTTGTGGCTGCTATTACATGGTAAATAAAAACTCTGCTTCTTGGCAGAGGGAACTTTGAGCGGAACATTATGTTTGGCTATAAATTCTGTCAACGGGTCAGAGTTCAGCTGGTTTCTTCTATCATTAAAGCCATTACGCTCCAGCTTTGGAAGTGTTGTGTTTCAGTGCAACCAATAGCAGGGTTTATTGTTAACAATTGCATTAGCGAGGCTGAGACGAGGTTAGAGGAAGTGCATTGGCCCTCTCTCTCTTCGCCCACATGCCCTCTCCATCCTCACATCCCTTTAAGGCCCTTTCAGATAAAGACAGATTAAAATGGAGGGTCCCACCCTGCTCTCATTTTTCACATGCAGTCCGTCTTCAAGGGTAAGGATACCCTCTGCTCAGAAAGACTTATTGACCAAAATAACATTGCGTCAATATGTCTCCTGAAGGCTCAGCGGACCCAAGCATCCCGGCGGTTCTATTTTCAACTCTAAAGCCTGTGATGTTATTGACTTGATATGCAACAGAACTCACAAGCCGAACACAAATGGAAACGGCATCTTAATTTGCTCAATGAGGACAACTGATGATTGAGCCAAGAAAAAAGCCAAATGATCCTAGACATGTCCATTTAAGTAATTTGATTAAAAAATGTGGCGTGGTTGCTAATGTACAAAGTCGGTGCCGACCACCACACACAGCAAGCTTTTGTCGCACCTCCACCTGCTGGATCTGGTATTTTACTGCCTGACTCAATGGACTGAAACGGGAGAAGTTTCTTAAAAATACGTATTGCATAAAACAAAACCTTTTTTTCTTTTTACATTATGTTGACTATGTCTTCATGTTTTAGTCTTTAATCTTCCTGTTGTTCTTATTCATTTGTTTTATTAGCGTTTGCGCTTGAACCACCACTCCATGTACAGTATATAGTGGTGGCAAAACTACACTCAGTCCTTCTTTAGGAGTACAGATGTGTGAAACAAAATACTTTGGTAAAAGTAGTATTTATTTAACTCCTTAAAGTAAAAGTAAACAAGTACAGACTCTAAGGTACAAAAGTCGTACAAAAGTAATATATTTTATATTTTCCTCGATTATTTAGTAGCCTACATGCTGCTACCTTTCCTGCCGACGGCACAGATGCGATTCCCGGTCAATGCACCAATAACCAGCCACTGCTGGTCCCAAGCCTGGGTAAAAATGGGTGGAGTGTGTCACATAGGGCATCCGGTATAAAAACTGTGCCAACCAAATCATGCGAGTGACTGACTCGCTGTGGCGACCCCTGACGGGGATAAGCCGGAGGTCACTTCTATTTAATCGATTATATGCAATATCCGTTTTGATAACTTGGCACAACGGAAAAAAACCAAAACATCTGCACACAACGGAGTACCCCGCTTTTATCAACTTGCAGCTCATACCAAGAAGAAGAAAAAATCCACTGGACACAGCTTTGTTGCAAGCTGAAATCTAACAGGATAATCAGTACCAAAATGACAGGTTCTGTAAAAGCATACAAATAAAAAAAAAGAACAATAAAACATTATAAATTAGCAATAACTTAAATAAATACCTGGTACCTGTATATATTTTTTTTAGTTTAGATTTTTCAGATTGGAATTCTTTAATGCGAGAAGCTGATAGTGCAATGCATTGGCCACAAATTATTCTCTTAGCCGACAACATTAAAAAAAGAAAAAAATCGTCAGAAAAAAATACCCAAGTACAAATACCAGAGAACTCTATTTAAGTAAAATAAGAAAGTATTTGTGCATCGTTACTTCCTCCAACTGATGTACAGTAACTCAGTTTGTAGAAATGGCATCCATCCATCCATTTTCTGAGCCGCTTACCCTCACTCAGGTCGCGGGCGTACTGGAGCCTATCCCAGCTGTCATCGGGCAGGAGGCGGGGTACACCCTGAACTGGTTGCCAGCCAATCGCAGGGCACATACAGACAAACAACCATTCCCACTCACATTCACACCTACGGGCAATTTAGAGTCTCCAATTTATGCATGTTTTTTGGGATGTGGGAGGAAACCGGAGTGCCCGGAGAAAACCCACGCAGGCACGGGGAGAACATGCAAACTCCACACAGTCGGGGTCGGGGATTGAACCCGGGTCCTCAGAACTGTGAGGCTGACGCTCTAACCAGTCGCCCACCGTGCCGCCTAGAAATTGCATAATCAATTTTAAAAATCCTGAACATGCACATGGATTTACAGCCGCGACAAAATGGAATGTCTTGTTTCTTGCCTCATTTTCCAACGCTCAAGCAAAGTTTCACAGACAAGAAAACAGTAATTAAAAAAAACGAGACAAAAACAAACAAACTCAAAACAATCATGACATCAACACCTGGACTTAATAGACCTTTTCTCTGTGACAATGCACCATGATGGCGATGTTTCTCATGTTTCTATTTGTATTCCTTTTTGGTAAAAAGAAATCACAATGAGATTACCCGTTAAGTGCAGTTTTGATGAGATGAAATTTAATGTGATAGCTGTAGTATTGCTGCAGTCACATCAGTGATTGGATCACAGACGGCTACAACTATGATGCCATCTGTCTGAATTTCATGCACGAACATATTTTAACTAAACTATGCCAGTCACAGCAATGTTTTACTGTGGATTCGTTAATTTCATAAGGTTTGGCATGCACATGCTGTAAATTGCATAGCCAACAGGTCACATACAACCCCCATTCTGCATGCAAGCACAAACATGAATTCTCTCAAAGTTATTGTCAGTTAATTCAATTGGCTGTAATGCAATGAAGTATGCAGGTTCCAAAGTGTTATTTATCTGTGTTGAATTATGACCAAAGATTTAACCAAGGTCTAGAATGTGCAAGCATGTACAGCATGAGCCCCTAGAATCTCCACTGCATGGGAAGCCGATCGATGTATGCACTGAGTGCTTGATAAATTGGTATTCACACGCAAATGGATCACTGACAAATGGACTAAGAGTGTGACAGGAGTTGCAGTGAAGTGATGCATGAAGAAAAAGAGGAGGAAGATACAGGTGATGTAAAGGGAGCACATTTGGAGTTTGTCCCTACAGGACATGTTTGGCCTAACACCAAATGACAGGTGGCTTTCAAAGGGCTCGAAACCGAACACATGAACCCGGTTGTTGTGTCCCCAACTCGTGAGACCCGAGCATTCATCACGTCCTCCGTGGTTACGAGGCGCCTGTGCGCCAAGGCGCTTTGCAAGGCATCTGTGGCAAGCTCAAGGCGATGTAACGCTCGTGAGGTCAGTCAGCTGTCTGCCATTCCATGCATGCAGAAGCAGACCTGGTACGCAAGCGGTGCCAGGAGCTCTGGCAAAGCGTCAGACAGACTGTGTCCCTTTGTCCCTGTTTCCCCTAGACACCTGCATGATTGCCCTGATTTGTCTTGACTTCATTCAGCCAGGGGCCCCACTGGATTTCAAGAGTCAAACATCTGTCATGCATAGTCTCCCCCTGCAGGCAAAGGCCATGCACCAATTAGAGAAAAAAACATTCGGGGAAGATTTTGAATATGCAACATTAAAATAGAAACAATTATGAGGGTTTCAATGCAAGCTGAATGCCTGGGAGTTCATTCATTAATTGTGTTAAGTACTTATCTGTTTGTGTGTTTGGGGTATTGTGAAAGAAACACTTTCCAGATTTATAAAATGGTGGTAGCAAAAAATGGTGAGGCATGCTGGGCCAAGAATTAAACGACTACATTTGGTGTTGGTTTTTGATAAAAGATGCGGACCCAGCATTTGATATATTTAACAATTTGCCGGAGATGTTTGCTTTTGCCTTTCAAGCGTTTGCCAAGGCCAAACTGTTCACAAATGTGTGAATAATTATCATGGATCTGCACCAAAATAGAATGGTTTCTACTATCCACAATTTTTATGTCAATCTGTTATTTCCTTTTTGCATAATACTGTAGATCAACCAACTCATGAAAACATTACCTTTTTGTGCTTATGCTTAGCAGTTAACTAAAAGTATCAAATAAATTCACACTCGAAATGTTCCAGAATCTTCAATTCATACAGAAAATAAAAAAGTGGAGTAAAAGTAATAGGATTAGAGAGAGAAAGAGCAAGTTCACATTGTTGAGTAGGAAGTCTCCTGGAGCAAGTAACAGGCGAGAGGTGACAGCCCAATCTCAGTTCGGATCAAATCTGGGACCACTGCGAGCGTGCCCTTGATTCGGCAGTTGGCTTAACTCGGCAGGTCACCAAAGGGGAAGCAGATGTTGTCTCCAGGCATGTCCCGGTGCCTCCACAAGGGCTCCGGCTGGTGTCGCTGAGTTTACAGGTGCAGAGGGTGGTGGTGGAAGAAGGGAGTGGGGGGGGGGGGGCACTAAGCCCCCACTCAGTTGCCACAGGCCAGCGGTAGGGAGGCTGCAATGGGCAGATCTGCTCATTTTGATCCACTGAGGTATAATAATGGATGATCAACCCTGCTGTCGCATCTCTGAGTCACTGGTCCATAGCATAACACAGCCTTTAAGCCACACATGGCCGTGTGGACAGAGGTGCCACTGGGTCACATGCTGGCTTATTGTACAAGCTGGGAAAGATGATCGAAAAAAGTAAGTTTGTTTTTGTTTCTTCAAAGTGAAGTTGACGTCTGAGAATTCATTTCATATCATGAGGTTAGAAATTATTGTTCATGTTTAATTGTTGAATTGTTTTTGTATGCAATGTTTTGTTGCCTGTGGTTGTACTTTGAACAATAGTCCTAACTCTGCAAATCTGATCATGTTGTAGGTTTGATAACTATGTATAAGATCTTAGAACATTTTATTTCCTAATATCCAGAAGAATTAGTGTATCTGAATGAAACTTGACCTTCTTATGGCCATACACAGTAGCTTCCTTTTTTACCTTTTGGGTTATAAGTAAACAGCTAATAATAAATCAATAAAAAATCAATATACATTTGTGTATGTAAGCTAAACAATTGCTGAAAACCATTTAAATCTGTTCACCTAAAAAAAAAGGCAGGGTCACCAATTCAACTGAACTTTTGGATACAGTCAATGTGCAAAAAAAAAAGACCAAAAATAGTTTCCTAATGGGTACTTTTAATGCGTTTACGGAGATAAATAAGGAAGGGCTGCAAGTAAACAACATCCCAGTACTTAAAGCTTAAAATCTGACCTACTTTCCTCATGCCTTTTTCGAATATGCTGCTTTTTGTTCTTGAAAAACATAAAATCCTATTCAGTAGTTGGGGAATTGACTACAGTAACCATGATTATTCCGCACACAGTTACATGCAGAAAAAAGACAGAGTGGAGTATACAGAAAACACACACACACTTATTCAGAGAACATACACCTTGATGTATATGAAGCTGAGCAAATTTCCCACGTAAAGAAGCCAACATGGACAGCCTAAGCGTCTTTGAAAGCCTCCTTCTCTGTTGTGATTACAAAATGCATAACAATTCACAGCAGTGCACCATAATCTTAAATAATGAAAGTTAAAATTTCAGAGAAGATCAATAGGCGGCCGCCAAGGTGAACATTTAAGTCACAGAGTGGCTTTGTCTGCTTTAAAAGAAGAAAGGAATTCTAGCCCACGTTTATTGTCGTCGGCCGCCAGTGATCCGACCAAATTGTAATCACACAATTCAGCCTCATTGATTTCAGTTTAACACAGATTATGTTGAATGAAATAGTTGTTTTTTTTCTCCTCCATCAGTGGCAATTACCCAACAATGAGAGCGTGATACAACAGGCTATTTGGAGCCATGATGTTGCTAGATTGTTGTTTGGGCCATTGTTTTTCCTTTCTTTCTACTGTGTGATAATTAATATTGAGCAGTGACTCATTTACTCAGAGGTGTTCATTACTTAAGTAAAAGTACTGATAGTTTTGACCCCCCCCCCCCCACAAATAAAAAACAACGAACTCTGGTAAAAGTAAAAGTACTGAAGCCACCACTTTATTTAAGTAGAAGTACAAAAGTACATACTTTTACATGTACTTAAGTTTAAAGAATAAAAAAGTAAATTGATATTTTCCAGCCAGATATTAAAAATATGTATAGGGAGATTTTTGTATCTCTCCAGATGATTGGCCTGTTTTTTCTGGAGTCAACAAAGGCCAAAACAAAAATAAAAGCATGTAGGCATAAATGAAAAGATGAGCATTTATTTGTACTACTATATAATAATGTCAAATACAACATCCATCCATCCATCCATTTTCTGAGCCGCTTCTCCCCACTAGTGTCGCGGGCGTGCTAGAGCCTATCCCAGCTGTCATCGGGCAGGAGGCGGGGTACACCCTGAACTGGTTGCCAGCCGATCGCAGGGCACATAGAAACAAACAACCATTCGCACTCACAGTCACACCTACGGGCAATTTTAGAGTCTCCAATTAATGTGTGTTTTTGGGATGTGGGAGGAAACCGGAGTGCCTGGAGAAAACCCACGCAGGCACGGGGAGAACATACAAACTCCACACAGGCGGGGCCGGGGATTGAACCCCGGTCCTCAGAACTGTGAGGCTGACACTCTAACCAGTCGGCCACCGTGCCGCCGGGTGTAGCGCTACTGCCCCATAAATCACTCATATCTAATGTGTCATTGTTCTAGATATATAAGGATTTACTTTTCTTATCTTGTTTACAGTTAGTGTTTTGTCTTTTATTGTCTTCTTTTCTCACTCCCCTCTGGAAACATTGTTCTGTTCGACTAATCGACTCTGATTCTCAATAAATATCCATTATAATACTACGAAACCACAGCGGTAACTTAAATACTCCACTGTGACACAGTGAAACTGTTCTGGCATAAAAGGGATACAGATCCTCCATTCTGCTTGACCTAACAGCTGAACAGGACAAAAAAAAAAAGGGAGTTGTCCCAAAAACATGCATTAATTGGAGACTCTAAATTGCCCGTAGGTGTGAATGTGAGTGCGAATGGTTGTTTGTTTGTATGTGCCCTGCGATTGGCTGGCAACCAGTTCGGACTGTACCCCGCCTCCTGGCCGATGACAGCTGGGATAGACTCCAGCACGCCCGCGACCCTAGTGAGGAGAAGCGGCTCAGAAAATGGATGGATGGATAGTGCTACACTCTGTGAGGGAAGGACAGGACAAGATAGGAAGGGACAAGAGAGGAGAGGAAGCATGCAGGACAAGGGTCGTGAACCCGGCTGTAGAACTGAAGTGTGGTGGGAGTGGCTATATAAATCATAAACGTCTATAGGATGAGCGTGTGAGTGAGGGGATACCCAAGATATTCGCATATTCATGAGTTATTTGTCGCAATAATTGAGTGGCCCCACACCCAGCGAAAACGTCCCAGGGGCATGTGCCTGTGGACACATGCAAGTGAATAGACACCGTATTGCATGCACAATGACTGACAGAAGTGTCCTGTAATTGCTGTGCCTACAACGCGGAAGCTGAGGACCCCACCCAATCAATCGAGAGGCGCGATCAGGCCCAGGAGTCCAACCGAAAGCAGCCCAGCGGAGGGACACGTCCCACACAGAGGATCCAGTGCGGTCCGCCTGACCCGGTGAGGCGCCGTGACAAACGGTCACCCAGAGGAGGCAGCAGGGAACGAACAAATCACTTGTGGCTAACGGATCGAGAACGTAGTTCAACGAACGAATCACTCGTAGCTAACCGATCGGGAACAAAGAACCTCAACGAATTAATCACTCATGGCTAACAGTTCAATAGTTCCTCCAATATAGTAGTACATTCAGCTCATCCCTCCACCGCCGCGCGGTGCTGCCTGATAATGGCTGGTCATTGGTCATTCCGCCGAAGTAATTGACAACGCTGGCAAATCGCAAAGCACATGGCAGTACATTTAGTGAAGTCCCACCCCCGCCTGCACGGTGGCTGCTCATTGGTCATTCGCCGAAGATTCAGAAGTGAGTAGCAGAACGCTACAGCAGCTCTGTTTCTGCTTCCAGTCGACTAGCTCACAGCGGCGCCCAAGCTCAAAGAACAAATCATTTCATAAACTGATTCAGTTCAATACTGAGCCTGTCTGCTTTGCCAGCAATGGCTGGACGATGGATTGATGCATTTCACCTAGTGGGGGGGAAAAGACAAACCACGATCACCGTTCACACACGCCAGATTGAGCGCTCACTTAAAATTTGATCAGACAGGGCTTTTAACGTAGACGAAACATGGGCAACATTGGTGTTGCCACATCCCGTCTTTTACGCTGTTTCGTCGCTAACCTCAGAATGTTTTAAAAGTAACGAGCTAATTTTTTAAAATGTAAGGAGTAGAAAGTACAAATATTTGTGCTTAAAAGTAAGGAGTAAAAGTAAAAAGTCGCCAGAAAAATTAATACTCAAGTACAGATACAAGAAAAATCTACTTAAGTACAGTAACAAAGTATTTGTACTGTACTACACCTATGCATTTGTTACAGTAAATACTGTACATAAAAAAAGAAAACCATATTCCTTATGCTATTATTGTGGTTTTCATTGTTAATGTGTGTCCTCAGTGTGTGGCTTTCTGACTTTCTGTTCCTGTCAGCTGTGTCCAGTATTGTCAGCCTCTAGCTTGTCATGCAAACTCTGGGCGTGACTGGTGTTTGTAGTTTTTTTTTCCCATTTGCCTATGTTTTTTTTTTTTTTTTTTAATGATTGATCCTCATGAATTCTGCCTAGTAACATGTGGCCAAGCAAATCTGAGATGTGTCCAGGAACTATCTGAAGGCACACACTGAAGGGGCCTACTTTAGCACGCAGGGAACCGTTCAGGGTACTGGTGTCTTCCTCAAGGACACCACTCGCGTGGGTCTAGGGAATGTTGTGAGTGGATGGTCCATTGCCCATATTCTTCTGTGGTTGATGCCATGGATTGAACTGGGACCCCCACAGTAGCAGGTGGCCATCTTAACTACTCGGTCACGGTGCAGAAAAATCTAGTCTCTTTCTATTATAAACCTTGAAAATCTAAATAATGTAATCATATGTAATCTTCAATACAAGTAAATGTAATCGAATAATGTTATTATTATAATTGAAAACATAACATTTTAAAATATAATTGGCACATGTTGTCTATTATGCACTTTAGATTAGACAACTTTATTGTCATTACAGGGAAATGTTGATTAGCTGTTACAGTTTTGTGGCGATGGTGGAAAAAGTGGAACAACCCAGCACTGGGAAGCAGGGAGGTAAAATAGGATGAATCTTAACAAAGGATTTGTTTTCAAAACACAAAAAGGCAAACAGAGTACGTGGAGAAAATTTAAATACAAAATAAACAGTCCCAAAAACAAGGGACAAAGAAACAAGGAAACACTGGGGAGAAACTCACCACTCCAGAAAACAACATGACAAGGGAAACGTGAGTACAGCAACAATGATCTGACACAGACTGAACAAACCCAGGCCAACTAAGGCCACGGCCACACAGAAACAACTCTGTTTTGGTATGGCCAGGGCCTTAATACAAACAAATTGACGTGACAAAGAGGCATACATGGGCAAGGCAAGGCAAAGCAAATTTATTTTGATAGCGCATCTCATACACAAGGTAACTCAATGTGCTTTACATGATTAAAAGACAAAGACCAAAATGACATTTAAAAAAAAACACAGTTTAAAGAGAAATCATTTAACAACTGGAAAACTTCTACAATGCTCAATCATAAGCATGCGAAAAAAATAATAGTTTTTAACCTGGACTTAAATACATTGACACTTGGGGCTAACTTCACTACTGTTTGCTACTTATTCCATTTGTGTGCAGCATAACAGCTAGATGCTGCTAAAGCATATATGCTTTGGACTCGGTGCTCCTATTATATTTATTTTACCTGAGTCTGTAGATCTCAGAGCCCTACTGGGTTTATATCCCATTAGCGTTTCTTTGATGTATTCAGGACCTAAACCATATAGTGATTTATAGACCAGTAGCAGAACCTTGAAGTCAATTCTATAGCTGACTGGGAACCAGTGTAGAGACTTTAGAATTGAAATAATGTGTTCTGATCTCTTTTTTTTCTGGTCAGAACCTGAGCTGCAGCATTCTGAATGAGCTGCAGCTGTTTAACGTTCTTTTGGGGGAGTCCAGTGGGAAGATCAGTACAATAATCAAGTCGACTTGAGGTAAAAGCATGGATGAGCTTCTCCTCAACCCTTCACTCTGAATATGTTCTTCAGCTTGAAGAAGGCTGTTTTAGTGATTGATTTGATATGACTGCTGAAAGTCAGATCGGAATTTATCAGCACACTAAAGTTTCGGACTTGTTTTTTGTTTTTTAAGGGAGTGACTAGGTATTTGTTAACAGTGGGGATGTAACGATAGCTATATCTCACAGTTCGGTTTTCACGGTAGTAATCTCATGGTACGATGATTATTGTGATATCGTGGGAAAGCTCACGGTATTGCAGTAAGACTCACAGTATTGCAGGAAGGGTCACAGTACAGGTGGAGCGAAGAGGCAAAAGAAGGAGAACCAAAAAACCTCTCTTTTTCTTGCTGGCCTTGTCCTCCTCGATGGGCTTTAGTAGTTTCGATGCATTTTCCCTTGTTTTTTTGTGATAGAGACATCTTCAAATCATATATTATCATGCATTTTTGTCCCTGTCCATCCAATGTTTACGTTTGTATATGGTACCTCCAAAACAATATTATTGCTGCAGCAATAATCATGCTATGCTCACAATACCAAAACTGTCCATTGATAAATTGTCTGTTCACTAATTTAACAGTATTTATTAGTGATGCGCCAAAATTTTGGCCGCCAAGTAGCCCAAAAGTGCTTTTTCGGTTTCGGACCAAAATACTTTTTTCACCGAAATAAACATAACGTGACATGTTGAATACACTGACGGCCAGCCCACACGAGTGTGTACACCCCAGAGTAAAGACTAATTTACTATTAACAGTCAATGCCCTGTAGAGCTTTGCTGAAGGTCCAGTTGAATTGACTGGAAAGTCACTTTATTACACATACTGTACCCTACACTCACGGTTTGAAAATTACATAGTGCCATAAATCAACCATGAATGTGAAATTTCTTTTGGTGTTTTGGCTTTCGGCCTTGCGTTCCTCAGTTTCAGTGTTCGGTTTCGGTGAAGAATTTTCGGTCTGGTGCATCACTTGTATTTATTGTCATATTTGTTTTTATTTATAACATTAGAAATTGGATACTGCCTACAAACAGTGATATATTTGCTTGAGTCCAAAAATTCAAGTCAAGTCAGAAACATAGGAAAACTCTTAAATTTAGATTAGTGTTTTTGCATTGTTGTCTGTATTTGTATGGAGGGGATCTATTTTTGGGACTAATGGAATGTATTGTATTGGTGGAAGGAATACAGTATATTGTAACTGGAGTCGGAATCATTATTCTCTCTCTGCTGTGATGTTCTTTCACCCACGACTTTCGACTTGAGATAAACACTCATTAGGACAAAACTGAAGAGTGATGCTGTTACACTATGCTTAAATAATTCAGTGCCTCTTTTAACCTCTTTTATTTACGACCAAAAACAATTTACCTAGGGTTTTATTGTTGTTTAATTGAAGGACATTTTGGTTCATCCAGTTATTTATTTGTTTTAAACAGTGACACAACACATCAAATGATCTGTGGTCATCTGGAGAAACTGCTAGATATAGCTGTGTGTCATCTGCATAGCTATGATAATCAACATTAAAGAACTGAATCATTTGACTCAAGGGTAGCATACAGGCTGAACAGAAGATATCCAAGAACTTACCCATGAGGGACCCGATATGTCATTGCCATTCAATGAGATTGAAAACTTCCAATGGCTATGAAATAACTTCTTTCCTCCAGGTAGGACCTGAACCATTTAAGGACTGTTCCATTTAGTCCTACCCGCGTTTACAAAGTGACACAAGCAGGTGGAAGGAGGTGACTGGTTGACACAAGGTACCGGGCTGATGATCTTATTTGGTATTAACCCTATACAGTAATTTTAATTCAGCATTGCTTTACATGTGAATCTGTTAGGTTTTCCAATTTAGGTGTTAACAGTAATAATAGTAATCCATCTATCCATTTTCTGTACCACTTATCCTCACTAGGGTTGCAGGCGTCCCGGAGCCTATCCCAGCTTTCTTTGGGCGAAAGGCAGCCAATTGCAGGGCACATATCAACAAACATTCATTCACACTCACATTCACACCTATAGGCAATTTAGAGTCTTCAATTAACCTAGCATACATGTTTTGGGGATGTGGGAGGCAACCGGAGTACCCGGAGACAACCCCTGAAGACACGGGGGGAACATGAAAACTCCACACAGGCAAGGCAGGATTTGAAACCAGGTCCTCAGCACTAGCGTCCGGTAATATTGCTTAACAGCAGCTCAGACAAAGCCGGCTGATTGTAATGTTTCCCTTTTTGGCCATTCTGAGTAGATAATTTGTTAAAGTTCCGGACATAATGGCTGCAATGCATCCTCATAAATGTCCTTAATATGACGAGAGACACCAAATTTCCCTGACAATGTCTTAAGATAAGTTAGGTTATTTGATTGATTTGATGTTTAGCAGATGGGTATATCAGATCTTAAGGGTGTGTGGTTTCCTTTCAGTATATACAGGATGAGTTTTAGTAATGGGAATCGATGTACATGCTGTCTGTTTTGTGTCGTGTTAATGTTGTTCCAGCATTTGATTCAGTCAAATACTTCTCAAAGTTTTGCTCAGTCATGGTTACAAATGGGAAGGGTTCCAATTTTTATGGCATGTGTCCTATTCACTGCACAAATATTAGTCCTAATGCCCTCTTATATATTCTTGAAATGAGAAGCAAACGTAAGTGAATGTCACCATGTTGTGACCCAAAAACCAACTCAGCCATTCCTCTCGCTCACATCTTGCTTTCCCTCAATCTGCGAGGGTGAGCACGTCAGCTCTTCCTCATATGGTTAAATATGCAATCTGTGCCTGCCAGTCTATGAGCGAGTTTTGGCTTAATCCTCATGAATACGTGACTTTGTCTGCATGAATAAATAAAAACCTGCTCACTGGGTAATTGAGGTGCCGTGCCACTAACAAATGAGGACACAATTTGTAAATGGAAATTCAGCTAACCGCCACCCGCTGCACCCACCCTAAAACCTGACCCTCTGCAATTTATATCAGAATAAAGCGCTAACTCAAATCATACTGTATCGACATGCTATGTTAACCAAAACATACCATTGAAATGTTAACGTTTCCCTAAGGACGAAAGGATATTTCTATTTCTTTTGATTAATAATTTTTTCTAGTATTCTAAATGCTGAGGTGTTAAAATAAAGTAAGAAACAGCAGTGTTGCATAATGGGATACTATTCCGTTTAAGGGCAAGAAGTGCATGATTAAATTCAAATGTAGAATAACTGAGCGAACTGGGTATGAACATATTCCTCATAGATTCAAATCACGATACATATTTCATGTGTACTATTTAATTAATATTCCATTTATATAGCAAGTCATCAAAATGGAGTGGGAGTGAGAAAAATAGATATGCAATAATTGTACAACTAGCAGCAGTCAAGCCAAAGAAAGAGGAGGATGAGAAGAATGAGTGAGTAGAGAAGGTAACCTGAATTTCCCTCATGGCTGTTTGGTGTTCACAAAGTGTTCCATTTTCTATTTTAAGTGCTCAATTATGGTCAATTTTGTGTCACGCACATAAGGGATTCCACATGCGTATACCTCCTTAAAAAACAAATGTCTGTCTAAAAGCGGTCCTGTGACAAAGCTTTCTGTTATTTCCCAGAGCCACAATGGAGCCAAAAGTCCTCTAAGGTTGCAACCTGTCACTTTTACTCCCAGCGGTCAGGTTTTATAAAAGGTTAGTGATGACTCTAATGTGAAATATTTAAGAGTATAAAGTATCACAAACTTAAGTAACAACTTAACATCAGGATGGGGGTGTGTGAATGATACATGATACGTGACATATGCTTGCAACTGGAGACCTGATGAATTGGTTTGTTTAAGGATATGAGAAATGAAGTTATGTGCGTCCGTGCTAGGTTATGTTGAATTATATATTGCAGAAGAGGGGTGTTATTGTATTGCAGGTTATCCAACAAGATTTTCAGAAAATAATTTCACAAAATGCATAATATTGTCATTGTTAAATTAATGAATTGAGCACAATCAAAATATATTAAGTGTATATTTTCTTTGCAACAAAGGCTATTATATACACACCGTATGCCCATTTTGACACATTGCATCTACTCCGCATTAACGCTGTTTCTTTTCAAGCAAATAACAAAGCTTAGCTTTAGTTTTACAGGGTGTGAAATAGATAGCTGAATGTTTCTTAAAGCAGAAACGAAGCATTTAAAAAAAACGAAGTTGAAAATGTATAGTGGGTATTTAAAGGGGCCGCTGCCATTATTTAATCTTCTTTAACTGCTGGTTTCCATTTGTTCAGGGAGTGACATAACAATTACAGGAGCATTAACACTGCTTTCAGATAAGTATCATAATGAGCAGCAATTGGAGTTGTTGAGTTGAGTTTTTTAAAAACATAATAATAACAATAATAATATCACAGGATCAGATGAGAAAGAATTCAACTACTCTTATTACTTGCCAGTTTACTGACCAAGTTTACTTCTTTGGTGTCCGATTCCCACCAAACCGGGCTTGGACAAGTGCATTGATTTCAGTGGGGCGGCCTTCGCTAGGCTTGTCCCTCGCGCCTAGTGCTTGACCCACTTATTTTCTCATCTTACCCGCTCCTCCCCTGAGACTTGGGCTTGGACGCTGTTTTTACCATTACAGTGTGAGCGGATACATGGCGTCTTAGGTTGCACTGTCTGGCTGTCCGTCTGTCTGGATCAGCAGCTCACAGACTCATTTGACACTTCCTTATGTATACGTACCTACACAGTTGAATGAGCTGCCATTGAAGAGCTCTATAAAACAAACACAAAAAATAATAATAATAATAATAGCGGCACGGTTTACGACTGGTTAGAGCGTCTGCCTCACAGTTCAGAGGACCGGGGTTCAATCCCATGCCCCACCTGTGTGGAGTTTGCATGTTTTCCCCGTGCCTACGCGGTTTCCTCCCACATCCCAAAAACATGCATGGTAGGTTAATTGACAACTCTAAATTGCCCGTAGGTGTGAATGTGAGTACGAATTTTTTTTGTTTGAATGTGCTCTGCGATTGGCTGGCAACCAGTTCAGGTTTTACCCCGCCTCCTGCACGATGATAGCTGGGATAGGCTCCACCACGCCCGCGACCCTAGTGAGGAGAAGCGGCTCAGAAAATGGATGGATGGATAGTAATATTAAAAATAATCTGCGTACTACAGTACAAACGTCACTTTTACAGTGACTATCAAATTCATATTATTTTATCAATTTAGGCTGAATAGATAATCAAAAATAAACAAATACTGTAACTCAGGTAAAAAAATCTTATTTGGATCAATAGACATTATGTGGGATGGACCTGAGATTTCCGTTAGTTATGGTTTATTTTCCCCATATAGACGCAATGACATCCAAAAGATTATGGCTCAATTGTTTTATTTGACCTGACTCTATAATTGGAACCTGATTGTTTTGTTGAACAATCACAGTTCTAAACATAAATGAACACACGCCAACAGATTTGTTTGAAACATTTTACGTTCAGAATCAATATTTTCTATGAAATGACAAATGTTTTCACAACAAATTCCTTCCTTGCAAAAATGTATACGCCAGTGAATGTCTAGAAAAGCAATTTCAGATTAAAAAAAATCTTAGTCCCAAGTATTTAACCACAAGAATTTGAATCGTCATCAAAATTCTTATTAATATTCTTGTGTTCACTGAGAAATGGCGAAAACACTTTATTTTCAAAAAAGTTACATGTATATCATTAAGCAGGGGTGATTGTAGGATCAGAGGTTTGGGAGCGCTGAGCTGCCAGCCAGGCAAGATAAATTTCACTGTTTTATATATTTAACACAATTTCTATGAAAGAGGTGCACAACACGTTTTAGGAAAATCTGGGACTAAATCATCAAATTCGATAAAGATTACATAAATGTTTAGCCAGAACAAAAGACAAATGGATTCATAAAGCAAACATAATGTAATCCTACAAATCTTGGGGGGAAGACACACTCAACATAGGCGGTACTTGGACGACTGGTTGGCACATCTGCCTTACAGTTCTGAGGACCTGGGTTCAAATATTCTTTGGGGATACCTTCCACCTCAGTGATTTTTTTTTTTTTCAATTCGAAGGAATTCTAAGTGTATCAATCGAGTGTACGCTGAGAGTCACATGGAGCACGATTTTGTATAAAACAGTCGAGAGCAGTGGTTCTAAAACATTTTACACTAAGCACCACCTCAAAAAATACTTTCCAAATACCTCCATCATAACAACATTAACATACAGTAGTGTAGTAGGCTGAAATGTTCAAAAAGTCATTGAAGTTCATTAGATTTTAAATAGGCTTTACACGATCAGGACTTTTGGGGCCGATCACTGATCATCGAGTTTAATAAAACAATCACCGATCCGATCACAAGATGGAGCAATGTGTCTATTTAAATGACTTGTTCATATACTGTATATACTTGCGTACTGTATACTTAGTATCTTCAAAAGTATTCTCTAGTCAGATCGTGTATTCTAATCAGTCAGGTCAAATCAACATTACAACATGACAGAAATAATAGGTGCTAACTTACTGTAATTAAATTACTTTATTGTAATTAAATTACTTCACACGTTGAAACTTTAGAGCATGATTCGACATAATGGCGGCATGTTTACGTACAACTGTTAGTGCTAGCACTAGCTTGCTAGGCTACATAACGTTTTGTCTGCTTTCGAGCCGTATCGTATTAAAGGTACATGAACATACCTCAAGCAATCCTTGAATGAACGTCTTCTCCCAAGCACCGGTGACCACCACTAGATGTTTTTCCCCATTTTATTCTTATAATACACACAACACGATCCACTGTTGTTGTTGTTGCCATTGTAACAAGTGTATCCAGTCACGTTTGAGTTGACAAGATAAAGCCCAGTGATCGTAAAAGACCGGAATATCGGTATCGGAATACAAGATTTTAATGCAGTAGTCTGACAGTGCTATTGTGAAAGGCATTACGCGTTGTCTGTCTCAGACGTGTTGTCTGTCCCACACCGCTGACATTTTTCTTTTTAAATAACTTCATTGGTGACATGCGACAAGGCTAAAAATAAACTAGCTTTTGGATTCAAATATACTGTAAATGATGGCGACGCGGAGTAAATGTCTTTTGCGGAGACATCATTGATCGGATCGGTGAATTATGACATTAAAGCCGGAATTAATTATCGGCCGATACCGATCAGGCCGATCAGATCGGTGTAATTTTAAACATATCGTTTGTGATGCCAGTCCTGGAACTTTTCTTACATACCTCCTATAGAAAGCTGCAAAGCAAGCCGAGTGGTCTTTAAGAGCTGTAGTGTAAATCCTGCTGCATTATGGCAACCAGATAACCTCTATAACATATTGCATTCCAGTTTCAGAACTCATAGCTTCCAATGTTACCCGATGTTTCTATGGGATTAAATACAGCTTGAATTCATCTCCACATGCAAAAAGTTTTAGGCAGATTCTTAAAATTGGAAAAAATAAAAAGGTTACATTGAAAAAGTGTGGCGCTACAATGTTTGATAATGCACATTTTATCCCAAAAAAAACAGGCAGAGACAAATAGTTCATTGTCAGTTGTTTACATGAAAGAAACTCGTAGACCTTCTTGTTTAAAGGCCCAAGGCATATGGCCGATTGGCTGGTGAGGGCCAGCAGGAAACTGAATCTAAGGCTGGAGTTGAAGTTTATTTGCTAGGCTGCATAACATTTCCTAATAGGGTTGAAAACAGGCTTCAGGCAGGTCTATAGAGATTCTCCCTTCTTCTACTGGATTATCATTTTTAAGCAGTTTCCCTGAGAGTATTTAGAATGAACAATATACATGAAGAAATATTTATTCATGTTGTTGTTTGACCAATTTAGTTTTTAAGTGATAAAAAACATACAGTATATTTATATGACCCAAAAGCAAACACCTTTTTTTGCTTTGTATTGCCACCACTGAATAGCATACATACAGTATGTTGCAATTTGTGTTTTTTGTATGTACGTTACATGTGTATGGGTGGTCTCTTTTGAGTCCAAGAGATCGCAAGCAAGAGCAGAGTACCTGAAAGCGTCAACTTGTTTGGTCTCCTATGTTAGTGACACTCGGTGAGTTGTTGCTTGTTCTGTGCACTGTACAATAAAGACTACTCCCCAGAGGAATCCATAGCCACATGAACACATTGCCTTGTTATCTCCTGCAGGAGGGAAAAGGGGGATTTGCCCTGATAATGTCCCCTGAGCTCTAAGTGTTGACTTTTTTTTTTTTTTTTTTTTTAACAAAACATGGACTTCTAAGTATTTTTGTTCTGGCCTTTAAAATACAACAAAAACATGTCAACAACCCCTTTATCTAGGAAACCCTCCAGCGCTGTTCTTTTCTCTTCTTTTAGTACCGACAATTTGCGTGGCTCTGATAAAACTTTCAACGTTAAAAGTAATATCTTTGTGGGACATCGATTACAAACATACAGTGTTATCTCCAAGCATATATCAATACATACATTGTTCTCAGTGACTACAATCATATACTGTATATTATGATTTAATATATATTGTTATGATTTATACTATGATTTAAACATTGATTCTTTGTAGTTTAACTCCCTTTCAAGGAAAGCTACCTGTCCTTCTATACTTAAACTGCAATGCAATTCAGTCATATTGCTTCTCCTCAGTGGAAAAATAACCCATAAAGGATTTATTGTATGCCCTCTTTGAATTGTGTGCCTTATAAGACAAACCCTGTTCTTATAGCAGGGAAACTTCAGATTCTTCAGGTACCTGATTTTCCCCTTTCAGGGTGGGTGTTTTTCAGGCGAGGCAGGATTTGGGTAGAGTGTGATTGCTCTTTGCCAGTTAAATGTTTAAATAAGACATGCATTTTGAATAGCTGCAGGCCTCATCAATATGAAAGTGGACTAGTGGAGGGAAACAAGCACTCAGCGTGCCCCAAAAAAATCATCCATTCCACTTTTCACCAGCACTGCACGGGTAAAGAAGCAAACTTAAACCACTCTACCTTACGAGGGCTTTCCTTCCACTTTCCCCTTTATTAAGTGAAATACTTCCAGTATTTATCAGAGAGAAACTCAAGAGACAGAATGAAATATTCATATGTCAAACACACCTAAAAATGTGAAAATAAATCAGTTATTGATAATGCAAAGCTAATGGAAAAGTGTTTGCAAATCTATTAATTATGGATCTCTCAGTGTCAGTCAATCCTACTTCCACATGTACAGTAAGGACATAATGTATTAATGACAAGAATGAACAGGCCTGCCAGCATGAAACGTGCAATATCCATCAGGGAAAAGAAATACATCGAGCCTCAGAGCTTGTTATCTGTCATTCAAACTATGATCCAATGGCATTGGTAATGCTGCAAAAGCCCGCCCGTTGTTTTCTTTCCTAAAAGTCCCACTGTGTTTGAACATGTGTCTGCAGTAGAGAATTATTAAACTGTTTTTCATTCTGAAAGAGTATCAGCACAATCACTACAAATGGAATTTACTAATATAATCATGATGAAGAAGGGAGAGGAAATTGAAGAGCAAATGATTCAAACAGCCAGGCAGGGCTCTGAAATGTCATCGCATTAGCATTTCTTCTTATGTCAAGGCTCAGATCTGACTGATGCCCTCATACAAACTGTAAAAAAAATAATAATCATAATAATGATTTGTATGGAGAATCAAAGTTAAATAGTATTTGTACCCTTAACTCTCACTAAATTACTCAGACTGAACTTTGGAGGAAAAAGATGACAAGGTGCCATTTGACGAGCAGGCAAAACCCATCAAGGATCACTTCAGCATACCTGCGTGTTGCTCTTTCTCTGCCTTCTTGATGCAAGCAAGAGATGTTTTCAGTCTGCCTCTATCTGCCTAAAAATGACTGGAGAGGCTTTTCTGGATGAGTATGTAACCCTGTTGACCAAATCAAATAACAACCCATAGTTCAGGCTGCATATTTGGGTCATATGTGAGCAGATAAAAAGCTCGCCATGTTCCTGAATGGCAATCTTGGCCACTACACAAGTGTTGTAGTGGAATTAAAAAAATAAAATAAAACAATTAAAAATTTGCTTCATGATCTGCCTTGACAGGCTCACAAATGTTTTGGGGCTTGATGAAATTTGTGAGGCGAACAACAGTCTCTTATCCTGGTTTTCATTGTGTTGGGCTTTTCTGACAATAACCTGTTTGCGGTCATTCTGTCCTTGACTTGAATTCATCACAAACTTGAATAAATTCTCCTTTGCCACGTCTGCTTTGGCTGTCCTGTTGAAGCAGATAAATCTATATGTGTTGTGTGGAAACTTAAGCACTAAAAACTAATCAAACACCTTCAATTGCATTATTGATAAAATAATTACATAACTTTAGGTAGGAACATAATCCATTCCCATTGTAACAGAGGAGTAATAATGTTCTCATGACAAGCAATCAATCAATGGGAATCAATCAATCTGTCAACACAGTGGTGATTATGATATCAATAAGACACTTTTTAAATTAAAACTTTATGTTGAAGAAAAGAAAAAAAAATCTGATTGGACACGAAAATATATTTTCTAAAAGCCCCATGGAATATGCTTACATCGAATTTATCACATCTGCAACTCAAATAAGCATATTTAATCATTTATAATATGGCTTACTGTGTTTACAGTACACATTTCCCAGCACTAAACATTCAGAGTGATTATAAGCAGCTGCAATTCACCGAGTTCCATCTAAACTCTCGGTTCTTTTTTTTTTTTGTTTGTTTTTGTTTTTTTAGTTGCTCCCTCTGCTCTTGTAGCTAGTTTTGCAGTGCCAATTTTTACGTCCATCATGTTGCCTTGACAACCGATTTGGTTGATCTACAGAGGAAAGGGCACAACACTGCAGAAAAGTGCAATTTGATGCAAAGAAAAATATCACCTGCACTTGGTGTGTGATTTTTCCCCACTCTGATCTTCCCTCAGAGTTGACGCCATGTGCGTGTATGTGTTTGGTCTGCGTGTGTGTTTGGCGTTAAGGCGACTAACACAGCTCCTTGACTGCACACAGCAAAACTGCCTGAAGCTATTTTTCTTTAGCTGTACTGTATATGTTGACATATTTGTAGAAGTTACACATTACTGGAGGGGAAAAAAATATGTAGTGCATGGCTAAATAAAAGACAAATCTTAAGATTATGCAAACAATAATTTAACTGACCACAATTATGAAATATACTGTTTATATGTCAGTACACTTACTCGTTGCATATACTGGTTGGGGAGACATGCACAAGTAAATGAGATTCAACACATCTACATTGAAAATACTTCCTTTTCAAAAAAAAAAAAAAAAAGATTGCTCAGTTTTCATAAAGATGGTTTAGCAATAAGCCTTATGATCAGCTGTATTTACAATTATTAGATCTAATCCAATTATTATTGTCCTTGTACCTTGTTAAGATGTCAGTTTAGTGCAAAATATGAAACGCATCAAAATAGAATGCAGTCTTACACCATTGCAAACTGCAACGACCATACTAGAAGTAGGGTATTGAGAAATGAATGCTTCTCTGATAGTGTCAGTAAAAACACAACATTATTATCTTTGTAGAAAGAAAACATCCCTACGCATTTTATTCACACGCTGTTAGGGTGGTAATTCTGTCCATATGTCATGCCTAGTTGGGCCTTTTTTTTCCTGGAACCCTTTTAATTTTTATTTTTTTTTTAAATGTATTTATTTTTGGTTCTCTCGCTTAATGTCACTGACAGGTTTTGACATGACAACTTAAGTTAACAGTATCCAACCTGTCATAGTGTATTTGTAAACAGCTTACATTTCCTTCTGTGAGCTTCAGGGGAAGGAGGTGAAGCCTGACAGCAGACAAGGGGTTTTAACCAGCATCCCCACATGCATACGTAATGCCCAATTCGAAAAGGAGGGGGGGGAAGTTTGCCGCCCCATTTAATATGTAGCATTTCATGCCCAGAGGATGCCTTCTGTTCACATCTGCTTTGTGCTTCGTGCACTATACTTAGCAAACCTGGATCTCATTGTATGGCAACCAACTGTAGTTCACCACACCACCATGCATCAAGGGAACAAGTAATTAAGTGGAATAAGAATATGCCTCCTGAGGACTCCGTTTGCCCATGTGGAGTCTGCCTCTTGAAGTTCTCCCTCATGATGAATGGGCTCCACTTTTTTTCTTTTTTTTTCAGATGAACTTGTGCTTGCAGGGCAAACTGTGGATATGTGTTGGCTTCATCAGCTGCTAACAGCTGTGCCCATGTTGCTTGGATATTGATTGATGACGCGGAGTAGTGTGATTACTGTCCTGACACAGCAGCAGACAAGGTGGGGAGAAATCCGGTGGATTTCAGTGGCTCAGGCAGGTTTAACTCATCAGCACAATGGCAATCCCTAGGCTCCTCCTCTCAGAGTCAGTTGCGAAGGACCGATGTGAGAAGGCAGGTGAACCATGACCTTTGACTCCCTTATTTGATCTTGGAGCGGGGGTTCTGTCTTAAAGCTCATGTCTGAATCTCCCTCACTAGATCAATCTGATGAAGTATTGAGGGCAAGATTGGCAGCTTTGGATTAGAGCTCAATATTTGAGTGTCAAGCAATAGATGCGACCTGTGAAGTGACCTCTTTTTAACATGCATTTTACTTAGTTCAGCAGAATTTGTGACATAGTATAGATTTGGACATTGGCTGACATTTGTTGTATTCATAGTTATGATATGACTATGCTATCTAATTTAATCAAGAATTGTGATTATTATAGAGTATACCATAAAATATCAAAAGTACGAAATATGCCTCCATTCAAACTAAGAAATGTGTTGCATATTTCCGAGCAAAAACAAATACAGTACAATTCCACACCGCTACATCAACTCACTTTTTCAATCAAAACTGATATACTGTTATAGTAGTAGTACCGAGTACACACAGTTCTTATTTTGGATCTCATTAGATTGCACCTGGCGGCACGGTGGCCGACTGGTTAGAGCGTCAGCCTCACAGTTCTGAGGAGCCAGGTTCAATCCCTGGTCCCTGCCTGTGTGGAGTTTGCATGTTCTCCCCGTGCCTGTGTGGGTTTTCACCGGGCACTCCGGTTTCCTCCCACATCCCAAAAACATGCATTAATTGGAGACTCTAAATTGCCCGTAGGCATGACTCTAAGTGCAAATGTTGTTTGTTTCTATGTGCCCTGCGATTGGCTGGCAACCAGTTCAGGGTGTACCCCGCCTCCTGCCCGATGACAGCTGGGATAGGCTCTAGCACTCCCGCGACCCTCATGAGGAGAAGTGGCTCAGATAATGGATGGATGGATAGATTGCACCTAATGGTGTAGTCAGTGTATTTTCTCACAATGGGTTTTCAGTATAAATAATGTGACTCTTACATTTTGGATGCATCCAGATAAATTGTATAACCAGATGATTATTAGTCAATATAAAAAATGCCATCATTAATTGCACTGCATGTTCCATGGTTAAAATAGAAAACTGAGTATCTTGCAGACAAATAAGCCCACCTACTACCACCACACCCAGTCACATTGACTTGGCAAGTGACTCCGGGAGCGATGATTACGAATGCTTGCTTGTCAAAACCATCCTGTGAATATGCCGATGATCTGTGAGTAACCAGACACACTTTCAAAGCCTTTCCTTTGGTGTGAGATATGTTTCTAGAAAAGCTGAAGAGCGAGATATGAATGGCTGAGTACTGGGCAGCATACATGATCATGCTCTTAATAGCCAGATTTTACTTGCCTCCAATGCTGGCTGTGTGGTTGCAAACATTCATTCATCTATTTTCCTTACCGCTTATCCTCACTAGGGTCACGGGTGTGCTGGAGCCTATCCCAGTTTACTCTGGGTGAGAAGCGGGGTACACCCTGAACTGGTTGCCAGCCAATCGCAGGGCACATATAAACAAACAACCATTCGCACTCACATTCACACGTACAGGCAATTTAGAGTCTTCAGTTTACCTACAATGCATGTTTTTGCGATGTGGGAGGAAACCGGAGTACCTAGAGAAAACCTACGCAGGCACGGGGAGAACATGCAAACTCCACACAGACGAGGCCGGATTTGAACCCAGGTCCTCAGAACTGTGAGGCAGATATGCTAACTTGTCGTCCACCGTGCCGCCCAGTCGTCCACTGTGCTGCCGGTTGCAAACATATGGGTGAAAAATTTGGTTTGTGTTCAGAGAAGGCGTTCCCACTTATAGTACAGTATGTCACCATTTTAAGATCATCAATTAAAATAGTAGACTGCAGAACTCTGGCAATAATGGTGACTTCCGATCAGCTCCACATTAGTATTTATTTACTTTTGGGGCTGTAGTAATAAAGTATGTAATATTCTACTTAGTTGCTCTTAATGTAAAACATAATATTTGACATGATCTCATGACCATTTTATTTCCACTTACTACAATTTTGCTTTTCTGTAGCCATTTGACAATATACAATTTATTCTTCAGTGGCTTTCACTGCATGTAACTATTCTTATTATATGTTGCTGAGCATTGGAGGTTATGTTTCACGCATAGCTAATATATCAACCAGGTGGTGCTTTGAAATTTCTCACCTTTGGAAGAAGAAGGAAGTAGGCAGATGGCAGGCCTTTCGGGTGTGTAGCACATTGTTGACAACGAATTACAGTCTAGAGGGGAATGGGTTGGCTGATAACATCCATCCCATGGTTCCATCTGCTGAATCCTAAGCAAGGAAAGCAGAAGGGCAGACATGCAAACATGCCACTCCTGACATCGCTGAAGCCCAAAGTGTACAACAGGAGTGTGAAGTCGTGAGCATGTGTAAATAATATGTAGTACAATTACTTGAAGGTGATAATATAATCAACACTGGGGATTGGTAAGTGTAGATGGTTGTGGGTTGAAGGCGTTTGGGGGATTTTCATTTGTATTAAATAATTGTGCAGAAATTCTTTAATATCTTAGTTCTTCATCCATCCATTTTCTGAACCACTTATCCTCACGAGGGTCGTGGCTGTGCTGGAGCCTATCCCAGCTGATTCTGGGTGAGAGGCGGGGTACACCCTGAACTGGTCGCCAGCCAATCACAGGGCACATATAAACAAGCAACCTTTCGCACTCACATTCACACCTATGGGCAAGTTAGAGTTTTCAATTAACCTACCATACACATTTTTGGGATGCGGGAGGAAACTGGAGTACTCGGAGAAAACCCACTGAGGCACAAGGAGAACAGATTTGAACCCAGGTCCTCAGAACTGTGAGGCAGACGTGCTAACCAGTCGTCCGCCATGCCGCCTATCTTAGTTCTTGCTAGGGATGATGCTCCTATTCCTCCTAGTTTGTCCTGAAATTCTGAAGGAAGTTCTGATTATGAAAGGGAGGATGTCAATCAACATTTGGGGGCTGGAACCGATCACAGCTGCCAACTCACAGGACTGATCTCCTGTCTTATTGTTTTCTAGTCGTTTTGACTTTAATTCCAGTGTCTCCTCTTGGGAGCCTCCACACTGGGAGGTGTGCTTGGTATGCCTGCGAGGATGTCATCCTGCAGTTTTCCAGTACCGGGGGGCCTGGGGTCTCAGCACAATGTGGAGAGTCCCCACCCTTAGTCTACCCCGGTCGTGATGGTCTTTGTGGTGGAAACTTCTGTTTGCAGGCTTCGGCACTCACCCAGGATCCTGTGTGTGTTTGTGTGTGTGTTCATATGGCTATGTTTGCATTTATATGTGGGCATGGGAGGGGTGGGATTTTGTATATTTACTGCTAGTTTAATTTTATGTATTTATCTCTGTGGAGCACTTTGGGTTACACTTTCTTATGTATGAAAAGTGTTATACAAAATAAAATTGGATTGATTGATTGATAGTTGTATTATTTTGAGAAATTGAAATAGTTACGCTACTATTAATTTTAAACAGTAACTTGTAATGAGTCACTGATGGTGTAGTGGTACATTTGCCTGACTTTGGTGCAGGCAGCATGGTTTTAGTTCCCACTCAGTGAATGTGAGTGCGAATGGTTGTCCGTGTCTATATGTGCCCTGCGACTGACTAGCTACCAGTTCAGGGTGTAGTCCGCCTTTCGCCCGAAGTCAGCTGCGATAGGCTTCAGCATCCCGCGACCCTGAACATGATAACCAGTATTGAGAATAGATGGATGAATGGATGGTAACATGTAATTGCAGCAAACTATATTTCCAAAAGAATCTTCCCAACACTGTCAACTCTGTCACTATCGACTTATTTGTCTGATAAATACTGTACATGTTACTTTTCAGGTGCAATTTGTCCAAGCTAAAACACACTGTGAATTATATCAGTCATAATGAGGTCAAAGAAGATGAGGTCAGGGCAATTGATCACAGTAGTGTTTAACATAATTAACATTTGTGCAGCTGGTGTGGGATCAGTTTCATCCATCCATCCATCCATTTTCTGAGCCGCTTATCCTCACGAGGGTCGCGGGAGTGCTGGAGCCTATCCCACCTATCAATGGGCAGGAGGCGGGGTACACCGTGAACTGGTTGCCAGCCAATCGCAGGGCACATATAAACAACCATTCACACTCACATTCACACCTACGGGCAATTTAGAGTCTTCAACTAACCTACCATGCATGTTTTTTGGGATGTGGGAGGAAACCGGAGTGCCCGGAGAAAACCCACGCAGGCACGGGGAGAACATGCAAACTCCACACAAGCGGGGCCGGGGTTTGAACCCCGGTCCTCAGAACTGTGAGGCAGATGCTCTAACCTGTCTACCACCGGATCAGTTTCATATTTGGAAAAATATGTCATGCTTGAAACTACAGCAGAATGGCACATGAACAGAGAGAACAAATCACAAGCAATGATTTTAGAAGGAGGAAGTGATATGAAGAGAAAACTGAGCTTTTTTCAAATGTAACTAAAATTATCATCATGGACATTTCCAAAAGCAACTAATATTTTTACACCTTTTCTCCCAGTAATGTTATGGATTACAATTACATAAATGTTGAAATTAAATTGCATAATCTTGTTACATGTATTTAGTTACTCCCCAACACTAGTAGTTGATACATGCTTTTTCAAATACATCTCGTGGAACATTTGTAGGGGTTCTGACATGACATTTGGCCTCAATTGCATTTTGCTTCAAATATCATTCAAAATAACAGGCTTACTGAGTTTAATTTGGATTATAGTGAGCAAATTAATGGCTAGAATTCCTTATCTGAACTCCAAGATCAGCTGCCTGCTCACTCCTTGTTTCAAATATCATTCACAGGCAACATTGATCTTACTAAGAAAGCCCTACAAGTATAATTATTGGTGTAAAACTGCAGCCAGGGTCCAAATAGCACAGACTACCGTTACTTCACGGATTTGGGGATGAACAAATATGTTTCATATTAAACGATACGGTCAGTCAACATGATTCAGCCTCGCATTTTCCACTCTCAGCTCAAAGCAGGTCTCCTGACCATTTTCATGACTTCTATTCAAATTCCCGTCTCTCTGGCTCCAGGGGTAATCCAAAAAGAGAAGCCCTTCTTTTGTCCCATAGAAACAAAAAGGTGCTCATCAGGTTCTGCACATTCACCCAGTTTCAAATTAGGCTTTCATCAGAAAAGGACAATTCCAATCCTATTATGTCTGAACAAGGCAATGTTCTCGGAATCAAACAGAAAACAGAATGATTTTGGATCTAATTCCAGTTGCCCCACTGTAGTCTCCCACTGTGTCTAATCTTGCTCCATTCACGACCGTGCAGATCACAACATAGCTAAAACATTGCACCAAACAAGCAGTTATAATTGCAACAACAGACATTGGCAGAAGCTTGTAAATCCGTCAGCATACAGTACAAAGATACTGTACCATTGATGTCTCTTGCATGTTTGAGGACTACTAGAAAGAGTGGACAATCGGAGGTTTGTTCAGATTGATTCAAGTGGCAAGTGGATGCAACCAACTGTCCAATCTCCACATACCTGCTGCCTCCATTACGACTATCCAATCTTGTGTGTTGTGCAGTGTTGTGGGAGGTCCCTTCTGCCGTTGTTCCTCAATGAGCAAGTAGGCTCAGTACTCAGTCAGAGCTTGTGCTGCAAGTGTTTGTACTTGTGTAATGGCTTCAGGATGGCTGTTCATATCCTGGCTTGTTGAAGCTGTCACAAATTGTGAATCTTGGTCCCGTCTGGAGGGCCACGCTGTCAAACTGCTGTTTGAGTTTCCATTTGTGAGTGAATCACTGAAGCAGGCTGCTCACGAAATCGCTCTAACGGAGTGACTGCAACTGCAGTTCTTACATGTCACTAATTAAATGTTATTGAACTTATTTGTGTGAGGTTGATAAATGTAAGATGTTGCCCGTGCTACTTAGTGCATGTGCACTAATGAGAGAGGCAAGTAATTCGCTCAATTATTTGTTTCTATTTCCTTTGCCAGCGCTTGGTTGCTCAAGAGGGACCGGCAGGGAAGAATAATCACATTCTGTCAAGAGGGCACTAAAAAGAAAGCAGTTGCAGTTTTGATAGGGGGAGTTTGTGTCTTCTTCTCCCACAATGGAATCTACACTGTTAATGCACTACAACAGGGAGCCATATATGGGCACACCTCAGACTGAATAATCAAATGGGTAAGCTTTAAGCATTGCTGAACTTCAACTTTCAATTGAGCAAAGCAGTAATGGTTGCAATGTGCCCCCTGCTAGTAAATAAAAGGATGTCATTTAACTGCCACGTTAATAGAGAACATACACAAAAAGCACATCATTCAACAACACTTCATTAGTTTGAGTTAAGTAACTACAATATCTACTTTATGTCCAAATTTCTACATTATGTAATATTTATTTCTTTATTTTTTATAGCGATAGCAGCTTTATGGCTGGCAACTTGTGATGTAGAGTTTTTCAACATCCTCTTTCATCTACCTTCATGAATTAAGAAGAAATGCACTGCAGCGTTTAGGTGAGGTGTGCTGTTTGGCTCACATCATGATTGCCAGTTTTTTTAAAGACCAAAGCCTGGAAGTATTTAAATGTTGGAATAAAAACACTAACCAGATAATCAGCCTGCCATTAACACTCGAGATTTTATTTAGACCCTGCTTGGAAATACGGGGCTTTCTTATATTGATTGATTGATTCCATCGATTAGTCTTAAAATGCAAGGCGTAAGAGGACTGAGTGGAGCCATACTGGATGTTACTACGACACACTACTAAATAAACTAAAGATTGTAGAGCATCGGCAAAGTTGTGCAGAAAAGGTTTATTATGCACGTAGATCTTTTTTCCCTTGGATTGGATTATTTCTTTATTGCTGGACCTTTCATGGCTGCCATTGACAAACTTTTGTTTGGGAATTTTACAAGAAAGAGAACCAATAATAAGAAAATGAATCATCATTCATTCATCTTCTGTATCGCTTAACCTCACAAGGGTCGCGGGGGGTGCTGGAGCCTATCCCAGCTGACTCTGGGCGAGAGGCGTGGTACACCCTGAACTGGTCGTCACTCCAATCGCAGGGCACATATAAACAAACAACCATTTGCATTCACATTCACAACTATGGGCAATTTAGAGTTTTCAATTAACCTACCATGCATGTTTTTGGGATGTGGAAGGTAACCAGAGTACTGGAAGAAAACCCACGCAGGCATGGGGAGAACTTGCAAACTCCACACAGGCGAGGCCGGATTTGAACCCAGGTCCACAGAACTGTGAGGCAGATATGCTAACCAGTTGTCCGCCATGAATCATCATCATCATTATAATGTATATATTTTCTACAGTACTTATCCTCAGTGGTTGCGGGGATCATGAGCCGATCCCATATGACCTCTCGCAAAAAGGCAGACTACACTCTGGACTGGTCACCACAATCATAGGGAACATTTGCAGACAAACAACCATTTACACTCAAATTTACACCATTACTTCATAAGAACTGAACACATGCTGCCTGCACAGAAGTCACAGGAATGAACTACTACACTATCAGTGACAAGTTATCAGTTTTATTTCTTTGTGATAATAACCAATATGGGTTTTAGGGTGGTTGAAGATTGTGACAAGTATACTAATCTGACCTTTAATCTCAGATACAAGAACCTGTTTTGGTTAGATGTTCAGTATCCACAGTGTTCTTACAGAGGCCGACGTGTGATATTGGCTGTAAAGTCGACTTGAGCTAATGTAGTCTCATTACACTGAAGGGACAAACAATAAAAGTAATTTTACACACAAAATGATTTGATTGAGAAGCTTGACTCCATGCCCATGCCTGTTTACTCTGCACCAGTTTTCAAATATCTATTAACATCCTTGAAAAGTGCATCAAAGGTCCCCTTTCATCAGAATCCCTTTCCCCCCCCCCCCCCCCCCCCAGCTGTTTTATGCATAACATAGGTCAAAATGTGTCTGTGGCATGGTTTAAGGGAGTTGGCGGCTGTCGTCCGAGAAAGAGCGCATTCTCACCGGTCACGGGACCTCCACCACATCGGTCCTCCCTAGCAGGCCGGAGAGAAAGCGCTCTGAGCCGCCATGGCAATGCCTCTCCCCCGCGGCTTTTCACAGCACAGCGAGAGTGCTCTGAAGCTGGAGCACTCTCTCAGGCGACAGCCGCCGAGCGGCTGAAGAGGACTGCATTCACTTCATTTGCACCACGCTGAGAGTGTGTATAAATTGTTGTGAAACACAATTCACCAAGCGCTGGATTGAGCCGGCTGAGATTAGATTTGTGGGTGACATAAGAGAGAGGGCTATTTTGACCTTGTCTTTTTCTCGCATTCATGTGAATGGAAGTTGCGGCGACGACCATTGCTGGTAACGATGAATGCAAGCTTCGCTATTTCATCCACCACAGTTACATTTTAAATTACAAATATAGTTAAGTATTGCTGTAAAACACAACATACAGTGGCTGAAATAAGTATTTAACACAAAATATATTTCCAAATGTGTTATAGACATGACAATATCACCAGATGTTGGGAATAACCCAAGTAATCCATACAAATAAGATCATAACTTAAATTGTGTGTAATTTATGTGAAATAACACAGGGGAAAAGTATTGAACACATGAAGTAAGGGAGGTGTAAAAAGGCAAGGAAAGCCAAGACAAAACCTAAAATCTATCAATAATCAATCAGCAATCCAGCCCCTTGTCTGTACAAATGAATATCAGATGGTTCAGTCCTAATTGGTGGCCTACAAAAAGGTTTCATTGCCAAGGTGTGAGTCAAGACACATCTCATGATCGGTAAGAGCAGAGAACTGTCTCAACACCATCGCAAACTAATTGTTGCAAAACATAACGATGGCAGTGGTTACAGGCACATATCTAAGTTTCTGAACGTTCCAGTGAGCACGATTGGGGCCATAAAACGTAAGTGGAAAGCCAATCTACCACCATAAATTTGCCTCGATCAGGTGCCCCTTGCAAGATTTCTGACAGAGGAGTGGAAAGAATAATCAGAAGAATTGTCCACGAGGATTCCAAGGACCACCTGTGGAAAGCTTCAAAAAGACCTGGAATTAGCAGGTACTGTTGTCACAAGGAAAACAGTGAATAATGCACTCCACCGCCATGACCTGGATGCACACTCACCACGCAAAACCCCATTGCATAAAAAAAAAAAAAAAAAAAAAAAAAAGCATGCCAAAGCTTAAAGATTGCTGAAAAACATTTGAACAAGCCAGTGAAATACTGGGAGAATATAGTCTGCTCGGCTGAGAGCAAAATTGAACTGTTTGGATGCCATAATGCACACCACGTTTGGAGGAGAAATGGCACTGCACATCTGCTTAAAACACCCAACCAACAGTGAAGTTCGGAGGTGGGAACATGAGGGTGTGGGGCTGCTTTTCAGCAATTGTACTTTTAAACTTCACATTATTGAAGGAATGATGAATGGACAAGTGTACCGAGACATTCTTGACAAAAATCTGCTGCCATCTACGAGGATGATGACAAGGAAACTCTCAATTAGTTTCAAAGAAAAAAAATAAAGCTGCTTGAATGGCCAAGCCGATCACCTAACTTGAATTCAATCGGAAATCTATGGAAAGAACTGAAACTCAAGGTCCATAAGAGAAGCCCACAGAACCTTCAAGATTTGAAGACTGCTTGTGTGGAGGAATGGGCCAGAATGACACCAGAGCAATGCATGCGACTAGTTTGTCCATACAGGAGGTGTCTTGAAGCTGTTATTGCAAACAAAGGCTTTTGTGTAAAGTATTAAATAAATACTAGTTGGTGTGTTCAAAACCTTTTCCGTGTGTCATTTCACATTATTACACACAAATTAATCTCTGATCTTATTTGTTCTACTTTCTTTGTAGGTAGGGATTACTTGTGTTGCTCCCGACATCTGGTGACATTGTCATGTCAGTAGCACCGTTTGAAATATATTTAGTGAGAAAAATGGTAATGTGTTAAATACTTATTTCAGCCACTGGATGTATACTTATAGACTGTATTTTAATGTGCGTTCTGTGTGTATAAATAACTCCCACAATTAAACTCATGTGAGGGATTCAAGCCTGAACTTGGCATCGAAGGACGTGACATCTATCGAGCAGACGCCTTGATATGAACCCATCAGACCCAAACAGTTTTCCATATTTAAATTCGGGAAAATGAGTGATCCAATCAGAGCAAAGCTCATTTACATGTCACAACAATGATGAAATCAGAACGTCTCAAATGCCAGGCAGAAAAGACCAACTACAATAGCTTGAAAAAGGACATTTTTGGCATTTCCAACCAACATTATCATGCAAACGTGATATAAAGGACACCAAAGATTTTCAAAATTAAATAGAAATACAGTGATTAAAGCGGACCTTTAATAGTTTCAAATACAAATGATATAATTTCAGTTCAAAAAAAGGCATGCAGTTTATTTACTTCATTAATTGTAATTGTTTTAACTTCAGTAAATGACGCAGCATCATGGATTGTTCTTTTTCTTAAGAAGGGGAGACATCATCCAATTTAATTGTGTTATTCCCCATTAAAACCTGTGGAAAAACATCAAAGGCAGAAATGTTTAATTAACAATGTGGATAGCGTGTGCAGCTGTCTGCTATTTTTGCAAATTACTCTTTGCTGAGAATAAGAGACTTATCATGTCCACACAGACATCCTTGCAAAGACGTTGACACAAGGAAGGAGAAAAATACATGTCTCCCCCAGTGAGAATTATCCACTTCACAGGTAATTTCAGTTTACAGTTTCCAAGTTGGAAAATTAATACCCTGTCTTTGTGTGCCAGGAGAGTTTACATTTTTCTGTTGTTTGCTCTGTGAAGTGCGGACTCAACGAGAATTAGAAAAGTGTCACATTGAATATCATTCTAATTAATTCTGTAGTCATTCAATTTTTGTTAGTTGTTGAATGCAAAAATATCTCATCAAAACTTTATTAATGATTATTTTCCCTCTGACATTGGTCTTTCGGCACCCTGAAGAAATTCTCCCAGCATATTTTAAAAAATGACAATGAATAATATTTTAGCTGAAAGACTACCATCCGGGGAATGTTAACAACTTTAAATGGTAATTGTTCCACCGTTCTCTGAAAAAAATGTTGAATCAAAGAGCAACTGAAATGAAAGAAGCCCTGAAAATGGTTCTCACAGACTCCGAGCTCAGAGCGCGCTCACTTTCATGTGTTTGAAGGACGCCCATTTCATATAGTGGTGTGGGGTGTTTTTCAACATTGCAGTGTTGTCTTTAGGGCGAGGAATGATGTCTGATTATATTTCCATAATGAATTATGAACACTAAAGACCGGGCCACATGGTTGCATATTAGCAAATTAGAACGGTGAATGATTAACATCCTGCCGTCCTAATGTGTGACTTCAATATGTTGCCTCCCCGAGAGGGCTATGAATAAAAGGTGAATTGTGGATGAGGAGCGGTAATGAAAGAAACAGTAAATCCTGCTTCAAGGCACCAGCAGATGATGTCCAAAGGAATCATTTTTACCTCCCTTATAACCTAGTCTTTTTCTTTTTGTTGTAAGATGAGATTCAACAGAATCTTGACGTGCTACCAAATACCTGGATATATAAAATGAAATGCTCAAAAATTGTCACCCTGGCCCATGATGCATACAGCAACCTTGTAAGCAGAGGCAACGAGGGAGAATAACAACTACTACTCTCGAAGCAAAGACAAGTAGGAATGATGAGAAAATAATTTGAGTTTCTTCCTCGGGATGGCACTTCAATATCATACCTATGCAAAATTGCAGCGCTGCTCCTCCTGCTTGACATTTCAGGTTTAGAAAGTGTCTATTAGACAAGTCATTGTCTTTTTCACATAAATATAAATTAGGACATTCCTAAAAGGAAATGATGTTTCTACTTGGAGGGGCAATGCGATTATGTTGTTCTGTTATTCTGATTAACAGCTATATTGCACAGGACAAAGAGAAATAAGAATCAGACAAAATATTGTGGGTATAGAAATGTTCTGTTTTACACTTAACTTAAATCGATTTTTTTTTAAATTGAACATTGTGTCTATTACCACCAATGTTAGTTTTTTAATGAAAATTGGGATCTTAGATAACTGTTGAGTCAACAAAACAGCACTTAAAATTGAAAATTTTAATATTACTTACAAATAAAAAAAGTAAAAATATCCAAATTGCATCAAAACTTAAGCAAAAGTGAGCTGTTTAACAACTAGCATTACTTGCCACCCACTAGCTAGGGGCCGTACGAGTCATCATTTGTTATAAAAGGTTGCTGGTCATTGAGGATCCAAAATAACTATACACTTAATACAGATTTTATGATTGTAACAGTTTGAAACTTGAACAGATTTATTCAACATCCATTCTGTCCCATGGGAAATATATATTAGAAATCCAAGCAATGACCAATGAGGTTCTACCTCAAATAGAATACAGTATTGTGTTTAAGTTTTGTGTGAAGTCTTCTGAGAAACATTTGGACCAAAACAAAGGTTGGCACTGACTTTATTTTGTCAAAACTAGGACTCATCTTCAAAATTTTCAACATGATGTGCAGAAAAAAAGGGTTTCATTGTTATAATTAAGAATGACTTGATGGTGGTTTATGGCAAAGCTTTGCTGCATGATACAGGGTGGCCACAAGTTTCCACACTTTAAAAAAATGTGTGTTGGGAGAAGGGGTGTGTGTATGAAGGTATAGAGAGGGGTTTGGCCAATGTCATTCATTCAGCATCAAGCATCCAGCACTGAACTATCGACTGATGAGCCACCATGGAAGAATCTCGGTGAAATGAAAGGCAGTGGCGCCAACTGTGAGATGAGACATGCGGCTGATTGGCACCTCATTGAGTCTTTGATTGCGCTAGCTGTCAATATCAGATAATTGTTTTTCTTACTTACACGCTGCCCTCTGTTATTTATATATCTATTAATTGCAGCAGGTTCTAGAGTTCAATGACTTAGTACTAAAGAACGCATAGTATGGTTTTATTTTTGTAGGGACCGCATTTCATTATAAGATGTACTGTAGTTACAGTTACAGTATATTATTGGTTACCCCACTAATGAACTGGCAGCATTGCTGTGGGTAAACATGTCACGTGTGAGTAAACTTCCATTATCTGATATGTCATCTGAACATCAGGAGCATTTAAAAGCCATCGCCCACACCAGACAGCGAGATTAGCTGTGTATGGTTGTAAATCTGCCCTTCCACATCATCCCCAGAGCATATTGGAGCAGTCGCATATGCCTTTAAGGTACAGTTGGGACCTTTTCAATTATCACATACATGAAACGTGTCACTCGCAAACACACTGAGCGCACTTCTGTCTCGACAGGCGGAGCTCAGTTTGTGGCCAATTCAAGTCAGGCTTTAAATAAGTGCAAATTTCTTTCTAAATTGCACACGTAACTGCCACCACATACCCTGCCCCCCTGAGGTCATGGGGGCGGGGCAGGGGGGAGGGGGGGGGCAGAGGAGATTTAATTTGAGTTGCAACAAGCTACCTGATAGTAAGAAATAATGAGCAATATAAAATGAATGAGAAACAGAGTGGCTGATGGGTGCCAGGCCATCATATCTGGAGAATTGGATGTCACAGTGATTGACTGGAAGTAAATGTTGAAATCAGAGGGCACACCCCTGAGATGAGCTTCCCTTTTTTGCTTTTGAAGACATCAGGAGCAACTGCCTTTGACGCAGGTGCTTATACATAATAAGTCTGTTGTCTGAGGGGAAAAACCCAATATTACGGATGCATGGCTTCCAAAATCATCTACCCAGCTCAAGTTGCTTTTTCCTCCCACCAGTAACACAGCCAACACCCCCGCTTCCCCATCTCGCTCCCCAACTCACGACCCTGAAAAAACTTCACAAGTTACGGTCCCAACATTTCCACACCAGTGAATAAAAAGGAAATGAATTGTATCAGTGCTGCTGTCTTTGCTTATAGTGAGTAGGAAATTATCATAGAAATGGGTACCGGTGACCTCACACACTGAATTACAGAGCGGCATCCTGTTTTCCTCTCACTCAAAAGCATACAAACACAGAAGGTGGAAATCAACCTCGGGATGAAATTGGCTCGAGTATAACTCCGGTTGCGGCGATGAGCTGAGAAACCCTGGTGGATTTTTTTTTTTCTCCCACAATTCCACAAACAACAGGCTAAGTTACTTGATGGTTTTGTTTGTCGTTGTAGTCTCTACATGCTATTTCTCTCTCTTTTTTTTTTTTTTTTTTATTCAGGTCTTTACTAAAAGCAAGGAATGACAGACATAGCCTCTGTGGGTGTCCGTCATGCCAGCAGAGTGCAAAACAGCTGACATAAAGAGGATGGCGCTTCAGGAGCAACAAACGTCCTCAGGGCTTGACAGGCAGACAAAAATCAAAGACGTCAACGGCGTGTTAATAGCGATAGTTAACGCTTGAGGCAAAACAGCAGTAGAGACATTCAGGTCATTGGGTCGCCTACAGTCTCCGGTGGAACGTTGCATTGCCATTTTCGCTAACTGCTCCTGTGAGGATGGTCTCAACCACTGGGGCATTACCTTCATCATCACACACTGAAAACAATCAGTGAACCCATGTTCTGCATTTGCCCTTCTACTTCCCTTTTCTTCTGTTAATGCATTGCTGTTAGAAGCTGAAAGCTATTTAACCATCCACCTGACTTGAAAATATAATAATAATAATAATAATAGTAATAATTGTATTAATATGGTTATTATTGTTGTATAATGTACATACATATTATGGTTGTTATTAATACTACTATCATCCTCATCCTCATAATAATAATAATACTATTTCATACAATACACCTTGAACTGGTCGCCAGCCAATCGGAGGGCATATATAAACAAACAACTATTCGCACTCACATTAACACCTATGGACAATTTAGAGTCTTTAATTAACCTACCATGCATGTTTTTTTTTTTTTTTTTTTTTTTTGGGGAGGGATGTGGGAGGAAACCGGAGCACCCGGAGAAAAGCCCCACAGGCACGGGGAGAACATGCAAACTCCACACAGGCGAGGCCGGATTTGAACTTTGGTCCTCAGAACTGTGAGGCATATGTGCTAACCAGTCATTCACAGTGCCGCCATTAAAACCGTAATCCTACAAAATAATGCTTTTTTTAAAAAAAAAATTAATAAATGTACCTTGAATCTGTTTTATAACATAAGGTTGTTACATTTTTTTTTTATAACATAAGGTTGTTACATTTAATATATTCCGTTAGTCCCCAACCCCACGTAACAGCAACACAAGCTGTTAAAACGGGTTGAATCTTCTTGTTTTTTTTTTTACTCGCAACTGCCACACGCATTCTCGCCTCCAAACTCTTTGTGCTGAACACTGCTCCTTCTGTTGTCAGTGTTACTTGACAATAGCTGCACTTTCACACAGCCCAAATGAAGTGCGTGGTGACAGAACATTAAGACAACCCGCTGAGTACCTCTGTGAATTTTGAGAGCGCATATCTGTCAGTGAGGCCCCCTGGCGGAGTCGAAGGCATATATCTGAACTTTTAGTTGCTGCTCTTTTGGATAGAGGATTGTGAAAAACGGGTGAAGTAAAGTTAGGATTTATTGAATTTATTGAATGTGCCCGCTTGTGTCTGCTTTCGTTATATATATATATATATATATATATATATATATATATATATATATATATATATATATATATACACGTTTATCTTGCGTTCAACCATGACAATGTGGATGAATTAACAGAAATTGGTCTTTCTCTAAAAGGGCATATTGTCTTTCCATGATAACAATTTTATAGACTTTTAGTGGACTTGGTATATGAATTAGATTTAGGGTTAGGTGAAAATGCAATATTAGAGCATCTGCCTCACAGTTCTGAGGACCGGGGCTCAATCCCCGGCCCCGCCTGTGTGGAGTTTGCATGTTCTCCCCGTGCCTGCGTGGGTTTTCTCCGGGCACTCCGGTTTCCTCCCATATCCCAAAAACATGCATGGTAGGTTAATTGACAACTCTAAATTGCCCGTAGGTGTGAATGTGAGTGTGAACGGTTGTTTGTTTATATGTGCCCTGCGATTGGCTGGCAACCAGTCCGGGGTGTACCCCATCTCCTGCCCGATGATAGCTGGGATAGGCTCCAGCACTCCCGCGACCCTGAGGGAAAAAAAAAATGTAATTAAACACAGACTTTTATTGCAGTCTGTGACTACATAGTTGTATTATTTTCAGATGAAAGCTACTCCCTCATCAAGTACACATTTACTGTAACCAGAGTAAGAAAAATGTGGGGCTACATCTACATCAAATCACTTCTTTTCTTTTTCTAAATAAACAAATAATCACAGAATTTGCAGATTCGCACTTTTCATTGGACAGTAATAGTGTTATTGGTTTAATTGTGCAGCTGCCTCATTAGTGAGTAAGTAGCCATGCTTTGACCTTTAGGTAGTTGATGCCATCAGCATTGAGATGAACTACAACAAGGATGTAAGCCAGGCTGTCTCAGGTTCAACATCAGTGACCTCTGACGTCACAAATGCTGCTCCGCACGAATGGAGAAAATTTCCTCAGAAACAAAGTATTCTACAAGCTGCAAAGGAGTCACTAATTCCTTATTATCTATCATTTTTGTAATGTTATCCCAGTCCGTTTATCTACAGCGCTAGTATATACAGTATAATGTTCCACATGTATAGTTACAAACGTCAAAAAGGGGAACAAAATGATAAGACCTGCCCACACATCTAACCCTCAGCTCATAAAAAAAGATTATGCTCTCCACCATGCACTGAGACCATTCAACCCCCAGTGCTGAGTGGTTTGCAGCCTGCCAGTTTGTTGAAAGATTGGCTCGAGGATGCTTTTGTATCCGCTTCCTATCCGTCTCGCTGCGAAGGCAATAACAGTAATGTATGGCTAAAGGAAAACAGAGCTAATCATCAATGACTGCAAGATATATAGCATATGCAGTGGCACCTTGTTTATTGCTCCTCTCTCTGCCGGCTGCCGCTGGGTCCATTGGCTAGACAGGGCCCGGAGATCTCTTCAATGTTAATTTGATTCATTCTTGTTTTCCATAATAATTGGGGGCAATAGGTCAGTGCAATGAATTTGCTTGTGACATGACACAGGATGTACTGTAGGTCTGCCTGGTACTTGTCTATTCCATCATGTGAACAAGGGTTTCATTTACACTGGCTGTTTTGTTGTTGTGGCCTGGGATGCAACAGGTTTTAATAATTGATGATGTACTTGAAATCTGCCTTTAACTTGGTAATTTTTTGGTCTAGTTGTTTGTTCTTAAAAGGAAAGCTAAGATTTTTATTAAATACATTTACATTTTTCGACAGCAATGTACAGTGCAAATTGACAAAGTGTGTTATCTATTTCCGTTTCTTGTTGTTGATCTTGATTGTATTTCCCTGTGTTAAAGCAAGAACCCCATTCATACTGTATCTTACAGCTTTGACTGAACACAAGTTCAAGTTCAAATCTGTCATTTTGGTTTGATTTTATTGAGGCAGTAATTTATTTGCAGGGACTCATCACTGTTTTCCAGATCTTCGGCCATCTGAAATGTTGAAATTGAATGAAAGATTTCATTCTTTTTTTCAAACTTTTTTATTTAAAATTTTTCATTACAGACGGGTGGTAGTGTAGGCACTTTTAGATATTCATCCATGTGCAATGAATTTTAAGCAAGATTCACATTTCTCTCAACCTGCACCTACCGTATGCATTTATGTATTACTATCTTGTCAGTGGCAGGCCACCTCCACTACATCTACAATGTTCAGTGGCTGTACACGATTCATAAGCAGCAGGAATGAATGACTGTCCTTGTGTTAGACTTTAAAGTATAAAAACTGTGTGGTTTGTTTGTGTTTGCACAACTTCACATTTTACCGCCCTCAGAATCCCTGTGCCTCGCACACCTCCTCTGTGTATCGTTGTGGTGATGAGCACTGATTGCAGATTGTTATGGTGTTAGCACCTTTCATCTATCTGGCCCATGCTGCATATTTGGCCGGCCCTGATTGTGCTGATAGTGACGACAGCACCAATTTCATGGCTGGGTGGGTGGTTAAAAGAGGTGCGTGGGGGTTACCAAATAGTAGTCCTGCTATTTAATGAAGGAGGTGCAATCAAGCAATGTCACGTGGGCAAAGTCAAGTGTCGAGAAAAAAAAAAAAAAAAAAAACATCTCTCAGGCTTCCTACCTTTCCGGCAACGGTATAGTGGGTGCCCACACCATTGTGTTCAGATATATAGGGCTCAATGGTTTTATTACACTACCACGCAATATTAGGCTTATGGCACTGCTGCCCTAAATTCAAGTCATTGTCAATTAACATAATCATTGTTGATGTTTCTAAAATGGTTAATACGTCAGTATTTAGAAAGTCTGCGATTGGCTGGCAAACAGTTCAGGGTCTACCCGGCCTCTTTAGCTGGGATAGGCTCCAGCATACCTGCGACCCTAGTGAGGATAAGCGGTGTAGAAAATGGATGGATGGACATTTAGAAACTATATGATGGTAATTAAAGTGCTTTGTTCCTGTTCAAAATGGCATAACTTAAATTGAAAAAAATATCCACATAAAAGGACTTCATGATGTTATATGGTCTCTTCTCATTTTTATATCATTTGCGGTACTACAGTACATTTGTTAAGAACTGAATTTGGAAAGGTGGAATTTCTGCCAAGATACATTGACAGCAAATTAAAGTCAAAGAAATGTACATTAAATCACATGTGTACATTGTTTCATATCCTTGGTGGACAAAGGGACACTTCAACCCACTTTTAATCAATGACAACAAAAAGAAAGACGCAGCCAGTGTTTTTGCCTGGGTTGTTCTTTTCGCCTTTGTGCGCGTTGTCCTCTCCTGGTGCTTCATTATTTGTTTTTGTGTTCTAATCTTGGCCAAGTCAATAATATTCTTTGTTGTCTGAAATTGTGTGTCAGGAGCAAAAAAAAAACAAAAAAAAAAGGACTTCCCCTTTTGTCCAAAGTACCTGTCTTTTGTGGCTTTTCACTCTTGCTGAGATGTACAGATAAACTAATCATTAGATGTTGTTTTCTGCCAGCAATTACTTTCAGTTACAATGCGTCAAACTGCTGGAAGTAAAAAAAAAAAAGCAAAGAAAAGAAGAAACCGGAGAGTGGACAAGTGCAGATGGATTACAGGAGGGGAAGTGTGAAGATCCTGCGAGTGCTGATAAATACGTATGTGGCTCGGAGACTCGTTGTTGTCAGCGGTGTCTCAGTAAATGCATCTAAAGTAATTAGTCGAGAGTATATATGGAAGACCTCACGTCCCTTTTATCTGGGTCACATTGTCTCATTAGATCTGCCTCTATTTGCTTGAACCAAAGAGGCGGGCATTGCCATTTCTTACATCTTATATACAACCCCAATTCCAATGAAGTTTGGACGTTGTGTTAAACATAAATAAAAACAGAATACAATGATTTGCAAATCATGTTCAACCTATATTTAATTGAATGCATGAAAAAGACAAGATATTTAATGTTCAAACTGATAAACTTTATTGTTTTTAGCAAATGATCATTAACTCAGAATTTTATGGCTGTTCCAAAAAAGCTGGGACAGCTGGCCCATCGTTGCTTGTGGATAGCTGAGCAATTCAGGGAAACTCCTTTTATAACCAATCATGGCACCCACCTGTCCCAGCTTTTTTTAAACGTGTTGCAGCCATGAAAATCTAAGTTAATGATTATTTGCTAAAAACAATCAAGTTTATCAGTTTAAACATTAAATATCAAGTCTTTGTAGTGTATTCAATTTAATATAGGTTGAATAATGATTTGCAAATCATTATATTCTGTTTTTATTTATGTTTAACACAACATCCCAACTTCATTGGAATTGGGGTTGTATTATGTATGTCCAAAAAATTACTTTTCACTATCAAAATCTGCTGGACCATTGTTCTAACTAATCTGACACATTTACAAATGTGCGTCCATGCAAAAATGGAGGCTAAATGAGGGTTGCATGCAAATGTTACTTTTGTTTAAATACACGCAAGTAAAATTTTCTCCAGTAGGCTTTGACAAAAAGTCTGAGCCAACATGTTGTCTTGAAGATACGTCACCCTTCAATACGACACCCCTGACCTCTGTGCCCATCATCGATCTTTGGTTTTCAAAGAGCTTTACATTTTTTTCCATTCCTCCAATGTATTATTTACTTCCTCCTCCACGCCCTTGTCACCAGCGAACGTTACAGCTCTTATTGCCTTCACAAGGGATTATGCTGAACCATCTCCTGATAAAGGCAAATCAAAACTCAAAAGCCTTTTAAGCCTTACGTGCAGAGAAATGTTTAATTTTCAAGACTCCATGGATACTGAGACTTATTCCTGAGGTCACAGATTCCGAGTCAGTATGTTTTACAATTATAGTGATTAGATATTAGTATTGCAGTGGATTATATTGGAGTGTGAAGGTGTGCTTGTGTGTGTCTAGTGTGTATAAATATGGAATACACACTAAAGATGGGTGACAAATTAAAGGGAAACCTGTTTAAATTAGTAGGGTTGTAATGATTTGCTTTGGCGTCGTTTCAATTCGTATCACGATTCGTGGCTGCTGATTTGATGCAAGGACGATATTAGTTAATTTAGAACGATACGATCCAAAACGATTCGGTGGATGGAAATAGATTCAGTAACTTTATAGGCAAATATTTATCCAGTGTGACTGTGAAATAAATACCTGCATACTCGACAGTGTCGGTGAAATTTCCAAGTTTCCTTGTTTCATGTAAGAGAACCAGGTAAAATTGATTATGGTAATTAAATATAAAGATTTTCCTGATTTACTTGTATTGCTTTGCAATAAAATAAAGGGGAAAATAGAAACATATTGTTATTTATATTATTCTGGGTATAATTTTACTTATTGGGCCAGTTTTTTTCTCAAAAAGAGATGTTTCATTATGTTTAATAGGTGTTACAATTATGAGGGGGTCCTTAGCGGCATGGTGCACGACTTGTTAGCACATCTGCCTTACAGTTCTGAGGACCCAGGTTCAAATCCGGCCTCGCCTGTGTGGAATTTGCATGTTCTCCCCGTTCCTGCGTGGGTTTTGTCCAGGTACTCCGGTTCCTCCTACATCCCAAAAACATGCACGGTAGGTTAACTGAAGACTATCTATCTATCTATCTAGGGGCTTTTCGACTTTGTATCTATTTCCTTACATGAGCAGATATTGGTTGTGTTTGTGCTATAAATGTAGGACTCCCATGTTTTTTTCTGAAAGGCCTCTGATGACATAAAGCAGCCTTACAGTTAGGGGCTGTAGCACCAACTGTTCCTTTGACATGCACTGCAGTGTACAAATTCATGTTGACACAATTAGTATGGATGGACATTTTTACATTCTAGTGGCAAGAGAAAATATTTCTGTATGAGTGGAGACATCCATAAAACAGATGAATTAAGAATATTTGCTGGTTTGTTTTAATATAATAGTAATAGTTTCTGAGTGCAGTTAAAGTGGCTGATCCAGAAATAGCACATCATAGAGAGATGCTTACAGACAGTAACTTTTCTTTGGCTTAGTTGTATTTTTGCACTTTAACGAACATTATATGTCAAGAAACACACTTCTTCATGTTTGAAAGTCTTGGCTGTGAAGAAAACAACCATGCTGCTCGGTGACAGCCTCTGAATCAAAACGTTGCTGGCCGAGTTAAACAAAACAGCTAGTTTCATGTGCTGGCAGCATGTAGTGGAGGCTCTCCTGTTATCCTGGGATTGAACTTGACACTTTGATGTCCCTATCCAGTGTACCCGAGACAATCAGAAGCAAATATTGTCATTCAACATATGAGCATAATCCTGCATGCGCGGATGGAGGAAGTGGAAAAAATTGTGACATCACAACTCAACAGTTTTAAGCGTTGGGTAAAATATGATGAGGATTGCTCCAGTTACCACTGTAGAGGATGCGGTCAGGTCCACCTTTTTGATGGCTGGTTCCTGTCACGTATGAAGAGGAGCTGGACCCAAGAGCGGGCGGAGGCAGATAGATTGTGATGAACAGTTTATTTAGAAAGGTAATGGAGGTGGTCCTGGGTGCGTTGGCAGGCAGTGGCGTGGTCAGGTGGAAGGCAGTGGAGCGGACAAGCGGCTTGTCCGCTGGACAAGCGGAATGACTTGGATCAGGAACATGGGGTAATACTGGAAACGAGGAGAGACACAGGAGTCAAAAAGGGAAACAAGGAACAGTGTGGTTTACGTGAGGGAAGTGGGCCATGATACCGCTGGAATAAGCTCCAATACATGGCGTGGATTTCCGGGAACAGGCAGGTTTATATGACGGTGGTGATGAGGGCTGATTGTAGACAGGTACGTGGCTTGGGTAAAGGTGCTGAAAGAGAGGGGAGGGGAGAGAGAGGGGACGAGAGGGCGCAAAGCGGCATCCAGGCTCCAAAAACAGGTAATGCATGGCAGTACATGCCAGTTCCAAGAGTCTAAAGTCCTATCCATCCATCCATTTTCTGTACCGCTTTATCCTCACAATGGTCACGGGCGTGCTGGAGCCTATCCCAGCTATCTTCGGGCGAGAGGCGGGGTCCACCCTGAACTGGTCGCCAGCCAATCGCAGGGCACATAAACAACCATTCGCGCACACATTCACACCTACGGGCAATTTAGAGTCTTCAGTCAACCTACCACGCATGTTTTTTGGCATGTGGGAGGAAACCAGAGTGTCCGGATGAAAACCCACGCAGGCACGGGGAGAACATGCAAACTCCACACAGGCGGGGCCGCAATTGGAACCCTGGTCCTCAGAACTGTGAGACAGATGTGCCAACTAGTCAACCTCCGTGCCGCCTCTAATGTCCTAGATGCATGCAATTATCCTTTTAATTAGCAATAATGAGTTTGTGAACACCGATATAATGAAGTGAATCAGATGTGTACAGACAATGTGAAGCTCATCAGCATGTAAGCAGCTCTGTCAGTAAATATCATACAGCATCATGTTAAATATTGTGTTGTGTGTAAGTGCAATGTACAGTACTCTATTAGAAAGGGTAGGACTTCTAAAATCTGAAGTATAAGAAAAAAGGCAAAACATGAAACAGATGAACATACAGCATGTCTGTTGTGTAAGGTGGCACTTACGTCGCAAAGCTGAGCTGCGCACTATTTCCCACCACTATGGTACATTAAATCAAACATTACCTTGAATCCAAAATAAACTGAACAGGAGAGGGTTTTATTCAGCATTTAGTGGAGACTGTATTATACGTGACAAATGGAGGCCTTATAAATATTTAAAAATGAGAAAATAAGCTTCAAAACATTTTCTTTATTTATCCAGGATCAGAATGCAAACTATCATGGAAATGCAATTTGTCTTATTCAACCACATTATATGTTTAAATGAAATACTTTTGAATGGTCATTACAGAGAAGTAAATGTGATGTATTGTGCCTTAGTTACTGTATAGTAGTTTTACTACATGTTGGACTGCCAACATTCTCAAATCACATTCTGTGTTTAGCTTGAGCACACAAATGGAAGGTTATAGCTGAAGGTGGATGTCACTGTATTTGATATTTGCGTGGCTAACGAATGCAGTGATGTCACACAAGCGTTTTCTGTTGGATACCAGATAAAGTGTGCAATCGATGTGTTGAAATAAGCGAGGCTAATTATGACGGAGCCACTAATTTTGCCTGCAGGCTGTTTGGAATCAGATTGTGAACTGACTCGTCACTTTATCTTTGTGGGGCCAAACTTGCATTAGATGTTTAATTGACTTCACAGAGTTTACTAAATGGGTGGCGGAGTTTTGGAGAATCACTTTGTTTCAAACAACTTAAAATGAGAAGAGTAGGTCTGATCTACACTTCGATTTCGATTACACCCTGGTGTTTCCTATGATCCCAACTTGTCTGCCATTCGCATTTTCCTTGAAAGAAATACAGAAAAGAACATTTACAGCGTCAGAAGATGGGGCATTCGAAGATGTGTAGAAGGCCCCGCAGGGTACGGCTGTTTCCCCTGAATACAAAAGACATTATCCGGAGGCAGCATCATTCTTTTGACTGACAAAAGCAGTCTGAGATGCCAATAACATTGCTCACGCCACACTCCCACTTGACCATACAAACTGTCCCAATGGAATAGGAAAAAGTGCAGTCCCATGTCTTGTGGAGAGACTGCATTCAGAATATGCAGGCTGTAGCAGGTTCAAGCTGCATGAAGCCATATATTATCTTTGTAGTTGAGGCCTCACCTTTGGCTCAAAAAAAAAAAAAAAAAGTTAAGGACAGTAACATCACTGTGGGCTTCTGGTTTGCTTTACATTTGTGTCCCCGCTTGCCTGTCAAATGAGACTTTTATGTTAATAGCATTACCTCGTTAAAACACAAGGAGAGTCGGAGACTTGGCTCTGGCTTCATTGTTGTAGCTCAGAGAATGACAACATGGGACCCATTTTTGCCTTAATGAAGTTAGTGACCCTCTGAAAGTTGACATTTTTATACCACCCAAAGGATTTATATACTCTTGGTCCCAGACTCTAATTCAATATGGAAGGGACGGATCTGACTCCACTTTCGGCATGCTGAATACACTCACCAGCCAGAAAATGAGCTATATCATACATACATACATGAAAATGCTGACTTGTAAGTGACACTGTAGGGAGTTATTAAGTTAACACTATGTATTGTGTTATTGTGGTTTGTAACACACTGTATAACTGTACTGTATTAATTTCCAAACCAAAATATGGGAGCCACTTCTTTACATTGTGCTGGAGTGTAATGAGTGTCCAATAAGTGTTACTGTATATATTCACTATTTACCAACTAATTCATTTTAAGGTATATATAAGCTTTTATCTAATTCCATCAAACCATACATGTGGTGGAAAATGTCTGTGCAACTTTTTCTGCATAAAGCGAGAGAGAAGTCATGCCAAGGTCTAAAAAAAACATTTTATTATTTATAGTAAGAATAGTAAGTAAGTAAGAAGTAAGTTAGAATTTACTTATGCAAATACACTAAATAATTTCTGGGTGACAGCTTGAAGCAGTGGCCTGGAGTAGTGACATGATGTTCAAACGTCGTCCCTTGCATGGCCGAGGAAACAGAACACTGCCGGGCTCCTCGTTGCCTTGGTGCACACTGTTTTACATTCTAATTATCTGGCTTGACAGGCTTTATTGCTGAGGCTCAATGCTGAAGCCTCACTTCAGACTCATTCCACATGTGATGCCAGCACAGGGATAATGAGATAAGATTGCTTTGGAGCTTATGGCCCTGCTGATTTGTCTCCTCATTCAGTCTTTTTTTTCTTCTTCTTCTTCTCCATACATGCAGCCTGGTCATTGGAATTAAGTGTTGACTTTTTCATTTTTAATAATTCCATTTGATCAGATTTATTTGGGTTTCTGAAAAATGCGAATTGTGTTTTGGGGCGTGTCACACTGACAGTGAATAAAATAAACAGTGTTTGTGTGAACGTTCATTAAATATTTAATACAGAAAAGCCGATCTGTGATTGAAACAGCAAGACTTTTTTTTACAGTCTAATTAAGCTACAGGGAATTTGTTGCATATTGTAGGTAAACAGACAGTGTCCTGGGAATACCAATGGAAATTAAATGCTCCACTGTTTTCCTCATTACAAGATGAAATGAAACATTTATCACTAACTTTCAATTTGTCAAAGGCTGACACTTAGTGGGTCAAACACTGATAAGACAATAACTTTGTTCCACTTGCATTTTAATTCATAACTTCTGTAAATCGCCACGTTTTCTAAGTGTTCTCACCTGTTGGTTTTATGTTCTTTTTATCTCCAGCCATCGAGGTGAACCTCCAGAAAGCTTTGGCTGAGGCGTCCGAGACCTGTACCCAAGAGTGTCTGATATTAGGCCACTCCGACACCTGCTGGATGCCACCAGCCCTGACCCAGTTTCAGAGTCCGGCCAGCGGAAGCCCCGGCTCCACCCCTACCTCTGCTGCAATTTCCGGTACGCTCCCCTCCTTTGGCTTCCAGCAGAGCTGTGCCCGGGGAGTCAAGGTTAACATAGGCAGCCTGGGTACTATGGATGGCCGGCACACGCTGGGAAGGTCTGTGCCTAAAAAAGACGAGCTGGACAAAGGGCTTCCCCGGCTGCAGTTCTACAACACTTTGGATAGACACTGCAGTAAGAAGGAGGACACCGTCAAGGTCATCCCCCTGGCGAGCTTCTCATCTCCTGGAAAGCAGACAGCGACCGGCGGGGGTAGCAGCTCCTTCCTACATGAGCACCAGCTGTAAGACCATGCTGTACATGTGACTCCATCCAGCTTTTTTCAATGACTTCATTATTAATATCAATGCATATGTGTGAAAGTGTGGATCATTTGAGTAATTATGACCAGCTCAGTTTTAGTAATGGACACATCTAACAAATGGATTTCATCATGCTCATAAGACTTTGAAACAGTTGTATCATAATAATAATAATATGGGCTCAGTCTGAAGGCTCAAGTTTTTTCAATGAAATGTTTCTCATCTATTGGCACGGATACATGAATAGCTGGCCCTGATAAGCATGAAGAACTCCTCCAAGGCCTATTACAGTCCTTATTTGGATCAGCAACAAACCTTCATAGATACCCAACTCTTGTTTCTGCCAGGATTTTGAAAGTTAAGATGTTTCTCAAAAAGCGGAGGACTCACACCTCTATCTGGATCAACTCAAAATCCAATCGGTCATTTCTTGCCCCGTGCCTCACAGTTTTGGGGAAAATACTGCAAACAAATGAAGAAACAGCAATGCATTGCCAACCGTCTTGGCCAAGGTAGTAAACGTAGTACCAAAGTAGTTTCATCACAGAAAAGAAAATCAGTGACTTTTGCTTTGACTATAGTGATGTGCGCTTAGTAGTAGAATGGGACAATGTACTATACTTCTCCTTGTGCCCAGCTTAGAGCAACTGTGTCCTAAAAGACCATTTACTCATGCAGAAACAAATGCAAATATAGTATGTTCAGTGTGTTGAGTAAGCTAATTTGGGCTAAATGCTAATTAGGGGCCCTGGGTGGTGTTTCTATTTGAGATTAAGTGAAATATTGCTCTGTATAATATGCAGCACAAACTCCTTTGGTGGTGGAAGATTTTTTTGTATGTCTTGTCTGAACATGTTTCACAAGTCTATTTTGGTCGGGGGGGCGTGAAAAGATTTAGAAAAGAAAAAAAATCAAAAGCATAACTAGGCCAATGGTAGACAGCACTGGTAATCATTTTTGCATTATTTTCACCAAGGACCATTAAAACCACGAACACTAGCACAAACATACCCAAGATGTTTCCCATATTGGTGTATGCTCCATCTCTGCCAGCTCCATTAAGAAAGTGGCGCTGCTAAAAGTCGTCTCGTTATCTCGCCTTGAAAGGTGCAGGCGGATTCGCTTTGGAAACACTAGCCTTTTCCCCCCCATATTCCTTTTGTTTCTATTGGTTATATTTTGCTGCTCAGAATCCTCCATACACTGTAATAACAAGCCATCAAAACAATTATGAAATTCTCCGACTGATTACTTTAATGTGTGATGTTGGTAGCTTCCCTAATTGTGGTTCAGAGGTCTATAGAATTGTTCTTTGAGCTAACTGGGGAATGTTCTTTACATTTGCACCAGCAATGACAAACTGATAAGACCTGAAAAAGATGAGCTTAAGATGCTCCCACTCATTCAGTGTCATTGCTAATTTCCAATAGCTTGCTACTAATTACCAATATATGTCTCCATACAGCTGTGTTTAAATACATGCGATTATTAATTTCTGTTCAAGTTGGAATAATAGTTGGCAGTGCAACACTTTCATTTGCATTTTATTTATTGAGCTGTTTGTTTGTTTTTTTGCAGCCATGTATACCATGACATTACCATAAAATATATATATATATATTGAAAAGAATGAAATTGGCAGTGATGGTTAAGACAAAACACTCTGAATCACTTCTGTAAACTGTAGTGATGATGATAACTGTTCCAAAGTAACTTTGTGCTGGAACAGATTGGGTGCAGTATAATCTACTGCAACAACATTAAGTGTCTCTGTTTCCTGCTAACACCCGAGCCAGGTGTCTAAATCGCCAAGTATATATGATTCATTTCCCTGTACCATTTTGCAAATTGGGAGTAGCCCTGCATCTATAATGTCGCGTGGCATTCTTGAAAGAGGGTTCAAGGCAAATTGTTTGCATGCAGGCTGCTATTGCAGCTATTCTTTAAGATACTCTGGGGTCAGGGATCTGATCCTTTATCAGAGATTCAAACAAATGATCACCTAACATGACCCTGTGTCATAGACAAGGAAATGAGTCAGTTCGATTTTATTTGAGGTAATTACGAAAATAAATGCAATTTAAAAAATAAATTAGACAGCATTTCTAATCAATCTTTCTCCAAACAACAGTTGATGGAAAGGCACTCCCTTTTTGAGATTATGTGGTTTTCTTTCCTCCATCTCAATAAATATAAATATATGCAAATGGCATCAACAAATTCAATCAAAAGGAGTGATATTGCTCGTAAAAACACAATAGAACCATTTCAGTCTATGTTTACAGATTGTCAGGATTCAGAGAGAACATATTAGACACAAATATGTTTTTTTTTCAACATTTTGGTGGCATAAAAAGGGTATGCATTATTGTTGTTGGACTATTTGAAAGTGTCACCGCTAATTGTGCCCTTGCTCATATCACAGAGGGGAAAAATATACATGGAATAAAACGCTGTCACAATGTCATAAGCAATGTTCATGACAAACATATTTTATCCAATCACATGTGTACAATATGCACAATATACAAGTATAACGTCATAGCTGTTATCTTCACTGTATTATCTTGACTACATAATAATATGCTGTCAAGTTGCAGCAGCTACATTACACTACATTAAATACATTGGTAGGGTGTCGCTTTGGATTGTAAGACCATTTTTGTTGTTGTTGTACATCTGCCCCATTTTTTTTCTCTCAACAAAGCAAAGCAAATCTACTGTAAGAACTTACATTTTGTGCTTTTCATATCACCTCAAGTATATACTTGAAATCGACAACAATCAGAGACTCTGCATGATTCAGCGTATTTTTTCCCCTGTTTCTCTTTTTCCATGTTCATCATCCAAACAGCCAAGATACACAACATAAAAGATAATATTGCCTTTAGTTTTCAGACAAATGTGTTTCACCCTCAACCTGTGACATAATTTGCATGAACGTTTTGGACTCCAACAAGGCATTTTAGCTCTTGACTGTGTTGTTGATGCGTCCATCATTAGATTCAGTATCTACCTGTTTGTACCTGTTTGTCTTATGGAACTAAACCAATGTTAAATGGAGAACACACACTTAAATGTTGTAATTTTTGCATACCACTTGGGCTTCCAAGTACACAAATATATACGGTTATCCTTAGGTACAACTGAAATCACACTGTACATAGCACCCCTAAGAACAATATTACAAATGGATACACTAACAGTAAATATGAAAGCTACAGGAAAGTCACTGCAATGTGGAAATGGGAACATGGGGAAAAGGGAAAATATAAGAAAAGATGAGATGACAATCTCTGTTGCTATGTAAATCGATATGCATACTATTGTTGGGTGTGTGTACGTGGGTGTACGTGCGTGCTTGCACGCATGTGTGTGAGTACCTGTGTGGGTAAATTAGCATACACCTTCTTGCCACAATATTTAGTATTACACATATGTATCTTGTACAAAGCCTACTGTATATCAGAATATGATAAGTACAGTATATGCTTGTAAATTAGTTACCAGTGAATGAAGTCAAGTTTGCTTTGAGAAGGCTTCAGTGCTTGCCAGCAAATCTGTATTGGTCATTTAAATCTATACAGTCTGTGTTGTTATGCATTTGTAAGATATACCTTTTAAAATTATAAAAATGAACTTCAATATAGTGAAATGTTTTTTCTTGGTGTTTGAATTTTAATTGCGTCATTAAATATTGAGTCTCCAAAGTATACACAGGTCATGCTTGTCATTTTGCCAAAACAGTTTGCCACAATGTGCCAAAACATTTTGCCACATTCAAGAGGTTGTTACTGCAACTTGTTTAGGTTTTTGAATTAATATTATGAACATTGATAAATGAGAGTATAATGAATCCGCTTCCAGAGTCAAGCTTTGGCCATTATTTAAATACTATATAGGTAAGTATCATTAAAGCACAGTTATTTGTTAAGTTAGTGCTAGAAGTGACTGTCAGTTTCTTGAAAAACCTCCAAACATAAAACAAAAAAACATTAGAAAATCTTAGCTCTGATAAGTACTACTTCACATCTTTCCAGGAAAGAGCTATTAAAAACCTTTAAAAAATACCAGGCAATTGAAGAAATGCAAGTTAATTATCATATTCTATCACATTAATTATGCAGAAATCTATAAGTCTATACTGTACTTTACTTTTAATATGCCGCAAAGATGAAATCTGATTAAGGTGCACCAAGAAATCGAATGCACACACTTCAGTATAAATTAGGGATCCAGCATGGGGGGAAAAAAAATAAAAATAGAGTAATGAAAAAAAATTTCAGCAGGGATCAAGGGGGTGGCAGGCCCCCTGCGGGGAGCAGGCGCACTCTTTCACCAACACGACCATATGCAATACCTATGTATATAACTATGTTTACTTAATTTAAGCATTACCACAAACATTATGATTGACATAAATGCATTGAAAAACAATTGTACTAGTGTACTACCACCATATAAAAGTTTTTTTTTTTAAATCACGATTTTATCACAATTTTTTTTCAGTATTCTGACTAATTTTCAAGTTATTTACTGGAAAAACAAACCAATTTGCCAATTTAAAATAATAGTCCAAAACGGTTTGTTTACCTATCCAACACTCTTTAAAGCAGTCTGGGCTTCTTTAACTTTGCACATACACATCTATATGCAGTATATCTCTGCTATCTATTCTCTATGCTTGTAATGAGGATCAACTACGTAAAGTTGTCTTTTGAACCCCTCATTTTTGAGAGTTTGGATTGGGATCATAACCTTTGCAAGATAAAATGTAACTGCCTGGTCTTTCCAGCACTTGTTTTGTCATCCTTCCATCCATCCATTTTCAACACCGCTTATCCTGGTTAGGGTCGCGGGGCGCTGGAGCCTATATCAGCTGACTTCAGGTAAAAGGAGGACTGCACCCTGACCTTGTTGCCAGTCTGCCTGCACCAAAGTCAGGCGAGTGTACCACAACACCATCAGTGTTGTGTCGTACAGAGTTCCCTTAACAAATGTCGGCGTCAAAGTCATTTGTTTCAAGGTTTTATTGCAAACTTTGAAAATAACCACTGTTTGCGTTTTGTCGCTTTGGGAAAACCCAAACCAGTTCCCTATTATTGACCTAGAGTTTCTTTTAGGGACCAACTCACGAGCACCCATGCTTTCTTTTACATATTTGTAATCAAAAGGGGAGGGAGTAAACCAAGACACTGCTTGCTTACAGCTTGCTCTGACTGAATCATTGGTGTGTCTTGTACAGACATGAAGTGGACTATCAAATGGGGTGATTCAGCGGAGAAAAATAACTTTTCTTCTTCTTCTTCTTCTTCTTCTTCCCTTCCCTTCCCTTCCCCTCCCCTTCCCTCCCTTCCCCCCGTTGCCTCCATATTGGTGCTGCAGTCTATTGTTCAAGTTACCGTATTCCCAAGTACTGAACAATCTCATTGTCCTCCCCCAGAATAGAAATGGGCTTAAGTGTGGCCCAGATCCTTTTAAAATTTAAGACTAGATTATTCCTGCTTTCTTTGTCCTCCATTCCCTGTCAATCCTTAGTACACCCCCCAACCTTAGCGTCACAAGAGACCCTGCTTATGAAGTCGGCATGATCCTCTGTTCTTACAGTATATAGTATACACCTGAGCAAAAACAGAGACGAATGGTACGCCAATGTTACTGACCCCAGAGTCTCCCCAAATGAACAAAGAGGGGCCTATCTGATGCTGGCATTCTCATCTTCTCACCCAATACAAATGAAAGGTTGGATGGAAGTTGAACATCATTTCACCTCTCAAAATGTCCACTACCATTTTCAAGTGTGAGTAAGCATAATGTAGCACAGAGATAACTGAAGTCCAATAATTAGCACTACAGGGTAAGCCAATTTTATGTAAAATTATTCTTAAAAGAACAGAAATTGGGGCTTGCTGTACCCCTTTATCTGCTCTACCCCTTTATCTGCATCCATCCCTCAATCCATCCTAAAGAGATCCGATGATACCTCCACAGCATCCTCCTTAATATGTTTCAGGGATATGTATCCTTTGTGCGCTCATATCAGCTCTCAGCAAGTGAACTTCAAGCTTGCCTCATTCAGTTGCCTAACAAGAGTCAAGACATCTCCCTCGTAACAGGCCAAAGCCTTTACTGGACTGTGTCAACGTGCCATATAATGAGCATATGGTCAGTCCCCAATCTCCCAGAGAGACCCGTCTGTGACCTGTTCCATTCGTTCTCCACAGTAATTGACTAATAATGTGACGGTACCAGTGCCAAGGATGTCGACGCTGTCAAAACACATGCATACCCAACAAGAGCAATCTGCATTTTACAGCAATTACTGCATATTTGGACAGAAAGGCCTTTGCGTGGGTACCAGCTTACTAACAGATTGTTTCTGCTCCCCATACCAACCACCCACCCATCCACTCCCATCTGCTAACAAGCAAACTTATTGTAAGCCCACTTTGTTCTCAAGGTGTCATCTGTTAAGGTATCAGGAGAACATATAGAGCTTGTCAAACATTACGCTAATTTCCAATTGTAATTAAACTGGCCATCAGGTACCTTGAGGCTGTTTAGTCAACAGCAGGGTGCTAATTACTAAGATGACCTTTGCAATAATATCTGGTGAATTATTCATCATTGAGAAAATTGCTTCAGAGACATTCCAACGACATCCAAGGGACAGTTGTGTGTACACACATCCTCAAATACCACCATTAATACTTCAGCCTGCCCAATAAAATGAGGTCATCATATGGGTGAAATTCCAGGAAACATCAAAATCATCTCAGAAACAAAATCATAACCACTGAGGGGACGTTCACAGAAAACGTGTTGATTGATGTGACCAAGTTCTCAGTGCCTGCAATTTTGGCTAAAAGAGCCGAGTTGTCCAAATGGGTTGATACCGGTGGGGTCTGCATGTATTGGGAGGCATCGGCCAACTCTCTGAAATGCAAGTGATGAATCTCAAAAATGTTTGAAAGGCATGTGAGATTCTCCATTCATTCTCCAGAAATGAGCAGAACAGCATGAGTTGAGTTAATAATCCAACCATCAGATGATGATGATGATGATGAGTATTCTTCTTCTTCTTCTTCTTTTTTAGCTTTTTTTTTAGAAGACATGACCTTACAAAACATCCATCCATCCATTTTCTGAGCCGCTTCTCCTCACTAGGGTCGAGTGCTGGAGCCTATCCCAGGTATCACCGGGCAGGAGGCGGGGTACACCCTGAACTGGTTGCTAGCCAATCGCTCTAACGAGTCGTCCTCCGTGCCCCTTAAAAAACATGCTTTTTTTTTTTTTTTTTAAACATGACCTTACAGAACACACTGTTTTGAAATGTTCACACACTGTTCCCGACTAACCCTTTTTGAAACTCACTACAGGATAAATATTCTCCTTCTGGCATCAATGTGGAACTGGGGCACATTTGCAACAATCTGGTGATTGCTCTTCGAGAGTCAAACCTTAGAGGTTTGATTTTTACTGCCATCAGAGGAAACCCAAATTATAATGTCATATTTTAGGATAATTGGCATTCCTGAGCATTGACCTTGTTCTCAGAGACATTAGAGAATCAAAGCTATGCCAGCAAATAAAGTCTACTTATCAGTTTTTGTCTTTCTTTCCCCCCATTAATTAGACCCTTTTTTACACCTACACTAATGCATCAATACAAATAACTATGACATTTAAAGTGGAATGTTGGCGGTGGCACGGTGATCGACTGGTTAGCACATCTGCCTCACAGTTCTGAGGACCCGGGTTCAAATCTGGCCTCGCCTGTGCGGAGTTTGCATGTTCTCCGCATGCCTGCGTCCCAAAAACATGCATGGTAGGTTAATTGACAACTCTAAATTGCCCGTAGGCGTGAGTGTGAATGGTTGTTTGTTTATATGTGCCCTGCAATTGGCTGATTCTTGGCCAGATTCAGCTGGGATAGGGTCCAGCAAGCCCACGACCCTTGTGAGGATAAGCGGTACAGAAAATGGATGAATGGAATGTTGGTAACTTTTCCCACCCAAAAATGACAGTTTATACCTAATTAACAAAACATACTCTGGGGAGCAGTGTGATGTGGATTGAGGGGGCAGGCTGTAGGGCAATAGTGCTTGGGAGTTCCTACAAGTGTTTAGGCATTACATCACCACTGCCACCACACTCCAATTGCACTGACGGGTTCACTACTCTTGTACTCTTCTGCCCCCGTTCTGTCCTATCCTATCGTGTGCTGTACCTAACCCTAACCAGCATAAAAAGGTATACAGTTCCTCCATTGTGCATGAGCAAGCAGCCAAGTAGGACAGGTACAAAAATTTATTAATATATAAATGAATGCGGCGGCATGGTGGTCGACTGGTTAGAGCGTCAGCCTCAGAGTTCTGAGGACCCGGGTTCAATCCCCAGCCCCGACTGTGTGGAGCTTGCATGTTCTCCCCGTGCCTGCGTGGGTTTTCTCCGTCTGCAATCAATGCAAAAACATGCATTGATTGGAGACTCTAAATTGCCCGTAGGTGTGACTGTGAGTGCGAATGGTTGTCTGTTTGTATGTGCCCTGCGATTGGCTGGAAACCAGTTCAGGGTGTACCCCGCCTCCTGCCCGATGACAGCTGGGATAGGCTCTCAGCACGGCCGCGACCCTAGAGAGGATAAGCGGCTCAGAAAATGGATGGATGGATGGATAAATGAATGCATACATCTTTATTTGAACATATGCCGTGCACGTCATGGTTTGGGGTTTTGGTGACAAAACAAAAAGGTGGAGTTTTTGGAGTATTATCAAAAACAGAAAAGAGACAAACAAGGCCCATGGAAAACTAATTACTAAATGAACAAAAAGTCTCAAATAAGAAGTTTCCAAGTAACAAAGAAACACGAGGAGTAAACTCACCACAGCATAAAACAAAACATGAGGTGAGACACATGATTTTCAGTAACAGACTATAAACGACAATAAGGAGGACTGAAAGAAACCCCATCCATCCATCCATCGATTTTCTGAGCCGCTTCTCCTCACTAGCGTCGCAGGCGTGCTGGAGCCTATCCCAGCTATCATCAGGCAGGCGGCGGGGTACACCCTGAACTGGTTGCCAGCCAATCGCAGGGCACATACAAACAAACAACCATTTGCACTCACATTCGCACGGGCAATTTAGAGTTGTCAATTAACCTAGCATGCATGTTTTTGGGATGTGGGAGGAAACCGGAGTGCCCGGAGAAAACCCACGCAGGCACGGGAAGAACATGCAAACTCCACACAGGCGGGGCCGGGGATTGAACCCCGGTCCTCAGAACTGTGCGGCAGACGCTCTAACCAGTCGCCCACCGTGCCGCCCTGAAAAAAAACCAGTACAAGTAAACTGACAGACACGAGGAATATGTGGACAAGACACTAGTGGCTGAAGGGAGCTGATTGGTTGACACAAGGTCGAGGGCTGACGAGAACAAGTGGAGACAAAGCAAACGAGCAGACAAGATGTGAATGTGTAACAGGGAAACTTGACAAAACATGAGACCAACTAAATCTAATCAAAACAAAGTCAAACATAACACAGATCAAGACAGCACAACATTTAAAACCTAAAGTTTGAGGACATCAACCAACTTAACGGGGCATTCTGCATTAAGTGTTGTACTGAATACCTGCACCAATTTTTCTTGCTTCCATTTTGTGATAAATTTGAATTACAGGAAGGTTACTTTTTAGTCTGTTCAGCCAATTTACTAACTTGGCTTTCTGTTTACTTAACATAAACTTCACATTACTTCCTGTGTGGCTGGTGCCTAGGAAATCAAATACCATTTGGTAAATAAAAGTTAATAGCCTCAAGTGGTACTGCATTTGTTTTATTGATGTGTAGCATTTCATTAAAGAACAACAACATGCATATTTTATGTCACCTTAATTAGTAAATATATTATTTCAATTTATTAATAACAACAGCCACTTTTTTTCCCCCCAATCCACTGATGGTTTCCTGCCAGGATAAATAGTAGTTACATTTAAAGTGATGCATTGATTAGAATGGATAATGGAAGTGAGGTCATATTGAGCCCTTTTCGCAGAAGGGAACAACATCAGGCAAATGTTTTGATGGAAAACTTCGTCAATCTCTACAGACAAAATCAGACAGCGGTGACTGTCTGACAAGCCTCTTTTTTCACACACACACACACACACACACACACACACACACACACACACACACTTTTATGCAGTATCAAGGTAGGTAGCAGGTCCCTGAAGCTCTTCCTCTGCAGACTTTATTGTCAGAGTTACTGCAATGGCAAGATGCCTCTCCTTCCTCTTTTGAAAGCGTGAAGATCAAACAAAGCAATACTGTTGACGCATCCTGTGTGTTGTGTTTGTGGTCTGAATATGCAATCCATTTCCATGGTTGGAGGTTTTATTTGTTGTTTTATTGAGGCTACATTATTGAAAAGACAATGGGACAAGTAATCAGCCATGTGACCAGGTACTGTACGTATGCTTAATCTACAACTTGTACATTGAGCTTTTAGTTATATAAACTCATTAGACAATTGTGTTTTTGTCTATATATTGATAGTTTGTTTACAAAGCAGTGAATATTTGCAGCAGTTATCTGAGGTAGCACTCCAAGACCACATTCCTTTTACAGTATATTCAGAAATCCTCTATGAGCAACAACATGGTAAAATGAAGGAAGTGATCTTTGCAGAAGTCTGCCCTCATCAGGATGATTTAAAAATAAGAGGATTTATGTGTTAAGAATGGGATGGAGGATATTACAATGCATTTTAAACTGAAACCCGATGTGACCAGCCTTATATCTTTAAATCTGGGATTTTGTCATTTTTTTCTAGCCTATAAATAACAATTAAACAGATTAGAGAGACTAAGTCGCTCCACCAATACTTTTATCTAGTATTGATAGTATATGAGTCATGAGAGAAGTGGGCAGTACCTGTGTAAAAACGGAATGCTGGGACGCAGGTTGTCAAGTTTCACACAAGACACTCACTTCCCACACCCTGTTGCATTGACAGCCATGTCAATGTCTTTTCTATGTCACAAAATAAGATGGTTCTTACTTTGTCACACATCTAATCAGATCCGATCTGATTGTGGGGTGATGCAGCAATGTGTAAAACCGCACACAGTTGAAGCTATATCCCACCTGGCCGAATTCCGTGGAAAACGAAAATCAATGCATGACAATAGTGAAGGCTTTAATATGCTTTGGTGAGTCGTGTGATTGTGACTTTCAGCTCCTTCCATCAGGACTAGCCACAGAGAGTCACTTACATTTGTTTTTCCAGTTTTTACAATGAATGCCCTTCCACAGTGGGTAGCCAACTGCAGTGCTGACTTCAGAACCGAGTTTAATTTTCTTCCATTACCACACTTGTAACTTGTAACAGTCGTATCGCAACTCATCTTTCCTTATTGATATAAATTGAAATGCCACTACTGTGGTCCAGCCTCCCAAAAAAACATCTGCAGATTTATAGTGTTTTTTTAAGTAAAATAGCACTTTATAACATTATAGTTTATAAAAACATATAAGTAATGAGATAATTAAATAGGATGTAAAGAATTCAACAGTTCTTGCCACATTGTTTTGCTTCAGTTCAGAGGACTGTGCAGCGTCTTCTGTTGTGTGCGCAGTATTATACAGAGAAACACATGAAGAAGAGTTTCACAACTGACTCAGTAAGCTAAGTCATTTATCACAAAGGATAAATAATATATTGTCGTGAGTATTGTATACATTGTCTGTGTACATGTTTTGCTCCACATTTTGTGTTCAAATACTGAATGCTTAAAGGGTTATAACACCGCCAATAGATGCTCTTTGTTAACTGGTGTATAGTGTTTTTCCTTGTTGGTTAGCATTAATATAAGATGACTTGAGGCAAAGCTATGTGGTAGTTCTAAATACACAAAGTATAATTCTCTTAGTTTTATGTTTACTTTGACATGAAACTTCAGCTGGTAGTGGCATTAAACAACCTGAAGCCTAGTTTTTTAAACATTATTCACAATCTGCCAAAGTGCTCCGTGTTGTGAAGTGAGTTGTGGAGCGAATATGCTCTGCTGGAGCAAATGGAACCCAGCAAGTCCCAATCCCGGACTGTTCTGCATTCTTCCAAGCCGCTCTGCTGTGACAGACAGCAACAAGGATGCTTAATTTATTTCACACGGATGCTAAATTAATTACCAGCCAGTCTGAAGAAGCTCATTATCAAAGGGTAAGCATAGGGAGATCGACCAGCCTGCCTAAATTGTGTTCCACGCAATGTAAGTCCAACATGCAGTCTACTAAACTACAGATTGGTGCATATTTGGGTTTAAATGAACTGAAACAGGAATCCCAGCTTTATGCATTGCTCACCGTACATCCTCACTTCATACCTACACCACAAGTTCGACCTGCTTTACGAATGCTTACCTGTACCTTGTTTTCCTTATCTCTGCCTTGTTTCCCTGTAGTTAGACCCCTGTTAGATTTAATAAAATTTTATATAAAACCTACCACCTGTATCATTTGTGTGTTTGGATACGACAAGAGACCTCTGGGATCTAGAACTCTTATTTAATTCCTGTAGCAATCTTCAGATTATGAGACATAGAGGTTTTTCGTCACTTTTTCCTAAAGTTTCACACATCTAAAAAGAGACGTGGTACACCTTTCCAAGATAAAATAGTGTGATTTTAACATAAAAAATGTAAATCGGACTAACCCGGAAGTGAACGCAGGCGTTCACAGACAAATTTATTTCTTAAATAAATTACGTTTTATCCCAAATCCATATATGTTACAGTTGAGTTCACTGCCGCCATACAGCACTCATTTCACAATTTTTTTCTTGCAAGTGACCTATATATACACACACAAGGCACCAGTGCACTTTGATGAACTGTCTGTAATAATCAGAAATATTTTCCACGTAATTGGGTCAAACTACACAAAAGTTCTTGAATGGTTCTTTTAAATGTCTTTCCAGGGCAATATTATTCTAGCCAATCAACCTACTACTTGCGAGAACATCAATTGAACAATGGCAAGAAAAAAGCATGCTGTGATGAAAAGAAAGACACAACAAGGGAAAATCAATATAGCAATTACTTGTGCAGATAATGGGCATCAAGGTGTTATTTGGAGTGACTGAAAAGAAGCAGTGACATAAAGCCAATTCGAATAGAGCATGCAGTTCATTGTCTTACATGAAGTACATGTGACATGGATTTATTGTTACAGGGCTCACAAAAACAATTTTGTAGTTTACTTTTCTGATTGTATTGTAATGTATTTATTCAATCATTTGGTCCACAATGGAGTAAGCATTGTTTTGTCCTTTGTTGTCCTATGGTTCGTTTCCATCGTTTTTCAAGAAAAAAATCACAGTCGTGCGATTACGTTTTTTCAGAGAGAGAGAAAAAAAGTTATAATCATATAAGAATAAGTCAGACTTTTCATGGGAATATAATCACAATATAATGATAATATACATCAAATACATGAATGTATATCTGTGTCAAGAAGAGGACTGTTGAGGATCATGTAACACACTTTTGTCTAAGTTTCAAAAACAATTAAATAGCCAAGATTTAGGCACCTCAACACCATCATCACAATGCATATTATGTGATTGTGTCTGTTCCAATACACTGACTGACCACATTATGCTTTTGTTTTGGAGTTTTTGGGTTTGCTCGATCATCTATCCAGAAGTGTTTTCAACAAATATTTAATGGTTTAATTATTACCCAGCATATATGTCATCTTCCAAGAGAGAGAAATTAAGTGCTTGTTTTAGACTTTTGCATGTAGGTCCTTGTGAACATGTTTACATTCACTTTTTCAAATTACATCAGTAAATGCATTTTTTTATTATTCCTGTCGTGTATGTTTTTTTTTTCCAGATCTGCCCTAATTCACCTTCATACATAAAAGCCCCAAATTATCAGACTAATTTAAAACTCTCAATCTGAGAAAATACTTTGTAATAAATGTTGCAATTACTAGGGCAGACAAAAACGCAGAGGGAAACAGGAGAAAAGGGAAGGCAAACATACACACACACTTCTAGCCCAACAAGCTTCGACCTCCTCCAGGATGGTCACCGCTAGCACAGGTTTCACAGGTGAGTCAGAGATCTTGATTTGATAATTGGAAGGCGTTTTAACAGCCGACATTTGACAAGCATGACAGTGCTCTGACACCCCTCACTGGACCATGATTAATGACTGACACCTCTTTCCCATGTCTCAAACGAAATGCAAATTCAACTATAGGTGAAAATTACCCTTCTGTTGCCCAGAATTGGCTGCAGAAAGTACCACATGTAGCAAGAACATAATCGCTATTTTTTTTCCTGATGAAACAAAGCGATATTAGAAAGAGGCCTTGAGAGTGAAACTGATTAAAAAGGACCACTGGCAAATCCTTCTAATTCGTTGTAACAAATTGGCATTTAGCAATGAGTTAGGGGACGTGGGCAGAGTCAGAGTTTATGCCTTGAATTAAAAGGTTACCCCCTATGCCAGTTCCCTCGCTTACGCAACCCATGTCATTATGTCCTGAAAGTTTAACAATTGTTGAAGCAAGCAAAAGATTTTTGTGCGTGTATGTGTGTGTCAAGACTTGACATTGAATAGGTGGCTGCAGGTGCTCCTTTCAAGCAGCTGGCCTCCCATTTTAATGAGTATGCAGGATGAAGATTATGCACTCGTGTTTGGATTGTCATGGAGTGTTTTGACTTGAAACCACAAGTTTAGTGTACCTTCTCAAGGGCCTTTAGTTCATGTGTTCATACTGTTCACAAAACAAATTGTTATTCTGTTGCTGTTTGTCCACAGAGACCCAAACATACTTTATTTTTACTAATTTCTACTAAATGTGGCGGCACGGTGACGACTGGTTAGCACATCTGCCTCACAGTTCTGAGGACCCGGGTTGAAATCCGGCATCGCCTCTGTGGAGTGCCATGTTCTCCCGGTGCCTGTGTGGGTTTTTCTCCTGGTATTCCGGTTTCCTCCCACATCCCAAAAACAGGTGGGTGTAAATGTGAGTGCGAATGGTTATTTGTTTCTATGTGCCCTGCGATTGGCTGTTAACCAGTTCAGGGGTGTACCCCGCCTCTCACCCAAAGATAGCTGGGATAGGCTGCAGCACGCCTGCGACCCTCGTGAGGATAAGCAGAACAGAAAATGGATGGATGTGCTAAATGTTGTATTCTATGCTTCCTATTCTTTTCCTTTTTGGCTTTTCCCATTAAGGGTCACCACAGCGTGTCATCCTTTTCCATGTAAGCCTATCTCCTGCATCTTCCTCTCTAACACCCACGTCTTCCCTCACTACGTCTATCAACCTTCTCTTTGGTCTACCTTTAGCTCTCTTGCCTGGCAGCTCCATCCACATCATCCTTTCACCAACATACTCACTATCTCTCGCCTGGACGTGTCCAAACCATAGAAGTCTGCTCTCTCGAACTTTGTCTCCAAAACATCTTACCTTGGCTGTCCCTCTGATGAGCTCATTCCTATCCAACCTGCTCACTCCTAGAGAGAACCTCAACATCTTCATTTCTGCCACCTCCAGCTTTGCTTCGTGTTGTCTCTTCAGTGCCACTGTCTCTAACCCGTACATCATGGCTGGCCTCACCACTGCCTTATAAACTTTGCCCTTCATTCTAGCAGAGACTCTTCTGTCACATAACACACCTGACACCTTCCCCCACCCGTTCCAACCTGCTTGGACCCGTTTCTTCACTTCCTGACCACACTCACCATTGCTCTGGACTGTTGACCCCAAGTATTTAAAGTCCTCCACCCTCACTATCTCTTCTCCCTGGAGCTTCACTCTTCTCCCTCCACCCTCTCATTCATGTATATATATTCTGTCTTCAGCTAAACTTCATTCCTCTGCTTTCCAGTGCATGCCTCCACCTTTCTAAATGTTCTTCCACCTGCTCCCTGCTTTCACTGCAGATCACATCAGCCACGAACATCATGGACCAAGGGAATTCCAGTCTAACTTCATCTGTCAGCCTATCCATCACCACTGCAAACAGGAAGGGGCTCAGGGCAGATCCCTGATGTAGTGCCACCTCCACCTTAAATTCTTCTTTCACACCTACAGCACACCTCTCCACTGCTCTGCTGCCCTCATACATGTCCTGTACTATTCTAACATACTTCTCTGCCACTCCAGACTTCTGCATGCAGTACCACAGTTCCTCTCTGGGTACTCTGTCATAGGTTTCTCTAGATCGACAGACACAATGTAGCTCCTTCTGACCTTCCCTGAACTTCTCCATCAACACCCTCAAGGCAAATGATGCAGCTGTGGTACTCTTTCTAGGCATGAAACCATACCGTTGCTCACCAATACTCACTTCTGTCCTAAGTCTAGCTCACTAGTATTTCCCATAACTTCATTGTCTGGCTCATCAGCTTTATTCCTCTATAGTTCCCACAGCTCTGCGCATCACCTTTGTTCTTTAAAATGGGCACCAGCACACCTTTCCTCCATTCCTCAGACATCTTCTCATGTGCTAGAATTCTATTGAACAAGTTGGTCAAAAACGCCACAGCCATCTGTCCAAGATGCTTCCATACTTCCACAGGAATGTCATCAGGACCAACTTGCCTTTCCATTTTTCATCCTCTTTAATGCCTTTTTAACTTCCCCCTTACTAATCATTGCTACTTTCTGGTCCACCACACTCGCCTCGTCTCATCTTTCTTCTCTCTCAATTTCCTCATTCATCAACTCCTCAAAGTATTCTTTCCATCTATTTAGCACACTACTGGCACCAGTCAACATATTTTCATCTCTATTCTTAACCACCCTAACCTGCTGCACATCCTTCCCATCTCTGTCCCGCTGTCTGGCTAACATGTATAGATCTTTTTTCTGCTTCATTAATGTCCAACCTCGCATACATGTCATAATAAGCCTATTTGTTGGCCTTTGCCACCTATATCTTCGCCCTATTTCCTTTTCTCCTCACTTCTTCCTGTCCCACTTCTTCTTAGCTAGCCTCTTTCCTCGTATGATTTCCTGTACTTTGAGGTTCCACCCCCATTTTCCTTCTCACGTTTCCTACCAGAAGTTACACCAAGTACTCTCCTGCCTGTCTCTCTGATAGTGTTGTTTCATTCGCAAACGTTTCGTTCAGAAGAAAGAATCTATTTAGTGAACGGACTGAACTGAAACAGTTTATGAAATGATTCGTTCTTTGAGCTTGGCCGCTGCCCGCCGCCGTGAGGCGAGCGAGTCGACTGGGAGCGGAAATGGAACTCCTGAAGCATTGTGTTACTCACTTCTGAATCTTCGGCGAATGACCAATGAGCAGCCAGCGTCCAGCCGGGGGCGCCACTTCATTAAACATATTCCCATGTGATTTGTGATTCGCCAGCGTTGTCACTCACGTTGGCAAATGACCAAGGAGCAGCCAGCATCAGGCAGGCAGGGGATCAACTTAACGTGAACTGAATGTCCTGGAAAACTGAAGAGAGTGATTCGTTCAGGGGAGGGACTTAAGTGAACTGAATGTACTGGTGTACTGAGGAACTGAAGAAATGAAGAGTGATTCGTTTGTTGAACTTATCGTTTGCGATCCGTAAGACACGAGTGATTCGTTCGTTGAACTTATTCGTTTGTGATCCGCTAAGGTGAATCATGAGTGATTTTAACCACAAATCCTGACATCCTCGCAGGGATAGCTTTCACTAGCAGCCGTTTCTTCAAGCTAACGGCTAATGTTTAGTCAGTCAAGCGCATTAAACAAGCACACATATTTAAAATTAATGTAAATTAATAATAAATGAATATACGTACCAATAGATATCATTCATTCCCTCTGTGGCTCTAATGCGATAATTAAACCTTTTTATTTAATAATAACAATAAAAATTATAATCATACATTAAACGTTTATAGCACTTCTCAACACACTCAAAGACGCTTTACACTAATTATATGAAAATAACAATAAGGTGAGTGAGCTGGAAGTCCGGGTGGCGGGTGCTGGTGTCAGCGACGCCCTCTACCACAGTCGAATGCAGAAAAGTCACGCCGGCCTAGCAGGACGTAAGGGGACGTGGAAGGATGTTCGGTAGCTGAGCTCGCTGCACCCATGTTCACAAGTCACAACCGAAGCCGGGTGTTCGACAGCTTTCTGAGAAAGAGATAGGTAGGACATAATTTAACATAAGTTTTCTTTTTTTTTTTAATCTCCCCGCCTTTCCGAGTTGACAATAAATGACAACAACAACGCATAGCCCTTCGGTGAACGTGTTGAGCGAACGTGAACCTCAGGTATGGATCATTAACTGAATGAGGAAGCACTTGATTTTGTGAAAAATAACTCAACCATTCGGTGAACGAATCTTTTGAACAAATCTTTTTAAAGAACTGATTCGAATGATTCCGTACATTCAAAAGAACTGCCGTGCCCATCACTACTCTGATTATCTTGGCTGTGGTGATCCAGTCTTCTGGAAGCTCCTCCTGTCCACCGAGATCCTCTTCTCGAAAAGCCACACAACACTCTTCCTTTCTCAGCTTCCACCACATGGTTCTCTGCTCTGCCTTTGTCTTCTTATTCTTCCTCCCCACCACCAGAGTCATCTTACACACCACCATCCTATGCTGTCTAGCCACACTCTCCCCTACCACGACCTTACAGTCAGTAACCTCTTTCAGATTACACCATCTGCACAAGATGTTATCCAACTGCATGCTTCTCCCTCCGCTCTTGTAGGTCACCCTATGTTCCTGCCTCTTCTGGAAAAAAGTGTTCACTGCAAGCATTTCGATTATTTTTGCAAAGTTGACCGCAATCTGTCCCTTGAGGTTCCTTAACTGGAAATACCAGCTTCAGACAAGTTCCAACTTTATTGCTCCACACGCTGTAACCTATTCACGTTCATTTCGAGTCCAGCCACACACGATGTCCTATTTTTCTTTACGTATGCCTATTTTTCTTTCTCTTAACATTATTATTTTCTTTTTGTGGTAAAATGCCTCTTTATTGTTTCCCTTTAGGTTTCCCTTTTAGATTTAATTAAATGTTCTGTAAAATTCCACTTGTGTGTGTTTGAGTATTACCGGAAAACCGCTGTAATCGAGAACTCTTATTTCATAAATGTAGGAGCCTTCTAGACAACAGAGATTGAGTTTTATGTTGCTTTTCCTAAAGTTTACACATATAGAAAGAGATGTGGTGCCCCTTTTCGAGACAAAGATAGTTTGATTGTAACGTTAAAACATACATCGAATGACATCGGAAGTGAACGCAGGCGTTCGCTCCCGGCGTATTCTTTTGCGAAATTAATTACGCTTTTATCCAAAACCAATATACACTAAGCCAGTGTTCCCAAACCTTCTTTGCGCCGCGGACCGTGTGCACACACAGACACACACACACACACGCACACGCTTGCCTCGCTTCTGCTTCCTCCTTCGCCATTCGTGGTGCGTCCACTGTGGGTGCAGTGCAGGAGTGGGGGTCGGAGTTATTGTAGGCTGCCAGACTAGACTGCAGTTCCGTAGCTCCTCAGTGAGAGTAGACTTTTCACTCTGTAAAAGTAGTTCTGCCTGTGTCGAGCAGCAACCTACGACTGTTTCTGTATCAGAGTGGACTTGGTGCGTGAGAATTAACTGTTGCGATAAACCCGTATTTTAAGTAGGACTCCTAATATAGTATTGTTTCCGTCGCGAACCTTTCGTTCAAAAGAACAAATCTTATCAGTAAACGTAATGAACTGAATTAATTTATGAAATTATTTCGTTCTTTGAGCTCCCCCGCCGTTAGCCACATTCACTTCTAGGCTCTGTGCTTTCCTCTTCTTTTTCTGACTAAGAAACAGCTTCCTCTCCTTCGTCTTCCACTCACAGTAGCTGAATTTCCACCAGCGCTGTAGGTTAATGGCGTCGGTGTCGAACATTGTTTACCCGGGCCACTACTGATCCGGCATGGAATTCTTTGGATGAACGCTTATATTTGTTTGGCAAAGTTTTAAGCCGTATGCCCTTCCTGACGCAACCCTCTGCATTTATCTAGGCTTGGGAATGGCCTACAGTTTGCACTGGCTTGTGCCCCCATAGAACTGGATTTTGCATTCTATTGCTTATTATTAATATTTCGGATTGTAATTGAAGACATCATTAATGCACTGTTTTTTTTGGGTTGAATGCTTTGAACGCAACTCTAATTCAACCACAACAGCCATGAAGTAAAGACCCTATGTATATTTTTACTTGAAACTAATATAATAACATCATGGGAACTACAAACTCAATATTTCTTGGAAATGTGCTCAACGGTCAAAGACCTATCCATCCATCAATTTTCAATAACACTTATGCTGTTCAGAGTTGCGGGGTGCTGGAGCCAATCTCAGCGACTTCAGGTGAAAGGAAGACTGCGCCCTGAATTGGGTGCAAGTCGCAGGGCGCATATGGAGATGGACAACCATTCATACCGTCACTGACATGGGAACTGAACCCACGCTGCCTGCATCGAAGTGAGGCGAATGTACCACTACACCATCAGTGACTCAGTCAAAGACCTTCATTTTATAATCTGTGAGAGTTTGAAAAGGGCTGCTCCAAAACTGCAAATATATAAAAAAAATTTCTTTTCTTTTCAACTTGGGCCAGACAACCTTAAAAATCAACAGGGTTACGTGGTTGGTATTCTCCAGGGTTCTAAGGCCCTATAATCAGTTAAAGTTAGATAAATGGACCAGTGATTCACAACAAAGCATCTCTTACAAGGCAACACTTAAATAAATTAATAGATGTCACTGTAAATATGTTTCACTGTAGAGAGTTATTCTGTAATCAGAGAGTTCTAGATCAGTCGTCCCCGGGCCACGGGCCACTTGGTACCGGGCCGTATGAGAAATAATTATTTCCGTTTTATGTATTATCTTAGTCTGAATGAGCTTTTATTTTGAAGACCGGGTTCTCTTTGTGACGTCTCCGTCACTTGAGCCCCAAAATGTAACCAGTCTCCCTAAGCTAGCAAAATGAGTATAAAACAAATATCTTTAGAAACGTTGTTTTCGAAGGAGAAAATGCTCAGTGAAGAGAAAGAAGAAGAGGCTATGACTTCCCAAAAAAAAATAAAAGCTTTTAACAGACAATACCAGGAGTCCTACTTGAAATATGGCTTTATAGCGGTAGGTGATTCCCACATACCAAACCCGCTATGCGTAAAATGCGGGGAACGGCTCTCAGACGAGGCAATGAAGCCTTCAAAACTGCTTCACCACTTGGAGACCAAGCACCCTGGATTAAAAGAAAGAAAAACACAGGAGCACGAAGGTCAGAAGAATTACTGAGGGCCACCACATCAGGAAATGCAAATGCACTGATGGCATCGTACTTGGTGGCTAATCGTATTGCCAAAGCTAAAAAGCCATTCACCTTTGGTGAAGAATTGATCTTGCCCTCCACTAAAGACATTTGCCGTGAACTTCCCCCATGATGACGGCGGCCTTAAAAGTATGTTCAAGACTACAACTCTGCCCGTGTTCTGGATTAAAGTCATGACAGATGACGCTAAAATCGCCACCACAGCACTGAAAACCCTGTAACTATTTCCGACATCCTATCTGTGTTAAACGGGGTTTTCTGCAGTGACAGCAACCAAAACAAAACTACAGAGTAGACATGGTCATAAGCAACACACTTTGGGTGTCATTGTCTTCCATCACTCCCAGATGGGACCGTCGCGTTGGAGTTAAACAAGCTCGGGGCTCCCATTGATTTGGCATTATGGTTAGTTAAAATTTTCATGCACTTTATATTCGTTTTGTGGTGTATCATTATCTTATTTTGAAGGCATGTTTAAACGTTACCATCGCAAACTGGCAACTAAATCGCCCTCGGGCCGCGGGAAAATTGTCAAGCGTTGACCCGTCCGTGGTGATAAAATGGTCGGGGCCCACTGTTCTAGATGAATCCTATGACTTATATATCTGTAAAATGTGAACAAACAGTCCTTTCCAGGTGGTTTGAGTGATTGCCTAATCCCCTGTAGTGGGATGATTGCAGAGCAAGGTCAGTTGGAAGGCTCGCTCTGATTGAGTGCTGTCTATGGTCAGACACTCTCTCAAGCCTCTGATGCCAGTACATGGACAGAGATTTACTCAGAGAGTTTAAAAAAAACAAAAAAAAAAACAATTGCACTTTTGAAGATCAACAGTCAGAGGTCAAAAATTGCACAGAAATGAAAATAGTCACAAAAAGTGCATTGTATGGGAAGAGTCTGAAGACAATTCTCACTTTGTTTTAGTTCTTTTTTTAACTTTCTTTAACACACTTCCATGCATATTCTATACAGTAATCCCCAGTTACGTTGGCATAGTTTTCTATGCAAAGCATCAAACATTTTTCTGCTAAATAAAGTTGTCAAGGTGTATTTTGTATCTAGTTGACACCCATTTATTTGCTAGGCTTTTTTGTGCACTTAGCATGTGGCTTAAAAAACTGAAATTGGATAAAATTAAAGTCATTCCCCTGCGGCTATATATATTCCAATGCAGAGAGAATATCAAAATCATCTATTTTGCAGAAAAAAATAAAATAAATAAAATTGTCTGACTGTATGACAGACCCTTGGTGGCATGCTTGTGTCCTACTATTCCACCCCTATTAAGGTGATGTTTTAGATCCAGTGGGATAAGGAAGCATTCCCAAAGAGAACAACAGAGCAGATCCCAGCAGCTTTCACAGAAGAGATGCTTTGAGAGTTACTCAATGACAGAAATACTGCAGGTGGAGAAGTCTTTTCAAGAGGAGGGCCATTGATGTATTTCGATATCTCCAGAAATGTCAGACAAGGACGATTCTCAATCAAAAATATATTTGCATAATAATTCTGCAGTGAATCATTAAAATGTGTTTGATAATAAAACTGTGACATTAATTTAGCTTAAAAAAAATAAGTTCATTTGGAACCTTACTATCTCTTACATTTTATTGTTAAAACATTACAAATTTTAGCGTTAATATGAAGGTTATGGTATAACTATCCATCCATCCATTAATCCATTTTCCAAGCCGCTTATCCTTACAAGATTTGCGGGCGTCCTGGAACCTATCCCAGCTATCTGCGGGCAGGAGGCGGGGTACACCCTGAACTGGTCGCCAGCCAATCGTAGGGCTCACAGAAACAAACGCACTCAAATTCACACCTAGGGGCAATTTAGAGACTTCAATTAACCTACCATGCAATTTTTTGGGATGTGGGAGGAAACCGAGTGCCCAGAGAAAACCCACGCAGCCACGGAACAGAGGATTGGACCCAAAAATGCACGACTCCAAAACAAATGGACAGTTTAAAAAAAGAGAGGTTTAATATACGGGCAGAGGTCGGTACACAGGCAGGCAATCCAAAAAAGGCAACAGTATCCAAAAACATGAGGCAAAAAGGCGAGGTCAATAATCGGAACAGGGTCTAGTCTTACCGTGAGTCTTTGACGTGGAAACAAGAAATGCTGGAACATGACGACAAGGTACAACGAACTGGCGACGAGAAAGAATGAGACACGAGGTTAAATGCAAGGTGTAATTAGGGTGAACGAGGCACAGGTGGTGAAGATGCTCTCAGGAGCAGGTGTGTATGAAACAGGGGGAAGACAAAAACCGGAACACACACCCATGACAATACCCCCCCCTTAACGGCCGGCCCCAGACGGCCCCTGGATGCGCAAAGTGGAAGTCCCGAATGAGCGAGTCATCCACGATAAATGCAGACGGCACCCATGAACGTTCCTCTGACCCGTAGCCCTCCCAGTCCACCAGATATTGAAATCCCCTCCGACGAGACGACAACAGCCGCCTCACAGTGAAGACAGGGCCCCCGTTCACGAACCGGGGGTGAGGAGGGGGCCTGGAAGGTGGGATGAGAGGGGACACCCGGCCTGGCTTGAGCAGGCTGACGTGAAAAGCAGGGTGGACCCACATCGACCGTGGGAGCCTAAGCTTCACGGTGACAGGGTTGATGATCTTTGTGATAGGGAAGGATCCAACGAACCTGGGAGCGAGCTTCCGGGACTCCACCCGGAGTGGAATATGCTTGGTGGAGAGCCAAACTCGCTGACCCACTTTGTAGCTCGGGGCGACGGTCAGCAGCGGTTTTGTAGGACCGTCCCTGGCGCAACAGCATCTGGTGGGCTCGCTCCCAGGTCCTCCTGCAGCGTCTCACCAAGGTCAACGCCGCTGGAACTGTGGACTCTGGGGCTATGGCAGGAAATAGAGATGGTTGGTAACCATGCGCAACGTGAAAAGGCGATAGACCAGTGGATGCAGAGGGGAGGGAATTGTGAGAGAATTCGACACAAACCAGTTTCTGAGACCAGGATCGTGGCTCCTGTGAAGCGAGACATCAGAGCTTAGTCTCCAGGTCCTGGTTCAGCCTCTCGGTTTGGCCGTTGGTTTCAGGGTGAAACCCAGATGACAGACTGACGGTAGCACCTATGAGATTGCAAAACTCCTTCCAAAATTGCAAAATGAAATGGGGACCCCTATCGGATACCACATTCTTGGGGAAACCATGGAACTTGAAAACCTGGTGTATCATTAACTCGGCAGTGGCTTTAGCTGAGGGGAGTTTCGGGAGTGCAATGAAGTGTGCCATTTTAGAGAACCTGTCCACGACTGTGAGAATGGTGGTATTTCCTTTCGAGGCCGGTAATCCCGTTACAAAGTCAATGGAGATGTCTGACCAAGGACGTTGTGGTATTGGCAGGGGTCGCTACTCCCCAGAAGGACATTTACGAGAGGACTTGTTGGAAGCACATACCTGGCAAGCATTGAGATAATTGGTGACATCCCTGCTAACATTGGGCCACCAAAAGCGCTGTTCGACCACAGATTGAGTCTTGGCAATGCCTGGGTGACATACAGTCCGGTTAGTGTGGGCCCAGTGGATGAGGGCAATTTTCAGGGCTAAGAGTGTTATTCAGAGCCTCCTTTACCGCAGTCTCAATGTCCCAAACAAAAGCAGAAATGAAACATGACTTGGGAAAAATGGTTTTAGGGTCGGACAAAGAATTATCTGCGCAGAATATGCACGATAAAGCATCGGGCTTACCATTTTTTAATCTAGTGAAAAACAGAGCCCATCTCACCTGCCTCGCATTTAATCTCTGAGCAGATTTAAGATATTCCAGGTTCTTGTGATCTGTCCATACTAAAAACGGAGTATGTGCCCCCTCTAGCCAGTGCCTCCATTCCACCGAAGCCACCTTGACTGCCAGCAGTTCACGGTCATAATTTCTCTCGGCTGGGGTCAGTTTTTTGGAGAGATAACGACAAGGATGTAATTTACCATCCTTGAGACATTTCTAGGAGAGCACTGCTCCTATACCGGCAACAGACGCATCGACTTCTACCACAAACTGCTGTATGAGATCTGGCAGAGTGAGGATGGGAGCAGAGGTAAAGCTCAATTTAAGTTTCTGAAAAGCTGCCTGACAAAGCGGGTTCCATACGAAAGGTCTGTGTGGCGAGGTAAGATCATGCAAAGGCGAGGCTATAGAACTGAAGTTTCTAATGAACTTTCTGGAGAAATTAGCGAACCCTAAGAACCCTTGTACGTCTTTTCGTGACGTGGGAGTGGGCCAATTAGTCACAGCATCAACTTTGCAAGGGTCCATTTTGATTTCACCTGGAGCCAGCACGAACCCCAGAAAAGAAACGGTCGCCTTGTGAAACTCACATTTCTCAGCCTTGACGTATCGTTCATTCTGCAGTAACTGCTGCAACACAGAGCAGACATGAATGATGTGAGTCTCCGCATCCGGGGAGAATATAAAAATATCGTCCAAATATACAAAAACATACACATTCAACATGTCACGGAGGACATCATTGACAAAGTTCTGGAACACAGCAGGAGCGTTAGTTAGTCCAAAAGGCATCACCAAATGCTCGTAATGTCCTGTTGGTGTGTTGAATGCTCTTTTCTATTCATCCCCCTCCCTTATCCTGACTAAATGATATGCATTTCTTAAGTAGAGTTTGGTGAAAACCTTGGCTACCTCCAGGAACTCAAAGGCAGTGGAGATGAGAGGATGTTCTTCACCGTTATGTTGTTGAGACCCCTGTAATCGATACAGGGTCGCACAGTCTTGTCCTTCTTGTTCACAAAGAAAAACCCGGCTCCTGAAGAGGATGAAGATGGGCGAATAATCCCGGCTGCCAGTGATTCATCCACATACTCCTTCATAGCCTTGTGTTCCGGCCCTGAAAGAGAGAATAACCTCCCTCATAGGGGTGTGGTTCCAGGCAGAAAGTCAACTGCACAGTCATAAGGCCTGTGGGGTGGAAGGGATTTGGCCTTGGACTTGGAAAAAACATCTTTAATGTCCTGGTAACAGGAGAGCACTTGAGATAGGTCAGGATCCCCAGATGGGGTCTGTGGATTGTCATTTGAAACATAGCCCTGAACATCACATGGAGGCTTGAAACAGTTCTGGGCGCAATTGCTGCCCCATGACATAACCTGTCCAGAGGACCAGTCAATGTGGGGGTTATGTAATTTCAACCATGGGTTCCCTAAAATAAGGTCATGATTCATGGCGTCAAAAACATGAAAATTAATGCATTCTGTGTGATAATCAGGAAATGTCAATGTGAGTGTTTGGGTGCGGTGAGTGATCTTGCCCATAAAACTGCCATCTGCAGCATAGGTGTTGCGGTGGCGTTTTATTTGAAAGGTTCTAAGGTGCATACGTCTAACGAGGAGGGAGTTGAGTAGGGTTGCGTCAGAACCAGAGTCAATTAATACAGGTGTATGAATTTCTTGATCAGGAGAGCATAGTGTCACTTTAGGAAGAACCCAGGCAGGGTCTTCCTTAATGAAATTCAGACTGACCTCTCCCGTGCCCTTTCTACCGGCACCGGCAACCTTGACGTGACAGTTGCTCATGGAATGACCCAACTGCCCGCAGTAGAAGCACTGCCCTTCCCTCAGCCGGCGTTGGCATTCCTCAGGGGAGAGACAGAACCTGCCCAGTTGCATGGGTTCATCCGTGGTGACGCTAGCCAGTGGGTTGAGAACGGAAACAGGGGATCTGCCTTGGTTTGGCTGGTCACCGAGGCTCGTCCTCCAAGTGCGCGGTGACACAGCCCTCTGCAGAACTACATCCAGCTCGCGATCCAAAAGCTTCTTGTCGATCTTTACGGCGAGAGCGATGAGAGTGTCCAAGTCGGTCGGCAGGCCTAGCGGGACCAAATGATCCATGACGGCGGGGGATTGTCCTTGAAAAAAAATGCATCGAGTAGTTCCCTATTATTCCACTGACTCACAGCTGCTAGAATGCGAAACTCAATCGCATAATCTGACACCCTGCGCTTGCCTTGTTGTAAGGTGACAAGGGAGCGAGCTGCCTCAAGATCTGGTGTGGAAAACTGAAAAATTTGCTCCATAGTCTTTACGAACAAAGACCACGAATGACACGCAGCGGAATTGCGTCTCCATTCAGCAGTAGCCCACGCTTCCGCACGACCAGTCAGGTGGGAAAGGACGAAACCGATTTTTGCCCGCTCGGTGGGGAAGGCAGCTGCCTGCAACTCAAAGTGGAGTTCGCAGCTTTTTGCCTTGTTGTAAGGTGACAAGGGAGCGAGCTGCCTCAAGATCTGGTGTGGAAAACCGAAAATTTTGCTCCATAGTCTTTACGAACAAAGACCACGAATGACACGCAGCGGAATTGCGTCTCCATTCAGCAGTAGCCCACGCTTCCGCACGACCAGTCAGGTGGGAAAGGACGAAACAGATTTTTGCCCACTCGGTGGGGAAGGCAGCTGCCTGCAACTCAAAGTGGAGTTCGCACTGAGTGATGAACGGCTTAATAGTCCCAGAATCTCCAGAGAACCTCTCCGGTCGAGAGAGCTGTGGGCAGACAGCAGCGGAGGTGGCAGGTGGCTGCATGGTGACTGCTTCACCTGGAAACGATGGTACAGTGGCGGCATCGGGTGCTGCGTCAGCTGGTTCCTTCTTCTGAAGCATATTCATTAGCACTTCAAACTGTGAGGCCACCTGTCTCATCATATTGTCCTGATGCTCTGACCTAGATGAAGGTGGAGGGCAACAAGCTGCTCAGCCTGCTTCGAGAGGCATTGACCCTGCGCTTGAAGGGCCTTGCACACTGGGTCGCAGTCTGCTGGGTCCATGTTATGGCCAGTTTGTTCTGTCATGAACGGAACAGAGGATAGGACCCAAAAATGCACGACTGCAAAACAAATGGACACTTTCAAAAAAGAGAGGTTTAATATACGGCCAGAGGTCGGTACACAGGCAGGCAATCCAAAAAAGGCAACAGTATCCAAAAACATGAGGCAAAAAGGCGAGGTCAATAATCGGAACAGGGTCTAGTCTTGGAAACAAGGAAAGCTCGTGGAAACAAGGAAAGCTGGAACACGACGACAAGGTACAACGAACTGGCGACAAGAAAGAATGAGACATGAGGTTAAATGCAAGGTGTAATTAGGGTGAACGAGGGACAGGTGGTGAAGATGCTCTCAGGAGCAGGTGTGTATGAAACAGGGGGAAGACAAAAACTGGAACACACACCCATGACACGGGGAGAACATGCAAACTCCACACAGGCGGGGACGGGGATTGTGGCTCTGTACATGTTGTGGAAGAAGTCCAAACGTCCTAAAAAACACAGTGGTTTCTGGATATCCAGAGACACACACAACTTGAAAAATTCCACCGCCTTCTCCAAGAACTGTGTCTAGATGACTGCCGTTTCCAGCGGTATATTCGAATGACCTGTGCCCAGTTTGACCACCTGTTGGCTCGTATCGGTGCCAGGATCAGACGCATGGACTACAGGCACTCCATCCCACCTGCGGAACACCTTTCCATTTGTCATTTGTGGCAGTTTCGTTTGGTAACTATTCACAATATCAACTGAGTCTCACGGCAGTTCATTACAGCGCTAAAATAATTAGTTTAATATCCAAATGATGTTGAAACACCTACATCATCCAAACAGTAAAAAGAAATGGCCTGATGAAAAGTGTGGAATTAATGTTGTCTGAATTGATCAAATGATATGATCTACAGTTAAATACACACATACTGTACAGCTAAATAAAGTCACTTGAATTCATTATTATAATTTTTGAAAGCAGCTATGGAGCCATATAAAGAAAATGGTACAACTCCGAGCAACACGTTTTGTATGTATGTCTGATGTATGTATCTATTCATGATTCATTATGAATGTATGATTGTTATGTGTTGTGTATGTAGACTAATTAAGAATTTATGATTATGTTTTAAATGTATAGGCTACTTTTCAAAAATTTAATTGCTACAGTCGCACTCAAACATATTAGCAACAATGGGGTGCCAATATTTTTAGCCATGACTGTATAAAAAGACACTATGCTTTTTTTTCTTTTTTTTTGACTGTCTGACATAAAATCTGACTAAATGTTTGCTGTTGTAGGTCAAATAGGTTTACCCAAATGTTTTCTATTTGATAAAAGTCAGAATAGTGAGACAATTATTTTTTTAGACAGATATATATAATAGACAATATAGTCATGCTCATGGGGTTTCAATATTTTTGAGCATGACTATATTTTATAGACTACTACAGCATCTTCATTTCAACTCTGGTAAATTTAATTTGTTATGTATTGCAGATACTTTGCCACAGGTGACTCCTTCTGGACCATTGCCAACAGTTTCCGTGTTGGGGTCTCCACCATATCCAAGATTGTTCCCGATGTGGCAACAGTAATTTGGGACTGTCTAGTGGAGGATTTCATGGCTGTGCCCACCACAGAGGAGTGGATTGCATTGAGTCCATTGCAGAGAGGTTTGAGGAGCAGTGGAATTTCCCTCACCGCTGTGGTGCTCTGGATGGAAGGCATGTGCTCCTCAAAGGCCCCGCCAACTCTGGATCACAGTTCTATAACTACAAGGGAACATACTCACTTGTTCTCTTGGCAGCTGTAGATGCTGAAAAATGTTTAAGGATCATTGATGTCTTGGACTATGGAAGAACCAGCGATGGTGGGATTCTGGCCAACTCAGCTTTTGGTCAGGCAATGCGCTTCTGCACCCTCCAACTGCCCGCAGAACGGCCACTACCGGGAGCTGACCAACAAGGACCCCAGCCATATGTCTTGGTCGCTGAAGAGGCTTTTCCAATCCGGAGAAATTTGATGAGGCCATTGTTCGCCCGAGCGACAGATGTTTAATTAGTGTCTCTCCTGAGCTCAGCTGGTGGTGGAGAATGCCTTCGGGATCCTCTCTACCCAGTGGAGGGTGTATAGGCGTGCCATGGAGGTTCATCACCAAGTTGCGGAGAAGTGTGTGAAGGCCACCTGTGTTCTCCACAATTTCCTGCGGAAAACCCAGGCATCTGCTGGAAGCATCCCACTTGAGGTGGAATCACTGCAAGTATCGGAAGAGTTGCTGCCAACAACTCGACGAGAGAGGCTGTCAGGGTTAGGGAGGCCTTCACATCCTTCTTCTCAGCTGAGGGAACTGTCCCATTGCAAGATAACATGTAATAAACATATTACACACCCAAAACGGCTCTTTTAAGAGCCACCCACCCCTACTTTTGATCAAACGTCCTGAATATTACTTCATCAGCAACAAAATTGTTGTACCTGCCTGTGTACAAAACATCAACTCATATGCATATCATAATGAACATTGTGTCTGCTGTTGTATTTTATCCATGATATTTTGTATTTTATTGATTTTATTGTGGGCGGCACGGTGGCCGACTGGTTAGAGCGTCAGCCTCACAGTTCTGAGGACCCGGGTTCAATCCCCAGCCCCGACTGTGCGGAGTTTGCATGTTCTCCCCGTGCCTGCGTGGGTTTTCTCCGGGCACGCCGGTTTCCTCTCACATCCCAAAAACATGCATTAATTGGTGACTCTAAATTGCCCATAGGTGTGAATGTGAGTACGGATGGTTGTTTGTTTCTATGTGCCCTGCGATTGGCTGGCAACCAGTTCAGCGTGTACCCCGCCTCCTGCCCGATGACAGCTGGGATAGGCTCCAGCATGCCCGCGACCCTAGTGAGGAGAAGCGGCTCAGAAAATGGATGGATGATTTTACTGTATTGTGAGGCAATAAAGCATCACTTTTGGAATAGCACTATAAAACTGCTGGACTGCATTCAGCAGGCAACCAAACCTAACGTTTTTATGCACTACAGAGAAATATGGAAATAAACCTGACACCATTACATAAGGTAAGGAACAAAGTTGTTTACGTATGTGTTAACTATGTTTTTGATCAAAAAAATGGTAAAAGACAAAAAAAGTAAAGCAAAGTGGATTTATTATATTAAAAAAAAAACAATTTACATAAATTGTGACAAGCATGATTCCATCCATCCATCCATTTTCTGAGCCGCTTCTCCTCACTAGGGTCGCGGGCGTGCTGGAGCCTATCCCAGCTGTCATCGGGCAGGAGGCGGGGTACACCCTGAACTGGTTGCCAGCCAATTGCAGGGCACATACAAACAAACAACCATCCGCACTCACATTCACACCTACGGGAAATTTAGAGTCTCCAATTAATTAATGTTTTTGGGATGTGGGAGGAAACCGGAGTGCCCAGAGAAAACCCACGCAGGCACGGGGAGAACATGCAAACTCCACACAGGCGGGCCGGGGATTTGAACCCGGGTCCTCAGAACTGTGAGGCTGACGCTCTAACCAGTCATCCACCATGCCGCCCTTTCCTGTATCAAATGGACAATTTTTTTTTTTTAATAATGTAGTTTTTAAAGTACATATTTGTTAATTATATCAGTAATGGATTAAATTTGGGTGCCGACAGCAGGGGTGTCAAACTTTTAGGGGCCACAGGGAGCCAAATTAGATGTGAAAGGGCCCAGACCACAACAAGCACACTGTACTTAAGATGAAAAAGTAAAAACAAAATGGGGAACCTTTTAATTTAAAAGAACACAAGTACATTAGAAAAATCTTTAGATGAAATTACATTTTTAAAATTTGAGAGGAAAACCATGTTTTTTTTTATTTTGCTTCAATTTGTCATCTATATGTGTACATAATAACTGATCACAGTGATTGTATTTAAGGCACAAAACTATTTGGGACTGACATAGTATTTCACTTTAAAATTAAATGTCAAGACCGAGAAATTATTACCTCTCCATTTTCTAGATGAGCATAGTATTGTATAAATCTTAAAATTATCCTTGTCCCCATAACCGCAATGTGTCATATATTTTTTCACTTTCAAATTAAAATCTCTGCCCACACAAAGAAGAAATTAACCCAAAACAAAATATATGGAGTACAGTATTAGCCATGGTGAAAAGCATACTATAATTGCAAATACAGGTAGTATATTTTTTACCCTATAAAATTCTATCAGTTTTTTGTTTACATACCCCAAGGCAGTCTTGCAGCAGAGGTGGCGGGCAGCAACAGCAGCGGCAGCCACCTGTTCCTCACCCTGAGCATCCTCATCCTCCACCTCATCTGTTGGATGGCGCTCTTCTGTAAATAAAATTAAATAAATCAAGTGTCAAGTAAATATAAATAAATAAAGTGTATGTGAGAAGGATAAGGAAATAAGTAGATAGGCAGTGTGAATAACTACCTCCTCTTGCAGATGATGGCCCTGCCTCCTCGTTTCCTTGTGCTATTACCTCAGCACTGGCACTCTGCGGTCCCCTCTTCTTCAACCCCCCCTGCCCCATGTCCCCACTCGTCTCTCTTGGGGATACAAAGGGGTCGAGAAAAGACAGGACCGCAGAATACTTCCACCTCTTGCCTGTTCCTGCCGCCGAGCCACTTTTTTTTTCTCCTGCTCCTTCTTCTTCTCCTTCAAGTAGGTGTCCCTGAGTCCTTTCCACTTTTTTCGGCATATGTCTTCTGACAGACATTAATGTATGAACATCTATAGTCAAACTTGTGGCCGGTGGTTGTGCTCAAACTTTGGCTAAGTATTGTTATCTTGGTTCACAGTTTAACAGTTGCAAATAAGTAAAAAAAACACATGAAACGCCCAAAATGCGTCCGGTGGGAACCCAGCATTAGAAGGCTCGCTACATTAATAAAAATGAATATTTCTCGATTACAGTGGTTTTTACTATTTCACTCGAACATATACAAAGCACAAAAGGGAAGTGGAATTTTATATAAAATTTAATTAAATCAAAAGGGAAAACTACAGGGAAACAATGCAGAGGAATTTTACTATACACAAATAAAATAATAATAATGGTAATAGAATGGAAAATAGGCATACGTAGAGGAAATAGGACATCGTGGGTGGCTGGACTCGAAATGAGCGTGAGGAGGTTACAGCGTGTTGAGCTAATACAAAGTTGGAACTTGTGTGAAGCTGGTCCGCGCAGACGTGGAGGCAGGATGGGGACACAAGGTCTGGGCCAGCCGCTTTGTTAATCTTTTGCTGTGTGAAGATGCGTCTCACATCCTGTTCGTGGATGGTCAACGCAGAAGTCAGGGGTGTGATTGTGGTCGGTGGTGTGGCTGGGTGGGTGTGGGGTGTGAAAGTGTCCTTTACAAATCTGCAATAGAGGGTGTTCAAGTCGTCGGCTAGTCGACTACTGTTCTCAGCTTGGAGGGGGAACGTCGCTTGTAATTGGTTAGCGATTGTAATGCATGCCAGACTGATTTAGAGTCGTTAGCACTAATCTGTTTTTCTAAGTTTACTGCATAGTTTCTCTTGGCAATGTTAATTTCTTCAGTCAGCTGGTTTCTAGTGCGATTATACAGGGCCCTGTCCCCGCTTCGATATGCGTTCTCCTTGGAGAAGTTTCTTAAGTTTGGGAGTGAACCACGGCTTGTTGTTATTGAATGTGCGAAATGACTTTGTTGGTACACACACATCTTCACAGAAACTAATATAGGATGTGAGAGTGTCCGTATATACATCCAGGCCACCAGCTGAAAAGACAGTCAACTGAAAAGACAGTCTGTGCAGTCTCAACAGCTTTGAAATTCTATCTTTGCTTCATTGGTCCACTTTTTCATTGTTTTCATTGTAGGCTTTGCTAATTTAAGTTCTTCTCTGTATGTTGGTATTAAGTGAATTAAGCAGTGATCAGACGAGCCCAGGGCTGCACGAGATATGGCACGGTATCACGTATTTAGCGTAGTATAGCAGTGATCTAAAAGGTTATTTTCCCTGGTCGGACAGTCGATGTGCTGCTTGTATTTAGGGAGTTCGTGGTTGAGTTTAGCTTTGTTAAAGTCCCCGAGAATGATGAGGGGTGAGTCTGGGTGTTTTTTTTTTTCAATTTTGTTAACTTGTTCAGCGAGCGTTAGCAGTGCGGCGTTCGTGTTAGCTTGAGGCGGAATGTAAACACCGGCGAGAATGAAAGATGCAAATTCACGCTGCAAGTAGAACAGCTCACAGTTAAAAAACACTGACTCTAAATGCGGGCTGCAGTGTTTGCTGAGCTCTTTGATGTCCGTACACCATTTTTCATTGATATAGAAGCATATCCCGCCGCCTTTTGTTTTCCCCGATAACTCCATGCGCGGTCTGTCCAGTGAAGATGGAAGCCGGGAAGCATTATGGCGCCGTCGGGGACAGCCCCACAAAGCCAAGTCTCCGTAAAGCACAAGGCGGCGGAAAGTCCGGAGTCTTTATTGGTCTTTATCAGAAGATGAAACTCGTCCATTTTTTTGGGTAGGGAGCGTAGATTCGTGAGGTGGATCGATGGAAACAGCAATCTGTATCCTCTCTTGCGGAGCTTAACTTGGATGCCGGCTACCTTCCCTCTGTGGCGTCGCCTTCGCCTCCATGGCCATAGACCGCACTCGCTGTCCCGGTGAGTAACTCGGGGTAAAATCTGAGCGGGTTTCCGAAAGTTGGTGAAAGAAAGTCCGCAGTCGACTCCCTGATGTTCAGCAAGTCTTCCCTTGTGTAAGTGAGTTGCGTAATGTCTCCAAAGACGAACATAAGACACAAAAACATAGACAATAATAGAGAGCAACCGAGGCATCCACACAGGTAGGCATCGTCTTGGAATATCTGGATCTTGGCAAAACAGTCTGGCTGATCGCAGTATCTGCTACAAATTTTTGTTTAGATGATGATGACACACACACACACATACATGCACACGCACACACACACGCACACACACACACACACACACTCACACACACACACACACATTCTCTCTCTCTCTCTCTCTCTCTCTCTCTCTCTCTCTCTCCTTTGCTGAACACTTCAGGCAAATTGTAACAGTATCACTATTTAGTGGTGTACGAGTGAGTTGAAAGTCAAGGGAAAAAGAAACTTTGTATGAGTCTCATGATTATTTTAGTTCCTGTTACTTGGCTGTTGCCTTTAAGAGTGTGGTAGAAGAGTAGCAATATCTAATGTTACTGTATAACAAAATATTAATTCATTCATCTTCCATTCCGCTTATCCTCACTTGCGTCAATTGCGTGCTGGAGCCTACCCCAGCTATCTTCGGGCGAGAGGCGGGGTACACCTCGAACTGGTCGCCAGCCAATTGCAGGGCACATATAAAAACAACAACCATTCGCACTCACGGGCAATTTAGAGTCCTCAATTAACCTACCCTGCATGTTTTTGGGATGTGGGAGGAAACCGGAGCACCCGGAGAAAACCCACACAGGCACGGGGAGAACATGCAAACGCCACACAGGCGGGGCTGGGATTTGATCCCCGGACCTCAGAAGTGTGAGGCGGATGTGCTAACCAGTCGTTCACCGTGCAGCACTTTAAAAATATTTGACAATAAATTCTCTTAAATTAGTCAACAGACAATTTATACATGGGCAGTTATGTTATTATGAGCATGACATGGTAATTGCCGCAGCAATAATAGCATTTTGGAGGTACTGTATGCGAAGGAAAATATTGGATGGATGGGGATAGAAATGCACGGTAATATACAGTAATATGTGAAGATGTCCATCGATCCATCCGTCCATCCATTTTCTACCGCTTATCTGAGGTCGGGTCGCAGGTGCAGTAGCTTTAGCAGGGACGCCCAGACTTCCCTCTCCCCAGTCACTTCATCCATCTCTTCCGGGGGGATCCCAAGGCGTTCCCAGGCCAGCCGAAGGATGTAGTCTCTCCAGCGTGTCCTGGGTCATCCCCGGGGTCTCCTCCCGGTGGGACGTGCCCGGAACAACTCACCAGGGAGGCGTCCGGGAGGCATCCGAATCAGATGCCCCAGCCACCTCCAGCCACCACCTGGTGGACGTGAGGCTACCCTCTCGTCCATCGGGTGAACCCTAAAGTACAGGCGACGAGCCGGGGAGCAATAAGTATACCCACACCTGCTTGGCGCCTCTCACCGTGGGCAACTCCAGAGTGGACGATAGTCCAACCCCTCTCGAGAGGACTGGTACCAGAGCCCAAGCTGTGCTTGGAGGCGAGTCCGACTATACTGAGTCGGAACTTATCGACCTCACACACCAGCTCGGGCTCCTTGCCTGCCAGAGAGGTGACATTCCACGTCCCTAGAGCCAACTTCTGTAGCCGGGGATCGGATCGCCAAGGTCCCGACCTTCGGCCACCGCACAGCTCACACTGCACCCGACCCCTATGGCTCCTCCCACAGGTGGTGAGCCCATGGGAAGGTGAAGATGTCTTTTTCACAAAAACCTGTTGGGAAACGGACATTCATTACTAAAGCCTATTGAGAAAGACTCGGCTAGAAAGAAAACGAAAGGTTTTTTGCTTTTCCTGGTCTCACCTCTTCAACCCACCTGTACCGTCCTGCAATACCGTAAGCTTTCCCACAGTACCGCAGTAATTAATGTACCGTGAGATTAATACCGTGATAAAACCGGATCTAGAGATATAGTAAACATGACTCCTCATATTCCATTCATGATTAGGATACTTAGGATACTATCCACTTCTCCTTCGTCTTCGACCCACAGTAGCTGAATTTCCACCAGCGCCCTACAGGTTAGCGGTGCTGGGGGCGTACGTCGTTAACTCGGTCCGGGCCCGATCTGGTATGGAATTCTTTGGATGAACGCCCATATTTGATTGCCAAAGTTTTAAGCCGGATGCCCTTCCTGACACAACCCTATGCATTTATCCGGGCTTGGGACCGGCCTACAGTTTGTACTGGCTTGTGCCCCCCATAGGGCTGCATTTCAGAGTTTCTTACATACAATTTCATAATTTTAGGAGACAGGGATGTATTGGGAGAATAATTTGAAAATGTTCTTTCAGAATGAAAATATTAATTCATTTATTTTCCGTACCGCTTATCCTCACTAGGGTCGCAGGCGTGCTGGAGCCTATCCCAGCTGACTTTGGGCGAGAAGCGGGGTACACCCTGAACTGGTTGCCAGCCAATCGCAGGGCACATATGAACAAACAAGCATTCACACTCACATTCACAACTACAGACAATTTAGAGTCTTCAATTAACCTGTTTTCGAGGTGTGGGAGGAAAACGGAGTACCCGGTAAAAAATTACGCAAGCACGGGGAGAACATGCAAACTCCACACAGGTGAGACCAGATTTGAACCCTGGTCCTCAGAACTGTGAGGCAGATGTGCTAACCAGTTGTCCACCGTTCAGCCTAGAATTAAAATATGTTGTTTCCAATTAATTTTGCATGCTTATTTTCCCTCCTTTTGGAAGCGTAAGCCACACATGGTTACACCCTCTCCATTGCTGAATCTCAAGCAAGTGAGCTTTAAAGAAGTCTGCAGAATTGGTTCCACTCAAGTGGACACTCCGCATCATTTAATGTATTCCAGTCTATTACCACTTTTTTTTCCCTTTGACACCTCATTCTTTTCTGCCAATATATGAGGGGGTCATTCCATAACAGACACCTCTCTTCCATACCATAGTCGCATCTCTGTTGCTGTTTGTGTGTTGTGTCACAGCTGAGAACATGCATTTCAAAAGATATATTCGCTGACAGAGACATCCCATCAATCCTTGAGCTGAGGCAGGCACATGAAATGCAACACTGTAAAGGTGCAGTAGCCTTGTCACTTTCATCTAGGGTAATTGATCACATCAGACAGCAGCTGATGTGTGCGAGTCAATTGTGAGGGGCAAAGGACACTGGTTATTCAGATAAAAGCTTGCCCTGTATACAAGTAATTTCCACTATTGTGCAGGTACCACTATAAACAATAAATCCAACATGCAGAATAGTTCTGTGACATAAACACATACTGTAATAATACTGTATGTTATTATGCCTTAAACATATACCCTTGTTATATATATATAAGTGGAAGAGGCTCATCTTGTATTGTGCAGGTATACCTTCAAATCCCGAAATTACCAGCAAACTTACTCAACCACCATAGGATATTAATGATACTTTTACAAATACTACAGTAGCTTATATTCATCCCATAATAAGCTGAATAAAAATGACAGAAACCCCTCAATTAACTTCAGAAAGTAAAGAGTTTTTAGATGCCCCATTAACCCTCGCAGAGTTACATGAGGCCTTAAACGATATGCCAACAGGTAGAGCTTCAGGCAATGATGGGGTTTCCTCTGAGTTCTATAAACATTTCTGGTGCATACTAGAACCAATATTTTTCAGAATGGTGATAGAGATAAAAGATAAAGGCCTACTTAAAAGCCATATGAATACAGCCGCAATCAAACTAACAGTGAAACCAGGGGAAGACTTCACTCATCCAGCTAATTACCGACCACTGTCACTAATTAACACGGACATCAAAATCATATCTAAGGTTTTAGCCAAAAGAAAAAAAAAAATTCTCCCATTGTTAATACATTCTGGCCAAGCAGGTTTCAATGTCAGTTGACTGATAAACGAAATAAGTATGTCTCAGCGTAATAGTCTAAAAACTATTATCTTGACACTAGATGCCGAAAAAGCTTTTGACAAAGTTAACTGGTCTTTTCTTTTTGATGTACTTAAAACATTTCATTTATTCATTGGATCGTAGCGTTATGCAAATCACTCAAAGGAACTGTCACCACAAATGGGGTCACATCACAAAGTTTCACTTTACAAAGAGAAACTTGACACGGATGTCCTCTCTCTTTCTGCCCTGCTATTCCCACTATTTATCGAATCACTGGCAATAGCAATATGCCAGAACACTAATATTAAAGGTATCTGCACTGCTATATCAGAACACAAAAAGCATTTTTGCCTTTACCTATATGCAAGAAGTGTATTTCTGTGGGCTACCACCATTTGCTCTATCTCATGGGTTCTATCAACAAAGCTGTAGCAGAGTTTAAGGGATAAAATTGCTGCACAAGTTCATACATTTTGCTTTTTGCTAATTTTGCTTTATTATTGAGTGAAGTTGATCTTTATAAATAAGTAATCATTTTTTGTTTTTTCCCATAAAAGTTTAAGAAATCTTGTTTGTTTACATTTGCATTGTACTGCCATGAAATGGCTGCATTAGCTAGTGACAGTTAAGGATATTTTAATCGAAATTCTTCACTTGCAATATCCGAAATAGAAAATAAATAACATCCACAAATATCAGCAAATGATCGCCAAAACCTGCTAACAAGCCTCGTAGCACTACGTCACTAAGAACCAGTGAGCAAAGGAGCCGCAAACTTGCTTAGTACCACAAGCCAATAGAGGAACAAGTGGAGGTGGTGTGAGCGGCTATTCGGCTCTAACGGCTCATGACAGTTGGGATATTTTGACCAAAACATTTCTTGTACAACGCCAACAATAGTGAAAATAATATCCACAGCAAATTAGTATATGATCGCCAGCACTTACAATTGATTTACTGCTATCCAGTGAGGCCTATGGAGGCGTGTAGTCGCTTAGCAGCACAAACTGACAAAGGAGCAAGCGGAGGCGGCGTAAGTGGAAGCGAACCGAAACCATTTATTTTAAATCATTTATAATGTTTTGAAAATAGGACTTTAAGCTTGGCTGTAGCAGCATGAGAGACATTTATCCATATAAATCCAAGGCAGCAGAAAAACATTGCTAACCTATAATTTTTTTTAAACAAGTGCCTTTTTTTTATAATTTTGATCAAATTATTTGAAAATGACCCCATCTGCAGCGCGGCGCAAATGCCCATGGATTCAGATTTTCATGCAAGTGCAAGGCTCGCCATGCATGTTTGACAATTTGGCAGACCAGTCTGCACCAAGCTGGATGTTGTCCTTTGAGATACGGTGTGTCCTTGGAGATACTCCTGGCACAGTTGTAATGCCTTATGCCTGCTCAGACCATGTCTAAATACTAGCGCAAGGTAGACCGCTGGTCTAATGTGATTGTGGTGAATTTGATCGAGGCACAGGCAGACAGATGCTGAGAGCTGTGGACATATTTAAGTACCTGCTCACATTGTCTGTTGGCACATTGGCCAAGAGCAGTGACAATGGTCCACTCACGCACGGATCGCTGCGATTACGCATCGTGCTCTTCTGCACAGAGATGTCTCCATCAAGACTGTCATTGTGCCACATTTAAAGGGAATGAAAGGAGCCGCTTTCGTTAGCGGCGAATTAAGTCGTCTGTAAACATACCCACAGTCGCGCAGCCCACCCACTCTCTGATCCGCCGCTGGTGGACGAAATTATCAACACCAGTGCACCCCGCCCGTGGTGCACGCCCACCACGCCGGATTTATGGCAATCACAATAATCGGGCCATTATTGTTTATTATGATAATTTCATGTCTATTGATCAGAATTGTCTTTATTTACCAATTATGTCAAAAACACACAAGGAATTTGTCCCCTGTAGTTGGCCATTTTGACACAAAATAAAATGAGGATGAATAAAAGAAGGATGGAAACATTAGATGAGCTACAGAGTGCTTGTTGGTTTGTGACCTCCTTTGTAAAAAAAAAAAAAAAGAAATAATAATAAAATAAAATGTCATTATTGTGTCCTTGAAAAGTTTCTGACCCTTGTCTCCTGCTGAGAAAAGAGATCATGATTACCGGAGGCAATGAACTTGACATTTGTCCCCTTTGACAAGGGGGAAATGATAGACGTTAGAGTACATGTGGAGGTCTCCTGCGGACATAATCACACCATCCCCTGAAACGACCAAATTATTGTCAAAACACACAACAGGGAGCCTCTGGTGATTTATGCTGAAATGGACAAGCTGAACCATTGTGAAACAAGAAAAGTGTGACAGATGACAACGTGTAGTTCCGGTGAATTCATCACTTATCAACAATTTGGAAAATCACAGTAGAACAAAATATGGACTAATATGAGTTTCGACTTCAACTACCTCAAGTATCATGGATTTGGGCTGTGACAAAGTTTTGACATGGTCTAGTATCTGTACACCAACATTAGATACCAACACCATTCCTGCCCAATGTTCAAGTACTGTGCAGTTTAACACCTAATTTACTAAATGTTTGTGCTTGCAAAAACAGGCGCAAACTTAATTCAAACCCTTAATGACTTATTTGTCTGTGATCTACATTTTTATTTTTTTTGTATTGACCTCAATATACCATCAACATCCATTCATCCATCCATTTTCCATACCGCTTAGCCTCACTCGGGTCGCGGGCATGCTGGAGCCTATCCCAGCTATCTTTTGGCTGAGAGGCGGGGTACACCCTGAACTGGTCGTCAGCCAATCGCAGGGCACACATAGACAAACAACCATTCGTACTCACATTTACACCTACAGGCAATTTAGAGTCTTCAATTAACCTAATCTGCATGTTTTTGGGATGTGGGAGGAAACCGGAGTACCCAAAAAAACCCACACAGGCACGGGCAGAAAATGCAAACTTCACACAGGAGAGGCTCGATTTGAACCCAGCTCCTCAGAACTGTGAGGCAGAGGTGCTAACCTGTCACTCACCGTGCCACCACCATCAACATTGTCTAATAAATCCTGATCCAAATGACCAAAGAATGTTTTATTACATTCTTTTTTTTTTTTACATTACATTATTTTTTACATTTGATATCTGCTCTTCAGCGATAGATTTCCTCCACATTTTTCGTACTAACTCTTTCTTTCAAAAACAGCTTGCGTCATTATTCTATGAAATCCAGGCTATTCAGAAACATTAAGCATTTCATCAGACAGATGTTATGTAAATTATGAAGAATGTCTTGTTATATTTCTTTATTTTTTTTGTATGCTTAATATGCAAGATTTTGTGATGTGCCTGATGTTTTTCTCCACAATATCGATTATTGCACAACAGCTATATTGTGGTATTTTGATTGCTGTTTTCAAAACGTTCTAATCTTATTATTATAATCTCCTTTATCCCACCTCTATGTTGTCTGTTGTTGTATGAAATAGGGCCATAATCCCAGGACAGCATTGCAAAGCAAACATCAGATATTCCTGCCACAGACACAGAGACAGATTGAAGAATACTTCTCGGGGGCAAGACAGACTCTGTCAACCTGAGTGGTCACTGAGGAGTATTCGCTGACATTCAGACGCATGGTTGCAAAGCACTGCTTTCACACATGCCCCCTGACCTTACCTGACCTGTAGAATTGTGACCAACTTTGCTGACAAGGAACATGTAGCAATTGATTTGAACATTCACCTTAGTCATTTTTTAATGTTTAAAATCACTCAAAATTCATAGTGAAAATAAACTGGTAACGTTGGATGCCTGACAGACATTATCTTATCTGAGATCTGACCTCAACTTTGATATCTTTTGTTAAACATCTTTCTAGACAATCCTCCTAATTCAGCATAGTCCTATGAATAGTCCCCTGCCCGAAGCAATATGTTGCCTCTACTGAATTTATGGCAGGAACACATCTTTCTGTGTCACTCAGTGAGTTTCAAAACTCAAGCAATGGTGTAAAAATAGATATGGATAGGCATGCCTATAAAGCACATTAGAGGCCAACAGATAGAATCTGACTCCTCCCTTTAATATTGCCATGGACACAGTATTAGCTTGATGGCTGGATTGAGTACACATGAAGCAAGAGTTCTCACAGGCTTGTCGACCTTTATAGACGCAAACATTTGAATCCCTTCACACAAAAAAAGCGGAAAATGAGCTATTGATTTTCTGCTTTTTCGTTTCCCCCACACTTTCTTATTCCCCTCCGGTATTGTCATTCCATAGTCTAAATGAAGGTCAGCATTAGTCTCCTTGTCACTTCCACGTAGACACACAGTAGAAATACACAAAGGTATATTTTAGAAAAGGCAAAGGTCTTGCAAGAAGGGAAGCTATTAGCTTTGTCTTCCGAGAATAGCTGGTTGGACAATACCTTTTCTCTCACAGCACAGTTTCCAGTGTGTGTAACATGCATTCAAACAATCTGTATGTAGACATTTATTTACTGTACTGTATGTGCATTTCCCTCCAAAACTGTTGAAGTCGTTTCCTTTATTTTTACAGTAACTGAAAAGAGAAAACTGAGAAAAGATAAAACATTGCATTGTAACCAACCAACCAGAGAGCTGTGTATGGGTGGGAAAATGCAATTGCAAAGCTGAGAGAAGATGGTACCTCACTCAGAGCCATTGCCAAAACAGTGATCATTTTGAATGTCAAGGAGAAGAAAAACAAACACTGGAATACTAAGTAACATAGAGGAAAACAATGAAAACAGCAGCAGTTGATGACAGAAACATTGTGAAAGGTGTAAAGAAAGACCCTAAAACCACTACTAGTGGCATTAGGAGCAACCTCCAGGGTGCAGAAGTGAAGGTATCATAATCTACTGTTTTCAGAAGACTTCATGAAAAAAAGCACTGTGGCTAGACCAAAAACCGAGTCGAGTATAAAGGCAAACTGCGTACGGGATAGCCGCTGTAACGTTAGCGCGTGCGAGTGTAAAGAAGTCTTGAGTTGTGACCAAGGCCGAGACAAGACCAAAACGGAGACAAGCCGAGATGGTGGCTTAACAGAGAATGCAGTTTTCCCAGGGGAAACCCAAAGCCAAAAACAAGCACTATCTAATGTTTAAACAACCACTCTAAAAGGCAACACTGAGTAACTAGAAACAGCCATCAGTCATATGTTCCAATACTTTTGTTTACTTGAAAAGCGAGCGGGTTCAACCAAAGGTGCTCTGTCCTCAGTTGTTTAACAAATCTAGATGTAAATACCATGAAACAAAAGCTGGAATTCTGAACTTTTCTCACACCCATTACTTGGTAATGTACACCACACAAGTTATAGAATGATGTCATCGACATGAAACAATAACTTAAATATTAGTGTAGTTGAAGCCACATTAAATCAGCATCTTAGTGCAGATTTGACGTCACACACAATACAGTAAGTTCCTAAACGTAAACAAACACACCATTCTCAGTACACTGTCGATTGTGCTCCATGAAAGCAACTGTGTGTGTGTGTGTGTGTGTGTGTGTGTGTGTGTGTGTGTGCCTTAGTGTGTGCTTGTATATAAATGCGAGAGTGACACACAACACACACAGCCAGACCATTGCTCCCGTTCAACCAGCTCACAGAGGAACTTGAGAGTTTTCACTTTTCATTGTAAATATTATTGAAACTATTGTAAGTCCTTCAGTGAGTCCTTCCTTACCCTCCATGACCGATTGATGATTGTGCACTCAGTATGAATCTCATCCACCCCTGGGGCCTTGGCACCGAGGAGCTTTTTAACTACCTCGGTGACCTCAACCCCAGGGATAGGAGAACCCGCCTCAGAGAACCCAGACTCTGCTCCCTCATGGGAAGGCTTGTCGGTGGTATTGAGGAGGTCTTCGAAGTATTCTCCCCACCGGCTCACAACGTCCCGAGTCGAGGTCAGCAGTGCTCCATCCCCACTATACATGATGTTGATGGGGCACTGCTTCCCCCTCCTGAGACGCCAGATGGTGGACCAGAATTTCCTTGAAGCCGTCCGGAAGTCTTTCTCCATGGCCTCACCGAACTCCTCCCATGCCCGAGTTTTTGCTTCAGCGACCACCAAAGCTGCATTCCGATTGGCCAGCCGGTTCCCTCAGGAGTCACACAGACCAAAAAGGCCCGATAGGATTCCTTCTTCTGCTTGACAGCATCCCTCACCGCTGTTGTCCACCAACAAGTTCGGGGATTGCCGCCACGACAGGCACCGACCACCTGACAGGCACAGCCTCAGCAATGGAAGCGCGGAACATGGTCCACTCGGACTCGATGTTCCCCGCCTCTCCCGGAACATGAGCAAAGTTCTGTCGGAGGTGGGAGTTGCAACTCCTTCTGAGGGGGGATTCCGCCAGACGTTCCCAGCAGACCCTCATAATACGTTTGGGACTGCCACGTCGGACCAGCATCTTCCCCCACCATCGGAGCCAACTCACCACCAGGTGGTGATCAATTGACAGCTCCACCGCTCTCTTCACCCGAGTGTCCAAGACATGCGGCCGCAAGTCCGATGACACGACCACAAAGTCGATCATCGAACTGCGACCTAGGGTGTCCTGGTGCCAAGTGCACGTGTGGACACCTTTATGCTTGAACATGGTATTCGTTATGGACAATCCGTGATGAGCGCAGAAGTCCAATAACAGAACACCGCTCGGGTTCTGATGGGGGTCCGTTCCTCCCAATAACGCCCTTCCAGTTCTCACTGTCAATTCCCACATGAGCATTGAAGTCCCCCAGCAGAACGATGGAGTCCCCAGCAGAAGCGCTCTCCAGCACCCCCTCCAAGGACTCCAAAAAGGGTGGGCACTCTGAACTGCTGTTTGGTGCATAGGCACAAACAACAGTCAGGACCCATCCCCCCACCCGAAGGCGGAGGGAGGCTACCCTCTCGTCCACCGGGATGAACCCCAACGTACAGGCGCCGAGCCGAGGGGCAATAAGTATACCCACACCTGCTCGGCGCCTCTCACCGTGGGCAACTCCAGAGTGGAAGAGAGTCCAACCCCTCTTGAGAGGACTGGTACCAGAGCCCAAGCTGTGCGTGGAGGTGAGTCCGACTATATCTAGTCGGAACGTCTCGAGCTCACACACCAGCTCGGGCTCCTTCCCTGCCAGAGAGGTGACATTCCACGTCCCTGGAGCCACCTTCTGTAGCCGGCAATCGGATCGCCAAGGTCCCCGCCTTCGGCCACCGCCCAGCTCGCACTGCACCTGACCCCTACGTCCCCTCCCATAGGTGGTGAGCCCATGGGAAGCGGTTATACATTATTTATCTTAATAAGTTATCGTCAGTTAGTGTCTTTTAAGTATATCAGTTACAATACATTTCTTACAAATAATGTATTTGAATTTGTCTACCAGATGCCAGTGTAAATATCTGAAAACACAAGCTTAACTTTCTGATTTCTGATGTCTCATTTTCATCAATGTCAACCCATGAGGCAAAAGGGGAAAAAAAGGAATTGGCCTCACTGTGCCAAGGATTTGTTTTCTCTCAACACAATAATACCACAATATTCATTCATTCATCTTCCGTACCAGTTTGAACAACAAATGCACAGCCTCAGTCACTGTTTGAAGTTTTAAGTTCTGAAAAGATGTCACATCTTATTGGAACAATGCATTTATAGAAACATTCTTTGACACAACACAGAAACCAGACAAATAAATGCCTTTCTTCATTTTCTCTATGTTCATGTACAGTAGCGTGAGCATCAAATAAGAACATAAGTAGGTTTAGCTCTAAACATACTTCACATCTTACACAAAAGTAAGAGTGTGATTACAAATGTTAATACAAACTTTATGTGGCACATGACAGAGTGCAGAGAAATGACGCTCCTTGCACCTTTATCTCGCTATATGACCCAGGTTTGTCATCTGATAGAAGTGAAGGTCTATTTGAAGCTCATTAACTACATCAATTAATTCCTACATATTCTTAAATCTGCAGCGACATCCGCGTGCTTCGTGTGGCGTGCTTCACTCAACTTATCACCTCCCCAAGGTAAGCAAGCTACTGTAGCAAATCCAGCTTGCCATACAGTGCAAAAGCCTTTTTTGCATATTTCTCCCACTTGTTTACGGTTTACTGAGCAGGTCACTTCCCCTGCTTGCTTGAACAGCTGCTTCGGTGATGACCCCACCCTCACTTCTTCTCTGAACAGGGGTTGAAAGACGACTTGTGTGTCGCACCCTGTCAACTTAATTTTTGCTCATGAGGCCTTCTGGTGACCACATGGACGTCACTGAGACTATATGAATATTTTCACATTTGAATTTAGCCCAACCCTGACATGTGGACGTTTGATGCACACAGGCGTTGGCTTTTACGATATAGGTATTGTGGCTCTCCTTTGCTCTGTGCATCATCAAATAACATTTCAAAGCTCCATTCAGTGTCAGAACAGTGTATTTGGTGATGATGCCAAAATAAGGGACCTTTACATTTTTGGGCTCAAGCAAAGAAATCACTGCTAGTAGGCAGTATCCAATTTCTAATGTTATCAATCAAATATGACAATAAATTGTAGCGTATATTGGTTTTGGATAAAAATGTAATACATTTTGAAATGAGATTCGTCGGAATGTAATGCCTGTGTTCGCTTCCGGTTTAGTTCGACATACGTTTAACGTTAAAATCAAAGTATTTATGTCTCGAAAAGGGGCACTGCGTCTCTTTTTATACGTGTAAAATTTTGGAAATTGACGAAAAACCTCGATCAATCTCATTCAGAATTCAGAAGCTCTCAATTTCAGCAGGTTCACTATTAAACTCAAACACACACAAAGCACGACATGAAGTGGAATTTTAAAGGAAATTTTATTAAATATAAGGGGAACTACAGGGTAACATACAGAGGGACTCTACCACAAAAATAAAATAATAATGATGGTAATAGAAAGAAAATAGGCATACGTCAAGAAAAATAGGACCTCGTGTGTTGCTGGACTAAAAATTAGTGTGAACGGGTTACAGCATGTTGAGCTAGTACAAAGTTGGAACTTGTGTGAAGTTGGTATTTTATTCCAAAATTAGTAGCCACTAATTTTGTACATTCTGGCAACGACTGCCGTGTCCTACTCACAAACGTAGATCAGGTGGCCCTGGGAATGGTATTCCTCCGAGCATCTGAGGATGAAAGGAGGCAGGTTTAGTTTAAGAAGAAGATGCACAAAAAGGAAAAAAAAAAAAAAAAAAAGAGCCCTTTGAACTTGTTTTGAGCTCTTGCTCTCAATTGTGGGCGTGACCTGTATGGAATGTTGGTAGTTGCTTACTGAGGCTCCGCTAACAGATCAAGGCTGGGAAAAGGTTCGAAGCCGCATGGCCTGCTTCTTTTATCGGAAGGCGCTGTCGTCTTGGTCCGGCAGACGTTCACGCACGTGGTGGCAGTGAACAAAGGAAAGGGGAGAGGGAGGGGCTGGCTGAAGCCGCCCCGCAGCTGCAGGGATGATAGCCAGGAGGAGTAGAGCCAAGAAGCAAGACACAAAAGATGGAGGTGGAATTCGAAGTGTTAAATAGCAAGGGGGCGTGTCTAAGGGAAGGGGAAACTGAAGATGACCACACCATCGGCTTGAATTTCGTCTACCGTTTGGCCTATAAAGATGGGTGTAAAAATCATATATTCATCTAAAATACTCCTAAGTTTACGCTCCCACGCTTAGGAAAGAAACATAATAACAAACGATTGTTATAACTCTCGTGCAGGTGCTAAACTAGTGATTTGGCACAATTAGTCTTTAAAGGTGGCATTCAGAAGGAGCAAATCCGGAAGGCAACCTGTAAAAACACAATTACACAGGCATCATGGTGTACTGTACATTTAAAACATCTTTGAAGGTTCGTTCTGTTTATCACAAATGTGGGACCTCTTCAACGTCCTTTTATTGAGCGCAGGCAGTGTCTCTATTCTATCCACTATTGTATCCGTTGTTCAGCAGTCATCAATATCAGTTGGAGGCGGGTGAATAAATGCGAAAGAGGTCGTCCGTCTTGCCGTTACAAGAACCAGGGCAGAAGGAGAGGCTAAAGTTGAATTGACACGAATATGGCCCAACGAGCTTGCCGGGGGTTAAGTCGCTTGGCGGAATGGAGATAGGCAAGATTCTTGTGGTCGGTCCAAATAATAAACTGAGAAATGGTCCCCTCCAGCTAATGCCTCCATCCTTCCAGGGCCCAGACGATGGCTAACATCTCATGATTTGCCACGTCGTAATTCCGTTCGGACGGGGAAAGGCGACGGGGAAAAAAGGCACAGGGATGTAATTTTTGGGATTCGGGGTCCCGCTGGGAGAGGACGGCCCCAGGTCCAGTGTCAAAGGCGTCAACCTCCACAACGAACTGGAGGGAGGGGTCGGGGTGTCTCAGGACAGGGGCGCTGGTGAAAAGCTCCTTCAGGCATTCAAAAGCTGGAGATGCTGCCGGGGTCCACTGAAAAGGAAAACTGGTGGATGTGAGACTGGTGAGGGGAATGGCCACTTTACTGTAATCCCGGATGAATCTGCGGTAGAAGTTGGCAAACCCCAGGAAACATTGCAGTTCTTTGCGGGTGGAGGGAATGGGCCAGTTAACGACTGCTTGGATCTTAGCCGGGTTCGGTTGTAGTTGTCCTTACGCAATGATGTATCCCAGGAAGTGTATAGAGGAGAGGTGGAATTCACATTTTCAGGTTTTACAAAGAGGTGATTTTCAAGTAGCCGCTGAAGGCCTTGGCGGACATGTTGGCGATGTTCTTCGGGAGAGCAGGAGAAAATGAGGATGTCTTCTAAATAGACACAGACGAACCGGTGACGCATATCGCGGAGGACGTCGTTGATGAAGGTTTGGAAGAGTGCGGGGGAGTTGGTTAACCCAAAAGGCATGACCAGGTATTCAAAGTGTCCGAAGTGGGTACTGAAGCCAGTTTTCCATTCGTACCCCTCTCTAATGCGGATGAGATGATAAGCGTTGCACAGGTCCAACTTGAATGAATATTTGAGCATCGCAGAGGAGTTTGAATGAGGCCTTAATGAGTGGTAGCGGGGCTTTGTTCTTAATTGTAATGTCTTTGAGACCACAGAAGTCAATGCAGGGGCGGAGAGTGGTATCTTTCTTTTCGACATAAAATAATCCAGCCCCCAGGGTGGAAGAGGAGGACCGAATGAGTCTGGTAGCAAGGGAGTCGCAGATACAATAGCTTCCTTTTCCGGATGGGAAAGGTTAAATCGGCGACTGGAGTGGAGAAGGGCACGAGGCAGGAGGTCAGTCATAGGGGCCATGGGGGGGGGGGGGGAGATCCTTATTGAACACCGGGGAGAGGTTGTGATATTCTTCAGGGATCAGGGAGAAGATCGATAGGAGTTACTGGTGGCTGGGATTTGCTGGAGGTCGGGACGGCCGAGAGAAGACAGTGAGAGTGGCAGAGTGGACTCCAACCAGTGATAGACAGGTGAGTCCAATCGATGACGGGGTTGTGTTTCTTGAGCCAGGGAATACCAAGGACTCATGGAGTCTCCAGTGAGGGAATGACAAACAGCTGGAGGGTCTCACGGTGATTTCCTGAAATGAGCAGGGCAAACGGTGCAGTTTGATGGGTGACAGGGGAGATGAGTCGCCCGTCTATGCCCGTAACCTTTTTCGGTAACGGGAGGGGTTCGAGGGAAAGCTGGAGCTGACACACCAAGCCCTCATGAATGAAGTTGTCATCTGCACCGGAGTCGATGACGGCTGTGACAAGGGATATTGCGATCGGGACCAAGGATACGCGAGGGAGCAATTATACAGAAGGGTGAGCTAGGAGAGGTGCTGGTTTGGCTCACCACGAAGCTCTCGGGTCATGGTGAGCCCGGTCTTTTGGTTTTATAGAGCAAAGTGGCTATGAAGTGACCTGGTTGTCCACAATAAATACATAACCGATTATTGAAGCGGCGCTGACGTTCCAGGGAGTCTAAATGGGTCTTGCCTAGGTGCATGGGCTCCTCTAGTCCAATGGGGGGTGAAGAGGAGGCAGCAGGGGGTTCAGTGTGCGGCGGAGTGGCCAGAGGCCACCCCTCCCTATCACATTGGAGCAAAGACCAGTGCAAAACTCACTCTCTACTAGCCTAAAGGCCCTGTTAAATGTGACAGACAGGATGAATGCTATTGTCAGTATTGGAATCCAACGCACACCACACCAAGATCTTCCTCCCGTCCCCCGTCGCCTAAAACCAAATAATAAATGGGTAATAAATCAATGTTGATTATTGACATCATAACAACCTCTGATCTAGACTTTTTGTTACTAAATTAAATGTGGTTAACAGAAAGTAGCTGTAACACCATTTTAAATGGGGCAACACCAGCAAATTTTAATTTTATGAACCAGTGTCTAACAGAAAAAAAAACTCCGTGGTATCTGTTATTTTTAAGTCATTATTTCAGTGTAAAGAAATTATACTGGGTGATTTTAGCTCTTCGGAACATCTCTGTTGTTTTTAGTTAAAGGTGACCCAAAGGTTATTATTTTAATAATTTATAGACCTCCACGACACAATGGAAAGTTTATGGAGGATTTTTCAGAACTGCTGTCAGTTATTTGTACTAACTACTACTATTTTGTCATAACGGGAGACTTTAACATTCATGTTGACAATAACATGGAAAAAGAACTATACTGGACACATTTGCCCTCTTTCAACATATTAAAAGTCCAACCCACACTCAAAGTCACATCTTAGACCTGGTCATCTGTAAGGATGTTGAAATTCTCTCAGTTGACTTTAAGGATATGGCTATTTCTGACCATTTTTGTGTAATCTTTGAATTTCAGATTCTCCCAAAGTTCAGACAACCTATGTCTATTACGAAAAGGTACATAAATAAGAGTACCACCACTAAGTTTATGGAGAACACAGCTATGCCACAAACTGTGAATGCTGAGACAGTTGATGATAACTAACAGTTGATGATAACGTTTGGATAATTTTCACGTGGAAAATCTCAAATAATGCGATAATCCCAATAATCATGAATGCTGTTGCTGCTTTTAAAACTAAGACAATCTTGAGGCGATTTAGAACACTGTGGAAGAGAACAATGATGGTCAAGACCTCTAAATCAAAGTGTAGGAAAACAGAATGTAAGTGGAGAAAAACTAAACTCCAAATTGACTATGACCTCTATTGACAATGTTTTTGTAATTTTAACCATGAGTTCGTCAGGGCTAGACAGTAACACTTTTTTGAAATCATCAGTAAGAACTTCAACTATACTTGCACTCTGTTTGCTATGGTTGACAAGCTCACAACCCCCCAATTCAGATAGCTCCAGAACTCCTAACAGCAGATAAATGCAATGAATTTGCTTGTTATTTTTGTGAAAAAATATAATCCATCGGGTTAAATATCACCACAAATCAGCAAAATGATAAAATGATACTACATCTGAAGCCACCCAGGAAAAACTTTATTACCATGTCAGAATTTGAGAGTTGACCAAAAAACTGTAGAAAATATGGCTCAGCAGCTGAAACCATCAATGAGCTGTCTTTACTCAATAGCATATGACGTTTTCAAAGCTATTGCAAAGTCTGTGCTAGCTGATTTGCATCAAATAATGAATTGCTCAATCAGGCGAGTTTCCTAAAGCCCTTAAATGGTTCAGGTCTTACCTGGAGGAAAGGAGTTATTTTGTAATCATTGGAAGTGTTCAATCTCATTGACTGACAATGACCTATGGGTCAGTTCTTCGACCCCTCCTGTTCAGCCTGTATATGCTGCCCTTGGGTCAAATTCTTCAGAAGTTTAATTTTGACTATCTTACCTATGCAGAACACACACAGTTATATCTAGCAGTGTCTCCAGATAACTACAGTTCAATTGAGGTGTTGTGTCACTGTCTAAAACAGATAAATAACTGGATGAGCTAACATTTTCTTCAATTACACCACAACAACTGAGATAATTGTTTTTGGCAATAAAGAAAAGAGGATTGCTGTTAGCAAATACCTGGAGTCACTCTCTTTGAAAACCAAAGACCAAGTCTGAAACCTTGGTGTACTGATAGACTTTGACCTGACTTTCAACAGTCATATCAAATCAATTACTAAAACTGCCCCCTACCATCTGAATAACATATCCAGAGTGAAGGCTTGGATGTGCCAAGCAGACCAGGAGAAGCTCAATCGTGCTTTTATCTCAAGTAGACGTGACTATTGTAATGGTCTTCTGACTGGTCTCCCCAAAAAGAGCATTAAACAGCTGAAGCTCAGCATGAAGAAGAAGAAGCTGCAGAATTCAGAATGCAGAAGCTCGGGTTCTGACCAGAACAAAGAGGTCATAGCATATTTTTCCAAATCTAAAGTCTCTACACTGGCTCCCAGTCATCTTGAGAATAAATTTGATGGTTTTGCTACTGGTCTATAAATCACTCAGTGGTTTAGGTCCTGAATACATGAAAGAAATGCTAATGGCATATAAACCCAGTCAGGCTCTGTGATCGACAGACTCAGAGTCCAAAGCAAACATGGTGAAGCAGCATTTAGCTATTAGGCTGCACACAAATGGTATAAGTTGCCAACAGAAGTGACGTCAGTCCCAAGTGTGAATGTTTTTAAATCCAGGTTAAAAACTCTTCTTTTTTCTCTTGCTTTTTGGAGCATTTCCACTTTTAAATGATATTTCTTGCACCGCACACTGTTTTAATTGTACTTTTATTTATTTATTTTTATTATTTTTTTCTCTTTGGTTTGCATGTTATCTTTTTTTTTCTTTTTTTTTAAATGCTTTTAATCATATAAAGCCTATAATGTTCATTTTGGTGCATCACTCGATATAATTTTAGTGAGAGTCTTATACTGCAAATCTGACTTTGAATGCAATTGGTAAATGAGTACCATTGTCTCTTCTTTCAGGTGGAAGCTGTTTGTTGATTACACACAAAAAGGGAACTGGAGGTCACGCTCGTCGCCGCCCCATCACCCTGAACGGTGACAGGTGCCAGTAGCTCCTTGTTCCATCACAAATCCACCACCAGGCTCTTGATCTCACTGACATTTAGCTACAGATGGTTCTGCCCCTTTAACACCCACTATAATGAAGTTATCAGCTGCTGGAGGGTGCGTAATCCCGACATGAGCCTAATAGTCAAAAGTGCAGCTGGTAGGTTTTTTGTGTGTTTAAGTGGGGAGTGTGATAGAACACATTAAAGACCATTCATCTGCAGTGTGAAGTGATTTCGATAATACTGCAAATAGTTAGTAAAACGAAGTAAAGTGGTGCCTTGCCTTACGGGTTTAATTTGTTCTATGACAACACTCTTAACACAAACACTCATATCTCAGATCATATTTCCCCATTAAAATGAATGGAAATACCATTAATCCATTATAGTATTGTACTTTATTAAAACATATAGTAATAACAGATTCAAAGAATGTGAAGAATTAAACAATTTGTTCATAAGAATAATTAAATGGCATGGTGTTGCTTATTCTGGTGTATGAGCATTGGCCACCAGTGGGCAGTATAATACATACAGACATGCTACACATACTGTAAATTTGATGATGAAACACAGAAGACAGTCTCAACTAAGCTTCAATAATACTAGTCTTTTTTTTTTTTTTTTACAGAGGATAAAGAATGTACTATATGCCACTAAGTTTTGTTGTATGCTCTGTCTGCATGTGTTGCTCCTACCACTTGTTTCCAAATATAAGTTATCGAAAGATTCATTATAATTACTGCAAAATCAATTCAACTTTTGCCCTACGGCGTTTTGCATTGTGTGTTAGCATAAAGCTAGCGGACTTCTGTAATACAAAGTTAATGTGTTTTGGTTAAATACAAAATGCTTGTCTTGATTTTCTATTTAAAGTAAACTCCAACTGCAAGTAGCAATAAAAAACTTGAAGCAACCTCTCTTCAGATAATCTTTCACCGCAGGAACCGCCACCGCATGCTCCTGTTCCTTAAATAACAGGGGTTGAAAACCGTAGGAGTCCATGAACAGAGACACACCAGCGTTGGCGCTGGTGAGGGAGTTCTGAGCATATTCAATCCAAGGAAGGAATGAGCTCCAGGAGGTAGGGTTGCGTGCAGCAATGCAGCGAAGGGCTGATTCCAGTGATTGATTTGCCCGCTCCATCTGGCCGTTGGTCTGTGGACAAGCTGGCTTCTGTGCCCACCGCCTTACAGAACTCTTTCCAAACCAAGGGGGAAAACTGGTGACCCCGGTCCGAGACGATGTCGATGGGAATACCGTGGAGCTTGAAGACATGATGCGCGATGAGGTTAGCAGTTTCAAAAGCAGATGGTAGCTTGGAAAAGGGTATGTAATGGACATATTTAGAAAATTGATCGACAACAGCGAAAATGACAATGTTACCTTCAGAAGGGGGCAGGCCGGTGAAGAACTCCAAAGCGATGTGGGACCAAGGGTGGCTCGCGATGGGTAAGGGGCGCAGCAGACCAGCTGGACGTAGGTGTGAAGCCTTCCCTCGGGCGCAGACGGAGCAGACTTGGACGAACTCCTAGGTGTCTTGGACGAGCCTGGACCACCAGAAATGTTCCTGAATTAATTGGATAGTGTGGGTGATGCCGGGGTGACACATGAGCTTGGAGTTATGGGCCCACTGATGGACTTCAGAACGTGCGGAATCGGTTACAATAGACGGTTCGGAGGTCCAGTTTTGGGGTCAGGTTGAGTCTTATGAGCGCGTTTGACTATTTATTAGATTTTCCATGTGGCTGCACCAACGAAGCAGGAGGAAGGGAGGATAGTTTCATGTTCTGCAGGGCTGGAAGGGGGTGAGAACATGCAGAATAGGGCATCAAGTTTACTGTTAAGGGATCCAAGTCAGAAAGAGAAGCTAAAATTGAATTGGCTTAGGAAGAGGGCCGAGCGAGCTTGTCCGGGGGTAAGGCGTTTGGCTGATAAACGGTACTTCAGTCCCCTCCAGCCAGTGCCTCCACTCTTCCAATGCCCACATTTTATACATGTAAAAAGTGACGTGGTGTCCCTTTACAAGAAAAATAGCTTGATTTATAACGCTGAAACTTAAAATCACGCTAAACCGGAAGTAACGCAGGCTTAATCTTTTCTCCTAAATTCATTACGTTTTTATTTAACCCCATATATGCTACACAATATTTTCATATTCCTATCACATGAGTGTTTAGATCCTGCATCCTGCATCTTGACTGAACTGTTGAGATGCCCTTGAGCAAGACATTGCACACTTATGAGTTTTGCTGAAGTCTCTGAATGATGGTTTGAAAGTTTTGTTTGACTGTTATAGCGTAGTTTTTGTGGCAAATTATGGACGAACTCTTGAAAACTGTACTTTCTGGGCATTCAACTTTAAAAGTTGCACTGTGAAAATATTTCACATGAAATGTACATATGAAACCAGGATGACAGAACAAAGTCAGCTTTATCCCAGTGACTTCTTTTCACAATAGAATACACCTGCCTGCAGATTTGAGTTAGTTTTCACCAATTTACACACATTACAAAAACAGCCTTTCAGTCTGTCTCATCCAATGTTAAAAAAATCTAATCTGGAGCACTTCTAACAATGTGTTAGATTATAAAATGTATTCTGCATATAATAACAACAAGAATAGTAATTATAATACTTAAGAGTGTATTCACACCTGCCACATTTGGTCCGCTTTGGACGAACCAGAGTACGCCCCCCCCTTGGGCTGGACCTTTCATGCAGATGTGAATACACACAAGTGAATCCTGGTGTACACCAAACAACCGATCTGAAACCAACTTTTTTTTTTTTCTTTTGTGGTGTGAATTCAAACTTGCCTCGATCTGACCCAACAAGTCAATATGCTATCGCTTATAACTATAGTGAATGTTGAAAGTCATACCTGATACTTTAGCAACGCAACTGCTTGCATGTTGTGGCTCAGGACGATATATGCTCCTTCAGTTTGCAGCATGCATTGGCTGACATCGTTCCAAAATTAGAAACAGAACTTTGTGAAACATTCATTGAATGAGTTGCTCTTCCTACCCTGGTATAGCGCCTAATACTACACTCTTGACGCTCCAAATTATTTTACAGCTTTAATAAGAGTGCAAATTTGCAGAACAGAAATGTAGCGCCCATTTCCGGGTCAGTGCTTTGTCCCCTTGTCATTTCTATTTAATGGGAGCATTGATCGTCACACACATGGCTTTGTTTAAAAATTAGAGTTTGCAAAATTTACAATGTGAATGCAAACTGCACTAAATGAACGAACGAGCAGACGAAAGGACTTTCCTGATGTGACTACACCCTTAGATGTATATAGCACCTTTCAAGGGACCCAAGAACGATGCACACATGCATTGCTTTATCTTAATATGTAATCAAACTTGCCCTTGATTTACTTTGTAAAAAGACTTTGAGGACATTCTCTAAAATGTCATATTCCGTTTTTTCTCTGATCCGACTTTTTTTTTTTTTTCTTTTTTTTTTTTTTTACCCCCAAGGATATCTCCTCCTGCTGCCAAGACCTGTCAGGCAGGAGCATCTCAGAGTAGAGAGGTGAGAGGACACCAATTAGAAAGCCATCCTTGGCCAAGAGAGCCAGCGGCACAGCTTGCCACAGGAAGTGGGTTGTCTGACTTCCTGCATGGGGTCACAGCTGTTTGCGGGGAGGTTAGCGTTAGTGGCCAGTATGTGGTAGTATTTGGCGTCTGCTGAGGGAGGCCTCATTTGAATAGCAAAGAACCCTTTCAATGTCACCAATAAATTTACATGATTTCTTTCCAGCTACAGCTGGGATCAAAGAGGGGACTTTGTTGGAATTAGAATAGCACGGTGGTGTCACAGGAACAAGACCTGCTTGTTTAAAGTTGGCTGTCTTTGAGGTAGAGATTAATACTTAATTTGTATTCTACTAGATAACACCTGTGTGTTAGATTTCCTTTCAGAAAATACACTGGGTGGCCAAAACATATCTTCAACATAAGCTTGATCAAAAAGTCTGCCTTCATCATCCTCAGTTTTAATTAAAGGGTATTATTTTTTGTATTCAACTTAAAATTGACAGTTGCGTAGACTATAACTACATAACATCATTCTCAGAGATGTTTTATACATTTTATCATAAATAGGGGTTATATAAGAAACTGTTCTACACAATTGTAAACTTATTACTCAAACTACATAAACTTAAACTTATTGGAAAATTACTACCTGGGTAGTTCAGAGACATTTTGCAATTATATGTACGTCGCTCTAAAATGATAGTCAGACATTTTACTTACTACAGAATAATCAGTGTTATTAAATTAAAGTTTCAAAATAATTTTGCACATACATTAATTTGCTCCCCGAGAAAAGAATAGAATCTAAAAAAGAAGAATCTAATGATGCATTTTCTTTAGCATTCAAGGAGTGAAAATCTGTCCATTATCTAATTCTGACCACTTTTACTGAAAAACTAATCCATCCAGCTAACCGATCATTTACAGGATGCAACCCTTTAAAGATGGGTCTTAAAGTATAATTTTGTTGTGTTCTTACCATCGAAATACTAAAAAAATGCATTTGACATGAGTATGTCACATTTTCAATTGACACGAATACAATATGTGACATAGTATGTAAGTCACATTCAATGGAATAAGGGTGGTCTTTAGCTCAAGATAAAGAGCTTCTTCAGGATGTACAGTTACTAGTGGAGAAACATTACTCCCAGAACCCAACTTCTCAATCCAAATAGAGAACATGCCTCCTACTAAATCTCCTGAAAATGTGCTTAGGGATAGACGACAAGTAATTGGTATTTGTGTGTTAGCCACCCGCATTGTAAATTACAGGGTCTTCAGGCATTTTTTAAACTCCATGTGTTCTCTGCGAGTAAAATTTTTCAAAAACGCAAAAGATGAGAAAATAAACAAAGATAAAGAGCAAAATGTTTTCACAAGATCCTTCTTGTGTACTGACTCAACCCTGGTTGGCTTTTCAACACTAGCAGTTCTAGCAACAAAGATGTAAATTACACTTTCCAACTATAAACTTAACTAAAAAATGTCAAAGTTCTCAAGTGCAAAGCAGATCCTGATGCAATGAATGAACAACTGGAGTCTTAGCAGGGATGAAAGGATTTGATTGGCTCCTGCTATGAGCAGCTGTCTGGAATGGCCACATTTGGGCCCATCCCAATTACATTATCCCATCCCTAGTCATTCATTGGTCAGATGCAGTCATGACCATTAATATCCCTGTCTGAATACTTTGCAATGTGTTAGCTACTCTAAGGTACTGCACCCCTCTCATTACCACCACCACGCTGCACAGCCACACCATCAAGGTTGAAGGTCATGGTCAATTGTATAAACTACTTTAACATTTTACTGTGCCCCATTCAGCTCATGATAACCTTGCATGGCCTTTGGGCTGTAAATTAAATACATACAATGTACACATTCATGCCAGTCAATGTAGTTGGCCAGCTTCAATCACCTATTACCGAGTGTGTTTTCAAACCTGTATTTCACATGAGCTGCGCGACAGACGGGAGAAGGAGGTCAAATAGATTTTTGGACAAGGGATCTTACAGACAAAATATCCTGGAGCCGTATCAGGAACCAATTGTAACAAATCATTTTCAAAAGCGACAGGGGTAAACAGAAGTTTTCTGTTTTTTTTCCACTGCTCGCTATTTCAGAAAATGGAAAGGCACCTTCACCTCTTCGACAACAAATGGCCCACTGGCTGAAGGGAGGAAAGCAGGAAACAATATTTCTCACATCTTGCAATTTCTATCTGTGGAACCTACACCCAAGCAAACCTTTAATTGTACCTCAACGCAACCCATCACATTGATTTTACCTTTTATTTGCTTGTGGAATAATACAAATGCTCTTAACTCAGAGCACAGAGAGCAGGGCTAATGTAAAATCTGCAATGGCCTCATCAGGGTCTGAATTACACGGAGCCTCAATTTCGGTTTCGTGAGCCCTTTTTTGCTCACAGAGATTAAGGGAGAAGTCTGTCAGCTCTCTATTGTCCCACAGAGAAAAGAAACTCATTTGCTTTGAACGATAAATGTCTTTGGAACATAAATCATGTCTCCTAATCCCTTTACCAATGCCACGTAATACAAATTGTCTCTCAATTACACATCACACAATGGAGACAATGAGAGACGTTTGCACACAGAGCGTAGCATTGTCCTCCCCTTTGACTTTCACCATGTTTGGTCATGCTGCAAATGTCTTTGTTTGAGAGACATGACTGACTATCACTCACTGATTATATGTGTTATAAATGTAGGGAATGATACTTTTGGTGGGGGGTAGGGGGGCTGGGGGACACGAGGATAAATTTGCCTTGTGATTCCTGGTTCGAGTTTATCAAATACTGATGTTCGGTCACTGGTTTGCAAAACTAGGTAATGGTAAGAACACGAAGAGAATCACTGTTCGACAGTGCAGTCAAGCATTCTGGACCACAGCTCAAATCTTGCTTGAGGAGTGACAATAAGACATCAGACATTAACATTTAGATGAGACAAGATGCTTGTTTGCCATGACTTGCAACGAGTTTGTCATTTGAACAATGGCACAGTTTTACATGGACAGCCAAACTGTATGAATCCTGTTTATGGAGTAGTTTGATTTTAGTTTAATTTAATTTTACAAAGCATAATGCAGGTATGGGGTAAAGTCCATATACCTTATTGTTAGTCTCTCCAAAGCATTTATTTTTAAAACACAAATTCAATATTGATGTGCAAATTATCCTTGTAAACAAAATTGAACATTAAATCAAAAGAGCAACAGATAGCATGACAGATCCCATCCAAAAAGTGCCAAAGATCACATAAATGCAAACAAAATTGACACCTCCATGTAAACTCGGAGACTGTTGGCAGACGAAAAATGGAGACAGTGGGCATAACTAGGCTGAGCCTTTCCTTATTATTGTGACATGACAGCAAGGGCTTTGCATTTTTAGTCCTGCCGCACTTCTGCATGTCTGCCATGTTTGAAGAGTATAATTTTTATATACAAAAACAATGGCGTATCAACCATGTAGACTACCTACCAAGAAAACTACCACAGAGCTCAGAATCAGAATCATCTTTATTTGTCTCCGGTAGTTGGAGCCACTCTAGTAGGACAACAAACAGTCAATTGACAGAGAATACTTTTAAGACATAAAGACATAAAAAAAAAAATATTAAAAAAAAACAGTCTTTGAGCAATAAAAGGTTACCAGTAATGCATTAACGGGGGTACAATAATTATACATTTTTTGACAATTGTCCTCTAGCAATTAGAGCAGTTTGAAATGACTAATAAAATAGTCCGGTGCAATGACCATTGTGCAAAAGGCGCAGAGACTTCAGGAAATGTATGCAGTTTAAAGTGACTTGTAGTGCGATAATCTGGGACAATGTCGATTGTGCAAATGGTGCAGATGCTACTCAGGCACATGAGTGGCCAGGATTGGTCAACAAAAGATATGGAAATAGTGCAGCGTGACGAGACTACTACAGTGAGTGCACGAGTAATGTATAATTGGCCCGACAGAAAGGTGACAACAAACTCAAGACAAAAATTGGCAGCATGTTGCAATGGAATTGTAAGTTAACTGTTTAAGAAGTTAATGGGGGGAGGGAAGAAGCTGTTGGAATGTCTGCTTGTTTTAGTTTGCATTGTTCGGTTGCGCCTACCTGAGGAAAGGAGCTGGAAGAGGTGGTGACCAGGATGTGGTGGGTCAAAGAGGATTTTGCACGCTCTTGTCCTAGTTCTGACAGCGTGCAAGCCGTCAAGGGTGGGTAGGGGTTACCGACAATCTTTTCAGCAGTTTTGATTGTCCGTTGCAGTCGGAGGTTGTCCTTCTTTGTAGCAGCACCAAAACAGACTGTGATGGGAGAACACATGACTGATTAGATGACTGCTGTGTAGAACTGCCTCAACAGCTCCTGTGGCAGGCCGTGCTTCCTCAGAAGCCGCAGGAAGTACATCCTCTGCTGGGCCTTTCTGAGGACGGAGTTGATGTTGATCTCCCACTTCAGGTCCTTCAGGAGTTTGCGTTGAGGTGCAGTCGTTCGTGTAGAGAGAGAAGAGCAGCGGAGAGAGGGCACAACCTTGGGGCGCCCCGGTGCTGGTCGTGCATGTAGATGAGGTGGTGTCCCCCAGCCTCACCTGCTGTGTCCACTGGCAGATGGCAGGTGAGACGCTGAGCTGGAGAAGCATGGAGGAGAGAAGTTGAACGCAGAGCTGAAGTCCACGAACAGGATCCTCGCTTAGGTCCCCGTGCCGTCGAGGTGTTCTAGGATGAAGTCCCATGTTGACTGCATCATCCGCAGACCTGTTTGCTCAGTAGGCAAACTGCAGGGGGTCCAGCAGAGGACATGTGACGCTCTTGATGTGGTCCAGCATGTGGCGTTCAAAGGACTTCATGACCACAGATGTCAGGGCGACAAGTCTGTAGTCATTCAGACCCGAGATTGCAAATTTCTTGGGGACTGGTATGATGGTGGAGCGTTTGAAACAGGATGGTACTTCGCACAGTTCCAGAGATCTATGGAAGAAATGTTTGAAGACTGGAGTGGGCTGGTCAGTGCAGACTTTGAGGGTTTGACCCTTTACGCAAATGACTGAACAAAAAGATACTATGCTATATAACATACTATATAACAGTACTCACAGTCATTTATTTTTTATCCTCAGCGTATATTGACTTATATTAGCGCCATATGAACAGTATATCCATCTGTCTGTCTTATACTGCCCCTAGGTGTCCAAGACACCAGAAGAAACAGCACAATTGCCATTCAATTGATGCAGTGTGAAAAAAAAACTGTTTAATTCTATTTAATGATGTCATTATTGTATGTTTTTATAAAGTACAATGTTATGTAGTGGTATCTTTCCTCATTAAAATAAACATTCCAACAATTGTTTTTAATAATTTTTTTATTTTTTGGTGGGGAGGCAAGAGTGGATTAATTGAATTCCCATTCATTTCATGGAGAAAGATGATTAAGATAAGTGTGTTTTGAGTAAATAGCGTGGTCATACAACAAATTAAATTTGTATCTATCACCACTGCATAGTGCTTAATTTGCTTTGCCAGTTTACTGTATATTAGATGATGATGTACGACGTATATCACATTTGTACAGTAGAGGGAAGTCAAAGTGTTCCTAAAATGAAATGCTTGAGTGTTGAAATCAGAAGAAATCATTGTTTCTGTTGGTCAAGAGACAGACAGAAGTCGGGAATAAAAATTCTGATGTTAAACTGCGAGATTCTTTCTAATAATGAAGCAGCACATGTGGGATTTTTCTGTGCCTTGCAAAAATTGATGCATGCATGTTTTGTCAAGCCCCAATTGTCATGGGAATAATGGAGCGCATATGCCGTCTGAGCTAAATGTCAACGGCGCTCCCTTGAGTAAACGATTCACATGGTGTTGGAAACAGAGAGGTGTGTGTGACTGAGCCAATTTGAACTCAAGTAGGAGGTGGTTGGCCTCCGAAGCGAAAAGCGACACTTTCTCCAAGACTTGTCAAATAGAAATTCTTGATCAGTGATGCTAGGCTGATGCAGCTACCACTGTCATCATGATGTAAAATACTACACAGAGACACAGGAGACCCTCAAGCCTGCATGTGGCACTTGCATTAGTTCCAACTTCTCACAGCTTAACACATTTGAAATTGCGTGACATAAATATTATTACTTGATCATGCTTACATTTTGTATCTATAGCCATAATAAAATAGATTGTGCTAATTTATTTTCTGTTTTGTACTGCACGCAACACATTTAGCTGAAATATTCTGCTTTATGATTCATTGACCATATAATTAAAAGATTTAGAGGTGATGCACTCCCCTCAACAGCTTTGAAAATGCATATTTGAATAATATTGTTGTTAAATAATTGCATAATGTCAATATTTTTGACATATGAGCCCAAAGTACAGTGTTCTGTCTGAATAGGAAAGTAGAACAGTGATTGGTAAAACGAAGTATAGTGGTGCCTTGACTCATGAGTTTAGTTCTATCCATGCTAATAACTCAGAACACTCTCAAATCATCTTTCACCATTGAACTGAATGCAAATGACATTCATCAGCACCAGCCCAATAAAAAAAATAAAAATAAAAAACAGCACCCAAATTGTTTGTAAGATTTTTTTTATTAGTGTTACTCAGTGTTGTGGTACACTAGACTGACTTTGGTGTAAGCAGCATATGCTCAGTTCCCACTCAGTGATGGTGTGAATGTGATTGTTCGTATGTCGCTTGCGTGGCAACCAGTTCAGGGTCTACCCCGCCATTTGCCTTAAGTCAGAGGGAATAGGTTCCAGCACGCCCGCGACCCTAGTAAGGATAAGCGGTATCGAAGATGGATGGCTGGATGGATGTTTCTAAATAAGAAAAGGATAACTCAACAATATTAATGTATATAATAATAAATCTAAAAGATGCAGAAATGACAAATCAAATGTAAAGCGTTAAAACAGTTTTCCCATTGCAATTACATGATTCAATGCCCATTGACTTTGTGCTACTTCGGGTGTGTGCACCTTGACAACCACGCAGCAGTATAATACAGACATTCATAATCAGAAAAAAAGAGTTTCAGAACTAAGGGACACAGTAAGTTAATGGGTTCTAACTGCCAGAACATTGATGTTAGTTTTGTCAATCCATTTATGGTGTTTTGCCTTGTTTGTAAGCATTAAGCTACTGGACTTAGTTATGGTATCGTTAAATACGCAACCTGTAATTCTCTTTGTCCATCCATCCAATTTCCATAACGCTTATACTGACTGGGGTTGCGGCCGTGCTGGAGCCTGTACCAGCTAACATTGGGCGAGAGGCGGGGTACACCCTGAACTGGTCGCCAGCCAATCACAGGGCACATATAAAAAAACAATCATTCACACTCATATTCACACCTACGGGCAATTTAGAGTCTTCAATCAACCTACCATGCATGTTTTTGGAATGTGGGAGGAAACCGGAGTACCCGGAAAAAAACCCACGCAGTCATGGGGAGAACATGCAAACTCCACACAGGCGAGGCCAGATTTGAACCTGGGTTCTCAGAACTGTGTGCTAACCAGTCGGCCACCATGCCGCCAATTCTCTTTCTCTTATGTTTAAACTATAAAGGTCAGAGCACAAAGATGTTGAAAAAAGTATTGATAATAACCCCTTTACAAATCACATCTGCCATTTCAAAGTGGTTAGATAGCAGATGTACAGACCCTTTCCAAACAATTAGAATATCATGGAAACGTTTATTTATTTCCTTTCAACTCTCATAGATTATAGATTCAGGGCCCACAATTTAACCAATTTCAAGTATTTATTTGTTTATTTTTACATAATTTGGGCTTCCAGCTCATAAAACCCACGAAATCAGAAATTCAAAAAAATTTGAATACTGTGAAGAAATCACCATTTACTTCTCAGTTTCTGTAGACAAAAAATGAAAGAATTTAGGGTTACATTAAATCAATCAAAATATGGTACTTTCAAAACAATCATCAATATTTGGTTGGGAATCACTTTGCTTTTATCACTGCCTCGATGCGCCGTGGCATTGAGCCAATCAGCCTGTGGCATTGCCTGGGAGTTATGGAAGTCCAGATTTCTTCTTTGTTTTTGGGTCGTGCTGTCATGATGCGATTTTAACTGGACCCAGAAGCAGGCGGAGGCTGAAGAAGTTCTGTGGAGAATGTTTTTTTGGTTTCGGAGGTGGATCCTTGAGGCGTACTGGCAGGTCGTTGAGACAGGGAGCATCCTTCAGGTGGTGGCGTGAGCAAGTAGATGGCTTGACGGCGTGGTGCAAGAGTTCAGTAAGGTGGGGAACACGGAAGGAGCAATGAGGACAAGGAAGAACATGGAGATCAGAAATATTGCAAGGATTGGCCTAGGTTGCGTAAGTAGAGAGCCGCTGTACCACGGAAGAACGTTAATACTTTGGCAGTGGAGTCTTGGATCTGGCAGGCTTTTATGCAGGTGATGATGAAGGCCGATTGATGACAGGTGCGCGGCCGATGTGGTGCTGATTACTGGGAAGAGAGAGAACGAGGGTGGGGAGAGAGAGAGGGCAAGAGGGGCGCAAAGTGCCACCCAAGCTCCCACAAGGGAACTACAGGGCACAGCTTATGAGAGGTGCCCATCATTTTCCTTCTTGAAAATACTCCATAGATTCTCAATGCGGTTTAGATCTGGCGAGTTGGCTGGCCAGTCAAGCACTGTGATGACATGGGCATCAAATCAGTTTTTAGTGCTTCTTGTGGCATGCGTGTGGACCAGTTCCTGCTGGAAGATGAAATCTGCATCTCCATACAGATGCTCAGGAGAAGGAAGTCCTCCAAACCATTCTGGTAGACTGTTGCAGTGAACTTGGATTTAAGAAAGCAGAGTTGACCAACACCTGCACTGGACATTCCACCCCAAATCATGACTAACTGTGGATATTTCACACTGGACCTCAAGCAGCTTGGGTTCTGTTCTTCACCCGTCTTCCTCCAAACCCTTGGACCTTGATTCCCGAATGAAAGACACACTTTACTTTCATTGGAACAGTCCAGTCCTTCTTCTTGGCCCAGTTGAGACGCTTCCTACGTTGGCTCAGGCTCAGAAGTGGCTTGACCCGAGGAACCCAACATTTGTCCCGGATGCGTCTGAATGTGGTGGTTTTTGAAGCTGTGACTCGTCATTCGACTCTTTCTGGATCTCTGCTCAATTCTTCAATCTTCTCTGTTTGATATTCCGCTGAAGCCCACGGTCATCTCTTTTGCAGGTGCATCTTCTCCTGCCACATTTTGCCTTCCACTAGACTTTCCATTGATATGCTTGTACACAGCACTCTGTGAACAGCCAGCCTCCTTAGCTACGAACCTTTGTGGCTTACCCATCCTATGGAGGGTATCAATGATGGGCTTCTTGCCAGTTGTCAAGTCTGCAGTCTTCCCCAGATTGATGACAATTGAACCAAACTGAAGCAATTTAATGACACCCAGGGAAACCTGTGCAGGTGCTTTGAGTTTAGTAGATGATTAGTGAGTGATGCTCAGTTTAAAACATTTATGGCCTGCAAAATTTGGGCTGATTTCTTCACATGATTCTAATTTTTGGAATTCCTGATTTTGTGGGTTTTATGAGCTGGAAGCCCAAATGATATAAAAATAAACAAATAAATACTTGAAATTGTTTAAATTGTGGGCCCTGAATCTATAATCTATGAAAGTTTAACTTTTTTAATGGAATTAATGAAATAAATAAACTTTTCCATGATATTCAAATTTTTTTGGAAAGGGTATGTACAGCAGTTAATTCAATATGATTCAGAATGCGCCTTCTGCTTTTTGCATCCACCGCCTTCTGTATCCGGCGCTGTGATGTAACACTAGCCAAACAGCCTGTTTATTCAGTGTTGTTCTATTGTTCCATTCTATTGTTCCCATCCTTGTATATTTATTGTCGTATGATTTTTTTTTTAATTTGGTATTTGGTTGTACAAATGGTTAAGGCAGTAGCAAGAGTTTCTTCTGCTTTCCAAGTGAAAAAGGAATACGTGACCGGTGGTTAGGGAAAGTCAATCGAAAGGGGAAGAAATGTGGTCAGCTATGGGTGGCTAGCAAGCATTCTAAACTCTGTGCTGATCGCTTCGAACCGGCGTGTTGTGAGAAAGACGTAGCAGAAAGCATTGGATACAGAGGTGTAGTTCATCAGAGGCTGAAACCAGCTGGGGTGCCAACTATTTTTCCTACGCCCATCGAGACCTCAACCGCCAGCAAGAGAACAAAACCTCACAACCACCACGGTGCAGCGGCGAAGCACATACAAACAAACAACCATTCGCACTCACATTCACACCTACGGGCAATTTAGAGTTGTCAATTAAACTACCACGCATGTTTTTGGGATGTGGGGAAACCGGATTGCCCGGAGAAAACCCACGCAGGCACGGGGGGGACATTCAAACTCCACACAGGCGGGGCCGGGGATTGAACCCCGGTCCTCAGAACTGTGAGGCAGACGCTCTAACCAGTCGTTCACCGTGCCTACCTATGACTCTATTGTGGTTTTTATGCACTGGGCAGGATGAAAAAAAAAAACCCACACAGTACTTTTAAGTGCTGTCGTCTGTACTTTTGCCTATATGACAAGCCAACAGACACGGCAAAGACTTTCTGTGCAGCGTGTTATAAAGCTACTCGAGCGAGGGGCACACAATATATAGGAACACTGCGTGTGCCGTGTCACTGAAATATATATGAATACGTATATTCATGCCAAAGAATATTGGCACCCCTGGAGTGCCATTATTTCTAGCCATGACTGTATAAAAAAGACATGCTTTTGGCCACTCTTTCTCTGTACAGCTGCTCGTCGTCGTCACTGTCAGGTTCCGACCTCCTGATCGGCTCAAACATGTACAGTTGGACGATGCCAAGTTCAGTTGGGTGCTCCTGTACGTCGAAATCCTCCTCCTCATATTCCAACACGTTGCTCGCCATTGTGTATAGAGTGTAGCATTGTATATAGATTGTAGCGCGCTGTGTTTGTCAATTGCAATGTCACTTCCGGTAGCCCTTGCGGTGAATAGAGTAACCACACCCTGGTGTCTTGAGCTTCGGGTATCCTCGGGGAGTGCTCAATTCAAATAATAAAAAACAAATCTTTAGCTAAACTATAGTTGACAACTTGGTGGAAGTGAGGTATATGTTAGATAACATATACCTCACATAACATAACATAACATATAAACAATGCAAATATGAATTTGTATTGACCCCGTCACATCTTTGTTGTTCACAATCTGCTGCTTGTTGTGAAATTCACTGCCATCATTTAATGCTCGTAACTCAAATTTTTGCTCACAACTCAAAACAATATATTAGACAGCTTGTAAATTAAAAACTCTGCTAACTAATTCAGGTCGCTCGTAAGTTGATTTACCACTGTATGTTGAAGTGATACATCTCGACGAAAAAACTTTGCATGTCGGTCAGGAGTTAAGTTGAGCATGGGTTGTTAGTGGAATTTATGGAAAGTCTTGGCCAAATGTACATGGACACGTGCACTTCAGGCTATATTTTATACTGTATATTATTATTTTCTGCTGTAACCAGTTAATGTCCCAGCTGTGGAAGCAATAAAGTATTCTTCCATCCATCCATCCATTTTCCTCATTCGAGTCATGTAAAGAAGCATGTGTGTATGTGTGTATATGTGTGTGTGCGCGCACACGCAAAAGTCTTGTCCACACTACGCATAAAGATGGTTGTGTGTTTGCGTCTCCCTCGATGCGAGCTTTGCACAGCCCAGAAGGTACACATTGTTGTCAGAGGGCCCTGTGTGTGGCGGCAACAGCTGCCTTAAGCGGGTGATCCATCTCCTCTCAGTTGCCATATAACAAGTCATGAGGGATTTCAATGAATGAGCACCACACACACAGCGCTCCATCAAAAAAAAAAAACTACCATTATATAGGTTGTCCTTTGTGATACTGACCAACAATCATTATTTCAACAAGTTCCCTTCTAATTATCATCATAAGACTGATTAAAACCCTTAGATGTTTAGATTGTCTTTAGTACAACTGAAAAATATTTTATTTTCATCTTAGAATGCTTAAAAATCTCAATAGTAGTTTTAGTACGGATAATACCTTTTTCAAATCCAATAATACATCCAATTAAATGATGATTTTCATATTTGTGTAATGTTTAATACATCATAATATATTAGATTCAAGTGTGATATTCAGAAATATCTCCACTTAGGTATCAGTCCACAGACATCCCCTGACAAGTTCCTTGATTCACCACTGTTCTACTTTTCTGTGGGTTTTCTTTCTTTCGCTTTCTTTCTTTCTTTCTTCATTTTACAACACAGCGCCACATTAGATTTGGCACTATACTAGACAGAAGACCAAGAGTTTTAGCTTTTTTTGAAAGCTATGTATTGCTAATGTTCTATGTACTGTATGTTCTAAATATGTAGTCTTGCTCCTCTCTCTTATTTATTAACAACTTCATACAACATGTACAACCAGGGTGAATAAAACTCCCTCCTCTATACTAGATGCCAATGTGTAAAGGGAGCTCTTGCATATTTTAATTGGAAAATAATATATTTTTTTAGTTTGTTATTATTATTATTATTATTGTCCTTTATGATTTATATTGATTGAAAACTCTAAATTGCCTTTAGGTGTGAATGTGTGCTCGAATGGTTGTTTGTTGATATGTGCACCGTGATTGGCTGGGGACCAGTTCAGGGTGTACCCCGCCTCTCGCCCGAAGATAGCTGGGATAGGCTCTAGCACGCCCGCAACCCTTGTGAGGATAAAGCGGTACAGAAAATGGATGGATAGATGCTTTTATTTACAGCACTTTATTACAAATGCGTTGGTTGTTCAAGTGCTATATAAAAAAAATGAGTGTCCTCGTTTGATTGTCACGATGAAGAGTTCCAGCCCATTCCAGCATCATGAATGAATTGCCACCTTTTGCCATAGCTCATGAATACACTAACTCTGGAAAAATAATACATTTGGTGCTTTTTTTGTGACCCAATATCATAGATTTGTTTTTCTTTTCAAAGTAGTTGGTGTTGTGTCACACATTTTAACAGTTGGTTTAAAATATAAACTGCTTTTATTAGATAAAGGTAACCCTAGAATTAGTCATACCCTGCACAATGTTTGAGTTAAATGGATTTTACATTTGGTCAATAGATATCATTATAGCGGCGGCATGGTGGACGACTGGTTAGCACATCTGCCTCACAGTTCTGAGGACTGGGTTTCAAATCCCGGCCCCTCCTGTGTGGAGTTTGCATGTTCTCCACGTGCTTGCGTGGGTTTTCTCCAGGCACCAAAGTTTCCTCCCACATCCCAAAAACATGCATTAATTGAAGACTCTAAATTGCCCGGAGATCTGAATGTGAGTGCGAATGGTTGTTAGTTTCTATGTGCCCTGTGATTGGCTGGCGACCAGTTCAGGGTGTACCCCGCCTTTCGCCCGAAGATAGCTGGGATAGGCTCCAGCACGCCCGCGACCCTAGTGAGGATAAGCGGAATGGAAGATGAATGAATGAATATCATTATAGCTTGAGATAACATAATCAAGTGTTGAGACTGTAAGGCATTGCGGTAAGCAATAGTAATTTAAAAAAAAACAACTAATGCTCTTTTAAAAGATTGCTTACCTGCAGATAAGGTCAGGTATATTAATTATTTTTGAAAAACAATTAAATTGGCCAGGAGAATTGCCCCAAAATATGTTTTTGTTTTTTTTTTTTCCCATAGAGAAGCTGAATTTTCAGTTGCTAACAAGATATGCTTTGTATGATACACCCTCCTGCTTATTGTCTGTAGTCTCATCAGCGTGTGGTTCAAATTTCGGCATGAAAACAACAACTGTGTCAGCGCACATTTAACACTGGTAGCAAAAAGCAGTCACTAAAACTCAGCTTTCAACTCTTTGGAAAAAAGACAGTTTTCACCCGCCCCTGGCTTTCATCCAAGCTTCTAGCCCCCAAGCCTGTAGGTCTAACAAGCATGATGCTTTGAGGATTGACTTGTGATTCAACCGAAATTTACAAAATGATTACTATGCAGACACTGAGTCGTAGAGGGAACAAAAATGTCCAACAATCTCATTTTCAAAGAATCACGTTATACACGTTTGTGCATGTTTTTAATGGTACCTTAACTTTGAAGTCATTGCTAAAAAGTAGCTGTTTCTCTGACATTAATGACAATGTATCATACGATCCTTCACACAGATTTGCAGAGGATAAAACAGGTAAAGTTGTGCCAAGGGCAATAAAAGATGTATGTGTTAAATATGTTTGAAGACCAGACATGGGGGGGGGAGGGTAACTGTAATTGCGTTACATAATCAGGATACAAAAAAAATTAACTGTATTCTGTTATATTTACAGGGAGGGAGGGGGGGGGGGGGGGGGGGACGGAATCAGATTACAGGTGCATTTTTTAAAAATATGGATTATTTCGCATGATTACATATTTATTGAAAGCAGGTTGTTGACTTGAGCTTGGGCGCTTTCAAACTAGTTGGCCGAGCAACTTTTTCTTGAGTTCAGTCAACAAGTAGATATTTTGTCAATATATCTCAAGAGCCACATGCATGTCGTTGCTGCGATATAGTGAGCATACCAGATGATCATAACAGCCATTTGGGAACTCACGTTACGTTGATGAGGTCAGCAATTGTTCGTCGCTGCTAAAGTTATGGTTGCCCATCATGCAAATGATACAAGCTGCGACTCGACGTATTTGCTTCCCAAAAGCGGTGAGTTTAAAAACATGTCTCAAATGACCCCTTATGATAAGAAAAACACATGGACCTTTCCCTTGCTCCGATGCGGGTCACCAGGGCACCCCTTTGAAGCCAGGCCTGGAGGTGGGTCTTGATGGCGCGCACCTGGTGGCCAGACCTGCACCCATGGGGCCCGGCCGGGCACCGCCAAAAAAGGCAATATGGGCCCCCCTTACCATGGGCTCGCCACCTGCGGGAGGGGCCAAGGAGGTCAGGTGCAAAATGAGCTGGGTGGTAGAAAAGACGGGGACTTTGGCAGTCCCTGGCTACAGAAGCTGGCTCTAGGGACATGGAATGTCACCTCTCTGCAAGAAAGAAGCCCGAGTTTCAACTAGATATAGTCAGGGTCACCTCCACACATAGCTTGGTGTCTGGTATCATCACCCCAATCAGAATGTGAGTGATGTTCTATTACTGACTTCTGTGCCTCGCATGAATTGTCCATAATGAACACCATATTCAGACTTAAGGATGTCCACATGTGCACTTGCCATCAGGACATTTTAATGATCGACTTTGGGGTCATGTCATAGGACTTGCGGCTGCTTGTTTTGGACACTCGGATGAAGACGAGTGGAGCTATCGACCCATCACCACCTGGTAGTGTGTTGTCCCCAATGCTGGGGGAAGATGCCAGTCCAACCTGGCAGACCCAAAAATATTGTGAGGGTTGGCTGGGAACGTCTGGCAGACTCCCCTGTCAGAAGGAGTTTCGACTCCTATTTCCAACAGAAATTCACCGACGTCCCGGAAGTGTGTGAGGGACAGTTCAAGTGGATGATGTTGGACACTGGTGGTGAGGGAAGAAGCTGAAGAAAGAGTTCTGTCAGGCCTTTTTTGCCTTTGGGAAACAGGAGGCAGCTGATGGGTACCAGCTGTCCAAGCGAAACGCAGCTTTGGTGGTTGCTGAGGCAAAAGCTCGGGCATTGTATTTCCAGATGGCTTTGAAGAAATTCTGATCCATCATCCAGTGTCTGAGGAGGGTTAAACAGTGCACCATTAACACTGTACAGCGGGGACGGGGCGCTGTCGACCTCGACGTGGGACGTTGTGAATTGTTCGGGAGAATACTTCGCAGACCTCTTCAATTCCACTGACAAGCCTTCCCGAGAGGAAGCAGAGTCTGGGGACTTTGAGGTCACCAAGGTGGTTAAAAAGGTCCTTGGTGGTGGGACCTGGGGGAGATGAGATCGCCAGTGGATGTTGTGGGGATGTCCTGGTTGACATGCCTCTGCAACATTGCGTGGATATTGGCGACAGTGCCTCTGGATTGGCATACAGGTGTGGTGGTCCCCCTTTTTAAGAAGGTGAGCCGGAGGATGTGTTCCAATTACAGAGGATCAAACTCCTCAGCCTCAATGGTAAGATCTATGCAGGGGTTCTGGAGAGGAGGGTCGGTTGGGAAGTCGAATCTCAGATTCAGGGGGAGAAGTGTGGTTTTTGTGCTGGCCGTAGAACTGTGGACAAGATCTACACCCTCAGCAGGGTCCTAGGGGTTGCATGGGATTTCACCCACCCAGTCCACATGTGCTTTGTGGTCTTGGAGAAGGCATTTGACTGTGTTGCCTGGGGGATCTTGTGGGCGGTGCTCCGGGAGTATGGGGTACCAGACCCCCTAATATGACCTGTTTGGTCCCTGTACGACCGGTGTCCGCATTGCCGGTCGTAAGTCAGATAAAAAAATTGTCAGACGAGCCAGCATTAATTTTACATGCTACCGACGAGGGGAATGCTTTTTTGTATTTATTTTTATGTTACTTTGTTTTACTATGCTGTCTGCTGCTAGGTAGATCTGATAACTGCCTGACCTGGATAAATGAAGGTTAAAATAAAAATTTATTAAATGCAAAATAAAGTATTTTTTTGCAATTTGACTCAAACTCAAACTTTATTAATCAGAATGAACAAACAACATGTTTGCATTAATGTGAAGGGTGATACTGAGATCTCGACTGCAGTAAATGGGGCAGGTCTGGCTCAAAAGCGGTGGTTTTAATGCGCAAGATGTCACGCAGGTGGGAGTCACTTAGTCTTGTCCTCACGCGGTTCTTATTCATGTTCATGACTGAGAATGTCTTCTCGCACAAGTATGTCGAGCCAAACAAGCTCAACATTTTCTTAGCAAATGTACGAATCTCTTGGAACCTGTCTTTATCCAGCTGCTGGTAAAAGTTGACAAGAGGGAGTTGTTGGTACCGGCTGCGACACTCCGTGTCACACTGCAGCTCAATGAGCTTCAACTGCAGGTGGGCTGGAACGTCACTGAGATCCACGGAAACGGGAGAAGAAAAAAGCGTGATCTCCTTTTCAATAGTTGCAAAATCCCTGAAACGTTGTTGAAACTCCTCAGTCAGAGATTAGATGTTTGCGCCATACCTCCTCATTTGCGCACTAATATTGTGCACTGGAAAACACGTCATTATTTCTTGCAGAGATTGGAAATGTGTGGTATTGGGCTGCATTTGTGACAGGTGGGTTTGTAAAAGTAGCTGCTTGGTCCGAAAGGCTTTAATATGTGAATATAGTTGGTTTATCAATGGATTTTGAACCTGAAGGCTCATTTTCAGGGCGTTCAGATGTCGGGTTATGTCAACTAAAAATCCAAAATCAGACAGCCAAACAGGATCGGTTAGTTCTGGCATCGGTTGTTTATTTTGGGGAAATTACTAACTTCACACGAAATCCCAACTTTGCTTTCTCTCGCTCTGACTCAACGCAGTAAACGCTCACGTGTCCAACTTTAGTCCAACACACGATGTTCTATTCCCCTTTTCGTACATCGATTTTCCTTCCTTTTACCATTATTAGTGTTATTTTATTTCTTTAGTTAGACCCCTTTGTGTGTATCCCTTTAGATCCCTTTAGATGTCATTAAATATACCATAAAATTCCACTCTTGGTTGTATTTTGTGTGTATCTTCTGAGTTTAAGTAAGCGTCAGTCATCTAGAACTCAAAATTTCATAAAGTGTAGCAACCTTCAGATTACGAGACTGATAAAAAGGTTTCTCGTCATTTTCCCTAAAGTTTATACTTATAAAAAGTGACATGGTGCCTTTTTCGAGACATTAGTTTGGTTTTAACAATTAAATTTAAAATTACGGTGAGCCGGAAGTCACGCAAGCTTCCGGCTTATTCTTTTCGCCTAAATTAATTAGATTTTTATTTGACCAATATACGCTATGCTATCTATCTGGCTATCAGCATAGATAGCAGCAGAGTGAACAGGTTTTGAGTACGTCTGCTTCACAGTTCTGAAGTTTTGGATTTAAATTTTGGGTGTTCTGGCTTCCTCCAGTATGTCAAAACCGCATGCATATCAAACAGTCATAAGACTGAAAAGACCAGACAATATCCATCCATCCATTTTCTGAGCCGCTTCTCCTCACTCGGGTCACGGGCGTGCTGGAGCCTATCCCAGCTGTCATCGGGCAGGAGGCGGGGTACACCCTGAACTGGTTGCCAGCCAATCGCAGGGCACATAGAAGCAAACAACCATTCGCACTCACAGTCATGCCTACAGGCAATTTAGAGTCACCAATTAATGCATGTTTTTGGGATGTGGGAGGAAACTGGAGTGCCCGGAGAAAACCCACACAGGCACGGGGAGAACATGCAAACTCCACACAGGAAGGGACGGGGATTGAACCCGGGTCCTCAGAACTGTGAGGCTGACACTCTAACCAGTCGCTCACCGTGCCGCAACAGACAATATATAAATATATATATATATATATATGTATTGATATTTTATTTTATTTTCTCTTTTTACATATTTGGTATGAGAATAATCAAAAAATAATTAAACAATCATGTTACATGACTTCAATATTATGGTACATGGCAGGTAACTCGTAACTGTATTTTTAAAGTAACCCTCCACACCCTGTTGAAGATTAAATTAGATTTATTCAATTGATTAGCTTCACCTTGCTCCCAGGTCATAGGCCGATTTCATCCTGCACAAATAAAACTGCTCGGATGAGAACTGAACCAACTAGAAACACACTCTTAATGAGCTTTTTTCAAAGTAAAAGCCACTGTGGGTGTGACACATTATATACCGTGGATTTGATTTGGTCCTGCACGTGGTTATTCTTAATAATTTTTTGAAACGTAAACACTTTTATCGCCTACGCAAACAGTAATGTTTGACATAAACTAGTTCGGCTCAGTTGTGAGGTTTCCATACATCTAACAGTTCTGATGTCAAACCCTTATCTACACAAAGTAGTGAACAAAGAAGCAATTCAAGTTGAATTTTCCTCCCTGCATGCAAAGTAAGTGGAGATGCACGGGTAGAGCAAGAATACATTGCAATGGTTTCTTCAAAGAAAGGCACAAGCCGTAAAGCTGAGAAATTGGATTTGAGTAGGCTCAAAACATCAATCACTAATTAGTGTATTTAAAATTAGAGGTTAGAGGTGATCGGATCTTTCACTGTTTAGAGCAGGTCTTGCTGGGAGGGTTAAATTGAGAAGCACACCATCGTACAATAAGCCTCAGAGCTGTCGTTTTGTTTCGACCAGAGTGATTCCCGTGGCCGAGCAATAGAGTGAGACAAGTTGAGCTGAAATAGGGTGCCGCTCTCTCACAGGTGATCTACAGTTTGTCAGCACCAATCAGCCTGGAATGGGAGAAAAGTCCATTCATCTGTTCATGCCTTATTGAAGAGGTTGGGATACTTTTGAATGCCTCAAGCCCATAGCTCGTTCTAGGGGCACTATGGGATGGTGGCTATTTATCTTCCTTTTTACTAGCTGTGAATGCATCTTTTGAATTATCCATTTGTCCATAAGATTCCTCTGACTGTAAGGATTGTAGAAATGAATAAGCATGAGGAACCAATGAACAATTCTTAGTGACATCCAGTAAATACCATCAGGATGTCTCATCAGAAAAAGATATAGCTAGAATTACCTTATCTCTCACTTGGTCCATGTGATTAAAATATGACTTGACAAAATATTGTGTTTTAGCTTTTCAGAAATGGAAACATATGCATGACTCACACAGATTTGCATTTAGACAAGGTATTTCAAGGGCAACATAGACTTCTACGATAAATATGTTCTTGTTATATGTGTACTGTGGCTGCCCCTCGGGATATCTTAGATTGTGAGAATCCCAGTTCCTGCGCTCCAAATCCGTGTGAATATCCCCACTAATCTGGCTGCGCATTCAGTTAAAAAGTGATACCTTTCATCAAGGGTATAGTTACAGAGACAGAAATACATAACACATTCTGCTGACTCCAAGTTCAGAGTTAATACGCCTTTACATAATGCAAAGTTTCTGCCAAGCAATTTGGTTTAAGATGTGCTCCAACTGAGCTGATAATTCCAATAAAGCGCAACAAGCCTAGCTTTATTAACTGCCACGTCAAAGACTTTGTTCCGACTCTGCTGCAGTGGCACACTGTATGTATATGAGCTCCTTTAAAGAGGAACTTCTGGAACAAGTAGTTAAACAACTGTCTGTATATATAGAGCTATTTTTCTATCACAAATGCAATTTATTTACCCAGAGCTGCAAATAATTAAGTTTGGTTCTGTTAAAACAATTAAATTGATCAGTTTAAACATGTTGGCTTTTATTGCGTTTTGGCCAAAAAGCTCTTCATAAATTTACAACTGTTATACTTTAAAATATAACACTCTCATTGAGGGATCCTTGTGCTTATTTAATTTTACCATTATTGGTGTAGTTTACAGGGGTGTATCTGCACTGTCATGCAGAGTTGCAGCTAATATTTTGGTTACCGTAATTTCTCGTGTATAATACACGTTTTCTCCCCCAAAAAAATAGTCGTAATTCAACAGAGTGTATTACACATCGGTATGGAGAAAATAAACAAAAAAAATTCACATTGTAGAAATGTATACTGGTACCCACGCAAGAATTGTGACGTCCCCATGGGTGACCCCACTGGCACACGACCATTTGATTTAAAAAAAAAAAAAAAAAAGAATAAAGAAAAAAATCCTAATTTCATCAGCGGATGCACAGACAGCAGAATATTTCTTTGAAAAACTTCATAAAATATGGATAATACTTCATGTTTTAAGAAATAATTCAATGCACGCACTGTACATACCGTAGGTGGAAGGATTTTGGGGTCCATTTTGGGGGTGCAAATTATACTCAAGAGCGTGTTATGATAAATTAGGGTACCTTATTTAGTGACATGAGATGTAGCGTTACTCTCAGGCAGTGGCGGTGCTAGACCAATTTTATTGAGGGGGGGCTGGGCTGGGCTGGGGGGCTATTGTCAGAGAGGCACAGTTTTAAACATTTGCAGGTACACACACACACACACACACACAGTCTAAATTGATTTATTCATGGTATTTATTAATTATATTAGTTACCGTAATTTCTTGTGTATAATGCGCACCCTTGTATAATACGCACCCCCAAAGTTGACCTCAAAATTAAAATCAAATCAAAAATAAAACCCTTCTACCTATGTATAAGGCATTTTTACAATGCCTGATTGTGCTTTTACCCATATGATCAAAACATTAAGTATGATCTGTATTTTGTTAGTTTTTTTTCAAATAATTATTCTTAAGCACTTTATTTGAACACGAAATACTTTTTTTTTATTTACTTGCTCTTATTTTGAAATTCACAGCCCTTGTTTTAGTATATCAGAAAACACACAGTTGTGCTCATATATTTGATTACCTAGGCAGAATTTGTAAGATGGGTACAATTCTTTAAAGAAAACATGAAGGACCAGACGAAACACATTTAGTTTTATTTTAATGGGCTTCAAATTAAACTGTCAAGCATTTAAGAAAAAGCATTAAACAAAACATAGCCATAAAGAAACAAATGATGGTTGTTGTTCAGTCATCAGTCATATTTAAAAGAAAAAAACAACAACAACATTTCACAAATTCTGCCAGGGTATGTAAACTTATGAGCACAACTGTACATATATGCAGTCATACGTACGTACCCCTGTCATATTGGAATGAAAGTGGGGGCTACACCTTTTTCATAACCACTAGGTGGCGGCATAACCACTAGGTGGCGGTGGCATATTAGAATGAAAGTGTACAGCTTTTTTTATAACCACGAGATGGCGGCATACATTTATGGTTTGACAGGCTGCTATGATGGATTAATGAATTCATACTTTTTTTTTGACCAGATGTATTTTCTTGACAGTTCGTAGTAATTGTTTCTTGGTTCTGATTGCTTCTTGCCAGGTGGATGGTAACTTTGTGTTAGGGTTTTCAACAAAATGCACTTAAGGATCCCTCTGAAACACTGACTCTCAGTGAATGCAAATTGGCTTGAATTGATTAAAATGAAAGTCGGCACGGTGGCCGACTGGTTAGAGCGTCTGCCTCACAGTTCTGAGGTCCGGGGTTCAATCCCCGGCCTCGCCTGTGTGGAATTTGCATGTTCTCCCCGTGCCTGCGTGGGTTTTCTCCGGGCAGTCCGGTTTCCTCCCACATCCCAAAAACATGCATTAATTGGTGACTCTAAATTGCCTGTAGGCATGACTGTGAGTGCGAATGGTTGTTTGCTTCTATGTGCCCTGCGATTGGCTGGCAACCAGTTCAGGGTGTACCCCGGCTCCTGCCCAATGATAGCTGGGATAGGCTCCAGCACGCCCGCGACCCTTGTGAGGAGAAGCGGCTCAGAAAATTGATGGATGGATGGATTAAAATGAAGCTTGTAGCAAAAATTAAAAAAAAGCTTTTGTAATTTCAGTACTTTTTTTTTACTTTTTATGTACAGTACATTTTTTTTAAGTGCAGTTCAGTTGTATTAAACTTAAGTGCAGTAAATGTGCTTTTTAGGACAAACCTTGGCCTCTCTATTTTAATTTTGGCCAATATGGTGGTACTTGGACAGCTAAATATTTTTTGAGGTGGTATTTGGTGTAAAAGGTTTCCCCCTTTCTAATCGTTGTTGTTTTGTTGTGCTTTAAGTGTAGGTTGTCCTGTTTGTAGTGACGCCTTGCTTATTTTCATTGTGCAGCAAGTGCGAAGATGAGCTGCTGTCTAACTACAGTACAGTGTAGTAACAGTATGGGTGGGGGGTGGGGGGCGTAGGGGTTCACAGGGTGTCCAAGCACAGTGTTAAGGGGGCACTGGCCCCAGCTAGAACCACCACTGCTATTAGCATGATGTGTAATTCGGCATCACTGCAAACTGCAACCACAATAATAAACGTATGGTTGGATTAAATTTCTTAGACCTTTTCAATCAAAACTCTTTGTGAAGACCAAATATGTGACACTCGTATTGCATATAGATTATGCAAGTGTACCGAAAGTTGTGGCTGCTGCTAGACAGACCTATAAGACAGACCTACAAGTACATTGTGAGTGTGATATTCAGGTGTGATACTTGTTTTCCATTTTGTCAATTGTGTGTTTTCACATATGACTCTCTTCAAATATGACTTTCATCAAGCTTCTGAAGCCAAAGTATTTATGGCATGTACTGTATATTGCAGTACATGTTGTTGCGGCAAAGCGTTAGACAGCCTATTAATGTTTTTTTCAGAGATAAAACACTCATGATGCCAAGCTTCATGCACAACCAACTGTAGATCTTACATCTAACCATTCATGCTATTAAATCAAATGTCAGTAGCATGAATACATCTTTTTCTATTTTGGGTGATGTTTCAAAACCAGAGTCTACCAACCACCATATGCTGAACCTTTATCAGTGACTTGAGTGAGCTGCCATTGTTACAGCGTGTTGGAGAGGACCTGCTTCGTGCTGTTGAGCTCAGGTGGTTGCTGTGTAGCACATATCAGTTGAATAAATCCCACTCGGTAAGTGGAGAGATTCTTACCATTCTGTGAACCCAGCAGTAAATCAAACCTCACCAGTACACCATCTTCCAAATTTAACCTGCCCTCTGTGATGGTCTCCACCAACTTTGTGAAGTAATTCAAGATTTCATCTTAAAAGACAGAATTTACTGCATGGCCATAAAAGCAAGTGCTACTACAGAGGCACAATGCATGTTCCAATAAAAAAATATGAGCTCATAAAGTGTGCACAATAATGCATCTTGGAGGCAGATTAAATGAAAATCAGAAAACCAATAAGGCCTTTAACAATATATTCTGTCAGGGAGGCTGTATAACTGGGTAGACATGTTTATATCTCAGTGTGCCAAACCATGATTTTTCATGGAAGTAACAAACCAGCTATGGTGGCCGTAACTTGATATAAATTAGCCGCAACAATTCTAAGTAGAGAAAGAAAGAGTTTCTTATTGAATTGTTTAGTTTAAATTCTCTGCGGGTTCTCTATAATCTCTATTTGATCAAGATTATAAAATTAGTGCTTGTTCCATATGTGCCTTTGTAAGCTTTTTTTTTTTAAACCTGTCTAGTTCAGCTGCATGTATGCCTTTGTGCTGGAACAGTTTTGCTGTGCAACAGGGGAGCAGCAGGCACACCAGGAAGCCGGACAGAAAAGTGTTTTAGGGGACCGACAGAGGGACAGAGTGGACAAGGGAACTAGGGGTGAGAACCACATCAGAACAATAGTAAGTACCTGTGAGTTCATATGTTAGTATAACCTGTGTTGTTGTTAGTGATCCCAGCACAAGCAATTAAAGCCTATCTTGTGTCTATCAAACATTTTTGTGAATGAACACCATATGTTAGTCAACTGTGTATGGTGGTCCTGAGCCGGCACATTGAGGAAGGGTGAGCCCGTCCAGCAGGGGACCCAACCAGGGGGACGCCAGCGACACCCCCAGGACCCAGGGAAGTCCAGAGCCCGAAGTTGGCATTGGTCTTCAAGACCGCTGTTTGTTGTTATTTGAATTTTGTTTTTTTTTGGCATTTGGTGTTTGTTGTCCCTCATGTGGCCCCAATGTGCAGCGGTTTGGCCGCGACATTCATTAAAGGAGAATGTCGGCGCTTGATGGTTACGTCTTTCAGCAGCTTGCTTGCTGCAGCACCGTTTGATGAGGGGAATGTCGGCGTTGTTTAACTGTCGGTGCTTGTTGTTTTTGCGCCTTGATAGGCAACATTTGCATCAGTCGTGGAAATGTCAGAGCTGTTGGACTGCCCCCGATGGTAGGCCTGTGAGTGGATGGATGGCGGGGAAGCTGATTGAGGACCATCGGCAACATGGAGCTCAAAGGAGATGTGAAGAGGAGAGGGAGCCGGACAACGCTTGAGGGTGAGGCGGATCTAGATGGGACTGTGATGGGATGTGTTACTCGCCGACGGACGCTCCAGTTGCTTGTTTACTTTAAACTTAACTCGTAGAAAACGTGTGACGTCATGCACGTTGTGATCGCGACATCTATGATCCACTGGTAAAGGGAGACTTCAAATCTCCTCTTTCATCTATAAACATTTCAAACAACAAAATATGTATGGATGCAGAAGATGTTGGTGGTTAGTTACGATTGTGTTAATATTTTATGTTTTATTTTTTATTTTTGGATTGTTCTTGAGACCTTGGCCTCTTAAGAAAGAAATGTCAACCCTGTGTATATTCCACACTGCAAATTGAAAATTAAAAATAATAATAAAAAAATTGACTTAGTGATGCAGTTCTCTTTGTTGTCATGGAAACGTCCTACAATTTATGCTCTGTCATTTGTTTTTGTTTTTTCATGAGCTTGGCTGAGATTCAGAACACAAAACAGGGTCAAAGCTGAAAATGATTAGGTTATTGGAAGACCTTGGCTATGAAACTTAGATCCATATTCACTGAGGCCCGTATTCGCCCATGTGGGTAGGATGGAAAAGCTACTTAAATCTGTCATTAACTCCCCTTTATTTCAGATACGCGCTGTGGGTGGAGCAACCCTAAAATGTGGGTGTTCCGCTGTCAAATCTGGCCTTCCCTGTATTCTCCCATTGATTGAACTACATTTTCCCTTATGCGCTTCTGAAGCTGTATGAAATCAAGCGCCCCAGAAGGGTCAAACATATTCCACTTGAAGTTTGGATGCAATTACAATTACACCACAAGTATTAATAAAATTGTAAAAAAAAAAAAAAGGCTTCCAGAAAAATATGAAATGTTTGTATCCTTCTCCAGTTTGAAATGGAAAATGTACAAGTTTTTGTTGAGGTTGTTATAAAATTTCTAAAGTCACCGTCGTTCCTTACCTTTATGCCTTCACACTCCTCTCTGAGCACGTCCACTGAAGAGCGCATGGATGGCGCTTCTTCTTTCAGTGACATTAATTTAAGCAGAGGCATCGGCTGCCCACCTCTATTTTCTTGTGCGTGCCTGTGGTATACATATAATTTGTTTTTGTTCCACACAGGTCCATACGTTGCTCCACTTATGCTTCAGTGCAGTGGCTGTACATGTACACCTCCCCACTGCAGCGACATCCTGAGCAATTTTTGCCCAGCTAGTAGCCTTGTGGCAAGAGTTATCCTTCAGCTTTCCTTGACCAAATAAAACTCCATGGCACCTTTTGATTCACTGCACCAGCACCTCTACCTCTTCATCCTCAAAATTCAACTTTTGTTTACAAATCATTACTTTCATATTCCTTTGACAAATTTGAGTGCTTTTATACTTAAGTCAGACTGTATTTTGGCCAATAGCAAATCATTGCCAAAATCTTAATCAGTTTAATTTAATCTATAATGTAGTATGTGTGGTCATACTTACGTATTAGTTATTTATTTGTTTGTTTGTTTGTTTATCAGGGTAAGGCAATTGAGAAAAAATTCTCTTTTACAATGCCGACCTTGCAGCAAACGACATTAATTTGTGATGGTGAAACTAATTGATTTCAATAATCTAAAGCACAAGAAATAAAAAAATTTTGATGGACCTCCAAACATGCATTTAGTCATAAGCACAGTGTTCTGATTAAATTTCTTTTTTTAGATTTATTTCAGCTGTAACAGCGGCGACCACATCTGCTTCACAGTTCAGAGGTCGTAGTTTCAAAGCAGGGCTACGACCTTTCCGTGTGGAGTTTGCTTGTTCTCCCCCTACGTGGGTGCATTTAATGCGGGTACTCGTCCCCATTCCAAAAACATGAATGGAACGTTAATGGAAGACTTAAATTATCCATACTCCGCCTCCCGCTTATTTCCTCACTCTCCCGAGTGAGGATAAGCGGTACAGAGAATGGATGGACAGAAGGATTTATTTTATTGAGATTAAATAAAATGTGTACTTCTTCAAGGTGTAAGCCTTTTTAAATCCGTTGTCATTCTAGAGCGAACACAGAGTGACAATAAGGCAAGGCGGTAAAGAGATGTGCATTTAAATGGAAAACAGAGACGAGAGTACAGTTTAATTTTAAAGGCTGGATGTCGCTCATAACACTTAAGAGATGCCAGTGGCTTCTTGATTTTGCACTCAAAGAAGTCCATGCAGTGTGATCAAAGAAAAATCCTCTGGCACAGAATAGTAAGCAAATGAAGTTGCACGGTTGAACGATGAACGCAAGTGAAAAAAGCTAGTGCTATATACTGTAGAAGCGTCATTATGCAGTAATTGTTTTTGTTTGTCCATCCATATGCTAAAAGGTGACTTCCTGGTTTTAAGATGATGACCTAAGAGGACAGGACTGTACAATTTTTACCCTCTCTCAAATTGCCTGCCGGTGCAAACCAGGAAATGGGCATCAGTATCTTTCACACAGAACAGCAAAGCAGCTTTGACAGATTTTGTGAAATGGGCTTTTCATTTTGGGACAAGTTGAACAGTTTTAATGTGAATGAAACAGCAAAAAGTTAAAAGTTAAAAAAAAAAAGATCGTAATTTGCAGCAGGTTTTCTCTCATCTCTCCTTTGCCATTTTGCATTTGGAAGCGTTATTAATGGTAGGATAGTCCTAGAAATGGGCGATGACGTACACAAGCAAGGAGGTCTACAGAGAGCACAACCTTCACCATGTTTCTTTTGATGTTTGTTTTAAATTATTTGGACTTATTTTTCCTTTAAAATTCCCACACTTGTGTTGTCCATGTGTCCGTAGCATGAGATACTGGATATAATACAAATGTGTAGGGGTGTGCGGAAACAGGTTCTTTCACGTTCTTCACGTACAGTACACTGGGTCCATATTTCTTTAAGACTCTGGGAAATGTTTTTATTTTTTTTGGGGTCTAATGAACATTAAACGTTCCAAGTATATTACATTCATACAAATCCCTGTCTTTTCACAAATAATTGAAATTTGTACAGAAACACCAAAGTTTGAAAAAGTCATTCATATCAACTTTAACAATATTTACAAGGTCCCTACAAGAAAATCATTCAATTTACAGTTTGTCCATGTTCTTTCACGATGAAAATAAATAACAAGCTCTTGAGAAATGAACTGATTTGCACTGTCCCCACCTTCATGTAGGCCCAACATTTCATCCTGTGAGTAAAAAAAAAAAAAAAAAAAAAAACCAAATGAGAGCCTTGAGAGTTTTAAATGTACATGAGGCCAAAGGATGGACAGCCGCACAGAAGGCTCCAATGTTACCATGGCAACAATGTTGTATGCCAAAGAGTATGCCTATTGAGGCCTGAAGGACATTAACAACCTTAATGGTCAGTTATTTGAGTCGTCTTTCCTTTGTATGTTGTTCACAAGATGAATCACTTCAACTCTGATTTTATCTAATTTACAACAAATGCTTTCATTTTCATCATTGCTTGTACTGATTCTGTTTGACACATTATGCACTCTAGCTGCATTTGGGTTAAAAGTATGGGGGATAAAATAGAAATGGGATTATAAAAACTCATTATTACTTGTTTTATTCAAATAAAGGTCTCAGTCACAAATGAGAGGCCCACAAACTGCTTATGACTTACTGGCATTGGCCAGTTTCAAGCAATAGTTGTCCTAAACCTTTTTTCCTGGTATTTCAAATAAGTTGAAGTTCATGTGAGCATTGCTATTGTTTCCCTCCACTGAGCTCAAATGGATCAACAGTATGTCTGAGGTTCTCCGTTTTCTCCAAACCAAGGCTGCATTATGTGCAGTTCAAAGTTCCCAACATCTGGCAAGAGGCTTTGCCAGTTTTGTACTTTGTCCTTCTGTTGTATTTTTTCTTGTTGAACCAAAGCCTATACGTCTTAATGTTGGATCTTCTTGTTGGCACACTGCCCAGTCTTTGACTCCTTATGATCCTTGCCAAGTTCTGTGGCAGCTATTTCTCTCAACAAGGACTCTTCCCCAATGCTTGGTGACAGGGCATCCAACTTCATATTTACTAATATTTTGCTAGCAAACCGTGTCCCACGCTGTTGGTTGGGACTGTTGGCTCTGTATATTCCGGTATGAATATGTAAACTAGGTCAAGGATGGTGATCCCATCCTACTCAGTGATGGTGTGAATGTGAATGGTCGTTTGTTATGTGTATGTGAGCTAAAGTTTCTCAACTTTTTCTGCTGTCAAATAATATACTATGCAGTGGTGCACACAGTAACATGCACTGTTTTCAGGAATATAAATGTAATATGCGTATGAAATGTTGTTTTCAAATGAATTGTCACACAAGTCCCTCTTAGAGGATTTGACGACCATTGTGGGCCAGGGTGCAATTTCTCATTCTTATACATTCATGTAAATCAACATCCAATAGCTGGAATAGGCCAGCTGAGGTAATGGTAAGAAACAATATAGGCATATAGCCATAATTTCACATCCTAAACTCCAAATTTCATTGCAAGCAAAAAATTGCAATCCCCTAAAAATAGTGAGGACAAACCAGAGTTCATAAAAAATAACATCACAGCAATACAGATATTATCATAATAGGTGAACAATATAGTGGATGATACTGTTGATCGGGTGCTCAGTTGAACAATTTGTATTTGTGTCCACTTATATTTATATACTGTAGCTAATCTCTTTGTACTGATATGTGTTCGGACTGGAAAAAAGTGATACTTTACATATCCTGAGTGAACTGCAATTTTGTTGTTCTTTTTTGGGCTACAAGTGTAATAAAAATGAGAAGAAACATATCTTCATGCATGACAGCAATAATGCAATGCATGTATTGAAACTGCTGTGGCTTTATCAATCGCTTCATCTATGAGATGAAGGTGACTTGTATTGATTGGGATTCTGCAGCTAGAGCTTTGGAGAACTCAGCTGGTGGCAAGATACACACTAGGAGATAGTTGCAGGCAGGGGGTCTATTAATGCTTTTGGGCACCTGGCTTGACAACTCCTTACTCATCTTGGCCCCACAGGGAAGCGTATTCTTGCTCCAGCACTGTTGCAGTGGTCTTTACCAGTGTTTCCAAACATACCACCTGGATGTAAGCTTGGATATTTTGTTGTTGAAACATTATTTTCCATTTAGGATTTCATTTCGGGCAATACTAGTATTTTCTTCCTTCTTAATGCTGACCACAGATAATGTTGGCACTTGGCCTCTGAATCTTAATTTAACCATCGTGCGAGCAATCAAGGCGATGTGTGTGAATGCGTGTGTGGGTGTGCACATGCACAAAGCAATAATCACAAGAGCATCACACATATTGTTCTGAGAGACTGTTGATCACTGTGAAGCAGCTTAAACCAATAATTATGTCTATTTGGTGGCCATTTCTTGCTGCCGTGGACCAGGAACAACCATGCTAGCTCTAGTAAAAGTGTCTTTGTTGCTCTAGTTGGGATTTAATAATATGAAAGTAAATTTCCTTGGCTTATTTAGTTAGGATTGTTTCAGGAATACCAAATACCAGGCGAATTAGTTACCACATAAATTACAGTATGTCCAGCCACTATATATGTAGGTGTTTGTCTGTGAAGCATTATTTTAAACAGTTTTTTCACAGTTACCTTGAAAAAGTAACTTAGTTAATTTATTGATTACTTGAGCTTAAAAGTAACTTAGTTACTTTACTGAGAGCTTAATTTCAAAAGTAACTAAATTAGAAAAAAGTTACTTTTTAGTTACTTTCAGCAGCTACCAAGGGGCAGGAATATCACTTATCCACAGTACAAAAAAAAGCATTAGCTTAACTGTACCCATTACTTGGTAACGTATGCCACACAAGTTACAGAATGATGACATCAACATGAACCAATAACTTAAATATTAGTGTAGTTGAAGCCACATTAAATCAGCAACTTAGTGCAGACTTGACATAGCAACACAGGACAGTAAGTACCTAAGCGAAAACAAGCACACCATTCTCAGTACACTGCCGATTGTGGTCCATGAAAGCAACAGTGTGTGTATGTGTGTGTGTGTGTGTGTGTGTGGCTTTGTGTGTGAGTGTACGTAAACGTGAAAGTGAGAATAATTTTTTTTCCTACTACGTGACGTCAGCCGTGCAAGCGCATTCAACCAGCTCACAGTCTGGACTCCAGACGAAGTTGATAGCGCTCACTTTTTATTGAAAATATTCAAGCCATCCATTTTCTGTACCGCTTATCCTCACTACGGTCACGGCATTGTAAATATTATTTAAGCTAAGTCTTGTAAGTCCTTCAGTGAGTCAGTCCTTACCCTCCGTGACCGATTTATGACCACACACTTCGGTATGAATAATGAACCCACATTGCATTGTGCGTTTAACACCCAAGTAAAACTGTATTTTTAATGTGTAAATAAAAGAGTAACAACAATCAAATAATTTTTTTTACTGAGGAAAATAGCAAAAATAGTGTGGCGACAGTGAACTCGTGCATTTCTTTGCACTTTTATGGTACTGCACCATCACTGTGCATTGAGTCGCTTTCTTCTATTTGTTGACAAAAAAAGTGGTCTCAGTTAAATGCTTCTGCACAGCTGGACTATTTGTTTGAATCACCACCTTCAATTTAGCATTCGTGAGAGACAATGATGTAAAAGTAACTATTGTTGGTTTGAAGAAGTAATTTTCGACGCCAACTTTCCGCCACTTTTCCTTCGAATGTGACATGCCTGTTTATCTGAAGCGTCTTTCCATATGCACTGTAAACAGCAGCGTTGCAAAACGTCACTAAGTGCTTATCCTAAAAGAGGTCAGACAAAATAAGATACATTAAAATACACCAATTACTTTACAGCCAGCACGGTGGGCGACTGGTTAGCACGTCAGCCTCACAGTTCTGAGAACTGGGGTTCAATCCCCGGTCCCGCCTGTGTGGAGTTTGCATGTTCTCACCGTGCTGGGTGGGTTTTCTACGGGCTATCCGGTTTCCTCCCACATCCCAAAAACATGCACGCTGGGTTAACTGAGTACTCAAAATTGTCCGTAGGTGTGAATGTGAGTGCAAATGGCTGTTTGTTTCTATGTGCCCTGCGATTGGCTGGTGACCGGTTCAGGGTGTACCCCGCCTCTCGCCCGAAGATCGCTGGGATAGTCTCCAGCAGCCCGCGACCCGCTTGAGGAGAAGCGGTAAATAAAATGGATGGATGGATATATATATGAGGAAAAAAGAGATGTTTTGCCCTTTATGAGACAGATAGTTTGATTGTGACGTACGTTCACCTTTGACGAATTTATTTCTTAAATCAATTACGTTTTATTTTTGACCAGCTTGTTCAACCGAATTCTAGCGGGTGAGAAGATGCCTGAGGAATGGAGGAAAAGTGTACTGGTGCCCATTTTTAAGAACAAAGGTGATGTGCAAAGCTGTGGCAACAATAGAGTTGCCACAATAGAAAGTTGATGAGCCACACAATGAAGTTAGGGGAAAGAGTAGTAGAGGCTAGACTCAGGACAGAAGTGAGTATTTGCGAGCAACAGTATGGTTTCATGCCTAGAAAGAGTACCACAAATGCATTATTTGCCTTGGATGTTGATGGAAAAGTACAGAGAAGGTCAGAAGGAGCTACATTGTGTCTTTGTAGATCTAGAGAAAGCCTATGACAGAGTACCCAGAGAGGAACTGTGGTACTGCATGCGGAAGTCTGGAGTGGCAGAGAAGTATGTTAGAATAATACAGGACATGTACGAGGGCAGCAGAACAGCGGTGAGGTGTGCTGTAGGTCTGACAGACGAATTTAAGGTGGACGTGGGACTGCATCAGGGATCAGCCCTGAGCCCCTTCCTTTTTTGCAGTGGTGATGGATAGGCTGACAGATAAGGTTAGACTGGAATCCCCGTGGACCATGATGTTTGCAGATGACATTGTGAGCTGCAGTAAAAGCAGGGAGCAGCTGGAGGAACAGTTAGAAAGATGGAGGCATACACTGGAAAGAAGAGGAATGAAGCCGAAGTAAAACAGAATATATGTGCATGAATGAGAGGAGTGGTGGGGGAAGAGTGAGGCTACAGGGAGAAGAGATAGCAAGGGTGGAGGACTTTCAATACTTGGGGTCAACCATCCAGAGCAATGGTGAATGTGGTCAGGAAATGAAGAATCGGGTCCAAGCAGGTTGGAACGGGTGGAGGAAGCTGTCAGGTGTGTTATGTGACAGAAAAGTCTCTGCTAGGATGAAGGGCAAAGTTTATAAAACAGTGGTGAGGCCAGCCATGATGTACGGATTAGAGACAGTGGCACTGAAGAGACAACAGGAAGAAGAGTTGGAGGTGGCAGAAATGAAGATGTTGAGGTTCACTCTCGGAGTGACCAGGTTGGATAAAATTAGAAATGAGCTCATCAGAGTGACAGCCGAGGTTCGATGTTTTGGAGACAAAGTTAGAGAGAGCAGACTTCAATGGTTTGGACACGTCCAGAGGAGAAATAGTGAGTATATTGGTAGAAGGATGATGAAGATGGAGCTGCCAGGCAAGAGAGCTAGAGGAAGACCAAAGAGAAGGTTGATGGATGTCGTGAGGGAAGACATGATGGCAGTTGGTGTTCGAGAGGAGGATGCAGGACATAGGTTTACATGGAAAAGGATGACGCGCTGTGGCGACCCCAAACGGGACAAGCCGAAAGGAAAAGAAGAAGAAGAAGAAGCATGTTTTATTCAACACCAATATAACAATCGATTTTGCAATATAATTAAACGCATCATCTGCTCATCTTGGTCCATTTGTTCTAGCAGGCACTATTCCACGGTCGCCATTGTTGTTGCTTTGTTCCTTGTTCCGGGAAGTAAAAACGGTTACCGGAATTGGCCATAAAATGCAGAGGAAACTCCACCCTGTGGTGTCCTAGCCAATATCAGCCGTAGCGACACCCCCGACTTGGAGGAGAACTGCAGCACATTTTCAAAACAGCGCGCGTGGGTTGCGCTCGAGTATAAAGGCAAACTGTGCATGGGATAGCTGCAGTGACGTCAGCACGTCGCTGCCCAAGCGAGTATAAATAAACCGCAGAAATCTGTTCAAGGCTGGAGTTCCGCCTCCACATCCTCGATCATCCAATCACAAATCTAGTAGTGTTTGTGATTGACGTCATAAGAAAAGTCCATAAGTTGAGTTGAGTTGACCCCTCCTTGAGCCGTCACCTTATCGTGGTGGAGGGGTTTGTGTGTCCCAATGATCCTAGGAGCTAAGTTGTCTGGGGCTTTATGCCCCTGGCAGGGTCACCCATGGCAAACAGGTCCTAGGTGCGGGACCAGACAATGCACGGCTCCAAAAACCCCTATGATAAGTACAATAAATGGTTTCAGGTTTCCCTTCCCGGGTCACCGGGGCCCCCCTCTGGAGCCAGGCCCACAGGTGGGGCTCGAAGGCGAACGCCTGGTAGCCGGGCCTGCACCCATGGGGCCCGGCCGGGCACAGCCCGAATGGGTAACGTGGGTCCCCCTTCCCATGGGCTCACCACCTGTGGGAGGGGCTATAGGGTTCGGGTGCAGTGTGAGCTGGGTGGTGGGCGAAGGCGGGGACCTTGGCGATCCGATCCCCGGCTACAGAAGCTGGCTCTAGGGACCTGGAATGTCACCTCTCTGGCAGGGAAGGAGCCCGAGCTGGTGCGTGAGGTCGAGAAGTTCCGAGTAGATATAGTCGGACTTGCCTCCACGCACAGCTTGGGCTCTGGTACCAGTCCTCTCGAGAGGGGTTGGACTCTCTTCCACTCTGGAGTTGCCCATGGTGAGAGGCGGCGAGCAGGTGTGGGTATACTTTTTGCTCCCCGGCTCGGCGGCTGTACGTTGGGGTTCACCCCGGTGGACGAGAGGGTAGCCTCCCTCCGCCTTCGGGTGGGGTGACGGGTCCTGACTGTTGTTTGTGCCAATGCACCAAACAGCAGTTCAGAGTACCCACTCTTTTTGGATTCCTTGGAGAGGGTGCTGGAGAGCGCTGCCACTGGGGACTCCATCGTTCTGCTGGGGGACTTCAATGCTTACGTGGGCAATGACAGTGAGACCTGGAAGGGCGTGATTGGGAGGAACGGCCCCCCTGATCTGTTATTGGACTTATGTGCTCATCATGGATTGTCCATAACGAACACCATGTTCAAGAATAAGGGTGTCCACACATGCACTTGGCACCAGGACACCCTAGGTCGCAGTTCGATGATCGACTTTGTGGTCGTGTCATCGGACTTGCGGCCGCATGTCTTGGACACTCGGGTAAAGAGAGGGACGGACCTGTCAACTGATCACCAACTGGTGGTGAGTAGGGTCCGATGGTGGGTGAAGATGCCGGTCCGACGTGGCAGGCCCAAACGTATTGTGAGGGTCTGCTGGGAATCCCCTGTCAGAAGGAGTTTCAACTCCCACCTCCGACAGAACTTTGCTTATGTTCCGGGGGAGGCGGGGGACATCGAGTCCGAGTGGACCATGTTCGGTGAGGCCATGGAAAAAGAGGGTGCATGGGAGTTCGCCCAACCAGTCTACATGTCTTTTGTGGACTTGGAGAAGGCGTTCGACCGTGTCCCTCAGGGGGTTCTGTGGGGGGTGCTTCGGGAGTATGACCGGAGTCAGAGTTTGGTCCGGATATCCGGCAGTAAGTCGGACTCGTTTCCGGTGAAGGTTGGACTCCGCCAAGGCTGCCCTTTGTCTGTTCTGTTCATAACTTTTATGGACAGAATTTCTCGGCGCAGCCGAGGCGTAGAGGGGGTCTGGTTTGGTGGCCTCAGTATTGCATCTCTGCTTTTTGCTGATGATGTGGTTCTGTTGGCTTCATCGAGCCGTGACCTCCAACTTTCACTGGAGCAGTTCGCAGCCGAGTGTGAAGCGGCTGTGATGAGAATCAGCACCTCCAAATCTGAGACCATGGTCCTCAGTCGGAAAAGGGTGGCGTGCCGTCTCCAGGTCGGGGATGAGATCCTCCCCCAAGTGGAGGAGTTAAAGTATCTTGGGGTCTTGTTCACGAGTGAGGGAAGAATGGAACGGGAGATTGGCAGGCGGATCGGTGCAGCGTCTGCAGTGATGCGGACTTTGTATCAATCCGTTGTGGTAAAGAAGGAGCTAAGACGAAAGGTGAAGCTCTCGATTTACCGGTCGATCTACGTTCCTACCATAACCTACCATAGGTTATGGTAGGAACGAGCTGTGGGTCGTGACCGAAAGAACAAGATCCAGGATACAAGCGCAGGGTATCCGGGCTCTCCCTTAGAGATAGGGTGAGAAGCTCGGTCATCCGGGAGGATCTCAGAGTAGAGCTGCTGCTCCTTCACATCGAGAGGAGCCAGATGAGGTGGCTGGGGCATCTGATTCGGATGCCTCCCGGACGCCTCGACGGTGAGGTGTTCCGGGCACATCCCACTGGGAGGAGACCCCGGGGACGACCCAGGACACGCTGGAGAGACTACGTCCTTCGGCTGGCCTGGGAACGCCTCGGGATCCCCCCGGAAGAGCTGGATGAAGTCGCTGGGGAGAGGGAAGTCTGGGCGTCCCTGCTAAAGCTACTGCCCCCGTGACCCGACCTCGGATAAGTGGTAGAAAATGGATGGATGGCTGGATGGAAGTTGAGTTGATAGTTGAAGCTGTGTGTGTGTGTATGTGCATGTGTGTGTGTGTATGTGTGTGCGTGCATGCATGCGTGTGTGTCTGTGTGTGTGTGTGTGACTTAGTGGGGAGGACGATGTCAGACATGATTAAAAATTCATTTCCCAGGCACACTTTACAAGAAAACAACGATGCAACTATGTTGGTTGACCTCGCCTCACAAAGGCGAGTGACTTTGTGAGGCGAGGTCAATCATCATAGCTGCTGTCTGAGTTGTTTCAACCCGGAAAATGATTTTTAGGACACTTTTAGAGCAGCATGTACAGGACACAGACAGGCAGGAGGTCTCTGTGTCTGTAGCAGCATCTCCGGTGAGTACGATGTATTTGAAAGTTTTTGTTTTTGTCATGTTAAGACAAAGTAGACACGTTGATTGTGAACTGCTGTATTGTCATGTATACACTACTACCCTATAGAGGATTGGAGTTGTTCAGAGGTGATGTATTGGAAGATAAAGGTAACTTTGTTTCTTACTTTAGTAATAATGGTATTCATCCTCAAATACATGAAATTTCTCTCTCTCTCTCTCTCTCCCTCCCTCTCTCTCTCTCTCTCTCTCTCTCTCTCTCTTCTTTAATGTCATGCATAGTTATATAGCGTGCCATTAAGAGGTGGATTAGATCACTGAAGTCCCAAATTCCGAAACTAACTGCCCATCACTGATTACATGGATTACACTGACGACGCACATGTCAGAGCTCGGCTTAGTTGGATGCTAAAATGGAGGAGTTGGATGAAACAGCGTTGCTAGTACTGATGGGAGGAAAATTCCATTTAAAAAATTACCCGATGGATAATTGTGGTTGTGTGCAATTATTTTGAGCTCCTCGCCCATGGCGACAGCCATGACGCAAAGCTGAGGGTAGGGAGGGAGACAAGGTGTCAGCGCATTCCATGTTTGTGATGGCAGAAAAAGCAAAACAACAAGGATTCATGCACATTGTGCTGCAAATGGTTGGACACGACGCTGTACAATCACAATGGGAGAACTTCACAGGTAAAATTTGTATTATTTTTCATCCATCCATCCAGCCATCCATCCATTTTCTTCCACTTATCTCAGGTCGAGTCGCGGGGCAGTAGCTTTATCAGGGAAGCCCAGACTTCCCTCTTCCCAGCCACTTCCTCCAGCTCTTCTGAGGGGATCCTGAGGCTTTACTTTTTACTATCTCTAAGAGACACCCTGCGGAGGAAACTCATTTTGGCCGCTTGTATCCGGGATCCTGTTCTTTCGGCTTAGCTCCTTCTTCACCACGGACCAATACAAAGTGTGCATCACTGCCGATGCTGCACCGATCCGCCTGTCGATCTCCCGTTCCATTCTTCCCTCACTCGTGAACAAGACCCCAAGATATATTTGAACTCCTCCACTTGGGGCAGGATCTCATCCCCAACCTGGAGAGGGCATACCACCCATGGTCTCAGATTTTGAGGTGCTGATTATCATCCCAGCCGCTTCACACTTGGCTGCAAACTGCTCCAGTAAGAGTTGGAGATCACGGCTTGATGAAGCCAACAGAACCACATCATCTGCGAAAAGCAAAGTTGCAATACTGAGGCCACCAAACTGGACCCCCACCAGGCCTCGGCAGAGCCTAGAAATTCTGTCCATAAAAGTTGAACAGAACAGAACAGAATAGGTGAGAAAGGGCAGCCTTGTTCCAACCCTCACCAGAAACGAGTCCGACATCATCCCGAAGCACTCCCCACAGGACTCCCCGAGGGACATGGTCGAACGCCTTCTCCAAGTCCACAAAACACATGTAGACTTGTTGGACGAACTCCCATGCACCCACAAGGACCCTTCTGAGGGTGTAGAGCTGGTCCACTGTCCCGAGTCGATGTCAGCAGCGCCTTATCCACACTATACACTGTGTTGATGGTGCACTGCTTCACCCTCCTAAGATGCCGGATGGTGGAACAGAATTTCCTCAAAGCCATCCGGAAGTCGTTCGCCATGACCTCACCGAACTCATCCCATGTCCGAGTTTCTGCCTCAGCGACTACCAAAGCTGCATTCCACTTGGCCAGCCGGTACCCATCAGCTGCATCAGGAGTCCCACAGTCTCCTTCTTCAGCTTGACGGCATCCCTCACCGATGGTGTCCACCAACGGGTTCGGGGATTGCCGCCACGACAGGCACTGACTACCTTAGAGCCACAGCTCCGGTCGGCCGCCTCGGCAATGGAGGCGCGGAACATGGCCCACTCGGACTCAATGTCCGAGTGGGCCAACTTCGTGGGTGAAGTTCTGCCGGAGGTGGGAGTTGAAACTCCTTTTGACAGGGGATTCTGACAGATGTTTCCAGCAGAGCCTCACAATATGCTTGGTCATGCCAGGTCGGACTGGCATCTTCCCACACCATCAGAGCCAACTCACCACCAGGTGGAGATCAGTTGACACCTCCACCCCTCTCTTCGCCCGAGTGTCCAAGGCATGCAGCCGCAAGTCTGATAACACAACCACAAAGTCGATCATCGAACTGCGACCTCGGGTGTCCTGGTGCCAAGTGCACGTGTGGACACCCTTATGCTTGAACATGGTGTTCGTTATGGACAATCCGTGGTGAGCACAGAAGTCCAATATCAGAACACCACTCGGGTTATGATCGGGGGGGAGGGGTGGGGGCGTTCCTCGCAATCACGCCGTTCCAGGTCTCACTGTCATTGCCAACGTGAGCAGAACGATCGAGTCCCCAGCGGTAGCGCTCTGCAACACTCCTCCAAGGACTCCAAAAAGGGTGGGTACTCTGAACTGCTGTTTGGTGCATAGACACGAATAACAGTCAGGACCCGGCCCCCCACCCGAAGGCGGAGGGAGGCTACGCTCTCGCCCACCGGGGTGAACCCCAATATACAGGTGCCGAGCCGGGGGGCAATAAATATACCCACACCTGCTGAGTGCCTCTCACCGTGGGCAACTCCAGATTGGAAGAGAGTCCAACCCCTCTCAATAGGACTGGTACCAGAGCCTAAGCCGTGTGTGGAGGCGAGCCCAACGATATCTAGTCGGAACTTCTCGACCTCACACACCAGTTTGAACTCCTTCCCTGCAAGGGAGGTGACATTCCACGTCCCTAGAGCCATGTTCTGCAATGGGGATCGGATCGCCAATGTCCCTGTCTTTGGCCAAAGCCCAGCTCACACTGCACCCGACCCCTTTGGCCCCTCCCACAGGTGGTGAGCCCATGGGAAGGTGGACCCACGTTACCCTTACGGTCTGGGCCCAGCCGGGCCCCATGGGTGCAGGCCTGGCTACCAGGCGCTCGCCTTCGAGCCCCCTCCCGGCCTGGCTCCAGAGGGGGGCCCCGGTGACCCGGGTCCGTCCGAGGGAAACCTATATCCATTTATTTTGTTCGTCATCTGGGTTTTTGGAGCCGTGCTTTGTCTGGTCCCTTACCGTGGACCTGTTCGCTATGGGTGACCCTACCAGGCGCGTGAAGCCCCAGACAATTGAGCTCCTAAGATTATTGGGACACACATACCCTCCACCACTATAAGGTGGCAGCTCAATGAGGGGCAAATTTCTCATTTTCACAATTTTCTCTTTTTTCAAATGTCCTTTATTAGTAGCACATTCTTTGACTTTGATAAGCGTAAACCTCATGAAAATTGGTTGCGAAATGAGCAAGTTATGACTTCTTTTCACTGTACTGTACATGCATTGCATTTCATGTGAACATAGCCCCACCTACTGCCCGCTGTAGGCACGTCGCTTAGCCATATTCTTACTACTGCGCTCTGGTGTATCAAGTAAGTCTGTTCATATCTGCAGTGCAAAACAATACAAGAAATTGTGAAACAATTTTACATTTCAGAAAACAAATTAACAAAAGCTGAAACACTTTTACGCTTCACAAAACAAATTTACAAAAAATGAAACACTTACATTTCAGAAAACAAAATTAACAAAACATGAAACAAATGAACAAAAGAAACAAATTACAATTGCCACAAACCGGAAAGGGATTCCCACATGCATTCTTAGGAATCCCACAAATTAAGGCGGGGAAGCTGTCCCCGCTTCAACGTGATTGGCTCCTGCATCGCAGGGAGGGTAGGCTATGCAGATGTTCTGAGATGTCTATCCCAAATATGTATCACAGTTGTACAAAATAAAATAAAAATCTAATTAGTTTGTTCTGGTTACCACCATGAAATGTGATTTGAATCATAAGCAGTTGATTTGCCAAAACTAAAGTATAAACATTCTATATGCTTGAACTTGAAAAGGTTTGTAAAGAGAGTACCAAGTTGAGGTTATTTTATATTAATATATGATTTTAAACCCATTTCATCAAATTTGTAGACAGGATTCAAGCTGATGGGTGTGGTCTTCGGCATCCCTCTTCGACACGCCCCAAGGGTACTTAACCCTGGCGCTCGTTTGTTTTCTCTTGTGTTTTTTCTCTCCTCTTGTCTTGCTGGCAGCTCGCTAGCCGGGGTGGCCGTGGGCCACCCCTCCCCCTTTTGCCCCTTCTTTGTTCGGGAACACGGTTCAGTAACTGCTGGCCTTGGAGATGGAGATCTGGCTCCCTAGCCTCCGTGGAATCCCGCTGCTCAGCCTCCCGAACAGTTGCTGTTTGGCTTCCAGCCAAGCGTGAGTCCTTGCGAGCGGATGCCGGAAAGCAGGCGGGGAGAGAGACGGTCCTATTCTCCCAAGGCATGACACACAACAATTTTTTTCTTCTGCCTCTTTCGCTTTCATTTCATTTTTGTGTGTCTTTTTCTTCTTCAACCAAATATGTCTCCTTGCTTCTGAGATGTGCCCAGTGAGCGAGACCACCCCCCAGTTTGGGTCGTGAGTAGACGCGGCAAAACTTTTGCCAGACTGTACAATATTAGTGCCTAATAATTTTGGGGAAATTACTAGCTTCAGACAAAATCTCCACTTTTGTCCTCGCTCTCGCACTGGACGCAGTAAACGCTCACGTTTCAAACTTTAGTCCAACACACGATGTTCTATTTCCCTTTTTGTACACCTATTTTCCTTCTTTTTATCATCCATCCATCCATCCATCCATCCATTTTCTGAGACGCATATCCTCACAAGGGTCTTGGGCTGCTGCAGCCTATCCCAGCTATCATCGGGCAGGAGGAGGGGTACACCCTGAACTGGTTGCCAGCCAATCGCAGCCTTTTTATCATCCATCCATCCATCCATTTTCTGAGCCGCTTCTCCTCACTAGGGTCGCGGGCGTGCTGGAGCCTATCCCAGCTGTCATCGGGCAGGAGGCGGGGTACACCCTGAACTGGTTGTCAGCCAATCCCAAGGCACATACAAACAAACAACCATTCGCACTCACATTCACACCTATGGGCAATTTAGAGTCTCCAATTAATGCATGTTTTTGGGATGTGGGAGGAAACCGGAGTGCCTGGAGAAAACCCACGCAGGCACGGGGAGAACATGCAAACTCCACACAGGCGGGACCGGGGATTGAACCCGGGTCCTCAGAACTGTGAGGCTGACGCTCTAACCAGTCGCCCACCGTGCCGCCCTTTTTATCATTATTAGTGTTATTTTCTTTCTTTAGTTAGACCCCTCTGTGTGTTTCCTCTCGATCCCTTGTAGATGTCATTAAATATACTCTAAAATTCCACTCTTGGTTTTATTTTGTGTGTGTTCTGAGTTTAAGTAAACCTCTAGAACTAAAACATTCATTAACTGGAGCAACCTTCAGATTACGAGACAGATAAAAAGGTTTGTAGTCACTTTCCTTACATTTTATACCTATAAAAAGTGACGTGGTTCCCCTTTACGAGACATACTAGTTTGATTTTAACAATGAAACTTAAAAATACAGTAAACCAGAAGTAACGCAAGCGTCGATTCCGGCTTATTCTTTGCTCCTAAATTAATGACATTTTTATTTGACTAATATACGTTACATAAGGAAACAACTATTTGCACTTTCATTGACACCTACGGACAATTTTGAGTTTTCAATTAACCTACTAAGCATATTTTTGGTATGTGGGGAAACCGGATTGCCCGGAGAAAACCCCCGCAGGCACGGGGAGAACATGCAAACTCCACACAGGTGACGCCGTATTTGAACCCGGGTTCTCAGAACTGTGAGGCAGATTTGCCAACCAGTCATACACCGTGCCGCCCCTCAAAGTACTAATAAAATGTCTCCAAATGTGTTTGTGATTTGACAGTTACCATAATCTATGTCCAAGAGTCCATTTCCTCAAATAAAAGGATTTTTATTCATCATTTGGCACTATAGACACACTCTGACGTCAAGTGCTTTTATTTTGGTACTTCCAGTCATCAGCAGTTTGAATTTGCATATTGAATAAATATTTAGTTTCACACGAAACATTTATTTAGACTTAATACATATTTATCTTCAAGATTTATATTTATATTTAAGATGTAGCGGTATATTTATATTTAAGATTTAATAATTCAATTTACTATTTATATTTATACTTAACATTTGGATTTAACATGTTTGTAAAATATTTAGTATTTATATTTAACTATGTAATATGCAGTATATCTAGGTTTGCCAAATATTGTAATAAATGTGCAAAAAAGTGACTCTCAAAATTTACATCAGTTTTTTAAATTATTATTCTTATTTTTAAACTAAATGTGACAACATTTTCAGTGTGAGCCGCTTTAGAAACGGCACCCAGTACTACAGTTACGAAGTACATTCATTTAAAGAACCTAAATGATAATTATTTCATGATGCCAAGCTTTATCATACATCAAGCATTTGTGATCTTTTTGTAATTACATGTTGTATGATGTTAGGAATATTTTACAATTTGACAGTTTCCATCACACACAAAAATATAAAGACCTTATCCTTTTGTCAGTGATATCAATCAAAATCCATGGCTCCAAAAAAAAAAAATATGCTTATGAATATATATTCCCATCCCTCTATATATGTGTCTTAATGATGTGTGACAGTGGTGGTGCTGTTATTGATGCAGCCTGGAAACATAATGAAAGTGAGAGCAACCCTTAACAATAGGTGACAGATGAATACTGAAAAGATCCACACATGCTGACACTTTAAAGTTCCCTCTCCACTGTGAGGTTCATGTCATTAGTAAGGTGAAAATAAGTTTTGATACTTTGAGCCATATTGTAGTTATTTGTATTTTCCTTTACGTGTCATGCCTTTGACATTGTCCCTTGCCCCAGGATATATGTAGGTTTAATTTGAAATAGTGTCCCATCCTAAGTTGATGAGGTTTGTTGAAGTTACTTATTTACAGAATGAACTTCACCCATTTCTAATTTCACTCCAGGTGAGAGCAATTGAAATTCTGGACACCTCCAAGCTCTGGTCATTGTTAATTAAGGCAGCTGTGTTCTGACTTATTGACCCCCGTAGCTCAAGGGATTTTGATGGGTTATGGAAGAGCTCATGGAATCTGGCCTGTGGCCCACGTTTTTTTCCATTTTGGGCATCTGCACTGTTTGATGCATGACAATTTAAATCCTCTCATCTAATTAAATGTGATATGCACTTGTGCTAAATGACTTTTTGCACTGGGAAAGATATCAGCTGTCTCTCACACACAAGGTGACATTCCACATTTCTATTATGCAGGATTATAACAGGTAGGTAGGACTCGGAGGAAAGTGTATGGAGAAGGTCGCAACCATGCTGGAAGTCCATCTTTTTTATTTCTGGTGAATAAGTAATAGTGATGAGCAGACTGCCAGCCATAGGGAATCACTAGGATGTTGGGCTTAATTCACAGCTTAGCTACCACATCTCTGGTGTCAGCACAATGCGAAGTTCAGGGCTAAATCATTAATGAAATAATGCCATCAGTCAGCCAACAGTCAATGCAAAATGTTGAATTCTAAGACACTGTGGTCAATATTTGTGGCCAAACATAGGAAGACAGCATTACTTCTCGTGTGGATCAAAATAAAACCAACTTGTCATTCACTAATTAAAAATGGAATGGCGGTGAGAATGCAATGCAATGTCTACTCTTCCTGTATCTGAAGTTGATGAGCATGACAACGTCAACTGCTCCACACAGCATCTTTTTTGCTCTATAACTCACTGCTGTATATGGTGGGTCACTGCTCATATTGGTCCCAATCAAAGCAAAGATTTAAAAGATGCTCAACCTGGAACTTTTATTTAAACTTTCTCGCACAGGTACCACCACTGATTAGCATGGTGCAAACTCTGAACTTGTTGATTGATAATGATGAAAAGCAAATGCGACTTTTACTTATACCACCTAACTGATATTTATTATGAACATCAACTCTGATTAGTGATGTAGTGTTTTGGCAGTAGAATTATATCACTGCGTATCTAAACCTAGAACCAGACTTTTTTTTTTTTTTTTCCAGAATTAGACTGCTTTCCAATATTCAGGGTTTAATCTGACTTCCCATTTAATTAAAAAAAAAATCATTAACTGTTTTCTGTTCCTTTCTACAGTAATTTGACAAGCACTTTGTCGACCTAGGGCGGCACGGTTCGGAAAATGGATGGATGGATGGACTTTGTCAACCTGATATATAGTGATTTATTTGGTTTTCATTACCATGAGTGAAAAATGGAAGATATTCTTTGCAATTTTCAGTCTTTGATAGATTTACTTGCACTCTAATGTAAGTCATGTTTCCTTTTTTTCTCACTTTGTTGAATGAATACTTCAAACTTTAGGCTACATTAAAACACAACAGGAAAAAGTTTTTTTTGTTTTTAAAGTATAAAGGAGTGAAGAAAAAAAATTGATTTTCCACAGACAGTGTTAATGCAATGAGCAAATACAACACAATCATCAAAAGTCATTTTTGTGTATCTCTTAGTGCTGCTCTGCTTTCACGACAAGATTAGTTGTGAATGTGTTAGTATTCTTCCTTCTTATTTCTGACAGTTGGTTGCTGTGTGAAATGTTTCCACTCACCCTTGGGTAAGATTTTCTGAATGAATGAAACGCATCCACAAATGGAGCAGAATATAATAGTGGCACGCAGGTCTTCTGTGATCATGATTAAATATGACAAATGTGAACTTGCTCGTGGACAGGTACTATTAATCATGACATGGGGAGGGCTGATTTACGAATTGCTATTGTTACATCTTATGAGAGAGCCTTGTTGAAAAATTAAGAGGGATTTCAAAAAGGAATACAAAGTTGGTGCTTCATAATCTCCATTAGTGGTGCAAAACTTGTTCTCCTCGTGCAGATGTGTGACAACTCAAGCAGCATCTGCTGCAGGGATAACTGGTGCATTCTACTGTCAAATAACATGCATCAACAATGTAATGTTGGCACCAGGGCTTTGTGAAAAGAACAGCTTTTAGCAATTCTGTCTTGAAGCATTTGATGCCGAATGTTGATAAGGCTGCACAGCGATTAGCTTTTGTGTCCCTCAGTAGGCCTTGCCTTTGAGTTACTGTGGTCACTTCACTGGAGCCCATCAAACATTTGGCAAATATCTTCAGTCACTTCCAATTCGAAGTGTGTTTTGACTTCAACATGGAGTGTGATTTGTGTACATTTAAAGCAACTACATATTCTCTCTCTCTCTCTCTATGTTTATTTCCCCAAGGCTCCCCCTACAGTTGTGTAATTCACAAAATTAATCTGATATTAAAATCCACCACTGCAAACCTGCATCGGTTGGTCATTTAACTGAGGCAATAAACAGATAAATAAAAAGATACCTTGTGACTGACCTCCAGTAGAAGCCTGTTTGTCAAGTGAAGAAATATTTTCTATAGCCAATAAACAGTCATGATGTAAACTGTCTTGGCAGCTGATCCTTGGTGCTCCCTTTAGACTGACCAATGTTTGTGTTGCTTTTCGGTAATCCACAAAAATTAAATCAAAACCAGCTGGATTCCTTGGTTTTTAAAAAACATTTCATCTTTATGTCTGATGGTTTTTCACTTTTACAATGCTGAAGAAGGATTCTGCTTCTTCAATTCAGCTCTGAAGAACCCTTCTCCCAACCAAACCCACATTGCTGCACAGAATTATGACTCATGGACCAGCCAATAAATGCATGAAGTTTGACTGAAAAAGGGCAAGATGAGTAAGAGAAACGCAAGCTAAAGTTAATGTCAGAATGCACACTCACAAAGGTACCGAAATGCCCCTCAGTTTTTTTTTAATTGTGGCACGGCGCTCTTTTAGGTCACAAAGAGAGAACAGGGAAAAGCCAACATTAGGTTAACCAACTTCATGTACAAGTGCACATTCAAAACAATAGGCTCACTTTGAATCCATCCCTCACTTCTAATAACATTTGGCTGTGGAAAATAAAATTCAAAAAAAATAAAAACACTCTTGCTGCCCACCTGGATGGATGACAGCCACAGTGACAGAGAGGTGTGCTCTTGTGTCCAGGCATCAAAACATCAAAAATTGAGTTTAACCTGTGAAGAAGAGATTTGTTTCCAATCCCTGTCTCAATCCATCATCTTTACTTGCTGCATGCTGGATGTGTTTTAGGTTTAATCATGATTCCATTCAGTATTAAAGGATGCTAGTGGGGCATGTTTGCTAGAGTGAAAACATCCTTTCAAATGTTTAAATTAATTTCACATTTACATTCCAGTTTGTAATTCAGTGCAGCGTACAGATGAATTTTACATTAATTAAAATCAATAGTGGGTTTACAACACATACAATGTGTGGTTAGTTGTCAGCACTTTAGTAAAGATTAGCTAAGGTTGTATTCAAATATAGCATGCAAACTACTGCTGACTATTTTGCAAGGCTACCAATTGTACTGTACTGTCACTATTACCTACTAATATGGCTGAACAAAATCAGTTTGTTTTCCTGTTTTGTTGGTGCTGTTTTCCCCCCTCTCTGAATGGTTAAAGTGGGGAAAAAAAACAACGATCTCTGCAACGATCATCACAATGTCCAGTATGCTACGTCTGCTAGTGACTGCGGGGGTACCATGTAGAGCAGTACCACCAGCGATGTCTCTGTAAGATCCTCCTGATCCACTGGAAAGCCAGGCAAACAAAAATCAGTGTTTTAAAAGACACCAACATTGGCAGCATCACCACAACCATTATTTGACACCTGCTATGATGGATAGGCCACGCCATTCGCAATCTCAATAACTGCCTTTCAAAATAAATATTGCATGGCCATCCAAAGGACACCAAAGATGGACAGAAGAAGTGGTACTTCCAGCCACGCCTTGCATCTATGACGTGTGACTGCGCCGCGGGCTTTGCCAAGGCAGCTGAAAAGGATTAACACTTATGCCTATTTCCCAGGTCATGCCCAAGGTCACAAACACAACACTTGCAAATAATTATGTACTCACAAGGCTTGTGTTCGTCCCATCGAGTGTCCAACATAATAAGGGGTCATGTCCATGTCTTCCCAAGGTCGCACAGCATCTGCAAAGAATTGGGTACATCGGGTCCCCGAGATAGAAGATTTGAATCAGTATCAAGGAGTATGTAGCAAAGAAAATGTGTTTTTTTCTAAAATTCTTCCAACTCACCACAGTGCATGGGCTGTGCGAAATGCTGAGCGGTCCATCAGTCTGAAAAAAAATCCATATCAATGAGCCTTTTTGTGAAAAACATAATATTCTCAAGATCTTATCTAGAACAAGTCCAAGCATATTGTATCATTTGATGAACATTCATACATCGAAATGAAAAAAAAAAACTGTATCAATGAGTGTTTATCAAATAATTTTTTTTTTCTAAAATTCCTCTAACTCACACGATGGCATGGGTTGTGTGAAATGTTGGGGGTCATAGAGTCTGAAGAAATTCCATATCAGTGAGCATTTAGTTCCATGTAATGACCCCACCCTGTACCTGATGCCATACTTGGGGGTTACTTACACTGGGTTGATTTCAATAATCAGTTTACGGTGCATCAATATCTACATTCCTGAGATAAAGTTATCTTGAAGGCATAGTCTGACAAAAAAACAAAACAAATAAACAACAAACATTAATCCCAGAGGGGTTGCATATGTAATTTTAAAAAAAAAAATCAAAAAATAAAAGCAGCATACATTCAGGAGGATTGTCCCAAAGACATGTCCAGACGTGTTCTTGACAATGAAAATATAGATAGGTCAATGGAAAATGTTCAGTCTTTGTTATATTGCAGCTATTTGTTCAATGTTCAATCATTTAAGTTCCTTCTTTTTCCTCATTAATGTACACACAGCACCCCATATTGACAGAAGAAAAATTAATTGTTTAAATTTTTGCTGATTTAGTAAAAAAAAACAACTGAAATATCAGTTGCTAGAGGACTCTGCATCTTTTTGCACAATTGTTTTTTGTCAATGTCTTTATGTCCCCAAAGTGTTCTGTAAATTGACTGTTTGTTGTACTAGAGCGGCTCCAACTACCGGAGACAAATTCCTTGTGTGTTTTGGACATACTTGGCAAATAAAGATGATTCTGATTCTGATTCTGATTCTGATTCTGATCACAGAGCCATAAGTATTCAGACCCTTTGCTGTGAAACTCATATATTTAACTTGGGTGCTGTCCATTTCTTCTGATCATACTTCAGATGGTTCTACACCTTCATTGGAGTCTAGCTGTTTTTGATTATACTGATTGGACTTGATTAGTAAAGCCACACACCTGTCTATATAAGACCTTACAGCTCACAGTGCATGTCAGAGCAAATGAGAATCATGAGGTCCAAGGAACTGCCTGAAGAGCTCAGAGACAGAATTGTGGCAAGGCACAGATCTGGCCAAGGTTACAAAAAAGTATTCTTATGCACTTAAGGTTCCTAAGAGCACAGTAGCCTCCATAATCCTGAAATGGAAGACGTTTGGGACGATCAGAACCCTTCCGAGAGCTGGCCGTCCGGCCAAACTGAGCAATCGGGGGAGAAGAGCCTTGGTGAGAGAGGTAAAGAAGAACCCAAAGATCACTGTGGCTGAGCTCCAGAGATGCAGTCGTAAGATGGGCGAAAGTTCTAGAAAGTCAAGGCAGGCAACCAGTTCAGGGTGTACCCCGCCTCCTGCCCGATGATAGCTGGGATAGGCTCCAGCACGCCTGCGACCTTAGTGAGGAGAAGCAGCTCAGAAAATGGATGGATAATAAAATCTTGTTAAATTACAAATTAAGGCAAATTTAGGTCCAAGATATAGTCTTACGCTATTTTGTTCCCACTTGTCAAACAGCACAATAGGATCACCAGGCAGCGGTGACAAAAACAGGAACAAGGCTTCATGGATAAAAAAAGTCTAAAAATCCCTGTTCAAATGCCCAGGTTTTTTTCTGTAAAGAATTTAGAACAAAATAAATCATTTTATAACTTTTTTCAGCATTAATGTGACTTAGAATTTGCACAACAATTGTATTCCTTTATTTTATCTTTTTGAGAGGGGAGGTGAAAATAAACAACTGAAATAAACTTTGTGTGACTTGGACTTGCCTTCTTGGCCATGTCACCATTGCAAAAGAAACTGGTCTTTGACCTTTTTTTTTTTTTTTTGTCCTATCTATTCTGCTGTTAGGTCTACCATAATGGAGGATCTGTATCCCTTTTATGCCGGAACAGTTTTACTGTGTCACAGTGGACTTTTTAAGTTGCTGCTGTGGTTTCTTAGTACTATAATGGATATTTATTGAGAATCAGAGTCGATCGGTCAAACAGAACAAAGTTTCTAGAGGAGAGTGAGAAAAGAAAACAACAAAGGACAAAGCACTTACTGTAACGGGTCTTTTACCTGGTTAACTAAAGTTTAAATAAAATTTGTTTTAAAATAAATCTGGTTGCACAAGGATACACTCTCTCTCATAACTGGGATGTGGCTCCGTTCAGGAGTAATCAATCACTTTCAAACTCATGTTCAGTGGGAGTCCACACACACCTGCCACAAATTTCTAAGTGCCCAAAAACCAACAACACATAGGGCCTTACAGAATTTGCTTTATTCACTGAAATTAATGAAATAAGCCGTTTGCTGACCAGACTTAATGATAAAGTGTATGCGTACATGAATGCATGGGTGCGTGTGCAAGCGTGAGATTTCAGAATGTACCCCAAAAGATACATATTTAAGTCAAAACAACAACAAAAACATCAGCAACTTACCTTAAGGTGTTTTATCAAGATAGCAGTGGGCTGAAATATCCACGTTTGGCCAAACACTAGACTACACTGCATGACAAAACTGTTGTTTCAAAATGTAAACACAAGTCCCACATGTGACCCCCCCCCCCCCCCCCCACACACACACACACACACTCCCCCCACCCCCATACCCTCACCCTGGCCTGTGAAGGCTTGGTGTGCCGTCATGTGTCTGCCTTGATTGGTGAACTGGAGTCAAATGACACCAGTGGTAACATTGGATTGGTGCAAACAGCGCCCGACACGGAAGTGGAAGTCAAAGTCTAAAAATAGATCACGCACACAATCATTGATTAAAAAAAGTAGCCTGCGATGTGTAAATCATTGTGACGGAGTAAAAGTACCGCTTCTTCTGAACATAAATACTCAAGTAAAAGTAAAAAGTATGATGCATTCAAACCACTCTGACAAGTTACATTTATCCAAAATGTTACTTGAGTAAATGTAACGAAGTAAATGTTGGGTAGAGGGAAGTCTGGGCTTCTCTACTTAAGCTGCTGTCCCCGCAATCCGACCCCAGGTAAGCGGAAGAAAATGGATGGATGGATGGATGGATGAACTCAAAAGCATAAGGTGAGCCCTATGGGAGAGTAGATTAAAAACACGAGGGCGAGGCTAGAGCAAGAACATACAATAATGGTTTAGGCTATGAGAGAATATAGTAAAAGGTGTAGCCCAATGGAAGACCAGAGTAAAAATGATGGGGTTCTCCCTGTGGATGAATATACAGTAGTACAAACATGTGTAGTACTCTTGAGACTAGTAAAAAATGATAATTAGCCGTTTGGAAGAAAACTGTAAAAGCAATAGCCATGGAGAAGAAGTAAAAACAAAGGAGTTCATTTTCTGTATCTCTATAGGGCTTTTGAAGACACTTGTTTCTGAGTGGCCAGTGTTAAGTAAACAAAGGCAAGTACTTTGGTTGATTCTGACAGCATGTGATGTCCTCTGAAACAAAAGTGCCAGTCACTCTCCTGTGCTTGATTAAACTTGGCTGCCCTGTGCGCATACTAATTTGATGAAGTATGGCAAAGTGTCCATGTTCAAATACAGTTAATTATTATGATTGCCATAATTTTCAACACATAGTTCTTTTCGATTAAAGAATGCAGTTATGTTTTACACATATTTACCCTGTAAATAGTTCAGAATTTGCAACCATCGGAATCAAATTGGCCCTGAGAGCTCAGTGAGTGCAAAAGAAGTTACAAATTCAACTAAAATGTGGGAATGCCTGCGGCTTCATCCTGGTGGTTCTTTTATAAATTGGGACAAAATGTGTCGGGAAGTCAAAGCATATATTTTTTTATAGGACAAAGTCAATGAGCTGTGTCCCGAGTGTGTGTGAGGTGACACACAACTGCATATACAAATGCTACACCTGCAGAATTGTAGGCCGAGCGAGCTGACGCCAGTGAGTGCAGATAAAAATGGCCCATAGCAGAACAATTCCCAGCAGGCAGATAGTGATGGTCAAGCAAGTTCAAGGTATAATCTTTGTTGGTGCATGAGGGAGGACTAATGAGTGACTGGAAGAAGGGGGGAAAGATGATTATACTTTACATACTAACCTTGGCAACTGAGCCTGTCCTTTAATGACTGCATAATTCAGTGTTCACCTTGGGAGAATGCCATGGGTTTTAGTTTATGAGGTCACCCTGGTAACCTCAATCATTCAAGTGTGAGTTCTGTTTTTGCTTCAGTAAATACACCATAAACACACACATGCACAAACACATATACATTTGGACATGCACTGTCCCTGTTACATGACCAAGCAGCATTACAGGTTCAGATTACAATCTTGCTTTACTGCCTGTTTGAGATCCTTGTGCAGGGCAGACTTGTTGTTATGAGTCGATTGATAGCTGTGCATATAACCCTGCATTACTATTAGTTTGAAGAACAAGGCTTACTTTGGTTTATGGTGTGTAGCCTATGAATATAATGCAGTTATTTATGGTCGATCCAGGGATCATTTTTTAACTTCTGTCAGCTCTTTTCCTGCCGAAAAAATAGGTCTCCCAAGACTTGTGTCAGAAACCAGATGGATTTAATTCTTATTAATACTGTGTACAGCTCAAGTTCCACCCTAAGTTGTTTTAATTCTACTTTTAAATCTTTATTGCATGTTGTTTATGCCTCCTGTATTGACTTTATTGCTGTCTACCTGTAGGGACCGTGGTGGTGGTCCCCCGTTTCCTCCCAACCATCACTAATTGATACTAGATCTTATTAAGTATCAATAAAAAAACAACTGCAGCACATCTGAGAACATCGTCTAATTAGATAAGCACAGGCAACTGGTGGCCCGTGGCCTTGCTCACTGTGACCCATGAGTTGGTGGATGCCAAGTGAATCGGGTCCAATATGCAATTACTTAATAATTCAATGCAAATTAAAACAAGGCAACATTCCAACAGCTTCTTCACTTTTGCCATTACCTTCCTAAACAGTGAACTTACAATTCCATTGTAACAAGCTGCCAATATTGCCTTGAGACTGTTGTCACATCTCTGTCGGGTCACTTCTACATTATTCGTACACTCATTGTAGTAGTTTCATCACTCTGCACTATTTGCATATCTGTTGTTGACCAGTACTGGTCACTTATCTGCTTGAGAACTATCTTCACCATTTGCACAATTGTCACTGTACCAGATTTTTGCTTCATTACTCATTTCAAACTGCTCTAAATTGCTTGAGGACTGCATCATTTGCACAACTTTCATTGTATCAGCATTACCACATTACCAGTAACCTTTCATTGCTCAGTGACTTTCTGTAGTGTGTTTTTGTTTTTTATGTCTCAAAAGTATTTTTTGTAAACATGGCTGTCTGTTGTCGTACTAGAGGGTCTTCAACTACCAGAGACAAATTCCTTGTGTATTTTTTACATGGCAAATAAAGATGATTCTGATTCTGATACCGATTTAAATCACACACAGCGGGAAATCTAAAAACAGTGAAGGCTCAGCAACCATCACCCACAGCCAGTGATTGGCCATACGCTTACATTGGTTGGTCGGACGGAACGTGGGTGCATAGTGGCAGATCTGCACACCCATCGTTCTCACGTTCTCTCCCCAGTCTTGTGCCCGACGCATTCAGCCGGGAAGCCGCACACTAACCCTAACCCGCACACCTTGCCTTACTTGGATACATTTCCCTCATCTTTGCTCACATTGAAAAGACTATAACACCAGTACTTCAATTTTTGAGCGTCGATGCCAGCAATTCTGTGGGGTGTATTAAACAGGTACAAGGACAATTCTGCTGCAAAAATGGGATTTGCAATTTGTGGTTCCTTGACTGATGAGTTTAATTTGTTCCATGACAAAGTGCGTAACTCAGTTTACCTGTATTTCAAAACCATATTTGCCAATGTCAACTCAAGTCAAGTTTAGACTCGATGGGGTTCACAGGCCCACAGTTGGCAATGATTGACACATCCCTTAATCTAAACCCCTCATTTGCGCAAAGAAAAACTCAAAACCCCATTTGGGGAAAAAAGAAACTTGGAGGAGGGACCACAGATGGGGGGGATCCTCCTTTCAAGGATGACGAGGCTGCAATGGATGTCGAGTGGGCAACATTTATCACATAGTATGGTGCTGTACAATCTTAAGATGGCATGAAAGTCCATTTAGAGAGATGAGGCGCCACAGGTAGATGACTTTGGGCTAGTGGTTCTGCCTCAGGACCTGGCCAGGTCTGTCAGAGTAGTTCATCTAGTCTGAATGAACCATGTTCTGTGACTCAATTATTGAGAGTCGGGAATAAGATCCTGCCTCACGTGGAGGAGTTCAAGTATCTTGTGGTCTTGTTCAAGAGGGAAGGAAGAATGGATGAGATCCAGAGGCAGATCGCTGCAGCATCTGCAATAATGCGGACTGTGTATCGGTCTGTCGTGGTGAAGAAGGAGGTGAGGAGAAAGGTGAAGCTCTCGATTTAATGGTCCATCTATGTCCCTATCCCCACCTATGGTCACAAGTTGTCATGACCGAAAGAACAAGATTGCAGAGACAAGCAGCCGAAATGAGTCTCTTCCGCAGGGTGTCTAGGTTCTCTCCCTTAGAGATAGAATGAGAAGCTCGGTCATCCGAGAGGGGCTCATAGTCGAAAAGCTGCTCCTCCACATCGGTACGAGAGGAGCCAGATGAGGTGGCTCGGAAATCTCGTTAGGATGCCTCCAGGACGCCTCCCTTGTGAGGTGTTCCAGGCACATCCCACCCTGAGGAGGCCTTTGGGACGATCCAAGGACAAGCTGGAGAGACTACGTCTCTCGGCTGGCCTTGAAAGGCCCAGGATCCCCCGATAGAAGAGCTGGATGAACTGGCTGAGGAGAGGGAAGTCTGAGCTTCCCTGCTTGAGCTGCTGCCCCTGGGACCTGCCCTTGTATAAGCAGAAGTAGATGATGGATGGATGCAAAACCACTCCAAAAACAACATAGATGGTCATCTGAACAGTCCAAATCCATTCATCAACAGGGTGGGGGGTCTTGTCCCTCTCCTACTATCAGTGACTGTTGCTCTTTTATTTTTCACTCACTGAGCAAGGCATATATAAGACTCGCCCGTAACACTCCTTTTGGCATGCAACTCGAAGGCAAAAATCAAGGAAGCAATGGCTCGTAACTCTAATAAGTCTCTACTACTACTATATATATGTGTATATATATATATATATATATATATATATATATATATATATATATAAAGGGTGGGTAATCTGAACTGCTGTTTGGTAAATAGGCACAAACAACAGTCAGGGTTATCCTCTCGTCCACCGGGGTGAACCCCAACGTACAGGCGCCGAGCCGGGGAGCAATAAGTATACCTACACCTGCTCGCCGCCTCTCACCGTGGGCAACTCCATAGTGGAAGAGAGTCCAACCCCTCTCGAGAGGACTGGTACCAGAGCCCAAGCTGTGCGTGGAGGCGAGTCCGACTATATCTAGTCGGAACTTCTCGAGCTCAAACACCAGCTCGGGCTCCTTCCCTGCCAGAGAGGTGACATTGCACCTCCCTAGAGCCCGCTTCTGTAGCCGGGGATCGGATCGCCAAGGTCCCCGCCTTTGGCCACCGCTCAGCTCGCATTGCACCCGACCCCTATAACCCCTCCCACAGGTGGTGAGCTCATGGGAAGGGGGACCCACATTACCCTTTCGGGCTGTGCCCGGCCGGGCCCCATGGGTGCAGGCCCGGACACCAGGCGCTCGGCTTCGAGCCCCACCTCCAGGCCTGGCTCGAGAGGGGGAGCCCGTCCTGGCAAGGGAAACCTGAATCCATTAATTGTACTCGTCATAGGGGTTTTTGGAGCCGTGCTTTGACTGGTCCCTCACCTAGGACCTGTTTGCCATGGGTGACCCTGCCAGGGGCATAAAGCCCCAGACAACTTAGCTCCTAGGATCATTGGGACACACAAACCCCTCCACCACGATAAGGTAATGGCTCAAGGAGGGGCCAATATAACAAAGAGTAAAAAATTTAAGGGGGTCTGAATACTTTCCGCACCCATTGTGTGTGTGTGTGTGTGTGTGTGTGTGTGTGTGTGTGTGTGATTGTGTATGTATGTTCCCAGTTAACATGGATATTTGCATTCTAAGTCCATCAGTGGCAGTAAATGAGTTGTTTTTATTTTTGTTTTTTTTTCCAGTTCACTTTGGCTGCTCTGATTTTAAAGGAGATGCATGTGATTTGACACAATTTCTTGGATACATTGTGCAGATGGGGTAAAGTGGCTTTTTAGCCTGCATTATTAAAAGCCTTAGATCTGTTTTTCTTGTTTTCGGCTGATGGAAATATATGATCACAAAGCTGTAGAAGCTGAAACACCACGGAAATTATCAAGCACGCGTGGTTTGCATCAGTGCAAAGTAGAGAGAAGAGAATGGTTGATTCTGGAAGTGGTGCTTGTTCTCATATTTTTAAAAGAAAAGTTTGACAGTCTATGTGATGATCGGTACAGAGCTTCTAGTTAAAGTGGGGTGAAAAATCCTCAGTAGCTCTTGTCATACCAATTTACATACAGTAATTATATGGCACTTTGTGGCACTAAAGGGTTAAATGCTTCATAATTAGAGAAAAAGTCGCCAGTAGCATTTATGCTGCCTAAAGCATTTCTTAACCTCAAACTAAATCCATCCTCAGTAATTTCTTATTGATTAAATGTGTTTTTGCCGCTGGTATTTCATATTAACCGGAGAATGCAAGACAAGCTGCCGGTTGCCTTCTGTTATTGTATACCAAGAGTGATTGAGGCAAAATGGAGTGCACTATTTGGCTGCAACCAGCAGATGCGCTGTTGATTCACTCACACTAGTATCCAATCTAAAGGCCTTTTCACACTGCACTTGACAATGTGCAAGACGCCGACAACTTTCCCATTCATTGTCTATGTGGTGAGGGGGAAGGATCATGGAATGCCACATTGCGGCTAAGCATGGCAAGTGCAGAGGGTGGTTGATGTAACATACGCAATCAAATAGAAAAATGTTCCAATTTGGAGCAGCGTCACGGTGACGCCAGCGTCAGCGCCTCCAATAGGAGAGGGGCTAGTCGAATGATTTCTGAGAGGGAGTTGTATTGTAAATGACAAGGGGTAAATGGAGAAAGACGTAATAATTGCAGTTTCCCACTGTTCCAAACTTTGGGACAATAGAAAATTATATCAAGAGATGTCTCTCCAGGGGGCTTTCAAACCGCCTTTCGTAGCTCCCTGTTCAGCCTGAAATTCGCTCTGCGTGGAACTATAGCTCACGAATGAACTTAAACTCTGACATCCTGCCATGAAATTAGTATGGAAGACAATTGTTCCCTTTTTGTTTTTTATTTTTTGTTTGTTTTGTTTGTTTTTTGCTCCTCCTCCTTAAAACAAGCAAAGCCAGCCAGGCCTTTCTTTTGCAGCAATGACAAATACATATTGCGGCCCACTCAGTGGCCTATTGACTCCCATGTCGGCTATGCCAGCACTTCCAAATAGGGACATCATCAACATTGGCTGCACCAGGGTGCTGTTGTCCTTGCGCTTTGTCCGTGTGGACCTTTCATACAGAGCAAATGCAGTATGAAAAGGCCTTAAATAGGACCAACCTGATGTCAGCTATAGGAAGTGCATCATATACTGTAGACCTGCCACAACCAGAGGTGGGTAGTCGACAAATATTGTACTAAAGTAAGAGTACTATTACTTTAGAATAATATGCCTCAAGTAAAACTAAAAAGTTGTCCTAGTAATTATTTGAGTAAGAATATGAATGTACTCAGTGAAAAAACTACTCAAGTAAAGAGTAACGTGATTAATGTCTGATTTAAAAAAATATATAAAATCAGACAGAGCATGAGCATCAAATGAAACAAAGTAAAAAATAATTTATAGGACTCCACACACACCTTTAAATTTTTAACTGCCCAAAAACCAACAACACATGCATTGGGCCTGATAGAAACATTATTTGCTTTATTCACTTAAATAACCTAACAAAGAAGCTGTTTGCTGAACAGACTTAATGATTGTGTTTGTGTTGTGTGTGTTTGAGCGCTGCTGTGTTTGTGTGTGTATGTGTGTGTGTGTGTGTGTGTGTGTGAGAGAGAGAGAGAGAGAGAGAGAGAGAGAGAGAGAGAGAAACTTACCGCAAGGTGTTTCCTCAAGTTAGAAGTGGGCTGAAATATCGTAGTTTGGGGAGTCACAATTTAAGAGCTTCATGACAAAGCTGTTGTTTTTCGGAGTCTGTGAAATAAACACTCGCGCGGCTATTATTTCCCCCCCAAATGACTCACTTTGATTGGCCCATAAAGGGTTTGATCATCTGATTGGTGAATTGGAGTCAAATGACACGAGTAATCACGTGGATTGGTGCAACGACACCCTATGAGGAATTCGATGATCAAGTCTAAAAACAGATCGCACACGCAATAATGGATAAATAAAAGTAGCGAGCGGCATGTCGATCATTGTAACAGTAAAAGTATCGATTTTTCTTCACATAAATACTCAAGTAAAAGTAAAAATTATGTAGAATTTATCCAAAATGTTCCTTGAGTAAATGTAATGGTGTAAATTTAAAGCATTACTAACCCACCTCTGGCCACAACACACACATACCCCTCCTGCTAGCATTAGTCTGCTCACTATGACACAAGTGTCATATCTTCGGGTGAGAGGCGGGTACACCCTGAACTGGTCGCCAGCCAATCGCAGTGCACATATAATCAAACAACCATTCGCACTCACATTCACACTTAGGGGCAATTTAGAGTCTTCAATTAACCTACCATGTATGTTTTTGGGATGTGGGAGGAAAACAAGACCCACGCAGACACGGAGAGAACATGAAAACTCCACACAGGCGAGGCGAGATTTGAACCCGGGTCCTTAGAACGTAGCTACTCACATTACTTCCATGCAGGCAGCGTGAGTTCAAGTCTTACTCAATGTTTGTGTGAATGTGAGTGTGAATGGTTGTCTATTGGCCAGGTCTGCATTGCAATTGAGAATCTGTTCTCAATTGCCTAACCTGGATGGATAAGTAAATACATAAATAAATTCATAAATGAATGTGGCCTGTGATTGACTGGCGGCCAGCCAAGAGTGTAGGTTACCTTTCCAAAGTCCAAAAGTTGACTGGGATTGGCTCCTGCTCCCCGTGAACTTGAACATAATGAGCTGTATACTGTAGAAAATGGATGGATGCTTAATTTATTGTCAATTGTCAAGTGTTTTTTTTTTATTGTCAAGTGTAACATCAATGTAATTTTGGTCATAAAGTGCTGTGTGCTGGAAGGAAATTATTTCTGCAAGAGTGAGTCTATTTCTTAAAAAAATTAAAATGTTATTCATCATGTTTCAAGTATCAATAACCCCTGTGTACTTATGCGTATACCTGTATATAATTCTATAACCCAAATGCCAGAAACACTTTCATTGGAAAATACTTTCTTTGGAACTCCTGCCTCTATTATACTCCATACTGATGTTAGTAAGAATTGGCTTGACACCATTTTTTGTCAATGATCATTTTTAGATCATACAAAAGGTTCCAGGTAGAGATGGTGTGACTTTCTATCTCTGATTGTTTATTCGAGCACCTGTCACTTTTCCACACTCAAAGGATGCCAGGATGTACTGGAAGATAAAGCAGCAGGTGTGTGCTTCTCCTACCTGATAAAATACTATACAGTGCATAACAAGACAACAGTCAGTTGTGAGTTCAACGTCTCACCCTTCTATTTTCACCTCTGTTTCTTTACAAGTGGGACATTGATCTGATCAATTGAGTAAAAAGACAATTTCTTTCCTTTTCCTCAGCCAATTCTTATGTATTAAAAAGCACTGGGGAAAAAAGGAATGGGTTCTCTTATTATTCATTTACTCTTAAGTCTAGCATCAATTGTATGTTCCTATACAGCAGTGATGTGGCCAAATCGTGCTGGATTATGACCGCTTCCCTCTGTCTTTCCACCAATTTGCAAGCTCCCATCAGCCAACAAGAGTTAATGTTACTAGACTGCCCCCCAGTGAATGCTGATGAAGGTCTCTGTTTCTGTGAGCAACCGATGGATGCAGCTGCTTTGAGCACTGCGTCTCAGTTTTAAGACTCTCTTGATGGCGACACATTTTTTAAGATTCCTTTGATGGCAATGTGTTTCTTGCTGGGAATAGCTCACAGAACTGATATTAGCTCTTGTTTAATTTGCTGAATAATGCTTTTACCACTTTTGGTTTCTGCTAGTTTGACATGAAATATGACAAGAGAGTGATTTCATTGCATTGCATATTGTTATTCTAATTAGATTGTTTTTGAAGTCTATAGAAAGAGCACTATCCAGCTGTCTGCAACTATAACTGATGCTATTTACCACACATTAAAGGTCCCGTATTTTGCCAAACCAACTTTTTCTAGTATTTGGAATGAAATACTATGGTACCTCAGTAACCATGTCAAATCCAGCCATCCATCCATTTCCTGAGCCGCTTCTCCTCACTAGGGTCGCGGGCATGCTGGAGCCTAACCCAGCTATCATCGGGGTACACCCTGAACTGGTTGCCAGCCAATCGCAGGGCACATACAAACAAACAACAATACGCACTCACATTCATACCTATGGGTAATTTAGAGTCTTCAATTAACCCACCATGCATGTAGGCACATCTCTGTCGGGCCAATTATACTGTACTCTGTCAGGCCAATTATACTGTACACTCACGAGTACATTAATGTACTCGTGCACTCACTGTAGTAGTCCACCTTGCACTACTTGCATTTCGGTTGTTTTCCAATACTGGCCACTCATGTGCTTGAGAAGCATCTGCACCATTTGCACAATTGACATTGTCCCAGATTATTTACAACTAGTCACTTTAAACTGCATGAATTTCTTGATCACTGCACCAGACTATTGTTCTATTAGTCATTTCGAACTGCTCATTTCAAATTGTGATAGGACTCAGCATCATTTTGCGCAGTTGTCAAAAAACAAACAAAACTGTACCGGCATTACCACATATACTGGTAACCTTTTATTGCTCAATGACTGTGTTTTTATGTTTTTATGTCTCAAAAGTCGTACTACTGCAGCTCCAACTACCGGAGACAAATTCCTTGTGTGTTTTTGACATAAAGATGATTCTGGTTTAGAGTAGAGTATAGGTTAGTGATCTTGTAAATGGTGGACCCCTTGTATGTTTCCTAAATATCAGCTAAATCGAGTGCACTACATTTTGGACAAAATCATTCTAAATGTGTGAGAACGGGCTCACCAATGGAAATTTTGGGGAAATTTGAAAAAATAACTACTCCTCACAATAATACAGAAGACATGTGAATGACAAACACGACCTTAAGCAGCAGAGTCAAAACAGTATTTTATAGCCCCTCATTATAGTCTCTGACTTAATGCTACAGTGAGACTACTGTAAACCTTTAACATTTGTATTGGTAATAAGAAATGCAGGTAGCAGCTTTTCATCTCATATTATCAATCACTGTCACTAATTGACCTAGTTAATAAATGATAATGAGCTAATTTATGTTTAAATGTGAAAGTGTTGTCTGCTGTTGATGCACTGTAGAAGCGTAACAACAGCCCATAAGGTAATAACGGACCATAAAGTAATGTATTTGCCCTTTTTAAAATATAATAGGCCCATAACGTGTTAACTGGCTAATAATTTGATAAAAGTCCAGAACCTATAATGTAATAACTTTTTATGATTTCTTGTTTTTTTTTATTATTTATTTTTATTACATTATTGGCCTGGTTGAGGAAAAAAATAAAAGTATTTGGCAAATGTAATAACTGAGTCCAGAATGTAATAATATACTAATATAACTTTATTTAACTTTTTGGTTTTTGGATATAACTATGAAACTGCATACGCTCTCCATCTCTGTCTATCCCTCTCGCTCACCCTCTCTCCAATGTATTTGTGGTGTGATGGTTAGCATGATCTCTTGTCCTGTCTGCTGCTCCTTAGCCTTTCAAACTATCGCCTGATGTAGTGGACGTTATAGGCTCAGGACTTATTATGTTATTCGGGAGTTATTACGTTATGCACCTACTACATTTTAAAAATTGCAAATTTATTACGCTATGGGCCATCACTTGTCTGCGCGGGAAGAAGCTTCACTGTCACAAGTCTTGTGCAACTGCAAGAGTTTTGGTTCCAACGACGTATGAGTGACGAATCTTCTCTTTAGCAGATTGTGTTCCCTCAATTTCAGATGTTCAGCGGAAAATCTCTTGAAAGGAGTTCATAAAAAAAATCATATTACTGTTTTGTTAGTGTAGCATATGGATATTTAATATTCATTTGAATAAGTATTGGCACCACATACCACTACTATTCTGGCTTTTGCCTAGAAAGTATCGTACTAAAATATTGCGTCCCTAATCAAACTATGTGCAACTAGAAATGCACTCTATCGATTGAGCTTTTGTTTTTATTTTTTGATTTGTTAAATCTCTTGAGGTCCTGCTTTTTAAATAAGGTCCAGGACTGATGTCACAAAAGCTATATTTCAAATCCAAGTTTTTCCCCTTCAAAGTATTCCCCGTGGAGTCCAATGCACTTTTCCAACAATCTCAGTCACGCCTTCACGCACTCCTGGAAGGATTCTTTTGGGATTCTCTGCAGCTCCGTCATCATGAACATCTTGATGTCATGCATGTCTGCGAAAAGCGTCCCCCGTAATGACCCCCTTGAGTCACGTAGTGTGAGTAGGGGTGTTGCTCCAGCACAGCAATGTTCTTATCAGCCAAGAACTGTCGGATGCTCAGGTCATTGTGAGCAGCCGCGTTGTCCTGGTGAAGCACCCTTTTTTTGTGAGGAATCGTATGAAAATCAAGAAACACTGCATTATGTTCTGTGTATCTTTTGTTTCTTCATCTGACTTCCTTCACCATTTATTGTAATGTGAATATACAGTGTATCGTGAAACCTATATGAATAAGTTAGTACTACCCTAATTTTGAACATAGTAATGTTGCTAATTATGATTTGGGGATATAGCATACCGGTAGTTCCTTCCACGGGACCTTTTTTGGCGGGGCTGGTTTTTGCTATATTAGTCCGCTATTCTGGCTTTTGTAGTTCCGACCAATGAGGGTATGGTGTAATGTAACAAGTCGAGCATGCCACTTTTTGCGCGATAAAAAGTTGGACTGAGTGTAAAAGTTACCACACCATTAATCCAGGAAACTGTACATTTTCCACTTTTCCAAGTCTAGCCAAGGGAGGAGATTTCCAATATAAAAAGCTGAGGTGGCAGCTGTTATTCGGCCTTTTGTGAAATGGAAGTAACTCAGGACTTCTTCTATTTGAGGTCCACAATGTGTTGGCTTCTTGATATATGACTGACTCATGACAATTATTGAAAAACACCAAGAAGTGACGCAAGCATTATGCACAGTGGCGTCCAAAGGTGTGTTGATGCCCTGGGCACAAAAGCCAACAAAATTCATTCATCAACAGGGGGGATTTGAAGCGTTTTGATGGCCAAAAATACCTATTTTGATGCCCATCCCCCAGCTGGATACCCAGGTCAGTGCCCCCTTTGCCACCCCCTTTATAAGCCACTGAAACAGGATATGAGACAGATAGAAGAAGGTGGGGGGGACGATAACAAAAAAGCCAACTAGTCCTGAAAAAAGAAAAGCAGCATATTTTGAAAATTGGTTCCAAATGTACAATCCAGTTAAAGATTTTGGTAATTAACTTCAAGATAAAAGAACAGTGATAAAAATGTTAATCCCTAAAGAGTTTTTGTTTTGTTTGATGACAAAGGCCACAGTTATACAGTATTTGTTCTGAGATTAGTATGTAGAGCCAAAGAAGATTAGACTGATAAGTATTGCTCCATTTGTGTATCACTTATTCATAGATAAACTGTAATGCATCCCTCTGTTAAAAAAATATTTCTTGCATGTTTTATTTCAGAGAAAAATAAATATTAAAAATAAATAACAGAGAGAAAACTGTATACGTCACTATATAATAAAATAGCAGCCAAAAAGTTTTTTACATTCCTGCAGCTGCAGTAATGGGTTATTTTTGCTGCCTTTCACCCATTAAAATGCTTGAAAGGATGAATTACACCACATTTTACTGGTATCATATATTCTGCTAATCTATTGAACAATGGCTTTTGTATAGACATAATTTAATGAACATCTGGTTTTTAGAGGATGCCTAATGAATTCACATTCATCTTCCTCTAAATGGATAAAGTGCAGGCAATTACATTTTTAATGTGACTATGTTTCTATCAATTGGATTGATTCACCGATTCAGTATGGAACCCACATGTGATTTCAGTGAGGGTTTAATTCTGCGTTCTTTGTTGAGAACAATTCCGTGTCTTCCAGGCTAAAGATGATCAAAATATGATATGTGTGGTGGGGAGATATATTTCCAGATATTGCTTTCTTCTGCCACCAGAATTATGCAGCAATAGTTATTATTTCCCCATTCGCAGGAGAAGAATTGTTATGACATGATTGCGAATACAATTTGGATCTTGCTGTGTGTCACGCAAGTACAAATCAGAAATGTTTTGTGTTCCTAATGATGAACCCAGTTTGGCACTTCCTAGTCCGAGAGACCTTGCGAGCTCCTCAATGTGGTGCTGACAGCCATTTTCAGTGGCCTGATCACTAATTCCTCATTAGAAATGATGAGCTTCCTTATCACCCCTCTTAGAGAAAGGTTACGCTACAGCCTGGAAGAAAGGTTGGAGTCCTTCACTCCGGACCTGACGGAGAGCTTCACAGGCCTGCAGCTATTGATCAAGGCCTTCAGGTTGCCTTTTCACCAGTGTCGGGGTCTGCACTGCAGCATACTAAACTGATGCACAATCAATGACTCATACCACAGCCGGCCTCTGCGCACAGACCAGTCTAATTATACGGTTGCCATCCAATATTTGACGCAGTATGTTTTTAAAACTGCCCTCTGGAAGATGACACACAAAGCACACACACATCAATGCAACAAAGTAAACATCACTTGGATGACACACCAACTGTGACATGAGAAATGTGCATGTATTTGCAAAACCCAAATATTCTTGTCACTAAAACAAAACGTTGAGTTCTGCTGGGCGACTTAGATTTTTTTTTCTAAGTCCACATGAAATGTTTATCATCTTAAATGATTTATGAAACAAAATAAAACCCAGTTGCCTTTAGAGTCTCTAAGTCCAGCTGTGAAATGTGCCTTATCCGTGCACTTTGTCAGGATAGAGCTCCTACATTGCCCTCTTTTCTCCTTTTCACTGAGACTTAATGATATGCACAAGCACACTCCGGGGCCAGCTTCCCAGAACATTAATCCACAGAGATATGATGCTATGCTGGATGTTGTCATCCATCACAATCCCCCTGTTCTCTTCGTTTCCTCTCTTCCTCTGTATTATCATCATTTGCGCCCATCGTTTGATTGGGCGCTCTGTTGTTGATCCGTCTGGATGTCCTACTCATCCATCTCCCCTGTAGTGATGGATGCATCCCAATTCTTTTTAAATGTAAATTAAAGATATGTTGTTTTAGTTGGTGCTCATGTGTTTTAATGCTGTGGAAACCTTCAGAAAATTCTCTTTTAATCACTGTTGGTTTGAATTTTTTTCCCACTACTCATCTATGAAAATATCCATCACACCAATGTCATTTGTCCACTTGAAAATACATTTTTAGGCTGTCAGGTGCATGCCAAACCACCACGAACCATACGTTACCATAGTAAAATTAAGCACAATAAATGCCCGAGTTATGCAAGATCTTGATGGGCTTAAATGTTCTGTGAAATAAAATCACACTGACGCATGAACAAAACAAAAATGAATTTTGAAAAAAAAATAACACAAGGAAAACATCCATCCATCCATCCATTTTCTGTACCGCTTATCCTCACTAGGGTTGCGGGCGTGCTGGAGCCTATCCCAGCTATTCATGTTAATTTCTAATTATGTTTTGCTATTCATGTTGGCAACCATGCAGTTTCTCGTTATTACCAACTGGTTAGCTTTGGTGTAGCTTTGTGTTGTTTGAAGCAGATCCAAACAAGAAAAATCTAATATGTAATCTAATCAAAATGTAGATAACACAGGAACAAAACCACATATTTGCTTTTTTTACAAGAGAAATGCACTTTATGTTGATGTAAATCTTTGGGTTATTCATAGCAAACCTCAGAAACACTCCATTACAATTTCCCTGAAAAATGTTTTAGCATTTATTTATATATATATATACACCAGATCAATATTGTTAAGTCAACACATGCCCATAAATACAATCCTTTATCCATTACACACTCCATTACATTTCCCTATGGCATATGGACAAAGCCATTAGGTAACAAAATCTCGCTGAGGAAACGTAATATTTCACATCGCAGGACGGTCACTTTGGTGCCTTCATCACAATGTGTTGCCCTTCCTTCCTCTCGGTTTTACTGTGCAGTGTGGAAGATAGATGGAGAGCTATTAGTACTGTATTAATTGCATGCAGAAAACGACTGTACATCAATCAAGCAATTTTTCCCTCCACTTGTCAAGTGCAATTTGGTGACACAATGAACAAAACCTTGGCGGCCCAGTTTGTTCTTATCTCTGCTGTTAACAGCCTGTGTAGCTCTGACAGAGTGGAACACTGACAATATCCGCCTCTTGTTTTGTCTGCTGTGCATGCCGTCGTGCCACCCTACTGAGCAAAGGTTCACGAAAGTGCCTCGTTTCAGAGCGGATGCAAATTATCATGTCAAGATAGATTAGCTGCAAAGATCAGGCAAAGACTAATGATCGTGACTGTCACAATGAATAGATGCAGATACATAACAGAGTAGACACTCTTTAGCGGGCATCATATACAATTATCTTTTCTACTCACAGCGAGGATGAATGTCACATGTGGCCCTACAACTCAATCCAAATGCCACTAATGATTATAACGTAAATCAAATTATGACACAGCAATTTGACAGGTCATTACATACTGTATGTATGTGGGATCACAAAGTATTTGTTTGGTCTTGTACAGTTCATTGAATTGCAAGTCAAGTATAAAATGTAGGACTTATTCGACCCAGTCAGCAAAGGTCTTAGGAAGGCACGCTGACCGGCAGTTGCTATACGTCTGACAAGCATCAGCCAAAAGCCATGTATTTCCCAGCTTCATTAAATGTCTCATCAAGGTCTATGTTGCGGCTGTTTATTAATTACAGCACCAGTATGCCGTTCACCACCAGCATTTTTCAGGTAAGTTATCATTTCAATTAAATTAGCATAAAATGCCAATGTTGTCACAAGTAATTGTTGTGTAAAGTTGTGTGTTACCACAGGGGAAAAAAACAAGTGTGCCAGCTGAACCTATTTCTATCCCGGCTACAGCACACGTAAGGTAAGTTGACCAGCTACCTATGATTTTCACAGGCTAGTTCTACAGAATATAAATCAGTGTGTATCTGATTTACTAGCCAGCAATGTTTTTCTGATAATCATTTAATTATGTAAACCGTTTGTCTTTTATTTCAACAGTTTTTTCACACTTTGTTCCATTTTAACCCAACCGGGTATTGACTTTAAAATAGTCGCCATATGCAGTTCATTCAACTCAGTCTGAAGGGTGATGTCACTCAAAACAAATCTGTGTGTCAACACCAAACAAAAGCGCCAGCCACAAGTTTGACACGTGGTTTAAATGATGAAACTCAATGACGTGAGTAACTGAAATGACGTCCTCACTAGTTGTGTTATGCAGGCTGTCAGAGGAGGAATCGGTGCTGATTTTGCTGTTGCTTATTGTTTATTGATGTTCCTCGATTGTTATTCATTGTATTTTTCTCTTTTTTTTTTTGCTGGAGATCTGTAAATAAAGTTTCTTAACCTGCATTCCATGTCTTCATTACAAACACGAAATTTTGTTGTTATTTTTAAAGTCAGTATTGTTTTTCACATTGGATAGTAAATTGTAATGAAACGACCTGTATGGTTCTGTGGGGTGGTAGAGTAGTCGTATTTCCTGCACACCTTGGGTGTAGGAAATGCAGCACTGAACCGATCAGCTGATTTAATGGAGCAGAACAATGCTGGCTGGTACTCCAGTATGAATCTTTCAGACGTCATGTGGTGGTAATATTCGATTAAATGCCGACATCTCGGCATTTCTCCTTGCTACATCAGGTCGATAGAACATTTGATGACAGGCCAACGTCGGTGCGACGTATGTTTGCTGACTGGGCAACCTCAAGGCAGGATACAAGCGTTTCGGCAGGAAATATTGAATGTTGAGCAGTCAGATAATGTGGTTCCTTGACTTATGAGTTTAATTCGATCCATGACCACACTTGTAACTAAAAATAATCTTATCTCAAATTATATTTTCCCACTGAACTGAATGGAGATTCCATTAAATCGTTCCAGTGCCTCCTAAAGACCAACAAATTATTTTGTATCATTCTTTTTTTTTGTGGGAAAATTGTTGTACTTCATAAAAACATTCACCTAACCTATAATTCCATTCCAACAAGCTGGCAATTTTTTTTTACTTAAGTTCGTTGTCACATTTCTGTGTGGCCAATTAAAAATTTATTTGTTTTGCATTGTGCGTTAGCATGAACCTAGCGGACTTTAGTCGGACAAAGTTATGTACTAAAACTGTCGTTCTTTTAATGTTTTATTTTCCAGTAAATTAAACAACTAAACTAGGAGTGGCAAAAAAATACAGCTTGCAGCAAGCATTCGGCCTCTGTTTTTGAAGAAGTGTTCATTATATGCCGAAATACCACTTGGCAAATTGCTGCTTGTTATGAATTTAAATGTCATCACCTAGTGCTCGGTACCCAAATTGTGGCTCGCAAATGAAGACAAAAAAAGCGGCTGAGCACCAGCTTGTATTCTTGCAAAAGAAATTCATGATCAAGTGTCCTTGAATCAAGGTTTCCATGGTAAAAAAAAAGTAAAAAATGTTTGAACAGAATAGCTATAGAATGCTATTAATTCTATTAAATGCTGACAATAAGTTGTGAGTTTAGAGTTCTCAATAGTTTCACAATAGTGACTGTATTGAAAGTTTTTTTTCTTGCATACTCATATAGTAAAAAGATAATCGTGCCGACTTTGAGCGACAATCGGTGTCTGTATAGATTATTGTGATGGTATTCCATGGTGTGGAGGATTTTTAAAGTGATTCTTTTTCTTTCAGTCATGCTCCGAAAAAGATCGCGGCCAACAATTATAAATTGAACATGTTCAAGGTCCACGATCGAAAATCCTTATGTGTGTGGTCAACACAGAACAATAGCCAGGAAGCGACCAGAAACCTGGGTTGTTGCCAAACTTCACAAATGGAGGAGCAATTGGTTGTGTTGATTGTTTGTATAGCATGTCCCCCAAGTCATGCACCACAATAAAAATGCCACCACACAGCAGTTACCAAACATATAACCTAAGAGTTAGCCCAGCGATCTTTGATTTGCTCTTCTTCCACAACGACGACAACTATGGCTCCCCTTTCTTCTTCATTGTCTTTTCAGATAGTCTGGATGCCTTGTGCTGCCTCTCTCATATCATTATAGGTAGTACAGCAAACTTTTGATTCGGTGGAAAAGACTAGATTCGGCGGGGATATCGCAATGTGTGTGGTGTGCCGTGTTGGTTATCTCGAGTACAACTATACAGAGACAACTATAGTAGTAATAGTATAGTACAACTCTAAGAGATTTATTATGTATGGTCTTTCAATTAAAAACTGGTTAAGGTGTTAAAAATCATTATTTGTGGCCTAGGCTTAACATTCTGTGGCGTAAGTTTCCAATTAACACAAATGATAAGTGCTAGAGGCCATCTTTTTGCACAAAAAAAAAAAAAAAAAATGTACCTGCATTACCAGATAACTAGCAACCCTTTATTGGTCAGTGACTGTTTTTTTTTTTGGTCAATGTCTTTATGTCTCAAAAGTGTTCCCTGTCAATTGACTGTCTGTTGTCGTACTAGGGCGGCTCCAACCGGAGACAAATTCCTTGTGTGTTTTTTGGACATACTTGGCAAATAAAGATGATTCTGATTCTGATTCTAATTCTGATTCTGATCCTGAGGCTGTTTTTAGTCGACAGCGTAGTTATAAATTGCTACGGAATATAAGTCCCATTTGTTCAATTGATGCTTTAAACAAAATCGAAAATTGAAAAAGCAATTCAATCATTTAAATGGTGAAGTTGTTTACTGAGGAGGAAAGGGGAATTAGTATTTCAGTTACTTTATGGATTCAGCAAAAAAATTATGTAAAACTGTTTGCACTAAACACTGTGTACAAAGCCATGAGTAGTCGGATGAAACTTGATCAAACCCTTATAAAAGAAGAAGATAAAGTGTTATTAATGCTTTACAGCATTTGTAAATTCATCTTTTCCATGAAAACAGATTTGGCAGCATGGCTGGCTCTGTAGAAAGCAAAGCAGAATATTGGATTGTCTCTACTGCTGTATGAGTAACTGCTGTAGGCCCTGAGGCGCAGGTATGACAGGAGAAGTAAGAACAAACATTTTTACCTCCTCTGAGCCTCTGCACTGCAAGCTTGGCCAGTTTAGTACATGCAGGGCCCCTCTCTGAATACACCATGCGATACCATTGACACAGATTATAGATTTTTACCTGCTTAGAAGTATGCTATGTGGGAATGTGAAAATGTCAAGGAAGGCACCCAGGATCTGAGATTGACTGGAAATTTAAACATCACCCAAATGGTGCGGTGGAAAAGAAAAGCCAGGGGAAGTCAATGTTCATGCAGCCAGATTGTCTGAATGCAGCCACTGTCTCATATTACACCCCGAGCAAGAGCTGATATCTGGCAAATTTGCATTTACATGTATATGCACAGGTCCAATCAGACATCAAAGTTCCGACACAATTCTGGGATTTCAGACCGGAATACCAACCAGTGTTTCAGCGGTAACTAATACCCACGGCCCCAGGAAGTGATGGGGAGGGGGCTTTATCTTCGAAAATGATAACATTTAAACCGCAGAGGAGTTTAGAGCATACGGTAAAAGGGGCCAAGTCGGGTCACATGTTCTTGTTAAAAGTGCGGTGTGTCATGCAAGTAGAATGAATTCAGGGTAGACATGGACCATTCAGTTCAACAGGGCATCTATTGCTGTTGAAAATTACATATTTTTGGGAGAGTTTATGACCCACATAAAGTAGTACCTCATAAACAGGATCTTCAAGTATTACAGTGGTTGTGTAGACAATTGAAATTCAAATGAACATTACCAGGGAAAATTTGGGAATTTGGGTGAGGAGCGCCAGTGGCTCATTTGCATGAGACAGGACAGCCCTAAAACGGGCTGATTTCAACAGGGCTATAAAAAGACAATGAAAAGTTTGCTGTAATTTTTACATGATCTTATAACCTGGGAATGGTTTTCATTTCTGAAAAATGTCTCCTTTAAAAACTTCAATTCATACATTTTGTGCACCGCATTTCCTCATTAGGATTGCAAGTGAGTTGGAGCGTATTCTAGCTGACTTTGGGTGACAGGCAAGGTACATTCTGAACTGTTCACCAGTCAACCACAGGGCACAAATAGACAAGCAACTCTACGGACAGATCACGATGGATAATTTGAGTCTTTAGTTAACGTGCCACTAAGCGGGCCCAAAAAATGGCATGTAAATTCGACACACCACGGAGAAGAGTCATGTTAAAAAAGCCTGCCAAATTTGAATTAAAAAAATCAATAAACCACTAAGTGTATAAATTCAGGTTTCAAAACTTGAATAAGAAGGGCTACCTCTCAGCTCTCAGACGCTGTGGGCGTGTTGATGATAGCTTATTTGATGTCAAATCACGTTAGGACGCTCGTCTTCAAAATTGAATGGTTATTGTGGACTATAACCATAAAAATAAGCACACAAGTCAACTTACCCTCGTTGTTGGTGACATAATGTCATAGCCGAACACGGCAAATGATAAAAGCAGGACGGTAGAAGGAAGCCCAGGTAGTTAGACAGTCGGCACTGCCCCATTCATGAGTATCAAGTTACCCACGAAGCCATGTTGTCTCTGGTGAAAGCTTACAAAACTAGCCATCGTAAAATGCGCACTGCAGAGTCGGCTGGTGGTTGTGTTGATGTTCAGCTCGCCATCGCTGTGTGTCTTCAAAAAGTCAATCCGTCGCTTTTTTATTTCCTAATTTTTTGGGAGCTAAAAAAAAAAAAAACAGCTAACGCACAACTGATGGGCCAAACGAAATGACATCACTTTGTCCTTATGTAGTGGGGGAGGGAACTCGCGCTACAAAATTAAACGCCCCAGACCCGTGATGTCACTTTTCATTTAGTGGTCAATAATATTGGCAAACACTTCATGATGTGTAACCTAACGGTTAGCATTACTCATTCAGTTGAATTTGTCTGAAAAATTGTTTTATTCAAATATATAATTTGATAACAGGTAACCACAAACTTTGGTTTGACTTCTTAAACGTCTGACTATGATTGTGTTGATAAAGTGTTTTTTTTTTTTTACCACTGTTGATATTTTTTTTCACTACATTGACTTAAAAATAAATTACACTTCACGCCTGCAGTAGGATTGCTACAACAAAGACCCAACACAAACAAACAAACATTATTACTGCAATTTTCTAGACTAAAGTCCATTGCTTGTCAAAGTCATCTTTTCTCCAGGAATAACAGTCATCAAATTCAGATGGTGGAGGAAGAAATTGTATGAGAGGTGAGTAAAATATTCTACAAAACTGTCAATACAGATAGAAGTGAAATTAAAAATATATATATTCTCATTTGCTGCCTTCAGGGTGTGTTATTAGGGAAGGATTTCAACAGGCTCTTAGTAGCTCTTATTAGATGGGGTATCTAACCAGAACAAAACTCACTTCTGCTATGTGGAGGAAGTGAATTGGAAAATTAAATGGTGAGAGGAGTGAGGGAGCAGTCGGTGCAACGATCTTGTCATCGTGTGCCCGCTCCCGCTAACAAGTCCACCGAGTCGGCTCACGCTGAAAGTCATTTACATGGTCTTTAATTTCACCTCATTGATTGGAATTTAAAGCCCTGGAATATGGCAAGGAAGACATTAAGATTATCTATTCGCTAAAGTGTGTGCTGAACGTTTGTTTTAAAATTGTGTGTCAGCGTACTGTCTTGCCATTTGAGTGGGATGCCCAAAAAAGTACTTGAGAAACTTTACAAACTGAAACTGCACTCACTGTAGGGTACCATATGTGACGTTTTTTTTTTTTTTTTTTTTTTTTAAGCACGTATGTATATGCTACATGCTGTGGATCAATAAAAGCAACATTTCATTAATCTTGACAAGCTGTTCCTGCTCAATGCCAGATGCTGGGGACACAAGCTGTCGAAACAATAGACATACACTTCCTTGCCTCTGCTTCTTTGTTTGCACTTGCAAAGATGGCATTACATCTGTCAGCAAGGTATGATTTACATAAACATCAAGCTATACCTCAGATTATCTGTCAGGGAAACTCTTGAGGCTTGCAAAATATTTGCATTTCAAGGTTGCACTTACACTATGTTCAGAGCTTTGCAGATGTACTATTTAAAGTTTATGTTTTTGCTCTTTTTTTTTCTTTTTTAAATCTCTAAGGAAGAGAAAGGGTTTGGGACATAGTTTCACTGGTGTCATGATGACTTTTTTTGTTTTTTTTGCCTGAAAAATACTTAGAGGTGAGAGGCATAATGGAACCAAGAAATATGTTTTATTTAAACCATACCGTATCCAACTGGTGATCAGAAACCAGTCAAAAAAAGCAACATAATCAAGTGTTGCAAATTATGGAGCAACTGCATGCAATCACCTCCTGAATGGAAATTCCACCTCACAGGAGGACATGGCTATTTCATAGATTACTTTTTCACCCTAGCAGTTGGATAGCTTCTGCCTGATAGATATCCTGTTGATGACAAAATTCTGTTTGTTCGCTGTACAGTATGTGTTAGTTGTACGCTGATGTGTGTATGTTTTGTGGCTGCTATATTGAGTGAAACAAAAGTGGTTTTCCAGATGTCATTTGCATGATTAGCTGTTGATGCTGAACTAGCCTGAGTGCTGGACTTGAATTAGTCATACTGAGGGTGGGATTGCGATGATTGATTTTCTTTCTTTTTTACACTTAAAGTACAGTGGAACTCCTATTTTTGCTTGTAGAATTCAAAATAACTGTTAATTTCAAGAAACCAAGAATAAAAATGGAAAGCTCAAATAATCGTCATGGATGGATGGATTTAGCTAGTGAGCATAGTTGCTTTTTGTTTTCTTTACTTTCTTGTGACTGTTTTGTTGTTGTTGTTTTGGACAACAGAGGGTACCAGAGCTGTCAAAAATGAAAGATGTGGGGATGGCTATAGAACCAGAAATGGATCCGATCAATCAATCAATAATCCGTCCATCCAGCCATCCATTTTCTGTACCGCTACTCCTCACTAGGGTCACGGGCATGCTGGAGCCTATCCCAGCTATCTTCGGGCGAGAGGCGGGGTACATCCTGAACTGGTTGCCAGCCAATCGCAGGGTACATATAAACAAACAACCATTCACACTCACATTCACACCTAGAGGCAATTTAGAGTCTTCAATCAACCTACCACACATTTTTTTGAGATGTGGGAGGAAACCGGAGTACCCGGAGAAAACCCACAAAGGCACGGGGAGAACCTATAAATTCCACACAGGTGAGGCTGGGGTTTGAAAGCCAGTTGAAACTGTAAGACAGTCGTCCACCATGCCGCCATCAATCAATCAATCAATCAATCATTCATCCATCCATCCATTTTCTGAGCCGCTTCTCCTCACTCGGGTCACGGGCGTGCTTGGAGCCTATCCCAGCTATCATTGGGCAGGAGGCGGGGTACACCCCGAACTGGTTGCCAGCCAATCGCAGGGCACATACAAACAAACAACCATTCGCACTGACATTCCCACCTACGGGCAATTTTAGAGTTTCCAATTCATGCATGTTTTTGGGATGTGGGAGGAAACCAGAGTGCCCGGAGAAAACCCACGCAGGCACGGGGAGAACATACAAACTCCACACAGGCGGTGCCGGGGATTGAACCCCGGTCCTCAGAACTGTGAGGCTGACGTTCTAACCAGTCGGCCACCCTGCCGCCTCAATAATTCAATCAAACTTTATTTATAGTGCTTTTCATACTTAGAAAATGCTAATCACAGTGCTTTATGCTGTTAAAATCAACCCCCTCCTAGGGATATGATGCAAAAAATGGTTCCTGTTGAGGTTCTAAAGTTAATGATTCCTTAGAATTGTTCACCAAATTTTTCAAGCAATTCTCTTATCGATCCTTGTAGGAATAATGATGTCATCGCACGTTTTGCAGTTGACGCAATGTGTAGACCATATGACATTCAGAGAATACTTGGCCTGCAAATGGTATTAATAGGCTACATCACTCTAACCACCAAAAGCAGCAGTAATTTAACTATACACAACTAAAAACAACACCACTTTAACTACTAAACTCTGCATGTACAAAATAGCACATTAAAGATGCATTTTAACACTGATTACAGTAATTTTAACCATATACAGTGGGTACGGAAAGTATACAGACCCCCTTAAATTTTTCACTCTTTGTTATATTGCAGCCATTTGCTAAAAACATTTTTCATTTTTTTTCCCTCATTGATGGACACACGACACCCCATATTGATCCTCTGCCATTCCTCCTTGCAGATCCTCTCCAGTTCTGTCAGGTTGGATGGTGAACGTTGGTGGACAGCCATATTCAGGTTGTTCTGAAGCCACTCCTTCGTTATTTTAGCTGTGAGCTTTGGGTCATTGTCTTGTTGCAAGGTGAACCTTCGGCCCAGTCTGAGATCCTGAGCACTCTAGAGAAGGTTTTCGTCCAGGATATCCCTGTACTTGGCCGCATTCATCTTTCCTTCGATTGCAAATAGTCGTCCTGTCCCTGCAACTGCAAAACACCCCCACACACCCGATTGCTCAGTTTGGCCGGACGGCCAGCTCTATGAAGGGTTCTGGTCCTCCCAAACATCTTCCATTTAAGGATTATGGAGGCCACTGTGCTCTTAGGAACTTTAAGTGCAGCAGAATCTTTTTTGGCCAGATCTGTACCTTGTCACAATTCTGTCTCTGAGCTCTTCAGGCAGTTCCTTTGACCTCATGATTCTCATTTGCTCTGACATGCACTGTGAGGTATAAGGTCTTATATAGACAGGTGTCTGGCTTTACTAATCAAGTCCAATCAGTATAAAGAAACACAGCTGGACTCCAATGAAGTTGTAGTATCATCTCAAGGATGATCAGAAGAAATGGACCGCATCCGAGTTAAATATGTGAGTGTCACAGCAAAGGGTCTGAATACTTATGGCGGTGTGATATTTCAGTTTTTCTTTTTTAATAAATCTGCAAAAAATTCAACAATTCCATTTTTTTCTGTCAATATTGATGTTCTGTGTACATTAATGAGGAAAGAAATGAACTTAAATGATTTTAGCAAATGGCTGCAATGTAACAAGAGTGAAAAAGTTAAGGGGGTCTGAATACTTTCCGTACCGACTGCACATTAATTCCTATATACTGTGTGCCCCTCGCTCGAGTAGCTTTATAACACGCTGCACAGAAAGTCTTTGCCGTGTCTGTTGGCTTGTCAAATAGGCATAAGTACAGACGTCAGTACTGAAAATTACTGCGTGGGTCTTTTTTTTCCAACTGCCCAGTGCACAATAACATAAGAGAGTCATAGGTTTATACAAGGAAATCCTCACCTCTTGTCTGCGCCGGTTAGCTGCTGCACCGTGGCGGATGAGAGATTTAGTTCTCTTGCAGGCGGTTGAGGTCCCGATGGCCGTAGGAAAAATAGTTGGCACCGCAGCTGGTTTCAGCCTCTGCCTCTGTATCCAATGCTTTCTGCTAAGCCTTTCTCAAAACACACTGGTTCGAAGTGATCAGCACAGAGTTTGGAATGCTTGCTCAGTACTTATAGCTGACCATGTTTCTTCCCCTGTCAATTGACTTTCCCTATCCACTGGTCACGTATTCCTTTTTCACTTGGAAAGCCAAAAAAAACTCTTGCAACTGTACCATTTGTACAACCAAATACCACACAATAAAGCATCGTGACATCGCTAAATCATGACAACAAATATACAAGGACGGGAACAGCATGGAACAATAGCACACATCTACTTTTCCTTTCAGCTTGTCCCGTTCGGGGTCTCCACAGCGTGTCATCCTTTTCCATGGAAGAATATCTCCTGCATTCTCCTCTCCAACACCAACTGCCCTCAAGTATTGCCTCACTACATCTATCAACCCCCTCTTTGGTCTTCCTCGACCTCTCTTGCCCTGCAGCTCCATCCTCATCACCCTTCCAACAATCCTAGACTGTTGACCCCAAGTATTTAAAGTCCTCTGCCCTCGCTATCTCTTCTCCCTGTAGCCTCACTCTTCCCCCTCCACCCCTCTCATTCATGCACATATATTCTGTTTTACTTCAGCTAATCTTCATTCCTGTCCTTAATTCCAGTGCATGCCTCCACCTTTCTAATTGTTCCTGCACGTGCTCCCTGCGTTCACTGCGGATCACAATGTCATCTGCCCACATCATGGTCAATGGGGATTCCAGTCTAATCTCATCTGTCAGCCTATCCATCGCCACTGCAAAAAGGAAGGAGGACAGGGCTGATCCCCGATGCCTGATTCCTCTGTCACACCTACAGCACACATCACCACTGTTCTGCCGCCCTCATACATGTCCTGTACTATTCTAACATATTTCTCTGCCACTCAGGACTTCCGCATGCAGTACCACAGTTCCTCTCTGGGTACTCTGTCATGGGCTTTCTCTTGATTGACAAAGACACAATATAACTCCTTCTGACCTTCTCTTTACTTCTCCATCAACATGTTTTTCTCCCCCAAACTACAAATCTAATAGTGTATGAGGTGACAAATATGTCATACACCTTTTAACTGACTCTAATGGACAGGTAATGGAATGTAATGTGTGTGGTGATGCCATTCAGAAGTGCAGCCAATCAGAAAAGATGGCGCCCAAGCAGCTCAAATGTTCCGAACTGTGGTTAGACTTCACGCAAAAGGATGACAATAGGTAACTTGCAACACTTGGATATACAAGCAACATGAAGAAGCATTTGTACACACGGCATGCAATAAACTTGACAGAATGTCATGTTGTCAGTCTGCTCCGGGGAGAATCTCAAGTTGATTGCAGCCCGGGAACCCAGGAAAGATAAGCACGTCCTCCGCTGTTAATAGTGCAGGTAACTAACTAACTAACTAACTAACTAACGTTTTCTATGGGGACCCACTGGTATCCTATTGCGGAGCCCCAGGCTGTGGGCTTCTTAAGACCTCACTGTTGGGTTTGTAAGGTCATGATAGTTCTGAAATAAACAAAGTTGATGCTAATCGACCAGTTTGTTCTAATTTTTCCCAAATCAGTAAAGAGTTTAATCGTTAAGCAGTATACTAAATGGAAGTGGAATCAGAAACATATTTTCAATTCGTATCCCTACCCCATCCTGCCAGTAATCCACACAGACACACACATATGCATATACACACGTACACATTTTTTTAAAAATGACAATGACCTATGGTCTATGGCTAAAGAAGATCTAGGTGACGAAACCCCATCTCAAGGAGCTGTCTACACCAGGAGCTGATCCCAGACCATGGCTGCAGGACACAGACACGGGCCATTCTAGCAGCTTTATTTATTTATTTATTTTTTTAAACCAATTGAGAGTTTCCTTGGCAGTATGTTTTGGATCATTATCCTGCTGAAATGTCCACCTTCGTTTCATTTTCATCATCCTCGTAGATGCGAGCAGATTTTTGTCAAGAATGTCTCGGTACATTTGCCTGTTCATCCTTCCTTCAATAATGTGAAGTTTACCAGTGCCATTTGCTGAAAAGCAGCCCCACACCATCATGTTCCCACCTCCGAACTTCACTGTTGGTATGGTGTTTTTTGGGTGATATGCAGCACAATTTTTTTTCCAAACGTGGTGTGCATTATGTCATCAGCAAAGTTTAAATGAGCTTTGACATTCTTGTTTTTCAGCAATAAGGTATGGCGTGGTGAGCATGCATACAGGCCAAGGCGGCGGAGTACATTACTTACTGTGTTTCTTGTGACAACAGTACCTGCTAATTCCAGGTCTTTTTGAAGCTCTCCACTGGTGGTCCTTGGCTCTTGGACAACTCTTCCATTCCTTTTTGCACCTCCCTTTCTCGATGCATTCAATACTTTTTCCCATTGTCATTTCACATTATTACACACGATTTAATTTCTGAGTTTATTTGTTCGACTTTCTTTGTATGTATGGATATTGATTGTATGGATGTTGTTCCCAACATCTGGTGACATTTTCAGGTCAATAAGTATATTTAGTGAGAAAAATGGTGACGTGTTAAATACTTATTTCAGCCGCTGTATAAATAACATTACCTGGTCATCATACTTTCACCTTTGCAATATCAACTGGCTCTGTCCATCCCTTACTCCCCATACTACTGCTATTCTTGTCTACAAGCTCATCACTTCCCGCATCCACGACTGTAATTCTCTTCTGCTAGGTCTACCTTAAAAAAATCACTCCATAAACTCCAGCTGGTTAAAAATCCTGCAGCCCATCTCATTACTAAAATACCCCAGTACCACCATATCACCCGCATTTTACAGTAACTCCATAAACTCCTAGTAATCTACCAAATTCAATGCAAAATTCCTTTACACACATTTGTGGAAATTCATAATCTTAGTCCTCATCTGTCCAGCCTTCTCCATATCACCACTTTTGTTTCTTCCCTCGGATCCTCCTTCTCTATTCACCTTACTGTACCCCCAGTTCACCTCAGCACCATGGGAAGCAGAGCTTTCAACCCCTCTACTCCCCAACTCTGGAACTCCCTGCCACCTGCCATCCGTAACATTGACTATTTTCCTCTTTTCCAAACCACACTGGAAACTCACCTATTCAAGACTGCTCACTCCCTTTCCTGAATCTGCAGTTCTACTGCCGTGGATAATGTATAATTTATTGTGTATGTATGTTCATATTTACATTTTTTTTTTCTCTCTGTGTGATTTTTACCACTATTTTATTTTGTCTTTGCGGTCTCCAAAGGTCACCTGAAATAAAATTAATTAATATTTTTTTTATTTATAATAATAATAATAATAAAAATAACAATAATATCTGTTTTGTCATGTTAAATGCTGTTGTAAATTACATTTTATTTTTAGCATATGTACATGTCAATAATAGAAAAGTAGCAGAACAGAGACCTTGATTTGGTTTAAAATTTGTATTAATAATGCAAGACTTATTTATTTATATAGCACATTTCATACATAAACTAACTGAGTGTGCTTTACACGATTAAAAGCATTTAAAAACAAGGAGCAAAAGACATTTAAAATTAAAGTCCAGAAAAATAAAAGACAATTTACTAAAATTACTATAAGAACATACAGTGCAAGAAAGATTATTTTCCCAAATTCAAAATGCTCTATAATGCTCAATCATAAGCATGAGGGAAAAAAAAGAATAGTTTTTAACCTGGACTTAAAAACTGTTACACTTGTGGCTGACTTCATTTCTGTTGGCAACTTATTCAATTTGTGTGCAACGTAACAGCTGCATCACCATGTTTGGCTTGGGCTCTGTGCTCTGCCATCTGACGTGAGTCTGTATATCTCAGAATAAGGAAATAATAAATGACAAAATTAAGTATCGGGAAACATAACTACTAAGCTTAATTTCTATAATGGACATTCTCAGATGAATCCGTTTTTGTTTGCTTTTCCCCCCCCCCTTGGAATTAAGAGCAAGAACTATTTTCATCCTCTTGTGACCACAATACAAGACTTATAGATAAATGATTCACATATGTTGATGTGATGCTGAGGTTAGTGAGTTAACTATTGTGACTTGATTTCGACTTTGTGGAATTATAAGGAAGCAATGTGTCAAAAATTTCCTCACAGGCAAAAAGCCGGATTCAGGTCAATTCTCGCAGGCACCCATGTCCTTTATGAATAATTAAGCATTCAGGCACAGCATCAACTTTAAGTGACAAAATACACTGAAACATATGAACTCTAAAAGTGGTGTGGGCAGTCTGAATGCCAGCTGGTGCAATTCCAACCAGGATTTTGCAAAGCATAATCTTTGAGACATTTGTATTGAAAAAGCTTGGGTTTTGTAGCCCATGTTTTTTAGAAGTCACCTAACCAAATCCATGACTCATGTTTGCAATGACACAAAGGTATTTGTTTACCGTTTTACTTGCCTGCATAACAAACAAATAATTTGGAATGGCAGCCCACTGTTCATCTCAGGACATACATATTACTGTCACCATGACAGCCAGCCTGTGGCATTAAATCAAGGATTTGCTTTTTTGCTCAGCTAACTCTAATGAAAGTCTTTACACACAAGGACAGGCCACAGTGGATCATATGGTCGTCATGGGGATAAAGACCTGTGTGTTATTTCAATATGAGGACCTGTTGTAGATGTTACACATAGCTTTGCGTGACAATTTATGATTACTCCTGGAGGAGGTGCGTAAACTATAAATGTACTTAAACCTGAGGACATACTGAATGGCACAGAACATTTTTGACATGATGTGCTGTGGGAAACACATTAGAAATTGTGCAGGAAGACAAGATATAAAGATATAATTAGTAACTGGCAGATGTGCGTTAGCTGGAGGGGGGGGGGGGGGGGTTATTGTATTTATTTTTTTACATTTGTGAAAATAAAGACAAAATTACATTGGTGCACATCATTCATTGGTTTAGTTCACAAATAAGTCAAGAATGAACTGTAAATGCCCTACTTTGAAGAAAAAAAAAAAACATTTATTTAAACAGGGTGTCCCCAAAACATTTACATCATTTCATAGTCTAGTAACAAAACCAAATCTCATTCAAATGATTTCAAATTTTAATAAGATATGTAAAAACTAACCGAGTTTGATGTTTTCATTTTTCTGGAGACAAATTCACAGTTTACTATACCCCAAATTCACAGTTCACTACACCCACCAGTCTATGCAGCTAAAAATATGGGGAGATTAAATTAGTGTCTTTGAAGAAATGGGTTCGACAATCTATATGTTTAAATATTAGGGTTTGGAATCTCTGGCATGAGGCTGATTCAATACATATCTAGATAAACTGGTAGCGATTCGATTCAAAAATTATATCTTTACTGGCTGATCAATTTGATACGATTTGATTAATTATGGGAACGATACGATTCTCCATTCGATTCGGTGCAGAAAAAAAATTTGATAGTTATCATTTGCACGTGCTAATCATAAAAAACCTTGACTTAACCCAATTCTATAAAATGACATTTGTCTAACCTTATTTTCAAACATGTACAGTACAAGACCACTTAACCCTGAGCATTGTTGCTTTATGGCACTGTAAAAAATAAAAATTATATTATTTATATATAAATAAATTAATTATTCAAATAGACCACAACGATGCAAGAATCAATTTTGAAGACTCTGCACAAACAATATTTAAAGAGCCGTGGAGGGTCTCACACACCATGCCATTCAAGCTAGGACCGTCCGCGCATACGTGCACTGCTTTTTTTTTTTTTTTTTTTTTTTGCTTGCTGAGTGCCGACTGACTTTTTGAACTTTTAACTCGTGATGACTGGCTTAGTTCAACTGCTGATTGTTGTTTCATCTTCGGGACATAACTGGGTGTGTGTCCTCTCTGAGGTTTCTTTTTAGGGTCGCACAGTATAAGCTCGAACGTATAAGTGGACCGTGAGGACTCGAGAAGAAGCATGAGTTTGCTGAATTACAGCCCAAGGAAATTGCCGAAATGTACCTACCTTTGCCATATTGTGTGCATGTTTACAATCTGCGGCGCACATTTCACCGGGACCTCTGGCGGACTTGAGATAAGGCACGTGACGTTGCATTCAATGTTTACAACTCCTGGGGGAATGCTACTTTGCTATCGCCGTGACCACGAAAGTAGCTTAACTACTGAAAAGCTATTTGATGTTGAAATAGTGGTGCTACGGAGAAATGTAGTGAAGCTTGTAGTGTCCAGCACTGCTGTGTTTGGTTGTAAACATAACGTTACCTGCGGAGCACAGCACGAGACCTCTCGGGCTCCAGAAAGATTATTTGTTGCAGAGAGCATCCTCAACACCAGCATCACGGTGTGGCACAGCAGCAGCTTTGCTACAGAGAGGAAGGCACTACAAAGGACAGTAAAGGTAGAACATTTTGGGATGCAGCTTCCCCACCACTACAGACATCTTCACTAGCAGGTACACAAAGAGGGCACCCTGCATCATCAAAGACTCAACCCATTCCGCACAACACCCTCTCTTCCGTCCGGTCCCCTCAGGCAGGAGGCTACAGAGCATCTGATGCAGGACCACCAGGCTGAGGAACAGTTTCTTTCCAGAACCATTATTACACTTGAACAGTGATCTGTAGCCCCAACATCAGTAACCCCCACTCCCCCCCCCCCCCCCCTCCCCACACACCTATTCATCCCTGCACAATGAACACTTTATTCTTTTCAACTACAAAGGACCATGGAACTATCAGGTACATATGTGCAATTCAAACTTCTGGCATTTGTATTCTCGCTGCATCCAAATCCTTGCTAAATTTGTACCTTTGCAATTATTCACAACTGCAGATAAGTATTTTGATTCTTTATTAACTTGTCTTATTTGATTATATTTCTTATTCGATTTCTATTTCACAAGTCTTGAGATTTATTGGGCTAAACTGGGACCTTGGGTATCAAATTTAGTGCCAAATGTGTAAATGTGTTGGCATGACAAAGTCCTTGAATTCATTTGTTGATTTACTTCTGTCCTTTGGGTCGTTCTCCTATTGCATGACCTACCTTTTGTGAACAACAGTGCTGAACTTCTTCCATTCATAGACAGTCACTATTACCGTGGACTGATGAACATGAAGGCTTTTAGAGATACTTTTGTGACCATTTCCAGCTTTGTGAATTTAATATTTTGAGGTAATTATGAGAGCTCTTTTGTGTGATGCAGGGTTCACATCTGGCAATGGTGTATGTTTTTTAATAGGAGAGGGCTGCTTTACCTAACACCTCCAATGTCATCACATTGATCGGACTCTAGGTTGGCTGACTTCTGACTCCGACCAGCTCTTGGAGAACTCATTAATCCTTGGGTTAACATACTGTACTTTTTCCACTCTGTGCTGTGAATGTTTACACGACGTGTCCAATAAAACCATGAAAGCATAATTGTATGCAATGTATTAGTTTAAGTAAACTGTATGTACTGTAACTATGTATGTACTGTTCTGATTTCAATGAAAATCAGATGAAGTCAAATATGAGCAAATTGTGCAGAAATACATGTATTTCAAAGGGTTCACATACTTTTTTCTTGCAATTCTATAGTATATGACTACAAATGACTAATATTTTTAGTTTATTGGAATTCTCTTATGGAGGTGGTCTACGACGTACATAGCTCAGCATTCTCTCCATAGAGTGCTAATACACACTCAAATGGCTTGGACTTTAATCCCTGTGGATACAGTGAATCTACATTGGCAAAAGGACAATAGTAATGATATTTACCTAATCTTCCTTGACAGATTCAGGACATGCTTTTCATTAAGACAAGTGGAGAAGAGAGCATTGAGCACTCGTTCAGAGTTTACCTAAATCCTTTAAATCTAGGTACGATTCACATTCTGCTGGAGACTGTTTCTGGCAGCTCTGACTTAAACCAGTGCAGGCACAAAAAATTCTTAGATGTTCTATATTTATATATTTTTTTGTCTCAACATAAAACTTAAACGTTTGTCTCTTAAATTTGTCGATATACAGAATGGTGCTTTGAATGAATTGCTCTAAAGCAGTAATAGCAATCAATCCAACTTTATTTGTAAGTGTTGTTCAAACATAAAATTCACCACAAACCCCTTTACATTAATTAAAAATGTAAAAATAAATCAATCCCAACTGCCGCTTGTCCACAAGGACACAGACACACAGACGTCGATACCTAAGTTAAAAAATAATACCATAATGACTGTGACTCTGACATTAGACCCTCGGAAGTATTTAAAATGCTTGGTGGTTTGTTTGGACTAAATGTATTGCCTCATTTGACAGATTATGTTTGGGAATTGTTTGATGATAAACAAATTCAGATTTGTACAGAATGACATTAAGTTTGGGTGATGACACATTCATAAGAAAATGTTTTATTCTTTTATAACTTGGGGTGGGAGTTAACAAAATGTCATCCATATTTGTTCCAATAAGTGAAACTATATCAGAATATCTCTTCAGATTACAAAGAACATAATAAGAGGGAAGGTAGCACTTATTTTTTCTTTTTAATTTGCTTCATTTGAGGAATTATCCTGCAATAATGTAATGGCTCGATTCATCTCCCACACCATCTGGTATGAGAGAGCTGTACCTCTGGAGTTGATTGCTTTCCCCTGGTGCTATGTCCAGGTAATAGGCTGTTCAAAGGCTGCTCTGGGCTCAGACAGCTGAGTGGAGGTGGGGAAGGAGCAGCTGGCCATGGCGCCATCGCCTGCTGCCTGTCAGAGGGCTTCCCGAAGGGCTTTATGTGTGCCTATGTGCATGTACATTATCTATGTGCGTATGTGCACCCAGGTCTGTGTTTTACATACTATGCCGATTTAACTCATACAAGCAGTGGTAGACCAATTTTATCTTTGGGGGTGGGGGACTCGCAGTTTTACACACACACGCACGAACGCCACACACACACACACACTATTGCCTAAATAGCTTCGCTATATTTATTTATTCATTGTAGTAATTAATTATATTTTTATTGTATTCAGTACATTATTTCATTGTATTCTAATGCCTCACCACGGACCAAGACTGCAAATTAGCTGAAGCTAGACATCTTCTATGAATTACATAGTCATATTTTTAAAGGCAACAAAGAGCAATAGAGAGGAATATGTCACTTGTGGGGAGTAGCTGGACCCAAGAGCAGGCGGAGGCTGATGTAAAATGATGAACAGTTTATTGAGGAAAAGTTATGGAGGTGGTCCTGGATGTGTTGGCAGGTGGCTGGTGGCTGGCTTGGTGGCAGGAATGACGTGGGTCAGGAACACAGGGGAGCACTGGGAATGAGGAGACACAAGAGTTAACAAGGGAAGCGAGGACCACTATAACTTACTTGACATAAGGTGGGCCGTGGTACCGGTAGGAGAGGCTGCAATACTTAGGCGAGGATTTCCGGGAACAGGCGGGCTTATATACACCGGTGGTGATGAGGCTGATTGAAGACAGGTGCTGAAAACAGAGAGGGGAGGGAGGAGATAGAGGACACATAGCGCCCTCCCGGCTCCAATAATGGAACTGCAGGGCAGTATATGACAGAATACACAACATTTAAGCAACCCAGTATATAAATAACATTTATTATAAGAAGCTACAGTGGCAGGCTTGCTTGGTTTTGTGTTTTGGTAAGGTTAACTAACATTAGCTAGGAGCATGGGAACAACTCATGCTGACGTTAATGACTGGTCTATCAGGCTGCTATTATAATTCATAAAGTTGGCTTACAAATTTTTTTTGAAGAGAAGTATCTCCTTTGTAGTTCGTAGTAATTGTTTCTTGGTTCTGATTGCCTCTTGCCTGGTGGATGGTAACTTTCTTTTCAACAAATCGCACAAGAATATCGAACTTGAGCGACACGCATTAGTTCACCCTTCTGCGTCGGTGCAATATTACAATTTTAATACTTAAAGTACGTACTGCAGCGCCAGGAGAACTCGATGCAGACTTCCCAGCATGCCGAGCGGCATGTTTTACATGCAGTAATTATGTGTCAATCATAATGTTACATGATTTTTTTTTTTTTTTTTTTTTTTTTGTATTTCCCCATTATTATAGTTGTCTGCGTGTTTTACTCATGGGTTGGTTTCCGTTTTTGTTGTACGGTTGTGTTCTGTGTCGTGACTCCTTGGTCATTTTCATTGTACGGCAAATGCATAGTTAGTGCGCATGAACTGCTGATCCTGCTGTCTTACTACAGTACTGTAACTATACGGAGGAGAGGTACAGGTACAGTGTTAAGGGGGCACTGCCCCCCACTCCCACCCCCACCCCCCAGAACTGCAACGCATACAATGTTTGCAGTGGACACATCTGCCTCACAGTTGAGAGGCACTCAGTTTGAATCTTTGCTTGGATCTTCCAGTTGGGGAGTTTGCATGTTCTGTCTTGCAACTGTTGAAATAACTCACCATCTAGTGATAATAAACAAAACAACACCTGTTGCAAAACCATCACTTTTTACAGTTTGAGTCTTAGCTAAAGTAAAATAGTGAAAACAAGGTAAACCAACCATCCATCCCCACTTGATGGTGGGTCATTTTGCGGGTAAAAAGGTTCTTATACTCTTTAATACAATTCTGATTGAATTGGGTATTTATGTGAGGGAATAAACTTTTTTTTTCATGATCCTTTATTGTTTAGGAGCTTTTTTGTCAGCTCTTCCTCTTCTATCGCTGCCGTGTGTGCTCTGCAAGGGCACACAATTGCTGTGCCCCACAAATCCTGCAACGAGTGGTGATCTCGTGGTGACGTGTTCTATGTGCAGTATGTACGAAATGTACCATGCTTAGAGGACATTGAAATGAAACTCAATGTGAAGCGCAGCAGAGGATAAATAAAAAACAGAAAATAACAGACTGAAATAATGTTGTGACTTAATTACTGTAGCAGCCACTAATATTAGCTTGCTTCACTGTGCCGTTTGTAAGATCTGCATACCGACACTTGGAGTACACTTAGGTCTCTTTAATGTACAAAAGCATCTTACAGCAGACAGCGAGCTTGTTTAGTCACTCATCAAAAGCTATTAGCCAGTGGTGTCTGGCACCGTAAATACATTTGAAAGACAAACCACAACAAGCATGTACAATAAATTCAGATACATAAACTGCGCTATGTTAAGCACATCAATTAAGGTGTGTGAGTGGAGTTTGGGGGCGGGAGGAGGAGGTGGTCTATGTGGGAAGGGAGGGTTATTGAGGGTATCTTATCAACAACAGTTGAGCAACTTTATAGCTTCTAATAGGCACCCTGTCAGATTGAATTGTATATACGGTAGACCTACATGGCACCATTGTGCATTCAAAGGGGCCTACTGCATGTCTCTGCTTTATTTGCCAGATGCTATGACATCACCAAACCATTTATTACACACAGTGCAATCTACTATTAATATAGGACATTGTCAAGAGGAGAAGGGCCCCCTCACCTTTGACCACACTGCACACAAATTTAACTATGACTTGAAAACTTTACATGCACACAGCACATTACAGCACATTAGCATTTGATTTCCATCCAGATTTGACAATTAAAATTATACGGGGATTGCATTTCACTACCTGGGCTTGGGGGAATTTGCAGGTCATTAAGCCCTACCTTTTTCTGGAGATGTTTTGGAGGTGAACATCTGGGGTTGAGGAGGCAGAGCATGAAATGAAATGCCTCTGGCTCTCCGCTATGCCTTTTGTCCATGAGGGCCGAGAGTATTAGAGTGTCATGCATAGTGAAAGTGGGTTTGTGTGGGCCGCAACAAATTGGCTTGTGATCAGAATTGAAAGAGAAAATTGACCATGAATGTTGGATAGCAGCCACCAGTTCTAAGGTATTTCTGGGCTGCAGCATATTGGAGCTATTTTTCTCCAAATAATTATTTTATTTCGTATTATATTGCATGTAACGAGCAGTGTGACATATGTTCCCCCCTCGGAAAATCATATAGGGCAAACACTTTTCATTGACATTTAAATCCCGTAAGACGTACGACATGATTTTCTATAAAACTCAAATTGATTTTGGTGCCATGCAATAATAAAGATACTGCAAAGGAATTACTCTTGTGAGATCTTTTAGGAATCTGATCCAATTTCATTATTGATTATTTTTCTCTCAATCGCCTTTTTAATTACAGTTTTACCAAATAAATATCATGTGGGTTGGTTGGTAAGTAAAGGCTGCTGAGTCTCTGAATTGTAAGGCTTGCATATGTGAGCAATTGGTTTTAAAATCTACCCATGGATCCATTTAAACGTGCATTGCAATGGTATTTAAATAACCTCATTGGATATCATAATAATAATAATGTGTATGGGATTTTTAAAATACCTGACATGTAGCTCCTTATTTTATTATTTTTTTTAATTAAAATTATTTTTTATTCTTATTCAGTCCTAATGGTATGCTTTCACAATTCTACCATTTGCATGAAAAACCCTGACATCAAAGCAACGCTTTTTGTGAATAAATGCGTCTCTAAATATTCGAATAATTAGTGCATGCCAAAGGGTGCCAATCCCATTTACGCAAGGATTCATACAAATGGATTAGCACAAAAGGGTAAAAATCTCATTAATGGTTCCACTGCATCTGATTTAGCATTTGTCGTTACATTTGGAAGATTGCTGTCTCATGTAAAAATGTGCCCTTGCTATTTGTAATGAGTAATATCTATGCAAAGTATTTTATAAAAGGTTACTATGCTTCCCTATTGGAAAACATCCTTCAGTCCAGAATGTGGAAGAAGTGAAACGTTAAAAAAACCCAGCAATCTTTAATGAAAAAATGCAGGAAGGAAGAAATATGGCAAATCCTCACATTTAGCACAGCAAAACTTTGGTGTGTTTCTTTTCTGCAAATACAATTTCTTAGTTGGGGATTATGCTTTGCCACAGGGTCTTCCCATAATGGCTTTTAGCTTGTCAAATAACTGCCGTGAACGTTTCGAAGATGATCACTTTCCATTGCAAGCTCTGACAGAAAGAGCTTTTCCTCTCTGTTATCGTGCTCGTGCAGTGTTGGGATCTCACTGGAGATTTACACGGTACAAGTTTTATTCGAGATGATATGCGGTAATCAGGCCCTTTGAGTCCTTCTGTCTGACTCGCCCCTTCTTTCTTTTCTTTGCTCTGACAAAAGCGGCTTCTGCTGGTGCACTCAAGTTATCCAGTGTTTAAGCACTGCGTCAGTCCGCATGGCACTCTGTTAAGCTTTGGGGGAACTACGAAGACAGCCCAGTCCTTCAGATATGTCATTGTAGCGAGCTCGATTTTTGCTAGGCACAGATCAATCGCCTGTTGACCAGATGAGGGCTCAGCTCTGGGGTATTGCACATGCACATTTATCTACCGTCTTTAATACAAAGTGTGAATAAGTAGCGAGTGGTCATCAAATATTCTCCTTTTTGTGTCTTTTGTGTCCACATCAGTGATCCGTATTTGTTCTGCAGCGGGGCCCCCTGCCTCCATGCACTGATATCTTATTCTGTACAGGTACACTACGATGTCATGGCGACGCTTAGTTATGCGGCGGAATTTATTGTCTGCACTGCAGCAGATTACCATTGCTTAACATGCCACACATGAGACTGGAAGCAGCAGTGCTGCTTCCATCCTTCTGGCAAGTCTGTTGAAAATCTTGAGGCTTGCTGGGAAGCGCAGTCTTTATGCAAGACTTCCTGCTCTGCGACACACTGCAGCCATGCTGCACGAGAGTCGGAATATTACAATGAAGACAATAAAAAAGGTGACGTTCACGGCTTGGGTTTTCAATGTCCTGACTTTCTTACTCTACTCCTTCCCATGGACGCCTCCCCTGATAAGTTGTGTAAAAATATGATGCACTAACCTGGTTACTCAATCAATATTGGGGGCTTCATGGTAGCCAACCTAATGTGTATTCTTCCTCCAAACGCCATTCCATGGTAAAATACAGATTTTGCCATGTTCATTTACCGCCTAAATTATTCAATGCCGCAGCAGGTCCAACAGGGGTATGAGGCAAGCATGAGCCTCAGGATGAATTTGAAGGGAAGACTTTTTACCAAGCTACAGGCTGTGTGACAAAAGACATGGGTTTTCTTGCAGAGACTTTGTAATAAGACAAGAATTACTCTTTTGAAGTTGTTATCTGCATACATGGGTCCTCAGATGCAGGCACCAGGCTATAGGAGGATAAGAAAGGTTCGAATTTCATCTACCGTGGGGAAGCCTCGTGGCAAAACACAGTGTGGGTTTTCGCCTGTGTGATTCTGATTGCCCGGGGTTAAGCAAGAAGCAAAATGTTCTAAAATTTATTAAATCAACCCTAGTGTGTCTCTGCTCAGATCTCATCTCATAGGTAATTATAAACTAGCCTACAGCAGAAATGCTGTGGCAGTAGTATTATTGCAATAACACTTCACTGCACTTGCATTTTGTAATACTTTAGAACTTAAATTTTCTTGTCACGTAGCTGTCATTTCATTGCACTTGTGTGTGTCACATCTGTATTGTCGAGGGAGACGATACTTACAGGTAAAAAGTAACTCACCTAACCTTTCTTTTTCTTTCATTTACTTTCTTGAAGGATTTGAAGCGATTTAAAATTATATGAAAAACGATAACGGGTCACACTTTACATACTGGAAAGGTATCTCCTTATTTCTGCTGCGGTCCCACTTGCCTGGCGAGACGTTCCTTGGATTCGTAAAGTGTTTCAATATGTTTGTTTGTTGTAAAAGTTAGGGGGTTTTCAGTTGTGCTTTAACTTTGAGAGAGCATTATCTTTTTCCTTATTTACCACAACCTGAACAGCATAAAGCTACACTGTGTGATATATTGAGCATAAAATAAGAGCTTCAAAATCATGTAGAGGCTGTTTCCCTGGCTTGTCGTAAAAGGAACGCATTTTGCATTACAAGAGAAATCTTGGCTCTAAGTGGATCATCCTGAACAACTGTCATGTTGCGTTAGCTTTAGCATTGTTGTTAACATGACTTTGGTATTTTTGTGCAGGACTGGTTTAAACTTTGCCACATGTTAAAGTTTGACTCAAAGCTAATCTTTTGTTAGCATTTAAATTCTGACTGTCTGTTGTCTCTTCCAATTTATTCATCTTGAATTTAAACACTGTTGTTGGATATTGAAGTAAATTGGTCGTAAGTAAATGGTTATTGAACAATAATATGCAATATTAACTTTCAAATACGATTTCACATCGCGTCTGTGGCTTAAAAATTAATTAGTTAGTCAATTAGTCAAGCTTAGTCTGTAAAATACAATGTGTTGATTTTGGATAATTTGGTGATACTCCCCCAGAATAACCCCCTAGGTAATTCCAAGACAACCCAAATTTGACTCTCCACTGATCTCAAACACAAAATTGATTTCATCCCTCTATTAAACCTCTGAGACTAAGTGATCTCATACAATTGTGAATGAATTGCCTAAACGTTCATTTATTTTTTTGCTGTCATTTCCCAGGCTTCCGCTGTGACGGGTTTGTGTGTAATTTTGCAAAAAGGCCACTTTACTGACACGACACAACGCAAACTGCTTAAGTGGTCTGACAATCAAAACTGTCCGCGTTGGAGGGTCGACGTATCAGAGGTGAAACAGAGGCAGGACGGGTACAGGATGTCAGCACTGTGCGATGTTAAACGCCCAATCCAATTTATTTATAAAGCACATTTAAAAACAACAGAGTTGACCAAAGTGGTGTACCTCAGTGGATATAAAATCTTAGACTTTAAGAAACAACACCAAAACCATAAAACGCAAGACATAAAAAACACAGTTTACAAAAACAAAAATAAAATCACAAAATTATACCGCACACTGCCAAGTCTCATACAGTCGGAAAGTGTTCTGGAGAACAAATGGATTTTTAAACATGATTTAAAAAGATAAGGAGAGTGGGAGCTAGTCTAACTTGGAGGGGAAGTTCATTCCAGAGTTTGGCGGCTGCAACAGCAAAAGCTCTGTCTCCTCAGCGTTTCCACCTTGCTCTTGGGACGACAAGGGGAGATCTGTCGGCAGAACACCCGAGACACCAGACATCTAATCATCTCAATGGCTGTGTGAATTTGACAACAGTTGAGAATTGTGACTAGCAGAGAGATCACAGTGGACATGTACTAAGTGATTTGACCTTTTGACGTCAGCTGCCTCATCAATCAAAATGATTGAGGCTCTTACACTGATACAGCACAGTCATTCATAAAGTTTAAGAGAACAATTAAAATTGCACGACACTTGCCAATATTGGTTATCGATCTGACCTTAAGCCTTAGCTATTATCAGCCTTAACTGTATTACTAACATTTTTGGGTTAAACATTATACTGTATACGTGCCTCTTAATGGCAAAATCATTCAAAGATGGAGAGAGAGAGAGATACGCTTTTTAATCCCGTGAGGGAGTCATAAACAGAATTTTAAAAAAATTTGAATATTCCCTAGAAATTGCATGAAAAATCTAAAAAGATTTACAGGTTTTCCGAGTTATGAGCCGTCGCCCGGTCATTTTGTTTTTCTTTGTGTGTTTGTGCCAAAATGTCAGATTTGAGCACACTTTAGATATGCAGCCCTAACGTTCGCCCAGCATCCCATGTCTCACTCATTCACAAGTAAATTGAGTTACGATCAAATTTTTTGCACAAATTAAATTTTAAGTCAAGGTACCACTGTGTAGCCTGTTAATACATCACAGTATATCATAGTAATGCCCAGATACAATGCTTTGGTCCAATTCAATGATCTCTAACTCATCATTGCTGAAGTTGCTCTCAAATTTGACTTTTTTTTTTAAAAGCAACTGATTGGTCTAAGACCAGTAACAGCTGGCCTGTCTGACATTTTTTCTTTTTTTTTTTTTTTTTTTTTTTTTTTTAGTAATGATGCACAACCAAGCACAATCAGAAGCCAATTAGTATTATTATTATTATCTTATGTTTTTTTGTATTTTTTTTTTTTTTTTTTTTTTTTTTACACAAAATAGCCATGAAGTGTCAATGTTAGTCTCTTGGCATTCAGGTCAGGTCAAGTCATGTCAGAATTGAACATAGTTTTAATTGAATGTATAACAATTGAGATAAACATAACAAATAAGCAAATATCACTGTAAGTTTCATATATAGAATACCAGGTTCGAATATACTGTAGATACATTTAAAAGCTTGTTGAATGAAATTTTTTCAACGACAAATCATATAATTAGGTTTATCGGTGGTGATTTCAATATAATAGATTTGTTAAACAAGTACAAGAAGACTGGTGAATTTATTCCTACTCTGTATGGTATTGGCTTGCATCCCCAAATTATGGGACCCTGCAGAATCACAACCCGTAATGCGACTTGAATTGATAATATGTTTTCAAAAAACTCAAAATATTTTGGATGGTATAGTTAATATATTCAATTAATATTTTGTAAATATTGGACCTGAACTAGCTGGAAAAAATCCAAGATCCAGAAACACAAAATGTAAAATTAATAGAATGTACCCTATGACAATGTTTCTTGAGATGGTTGATGTAAGAGAGATTATAAATATTGTTAATAAATGCAAAACCACTGATTATAATGAAATACACACGAAAAAGAGAAAAACGTTAATACATGGGATATCCAAACCACTGACATACACCTTTACTATATCATTACGAACTGGTCAAGTTCCCAGTAATATGAAAACAGTTAAAGCTTAGTCACCAATACCCAATATGGATTTAGATGCAACCATTACAACAATTATTATTATTATTATTATTATTTGGGACAATAAATACATTTATATGTATATAATATAGGTCTGTGTGTTTTTTTTTAGGTTGCTTTTGTTTTGTTTGTTGTAGTTCTTTTCTTATTATTACAATTCAAGATACTGCGGTTACTGATATAATCATTTGTATTAGTGTGTACAGGATTAAGGATGTGTAAAACTGCAGCTGGCCCAAGGCACACGGGGCAGTTAACATGTACTCTTGCACAATGGCGTAACTGGTGTGGTTTTTGGTGTGTGTGTGTGGGGGGACAAATATTTGTGTGCATGTTTCAGGGGTGTATGTGATGACAGAAGATTTTTATTTAATTTTTTTCAAATTTAAATACATCAATCTGGCATACTTTAAGGGTCACATGGAGAACAATTACTGTACGTATAACTAACACAACAGTTCAGAGCAGTGGTTCTCAAAGTGTGGTATGGTGTGGGCTTCTTCTAGTGTGGGGGTGGGCAAACTTTTTGGCTCTGGGGCCACACTGAGTTTTAAAATTTGACAGGCGGGCCAAGCCAGGACCAGATGCTGACATATCAAAAATAAACAAACAAAAAAAGGTACTGTTGTGTTTATATAATACTAAGATTTAATTTTAATGGGAACAGTGTTGTTTTGTTGATCACCTTTTTTTTCCAGTGCATCAAAGTCTGGTGTTAGTTTTGTTGTGGCAATTCTCAGAACTGAAGTGTTCATCACTCAGCTGGGGTCTGTAGGATGTTTTGTTGGTGTTCATCTCACTAAAAGTCTGTTCACACACATGTAGAGCCAAACATCACCAGCAGCCTCTGTGCCAACTTCCGGATTTTGGAAATTTGTCTGTCTGAAGCATAAAACTTATCCAGTTTGAGAGTTGAACAGTATCACATTGGAGATCGATCAGTTCCATCTGCAGCTCCTGTGGTGCTGTTTCAGAGTCTTGTGTGACTGAATCTTGGATGGCAGTTTGTAAGATAAAGGTGTTTTGCTGAGCCTGCAAGCTTGATTTTAACCGCTGAGCTGTAGCCATCAGTTCCTGCGTTTATTGGCTGTTAGCATAATCAGCACGCTTGGTAGAAAAGTGACAACTGATGTTACATTCCTCTAAAACCACAATGGTTTCTTAAAAAATTAGCCATAAGGCCTTTGACTGGACTTCAGTGAAAAAGTATTTAGTAGTCCATTCCATATTAAACACTCAGCAATCAGCATTTCTTTGGCCCACCCATGGTTGAAGAAGGGTTCAGAGAAGTAGCAGAGTAAAAACAGAACAGCCAAAGCCAAGTCAGTGTATCACTGTATCACTGTACCTACTGCGCTACCTGTTGGAACCACTGGGCATTACAGCACAACCTGGTGGAACCACTGGGCATTACAGCACAACCTGGTGGAAGCACTTGGCATTACAGGGCAAGGTCAAAGGAATGTAGTCATGGTTTTGATATGATTTGGGCGATTCTGTACCAATCTTTGGCGGGCCGGATAGAAATGATCAAGTAGTAGTTTGCCCACCCCTGCTCTAGTGGTACGTGTCCCCCGTGGACCCACCCCCGCCCCTGTAAATTACACCTAGGCTCTTGCAACATTCCTTTGATTCCATCACAGTATGCCAAATGCAGACAGTGCAGTGTTCACCTCCTTGCTGAAAAGCACCTACAGTAACTTTCCTTGCTGCAAAATTTATGGTCTACACCTTTAATTATCGAGGGCCGTTCATCTTTACCAACAATAGCAGGGTAGGGCGAGAAGTCATGTTTGACAAAAGAAGCAGTTTAGTCCTGGAGGCGATCCATACACGTGTATTGCAGGGACAGCAGTAATGTGCTGAGAGGGATGACACAGGGTGAGAGGCATACAGCCGGTACAATTGTACGCATTTTTCAACCTTTCATTGCACAGATAAATCTGAAAAAGAGAGATGGTAAATGTACAGTATATTGTGTGTCCTTCAAGTGTAAAGCTTTTATTATATTTAAGTGGGCATGATGTTCGCTTAATACCACATAATGGAAAGACACTTTGAGCAGAAGAATGAGGAAAATGTACAAAATGTACATGTTTTGTACAGATTGTCGTCTTCTGTTTGCAGGTTTCTATTTCCTCATTATTCTTTTGACGTCAAAACCTCCTTCAAAGGTATACTTTCAGTTCTGCTTCTTTAGAATTCCTAGCCTTTCAAAGAAGCAGAACTGCTGCATGAAAATATTGCTATCAGTGGTTTAGCATTAAAATAAAGAAAATACTGATCGACAAGTTGGTATTAAAGTATGTTGAGGCCCATTAAAATGAAAATGTTGGCTGCACGCAAAGGGATCCGTTACAGCCACAAAGGCGTCCTAATTGCATTCGTTCTTATGAGAGCTCCACAAATGTTGAACCTGGCAGTTGAATGTTGGCAGCGATCTGCGAGAAAGCAGATGACTGGCTTCAAACAAGTAGCCGAGGAGATAGGATGTAAAATCTTGACAAACACTCAGAAAGCTAGCATCCTCATCCTTGTCGTCTCACCCCTGACAGGCTTCCTCATGCATGAATTCAAAGCTGGTAAAAACCATGACTGGATTTATTTTGATTTGACGTGTGTCATGCAGATGAGTGGAGAAGTTTCAGTTTATTGTGTCCACCCTAAGATGTTTCAGCAATTGCCCCATGACATCTGTTTGGACCAGTAGCTGGAAGCAATGTTTTTTTTTTTTAACAATTGCTTCAGAGTGTGGATGCTAATTGAGTGAATTAAAATAGCAACGCAAAAACTGACATAAAGACACTTCACTTACTGTTTGTCTTAATGTTGTGGAGAATGCAAATTAAAAACAGTAAAAAGGAAGAATCGAATGTGTTTTTTGTCTGAGTGTCTCATGTTGAGGTTCTCTGCGTTTGCGGTGACATTGCATCAGATTCTTTAATGTTTCGCTGTCCGTGCGGTTTCTTTACCCTTAGGGAGGATTTGCAAATTGGAAAATTGTGAAGAACCGCAGAAAGGTTTTATTTTTTTAATTATTTATTTTTTTTAACTATTTTCACTTGTAAGGAGGAAACAGAAAAAGCCTTCCAGCCACTTTCATGTTTGGGTGGTGGCGTGCACCAGTTTAGAGTTGAAACCCCCAATGAGACAATCTCCCCCATCTTTTATTGTCATAAATGCACTTTAACATTCATTTCACCATAACTGGCATCTGCATCTAGAATATTATTGAAACACTTTCGCAGGTGGGCAGCAGTGGTTTGGACAGTTGCCTGATTGCAGGACATTTGGAATCTCAATCTCAATTGCATCTCAAATGTACTGTATGTCCTCCTCGTGGTCGTGTGGGTTCTATTCAAGTACACTAGTCCACTTTCCTCCGAAACAGTCGTAGGTGTGATTGTGAATTGTTGCCTGTTTCTGCTCAGCTCGGATAGACTTCAGCATTTTTAGCTATCCCAGCTATCCAAATGCTGACCATCTTTTGACCCTGCAAAAGAAGATAGATAGATAGATAGATAAATAGATAGATAGATAGATAGATAGATAGATAGATAGATAGATAGATAGATAGATAGATAGATAGATAGATAGATGGATGGATGGATGGATGGATGGATGGATGGATGGATGGATGGATGGATGGATGGATGGATGGATAGATGGATGGATGGATGGATGGATGGATGGATGGATGGATGGATGGATGGATGGATGGATGGATAGATAGATAGATAGATAGATAGATAGATAGATGGATGGATGGATGGATGGATGGATGGATGGATGGATGGATGGATGGATGGATGGATGGATGGATGGATGGATGGATGGATAGATAGATAGATAGATAGATAGATAGATAGATAGATAGATAGATAGATAGATAGATAGATAGATAGATGGATGGATGGATGGATGGATGGATGGATGGATGGATGGATGGATGGATGGATGGATAGATAGATAGATAGATAGATAGATAGATAGATAGATAGATAGATAGATAGATAGATAGATAGATAGATAGATAGATAGATAGATTAGATTGTTTTTACGTTATATTTACAGTGGTTAACTTATTTTTTGACTTGTATAACTTAAGAATGTTAAAACGTCACTTGTAAACATTGATTGTAGCTTATTTTTTTATGAGGATGACAGTGTGACCCTTGAACAAATTATTCACATTTGCATCATTCCCTATGGGAAGATTTGTGTTCCATCAGTGTTCTGGAAAAAAATGAAGAGCTCTGTTCATAAACGCTCTTGAAGAACTATAGCATCCTGATGGCCTATATTTCACTAACAAACTGTCTTTATGTATTTTTTGCTCAAGAAAATGAAACTGCAAGTCATTTCCAATAATATCAATCAATTTCCGATACGTCGCCATATCTTGGTGTGATGTCACAGACAGAACTGAAGTCCCCTTGGCAGGACGGTCTAAAACATTACCATGAGCTTAATGTCGCTGAAAGTCCGCAAACTGCTAAACGTGTGTGTACATCTCTGTTCATGCCGACTTCAACCTCTGAAAATATCAAAACGATAACCCCGGTATTATGGATAAGCCTTTTCCTCGCCATACTGTAGTTGCTCACTATACAGAAAAAACTTAATGTCGTTTCATGTCCGAAAACTGTGATCAATCGTCGCCAAATTTGACGTGGACATCTCTTCTCAAGCCTACTCCCACTTCTGAGAATTATTATTATTTTTTTGTTATTTTTTTTTTAAATTTACATTTACTTTATGTCCCAACTAGTTCACTGCATAGCTGGTGTGGACAGATAAATGTAAAACTATTATTTTGATCACTTCATTTGTTGCCCTGGTCTATGATTACTTCAAAACTGATATGGTTAACGTTCGGAAAAAAACTAATCTGTGAACAAACAGAGAACTAGCCTGCCCGAGGCCTGAGCGGACACTGTTGTATCGCAAGCGGCAGCGATGCCAATGTGTATTTTTAGATGTAGAACATAATATGAGACAGGTGCAACATGCAGGCTACAGTACAGTACACACTGTACAGGAACTACTCATTCACGAGCAGTTTACCTTCCTTTTATGTTGTTTTTGGACGTCCTCGAAGTCAGAATCATTGAAATGATGGATGCAAATTACACTCCTCTCGCCGGGTCCATCCCTTTTTGTTTTGCTTTCCTTTGTTCTTCAAATTTCACACAAACAACATGATGCAGATTCAAGCAACCATGAACATGGACTAAGGTTTTCGACCTCATTGTGGGCGGGCCAAAATCTGGCTGAAAATCAAGTCTGCCATCACAAAACAAGCCTAAAATTACGACTGAGTCGATCTTGGGGGGATTTCTTTCTCTCAGTGCCAATATTCACAGTATTAGATAGGACCTTTAATGCGGTTTGATTCTTTTGAGAACAAAAATAAATAAAATACAAACATAAATTTAAGGCTATCCACAACAGTATTAATGCTTTAAAATTACTTGTTGTTCTTTTTAATTGACTTTACACCAATTTTATCGGGCTCATCGGGATCAGGCGATATTTAGCAGTTTATGCTGATCGGCTGATCGGCTTTCATGTCATAATTCGCCGATCCGATCAATGACGTCATTGATCGGCTCCACAAAAGACATTTACTCCGCATCGCCATCGTGCACAGTATATTTGAATCCAAAAGCTAGTTTATTTGTAGCCTTGTCGCGCGTCTTTTGATGTAGTATTGGAAATAGTCTGACGGCCAATAAAGTTATTTAAAAAAAAAAAAACATGTTGGCGGTGTGGAACAGACAACATGTCTGAGACAGACAACATGTAATGTCGGATCAGACTACAAGACAAATTTGCTCTTTCACGATTGCACTATGTCAGACTACTACAATAAAATCTTGTATTCCGATACCACCGCATCCCGTTTTTTACGATCATTGGGCTTTATCTTGTCAACTCAAATGCGACCGGATACACTCGTTACCGTGGTGATGACAACAAGAGTGGAGCGTGCCGACTTTGTATTATAAGGACAAAATGGGAAAAAACGTTTGTTGGTGGTCACCGGTGCTCAGGACAGGAGAGGACGTTCGTTTAAGGCTTGCTTGAGCTATGTTCACGTACTTTTAATACGATACAGCTCGCAAGCAGGCAACAAAACGTTATGTAGCCTAGCAAGCTAGTGGTACCATGAACGGTTGGAAGTAAACATGCCGCCATTCTGTCGAATCATGCTCTAAAGTTTCGGTGTGGGTGAATTAATTTAATTAAAAATAAAGTAATTTAATTACAGTAAGTTAGCACCCATTATTTCTGTCATGTAATGTTGGTTTGACTTGACTGATTAGAATACACGATCTGACTAGAGCAGTGATTTCCGACCCTTATGGAGCCAAGGAACATATTTTACAATTGAAAAATCTCACGGAACACCAACAAACAAAAATGTCACAAAAAGTGAATAAATTAATTACTGTAGGTACTTCCTGCCATCTAATAGAAAACCATTTATCATTTGTTCTGTCTGTCACTATGCCTCACTGGCATAAATAGAGGAACAAAGATACATTATTTATTGTAAATATAATTTTTGGAAGGCGGCACAGTGGCCGACTGGTTAGAGCGTCAGCCACACAGTTCTGAGGACCCGGGTTCAATCCCTGGCCCCGCCTGTGTGGAGTTTGCATGTTCTCCCCGTGCCTGCGTGTGTTTTCTCTCTGCATTAATTGGGGACTCTAAATTGCCCGTAGGTGTGAATGTGAGTGCGAAAGGCCTCCTGCCCGATGACAGCTGGGATAGGCTCCAGCACGCCCGCGACCCTAGTGAGGAGAAGCGGCTCAGAAAATGGATGGATGGATAATTTTTGGAGCAATTAAGTACACAAGTATATACAGTAAATGAACAGGTCATTTAAATAGATACATTCCTCCATCTTGTGATCAGATTGGTGATCGGTTATTGTTTTTTTCAACTCGCTGATCGGTGATCGGCCCCAAAAATCCTGATGGTGTAAATCCTACTTTTTAAACAGAAGAACATGCTGAGAATTTCATGTGATAATAACATCTTACTAAATTCCCCAAATTACTTTAACAAAATACACTTGCATCCTACGGAAATTGTCAAGTTAAGTCATTTTCATTTATATGGAGCAGCAGAAGTTTTCAAGGCACTTTACATAAGGAGCTGGTCTACAAGCACACAAGAAAACCCCAAGTGAGTCCCACATGAGTAAGCGCTGTAAATAATGCAATAATAATCCGTGGGATGGAGCTGCTAAATGAGAATGGCGTGAGACATGACCAGCTAAATGTCAAGGCTCGGGCGTGCTACTTGGTGGAAATGAAGGAAGTAGAGGGACTCGGAGCATATAAACACACACCCCACCTCTGGAATCCATCTGAATGCCGTTCATCGTTCACTTTATTCAACCTACCTCATCTGTTGCCTGCTGAAAATATAATTTGCTTCGCAGAGCCGTCCAAAGTACATATTTGTGTTTTCAAAAGCTAAATCATGTGGTTCCACGTTTTCAAGGTGCCACCATGTTGGCTTGTTTACAATACTGCTTGAATACTGATCGGTTGAAATAATATGACGCACTGTGCCCCAAAAAAATAAAATAAATAAATAAAAGGCATGATGCTTATCGCTCTTGGGAATCAAAATGCAGTTTACAGTACATTTTAAACATTATAAAATTTTGAGATGGCAGAAAATAGCATCAACCCACAATTGGATAGCATGACTAGATGTATTTTTTTTAATTTTATTTCAATTTTTGTTCATGTTTAGCATAAGAGATCTTAAAATGTTTCTCTGCTTGCACTGTAATATTGCGAATAGGTGACATTGGGGAAAATATGTCACCTCCATTTAGAGAAAGATACTGGAATATTAAATAAGGACATTATTTGCAAGATTGAGATCATTTATTGACATTAAGATACATTACTCGAAATATGATCTCTGTATTTAACCCATTACGCGGTGGACAAAGCAAGCACACAGCATTAGTTAGCGACACTTGTAGCAGTGGGCTGCTGTCCAGCAACTGGGGTGTGCTTTGCTCAAGGGTACGTCTGCGATGAGAGGGATGCAAGTGTACCCATATCCCTATGTCCATTGATGCAATCAAACAAGGGGCCCTTCAGTTGCAGGAACATTACCAACCATTGTATTTGCCCCATGTGTTGCAAAATTATTGATGCATGTCAAGAGCTCTTTAGCCCACCCACTGTTAGAAGATTTCCTCTCACTGAGAGTGACTTTAAAAATGCAGTGATTTAGTGTCCCAGCCTGCTCATGATACCAGCCTCTCTCCCTGTTGCTGATGGACCATTGCGCAGCATTTCCGTATCGGCCCGTGTGGCTCAAGCATGACGGCATGTGCGTGGAAAGTGTTGGGCAGATGGGACGTGTCTGATATCTCTCACTCGACGTAATGAGATGAGAACGCGTTTCGGCAATCCCGCGGCCCGTCTGATGGCAAGAGACATGGTGCCCACTCATACGGGAATGATCTTGCCCCTCTTCAAAGATAATGAGATGACAATGAATTCAACTATCATTAGATGGAGGCAGGCTTCCGAGGGGGAAAGATGGAGGGAGGAATGTTCTACTGAACTCCTCCGTCGCCTTTGATCAGCCAAGAAACGCAACCTGTCATTCTTTGTACGTGGACTCATGGAAGGTCTGCAACCTACTTTATCGCTGTAAGTATAGCCTTAAGTCTGGAAGTGCTTTTTTAGTCCCTGAACCCATTTAAATCGTTGACAAAACAAGAGCATGCATTTTGAATGCCTGGGTGATACTAAAAATCTCTGAATGCAGTCACCCCCCCCCCCCCCCCCAAAAAAAAAAAAATATCAATTTGCCAGCATAGAAAAAGAGAAGAGGCAAACATACAGAATTTTTCCTGACATGGCTCCACTGCTGCACGTCAAAAGTGCTGTGTTAATGGGCTTACTTACGCTAGCATGACAAGAAAATCTTTTTGGAAGTTGACAAGTTGTTGAAGCACTTGTAAAAGGATCTACCTTGTCTTTTGTCCCTGCGTTGAAGATGATCCCCTACATGCAGTAAAAAAAAAAAATTGACATCCTGTATAAATCTTTTTTCCTACTGGAGTGCTCTTTGGAACTTTTAGATTCGGGGGGAGAAATGTGTCTCTAAAGTTGCACACAAATGCAAAGGTTAAATGGTCAAACAACGATATATAACCAAAGCCTGGGTTATCTTTTATTAAATAATTGTCACATGTCAAATGAAATGTGGCACGGTGAGCGAGGGGTTAGAACAGTGCCTCACAGTTCTGAAAATGGGGTGTTCGAATCCATGCTCCGGCCTTACAGCGTGGAGATTTCTGCGGATACTCCAGCCTTCTCCCACATTCCAAAAACAAGAAGCCTAAATTGTCCGTAGCTGCGAATGTGTGTGAATATCTGTTGGTCTATATGTGCCCTGAGATTGGCTGGCGACCAGTCCACCATCTTGCGATGTTGTGAGATAGATAGATAGATAGATAGACAGACAGACAGACAGACAGACAGACAGACAGACAGACAGACAGATAGACAGACAGACAGACAGACAGATAGATAGATAGATAGATAGATAGATAGATAGATAGATAGATAGATAGATAGATAGATAGATAGATAGATAGATAGATAGATAGATAGATAGATAGATAGATAGATAGATAGATAGATAGATAGATAGATAGATAGATAGATAGCAAGTGTTTATCCTGGCTGTTCAGTGGTGGCTAAAACAACAATAGGTTTACTTTATTACTAAAGAAGAATGGAACAGGGCAGCATGGTCTCATCTGTCTCACAGCTCTGAGGTTTGGGGTTCGAATCTCGACTCTGGCTTTTCTGTGTGGAGTTTGTACAGTCTCCTCGTGCTTGCGGAGGTTTTCTTCGGGTACTCCAACCTCTGCAGAGCATTTATTTTATATTTTACTGTACCAACATACACAGCTTCTTTTTCAGCATGATGCCTTTTCTTTTTTTTGTGGGTGGATATTCCACCATATTTTAAGCAAAGCTCCTGAAGCCCAAGGTAACAGGTCAGTGCAAGGCTGTGGGGGTGTGCACTCTATGAGTATGCCAGTAAATAAAAGAGCAAACGATTGTTACCTTGTCAATCACGCCTTCTGTCTCTGATTGGTTGTTTTCCCTCGGGTGCAGTAGTTTCTTTCAAATCAAATTTGAGGCCCAAGATGGTGCCAAAGAGGGAGGATTCTTTGCATAGATCATTTTACTAATAATATACTACTGCCACATCATACTGATAATTTTAATTAACATGACAAAAAGTGTTTGTCTTTTTCTTCTCATTTCATTTTTCTGATGCTTACAATTTGCATCATTTCTCATGCCGCCAATTAGCACCATGAGAATTTTAGAGCATTTTTACAAATATTTTTCTCGCACTGTGCGTTCTTTTAGTCATTTTAGTTATGTTTTTTATTTTCTGTACTGTGTTTTGGGCCTTTGATTTAAATGTTTTAATCATGTAAAACACATTGAGTTATAAATAAATTTGCCTTGCTTTGCATTGCCTTTTTTTTATCGCAAACACTCCACTTTAACTTATTTTTACTCTTGTATAACAGTAAAAGATGTTACTAAAACATTGCCTGTACAGTGAACAACAGTTCCAGATTGACTTTGGAACAGATTATTTTAATTTCAGTTTCCTTACTTGAAATTCTTCCTGGTTTAACGGAAAACTCATAGTCAGTTAATTTCCCTTATTAAATATTTAAATAGATAAAACAAGTTAATGTTCATTTGGCAAATATCCCACTATTAACCAGCTGGCTATGTTTTCACTACATGGATATTGTTTAATTTCTTCCAAGTTAAAAAAAAAACAAAAAAAAAACTGCTGTATGAATAAAAACCCTTGCAAGACCAAGTATGAATATAAAACAGCTTGCAAATCACGGTGCCTTGTTGCCCATTTGTCACATCACGTTTCATCCCGGCAGCTCACTGTCACACAGAATAAATAAACTGAGAGGCAGAGACAAGAGTTATTTAAAAAAAAAAAAAAAAAGTCTGGGAAGAGAGATCCAAAATAGAACGATCTGTCTGCTTTTGTCAAGCAATTACACACGATTGTTTAAAAGTCTGTGATACCACCATCCCTTGAAAATCTGACAAATCATCTCTCGAGTCATTTCGCTTGTAGGAAGCGTCTCCTTAATATCTCAGCAAGATGTTCATTTAAAAGAAAAGAGAGGGGACACCTCAGCTTCCAATTTCCTGTCATTTCATCATTTTAATATTTCTGCAGGGTGATTAGCTCAAGTATTCGTCCTTGGCTTTCTTAATGTCACTTGACGGTTGTTTTAATAATTGCGGCGCCGTGATGTGCTTCGTGGACAAGCGTGACGCTCTGTGCGGTGCAACAGCGCCCTCTTTCGGCCAGTTATGATATGCTCATGTCACCGTGAAGGAGCGTGCTCTATTAATGAGTGATCGTAATGTAATCCTCCGCCATTGTAAATGTTGCAGGGCAGAACCCTCGCGGGATAATCCGGTTGAATCCGTGCACCTTTTAATAATCACACTTCATAAATGCATGACGGCAGAGGCGGTGCTTTGCCTTGGGATGGAGTTTGTGTTTGTCTGTGCGTGCGTGCGTGCGTGCAATTGTTCGAGACTATGGTGTCGAGATTGTCCCATTCGCAGCCATGATAAATCAATGAATCACACAATTTCTCTATGAGTGTTCCAGTGAAGTGGGCTATAGCACCCCTAGCGCGCTCCGGCACCGCCCCTGCATTAGTGTGTCTTTTAATGGCACATAATGACTAAAATTAAAACATTAAAAAAAAAAAAAAAAAACATTTCTTTTTTAAATATTTATGTTTTATATACAATATAATAGCACACTGTGAACAATTACTGTTCCTCAAATACAATGAATATATTCCCTTCTTTGCTTCTTCTCGATTTTATTATATGTATTCAGTGTTTTACATGATTAATCATGCTCAAAGCGGGTAGTCAGTCCACTCAGATTTTACACTCCTCGTCCTCTTGTAGCTACAATGCCTAAAACCCTCTAAACGTCAGCTGGTGTGCACCACAAATACAGTATGCACATACTGTACCATAATTTATGGTTCTGGAGCTTTATCTTTGCGTCTGTGATGTATAGATTGTCATAAATCATTGTTTACAAACGTCAAGGGAAATCGTGGCTTTCGGCACCTACCCTTTTTGCCCCTTGATGCCCCCCCCCCCCCCCCCCCCATTTTTCTTTTTTTTTTTTAACATCTGTCTGGGGTCTTTCGTCAATAAAATCTAATTTAAAGTGTTGGGGGGGAAACGCATTAATTTATGATTTGTTAAGGACTTAATAAAGTTATACACGTTTGAATAGTGATAGAGTGCGTGTGAGAGGGGAGGGGCTGTGGCGAGTCTCTCGGCATGGCCGCTTGAGCCGCTCATCCACAAGTAAGATTCACGTTTATCAGGCAGACCAATTTCAACAATCACAGGCGCAGTAACCGAGCAAGAAAACAAGGCAAAACTGAATATTTCCCCTACTATCACTTACTCATACTCAATAACACAACTTTACAGCCACTGAAACTATTACAATCATTTTTTGTACATGTTATAATATTTATTTCCAAGCTACTCGTGAACGCACCATATGCCATGTTTTACAGACGAACAATCAGACTAATTAAATGTTGGACGAAAAAGCCAAGTAAGTTGAGTAACTCTTTTACATGTTGTAGTAGACAATGTATGACAAACGAATAGGTCAAGTGAACGTTAGGAGGTATAATGTGGAGTGGAGATGTCTGTGTGACCAGTCCAGACCTTCCAAATCAAAAGTTAGCATTTTGAGACACTATGTGTTATAAAGTCAAATGGCAGCCTTGATGAAAGACTGATATTGTTAGCTACAGTATATTGTATGAGCTTGCTTGCTTGCTCGCTATTCAAATGTAATAAACAATGCCACTCACCAATTTGCACATATGTATGGAACATTGTTTGTAAAGAATTTCTTATTTTGCTTAAAAGAAAAAGGTAACTTGTTTGCTTTGACAGAGGAATAAGGAAACCAGGAAGTAGTCCAATTTGACTAAAAATCTGTCGATTTGAAAAGTGGCTCGATTCCTTGTCACTTTCTTTCCATCTTGTGTCATCATTGGACAGTTGATTATCTGGCCAGTTGTGATTTGACGTCAATGTATTTGAACTCAATAGAAGTTGTGCAATTTTCATGGATGCATTTTCCTTTTATGATAATGGCTTCGTAAATTCAGTCCAGCTCAGGAGTGTCATGATGGTACTGTTGGGATATTTTATTCACTGTCTTGCAGAAGTTGCTTAATTAATGTGTCTAACTTTACACTTTAAAAAAAAACAAATCTATATAATTGCAAAGTAATTAAGGGCAGAGAAGCAATACTATGCCGTGAATGGAGAATGTGAGGTGGACCACCTTCTAAAATCAATATCTGAATTGTGTTTCATTCAAAATAAAAACAGTTCTAGAGCATACATCCACTAACATGTACAGAACTCCAGGCATGACATGGGAATTTTATTTTGGCCACAATATAGTTGTGACACGCACACAAAGTGCTCATATATGACCACAAAATGGGTGTAATTTGCGCACCAAATACTAATTGGTGGGTTTGTTATCATTCCGATGAACAACAAAGCAAATGATGCGCACCTCTGCTAGAAACTGAAATTGTCTTTTCTTATTCTCTTTTCATGAATAGCCTGCAACGCTATGCTAAGGTGTTTCAAACTCTCGTTCCAATGTGCCCCCCTTTTAACTTTGAGCACCTGCGCCTCCAAAGGTCTCTGCACGCTCCTGCACATTATCAGTCTGTCTGTCTCTGCCCACTGACAAACTCTCTCAACCTACATTTACATCAGCTTTGAGGATTCACATGTTTCAGCTCACATCCATTATTTGAATCTGGTCCAGTGTGTGTAGCAGTGTTTTCACTGGGTTCTTGCAAATAGCCCAATGATCTGTTTCTCAGAATCTCCTTGCCGGTGTGTTATAATGAATGAGTAAAATTCCTTATCCTTAGTTCTAACACCTTGAATCCAAATTGAGTGGTGGAAAACATTTTTGTAGTCTGAATGAGTAACTCACTGAACTCACACAAAGACGATATAGCTAGTAAACATTATTAAACCTTTATTATATCCTGTATATGTCACTTGTTTTAGGGAATGGCTGTTGTCTCTTTCATGATATAAACACACTACATTTTATAATGTGTGGTAAAAATTCACAGAACAGTCTATGATCATAAAAAAAATATGTTATTGTGTGAATACGGAGCTACCATTGAGACACAAGGTATTTATGTAGTTATATTCCACGCATATTTCAAATTCAACCTCAACCAATTAACAGAATTCAACACATTGGGTTGTTTGAGCAATGACTTTCCTCAGTCTTAAAGATTAATTTTTCTAAAGCATAGATGTCATCATAAGACTTAATTAGTCTCCAATTAGATAGGCCTGATACCATCTCTATTTTTCTCACAGCCCCAAGAGGACATATTGGCCTGCAGAGTGATTGTTATAATATGCTGGGATGTATTAATCAACATTACAGTCCTTAATTCATTAAGACATTAAATAGAAAGGGGAAATAATAGACACACCAGTTGAGTCATGGCTTGTGACAATGTTTTTAGTTCAGTTTCTGTCGATAGTTTGTGTTTGATAAGACCGACAAGTTCCTGTATCAAACATTTCCATTTTCTTTTGTTGACACAGAAAAGAGCATTTTGTATGCAAAATCAATTTCCAGCAATCTTGAGGAGGTTGTTTGTGGAGGAGCTTTGAAAACAATTTGGAGGGTAAATAATGAGCGGGGGAAAGGAGATAAGCAGGAGAAGTTGGTCCTCACTCTGTTGTTGAGACACTCATGCTTGGTTTATAAATTGCTGCACTGGGAAGAAAATTGCAGACAATCCTGACATAATAGCTTCTATGTTTCATTTGTTTCCTCAAATCTCTAAACATGGATTTGAACATGATTATATTCGGACGCTAATATGCTGTACAAAGTCATGATTAAAAACATAGAAAGTAACATTCGCTCTAGGAAGCATATTAATATAACAGTTAGAAATTGTTCTCAAGTCATTTAATTCTTATGAGCGGAATATATAAAAAAAAACCTGTAATTTTAAAAAAAACACATTTTTAGGAATCACGCCTTGGATATTGGGTCATAAAATTGGATAATATGCGCTGACGCTCTATGTGACCCGAGAAGGCATGTACAGGAGTTACAGAACACACAGTAAACTCAATATCATTCGCTTTGCGCACATAAAAGAAATCAGAAATAAAAACTGGAGTGATCTGAGCGCACAGCTTCAAGCAGGACTGTATCAACAGAATCGTAGCAATGTGAGGTATCAATATGATATATCTTGTGTAATTCACAATTGTGTAAACCTTTATTCAATCCGCAAGACTTCGAAGGACAAGCAAATTACTTTGGTGTTGTGTAACGCTACTGGTTCGATAAGAAACAACATATTTTGATACATTAGCCACCTCAAAACTTGGTTACCTTATTATCTTCTCATTATTCACAGTGAGTTTTTTTGAGTGGCTGTAAAGGGAAATAAGTAGCCCAAAAATGTACAGGTTGAGATGACAACCATAGGAAAATGTGGATGTATAAATCTGATGTTCAGATAATGTGACCAAAATGTAGAGTCTCACATAGAGCTTTTTTTGTAAAACCCAAATAACAAAGCAATAGATCAACATGTTGGCGCTGATTTGCTACAGCCTGGCCAAGTGTATGAAAACTGTTGATCAGTTGAGAATCTCAAGAATGCACATTCCAGTTTGCGAGCCGGTCCTCCCCAGTGGGCCCACATGTGCGCCAATGACTGGGGAGAGGCCTCAAAAATCTAGAAAGCTGAAAGTATAAAAACAAGTGTGTCTCAGAGGGTGCATCCTCGTTGTTTTGGTGGTCCGCTCTTCTTCATTTGTTTATATCAGGCAGGCGTGGGACAAAAAGCGCTCACGGCAGTTTCACCACCACCACGCAGGCACCTGCCCTGCCGATGTTTAGTGGGACCTCCTGCAGAACGAAAAACAGGTTAACATACAGTATCTCATTTGAGGATTCCAAATAGTCCCTATGCCTCGGGCGTGATTGAAAAAGGGTTAGAAAAGCATTGTTGGAAAGTAAAAGCAAGCAAAAAAAAAAAAAAAAAAGGAAGTTGATTTGTACAGGTATGTAATACACACAGTACATAGGTATGTATTCTACTTATCTTTATAGCCACATAATTGTTTGTGCAGATCTTGGTGTGACTATTGTTAAGGCGGCAATATGGACATGCTAGGTGCAACACAAGTGGAGTACCTCAGTCCAGTCATTGTTCTGCGCATCGTACGACTCAACAGTGTTAAGGTAAGATTGCCCATCATATCCGCCCACAGCGTACAGCCTGTCACCCAGCAGGCAAACGCCCACCGCATCCCGAGGAACACTGAGAGAGGATACAGTGGTCCAGGTATCCGTCTTGGGGTCATACCTGAAATCAACATGTGTTTTATTTACTAAGAGAGGTGACAGATTACACTGACCACTACCCCAAAAATACACCCCAATACATTTTAAATCAATCATTATTTGTTTGCATTTTTTAATTTGCTGAATTAAAGCCCACTGTTGATGGTCAAACTCTGCATAATATTACGGTGCCTTAAAATAATGTAATATATACTTTTTGGAATAAACCTCTGCCTCATTTTGGATGAACACTCAGGCTTCCTACGCTACTGTTAATGTTCGGAATTATGGTGGTACTTAGAGAGCCAAGTATTTTTTGAGGAGGTCCTTGGCGGAAAATGTTTCAGAATCACTGGTATAATGTTTTCATTGTTATATCAATAGTATCACATAATGGCATCATATCATGGTAAGAAACTTTTCTTAACTGACCAAAATTTGACATGTTTGTACAGGACATTGCTTACATTATTTTTATTTACTATTTAAATAATAATAATAATAATATCAACATGCAAATTCTGGAGCCGGCGGACTACACCGCAGCCAGTCACAGCCAGGTTACATATCGAGACGGACGACCATTCACACTCACATTGTCTCTGCGTGGGAATTGAACCCACCTGCACCAAAGTCAGGCGAATGTACCACTACACCATCAGTAACTGAAGAGAATTATGCTTAATAATGCTTTATTAATCCCTTTGCCTTCGTTGGCAAACGTAATTCGCTTGTGTCCCCTTAATCACGGAAGCCTTCGCTAATGGGCCTTTTCTTTCAGCAAAAAGCGAAACTCTTGGAAGACCAGCTGGCAGACAATGGGCCACAAAACGGGTCTAATTAGTCAACACTATGATGAGGGAAATTGTCTTTCATGTAATATTGTTAGTTGGTTTTATGGGGGATTAAAGTCACAGCATGTGACATGTTGCTGACTGACTCTGATTTCAAATTGCTGGTGCAATAATAATACAAAAAATATTAATTAAAAAATGCACTCTACTTGTATTTTGTATGTAGTGTTGTGTGTTAGACTAAAAATATGCATACATATTTTTATAAATTGGTTAAAGTAAAAATTACGCAAACATTTGATGTATAAAACAGTTATTTAATTACTTTCCCAATTTGTGGAAACCACTCAAGCATTTAATGGGTTATAATTAATGATCAAGATGATTAATGGATGTTCAAAGTGCAAAGTCAGTCCATTTAAAAAGTAGCAGAAAATAATGCATACAAATTATTAGTCTGTATTTGTGCACGCCAAATGGATAACCAAATCAACCAATAACAAAAAGCCAATTTATAGCTGTTATATGCTCCCCAACAAAAACTAGACTGATGTTGAAACTTTAACTTCATTTTTTCAACACCTAATTTTCCTAACATTTATTTATTCACGACTTTTATTTCTTTATTTTACATATAATATCACATGCATAGATGGTATTAAATACAAGTATAAATATTGTGCATATTATTTAAGAGGAAGCGAGCATGGAATTACAACTACTGTACCGTGCTGTACTGTACGTACGTGCCTATTGAAGCCACCAGGTGGTGCTAGACTCCTTGACATAAATGAATTGATGGAAAACATGATCTCAGGAGCATCATCAGTGTGAAGATACAAATGATCTTATGTTCCAGTGAGAAATTCATCAGTGTCCACACCCATGAGTGAATTCCTCGCACACATTTTGGAAGCAATCCAAAATGTGCTTATGTAAAATTTTTTGTGCAAGTTCCCCGGAGGAAAATTCTGTGTCCCACCTTTCAACACAATCTGAGAGTCGGGAGCAGTGGTTGGAAGCCGGGGCGTCGTGTCCGCCCACAGCATACAGGAAGTTGTTGTAGGTGGCCACACCCACTCCCCCCCGCCTCTTGGCCATGGGGGCGCACATGCTCCACTTGTTGGTGTGAGGATCGAAGCACTCCATCGACCTCAGACACGAGCTGCCATCCCGGCCACCTACTGCAAACAATCTGGGAAATTGAACAGGACAATGGGTCAACAGTATATCTTCAAAACTGAATTGTATATAAATCAGTGGTGAGCCATCCAGGCTCGCAAGACCTGATTTGCTGATTTACATTGACAACCTAAATAATCCAATGTTTGTTCAATTTATAATTTATTCCCAACAGTCTCTAGCGCCATCCATGTGCTGCCATGCCAATCTTATCTCCCCAGGGCCTTCAGAATCAGTCGTACTGGCCCATGCAACTTGAACTGTGTTAGCAAGGGGGATGTCTCTTTGACCAATCAGATTTCAAATTTGCCTCACAGGGCCAACTGGCTTGCCCAAATTACCATCAGCCTCTTTCTGTCTTCTGACGAGTTGGTCAAAGCAAGCCAAGTTCCACAAGCAAAACATGTCTACTGTATCTGCAAACATGAATACATTTAACAATCAGCATCTCTAGTGAGTATGACGTAGTTTATTTTATTTCTTTATTTATTTTGTTTCATTATTAGATATAGAGTAGATTGATTCTGAACTTCTCCAGATCTACATGGCACAATTGTTTGTTGTTATGATGCATTTTAGGATAGGATTGATGGTTTCTACATATAATTGTGACTTGATAGTGGAGATATTAAGAGGTGGATTAAGTCGAGTAGTCCCCATTAAAGGCCCAAATGCACGACCCGCCGCTGATATCAAGAGAAAGTGGCAGGAACCATTCACATCAGCTGTCCCAGGGCTGAGAAGCAGCATTCGTTGAGTGCATTTCCTGCCTGAATCATCACGAGTTGCCTTAAGAGTGGGAATCTCACAGTAGACAAGACAGTGGAAGCTTGGGAAACAGGTTCCTTGTTGTGCTAGTTTGACCTAAATTCAGAAATAACTCAGCATTCACTACAAGTCTGCATTGTAGGTACAGCCAAGCAGCAGCATTCTCTTTCAGATTTCAGCACCAAGATATTTCAAAAAGCCCCTATACTTACTTACTTACTTAGTTTTCAATATACGAATATGCCAATTAATGTATTGTATTGTTTGCATCTTACTGAGATTATTTAGATTATATCTGTGTAAGGACAAAATATTTAATACAACTCTTGAAACCAAGTAACTTTTTAAGATGGACCAGTAATAATTTATGAGTAGTGCTCCAGTCCACACAGTTGGGTATCGGTTTGGTTGTCTTTTCTTTTTTTTTTTCTATTGGCTGTCAGTTTGTTTTTTCCCCCCTCATATTTTCCATCAATTTCGTCCCAAGCCTCGAAACAAAGCAGCAGATGGTCAGGAAGTTTTTACCTATACTGTATATTGCATGAGTCAGCATTCTGCCATGCGCTGGCAGCCGACGAGGTCACAAAAGGCCAAGCAACTTACTTCCCGTTGAGCGTAGTGACTCCCATGGTGCTCCGTGGTGTCGACATACTGGCCACATAGTTCCACTGTCGGGCCTGCGGGTCCCAGCGCTCAACTGTGTTCAAATAGCTCCAACCGTCATGACCGCCGACAGCATACATGGGGCCCTCCAGCACAGCAGTACCTGCACACATTGAGCCAAGACAGATGCTGTGGTTAATCAACTGAGAAAGGTGCAGGATAACATGCAAGTACCTCATACTTGCAATTTAGACTTCCATTCTATGGCAAAGGTCAACTACTTAAGGAATGCAAACTTATTTAGTGCATAGATTTATCATTGCTTATACACATTGTGTTTGGTACTTGATTAATGCCAAGTATATATTAAAAGTCACACTAAACCCACAATACATTTCAAATTATATGCAGTTTATATTTTCTTTTCTAAGGCTAAAGAAACTCAAACTCATTTCAAACAAATCTCAGCATAGACTATAATAATTATGATATTAATTTTGTAATAGTTACTCGGGGAAGTGCTGAGGCACATTTGTAACATTATTTAAGTCATATAGGAGTGACTGCTATCATCACAGCTATTAATACTAGTACTGAGTTACTATAGCTATTTCTAGTAGTCTGTCATTCCATAGGTAACAGTGTTGTAAAATTGAATTGCAGTAAATTACTGCAATTCAATTTCAGGCGGCACGGTGGAGGACTGGTTAGCACGCCTGCCTCACTGTTCTCAGGACCCAAGTTCAAATCCGGCCTCGCCTGTGTGGCGTTTGCATGTTCTCTCCGTGTCTGCGTGATTTTTTTTTTCCGGGCACTCCGGTTTCCTCCCACATGCCAAAAACATGCGTGGTAGATTAATCTAAGACTCTAAATTGCCTGTAGGTGTGAATGTGAGAGTGAATGGTTGTTTGTTTATATGTGCCCTGAGAATGGCTGGCAACCAGTTCAGGGTGTACCCCGCCTTTCGCCCAAAGACAGCTTGGATAGGGTCCAGCATGCCCACAACCCTAGTGAGAATAAGCAGTACAGAAGATGAATGAATGAATAATGCAGTGGCAAATCAAAATTTCTATTCATTGGGGTGCTGATGAATTACACAAGGTAAGCAGGAGCATTCTTGGCTTGTAGAAGAAGTAGACCAAGTAACACTTCTCTTAGCATGCAGCAGAACTGAGGATGTCACTTTATCACACACAACCCACAGTCAGGTTTCATGAAAACAAAAAAAACATAAATGTAATGCGAGAGTTAAATAAGACACTTTCAACGAACCACGGGTTACATAAACAAACATGATCAATCGTTCAATCGTTAATCCTTATCGTTTATGAACTTTAAGGATTAACATTATCACGGGAACAGCTCAACATTTTATGGCGCAATGCATGTTGGGAGCCACACGGCGTCACAGTTCTGCTGCATGCAATATGCTCTGTGTGACGTCAACCAAAATCCAATGTTGTATTGGAAACTGTAGTTAATTACTGTAAAATCACTTAGGTATTTTACTGTAAGGCATTTGGTAAATAACTGTAGAATTTACAGGAATGTCTAACAGAGTATCAATACTAATCCCAATAGTGTAGTAATGACAATACTACAATCACTAATCATGCCTTTTTCGTATTGTTACTATGACTACTTTAACTATTCATCCCACTAATAATACTAGAATAATAATGTAATACACCAACTATAACCATTTAGTATGACTACTGCCATTTTTCTTGTTTTTTTTACTGCTTTTATTACTACTGCAACTATTATTACTGCTATCAGTGTTTTTATTATTAATACTAATACTACTACTTCTAGTTTTACTACTTCTATTAATGTATCCAACTTTATTCTCATACAAAGTGCTTTACATGAATAGAAAAAATTAAAATAAATGAATCCTGCCTGACGCTTGCTCACAATAAAGGAGGAGACACACACACATACAAGGTAAAAATAATACCGAAAGGACTTGCCACTGCGAATACTGTTGTTCTTATTACGACTACTATTCTCTTTATTGTTACTTTTTGTATAATTTTTATTACTATCACAATTAAATCCACTATGATTACTTATATCAATGCGAGTTTTACTTCTACCACAAACAATACAAATGATTTATTCAATTTATTCGATTACTGCTACTACGACAAAAAGAATCATAAAATGTTTTGCAGTAGCAGCACCTCTCTCAGCAATGAAGCTTGCTTAGCACATAAAGTCAACCATAAACCAAAAAGGAAGCCAGAACAACACATAAATTGTGAGTTACAACTGTGTAAATCTTTTACAACAGGAAGACAATGAAACAGCCGAGATTTTATTTTGTCCCAAATCACAAACGAAAGCTTGTTTTACGACAGCACACAACAGATTTCTACATTAGAGTTTTGTGGTGGAGTTGAATTATATTGTGGGAACCATAGGACAGTGTTGCACTTAGAAAAGTCTGAATTAAATCAACACTGAGAAACAACTCTCGAGGAGAAGCTTTCTTTTAGTGTGGTTTTGGAAATCAAAATCAATTGTTTTTCTTGTCTTCACCCGTAAAGCTCACAGCAGGCTGTGGGGGCAAAGTGATAAACACATTGTGCAAATATATTTAAGCTCAAAATAAGCACGGCACTATCAGAGCAGGCAGATATTTGGGCTGAAGAAAACATGAAAGACAACCCAGGTGATGTATAAAGTGTGCGATTGCTCGAGCTCGCTGAAACCCCAGACCCCACAGAGCTTTGACAAGATCTTGATGTTCTGTTTCCCACACCTCTTTCAACTCTGAATCAAAACGCTTGTGATATGAGATTTGTTGAGCAGGGAGGATTGAGGAAGAGCAGGGACATCACTGCCCACCGTGCTTTGATGGGGGAAATGGAAAATATCAAAGGTGTATCTCAAAAGAAATGTGTAATTTTAGGTTCACAGCATGCCAGCTGTTACCACTTGGAGCATGCGCCCTGTAAATGTCCTGTATTGATGTAAAACTTTGTTGCCTGGCTGAACAAAAACAAGACATGAAATAAAAGTGTGTATTTAGATGAATGTATACCACTGTTTATTGAGAAAATATATTTAAAACAAAATCTCCTTGGAAACCACGAACAAAAAGTTGATACAAATAGGTTAAATAGGGATCTACTGCCATCAAGCGGAAGTGCATTTAATTGTTCTGCCTGTCACTGTACATTACTGGCATAGATAGATGAACAAAATACATTATTTGAATAATTTAATTTAATTTATTTAAATAAAATATTTTCAGACCATCCAGCCATCCATTATCTCTACCGCTTATCCTCACAAGGGTCACAGGTGTGCTGGAGCCTATCCCAGCTGACTTTGGGTGAGAGGCAGGTTACAGCCTCAACTGGCACATACAGACAAACAATTCACACTCAAATCCACACCTACAGACCAGAATCTTCACTTAACCTACCATGCATTTTTTTGAAATGTAGGAGGAAACTGGAGAAAATCCACGCAGGCACGGGGAGAACATGCAAACTCTGCATAGGAAGGCCAGAGCCCAGATTTGAGCCCAGATTTGAAACCGCTGAACTGTGAGGCGAATGCGCTAACCAGTCGGCGACTGCCAATTTTTTTACCAATTAGGTGAAACTGGATAGTTTCCCGTGCCATACCTGATGATCTCTCACAGTAAACTAATGTACCTCAGCATACTGGTTGGGAATCACTGAGTTTGGTCTTTGATTACCAAATCTGAATGCAGAGAGATGTCAAGGCAGCATTGGGAGCATTTCACCAAAAATACGAAAGAAGAATGCGACGCAAAACCTGCAAGACAACTTGCCTTTCATGGCAGCACGACAGTGATGCACGAGCATCTAAAAAGAAAGCATGTTGTGGCTGATTCCATATGTGACAAAGAAGGACAATCATCTCGGTAAGCCATTTGGCTAGTTAGCTGCTAACATTGACGTCAACGTTTGTGAGCCTACTTGCTTACAAACGGCTAGCCTAGCTGTGAACGTTGACATTATAGCTTAAGGCTAACGACAATTTCATTAGCCTTAGCACAGATAGGTTATGTGTTAGATGTAACGTGATAACAGCGATGTCATGTTTGAATAGGAAATGAAGTTATGCTACTATCTTTTAATACTGCGCCGTGCTGAAAGAATATGTTCCTTTTCATTTTTGTGGCTAGTTTATTTAAATGTTCCTACGACATTCGGGTTTGTAGATCTATAAATTGCTTTTAAATTGTACAGACAAGTGAAGCAAAGCCATAATATTTATTTATTTATGATAGTTTTCTTTAGCACAGCTAGTGCCTTGTTTTTTTCATTTTAATCAGCTATTTGCACTCTGTTCAACATAAAAAAAAAAAAAACTTATGCCTGAGAAGCATTTATTTTTGTTGATATTTTGTATTTATACAAGTACATAGTATTCATGGTGCAACTATGCATATGGCATAGGTTTTGGTTCAATTTTCCATTTTCTACACCGCTTATCCTAACTAGGGTCGCGGGTATGCTGGAGCCTATCCCAGCTAACTGCGGGCGAGAGGCGGAACACTAACTGGAGGCTACTAAGGCTTAGCAGTATATAGGAGCAGCTGCTTGCTGGAGCAATAAACTGAAAATTACATATGATCCAATTAGTTGAATAATCACAAAAATAATCGGTAACTACTCGATTAGCAAAATAATGGTTTGTGGCAGCCCCAGTATGTGGGTAGGTATATCTTTAGGTAGGTAGGTAGGTAGGTAGAGAGAGAAAAGAGTGAGAGAGAGTGAGAGAGAGTGGGGAATGAATGGATGAGATGCATACTGTAAACAATCCAACAGACAGACTGACTGACAGCACTGTATCTTGACATCTGACCTCAACACCACTTACCAAGTCCATGTCGGTGTGTTGACATAGGGGGCATGGTGGACCACAATTTGTTGACTGGATTATAACACTCCACCATGTTGGAGGTCTTAAGCCCATCTCTCCCACCGACCACATACAACTTGTTATCTATCACGGCCACGCCAAATTGGAGCCGGCGTCCGTTCATAACTCCAAGCGGGACCCAGGTGTTGGTCCGCAGGTCATACTTCTCAATGGTGGTTGAACCTAAAGGCACACATCCCATCTCATCAATCGATTGCTTTGCTATGCCTGGATATTTGGTGCCAATGGGTCATACCTTTGGTAGCATCCATCCCACCTACAGCGTAAAGTGCCCCCACTGTGGACTTTCTGGGCTTGGTTCTCGGGCTCTGAAACATGGGACGGCGCTCAGGCAGAAGATGGTACTTCATGGCCTCCATCAACAGTTTTTGGCATTCCAGATCATCAGAGAACATCTTGTTGTTTTCCAAGTCAGCAATAAGCTGTTAGTTCAAGAAATAAAAAACATGAAGACACATACGTTTCATGAGATTGACAACTAAATATTCATATCTACTTCACATACATGCAGTAAATCTCAACCCTCACATTTGTACTCACCACAGTCTACAAATAAAAATTATTGATGTATAAAAATGTAGCCTTTTTTAAAATTAGAATGTCCTGGGGGATAATTTATTTATTTTTTAATTAAAGTTGATTGTTATTTACCATCAGGACTATTTATTATCACTGGACAGTATTGCAATCATTTACTTTGTTTGATTGTTTAATTGAACCATATCTTTTGAACAAAAATGGGGAAAAAAAATACCCTATTAATAGGGTATTTCCATCCATTTTCTGAGCCACTCCTCCTCACTAGGGTCGCGGGCGAGCTGGAGCCTATCCCAGCTATCATCGGGCAGGAGGCGGGGTACACCCTGAACTGGCTGCCAGCCAATCGCAGGGCACATACAAACAAACAACAATTCGCACGCACAGTCACACCTACGGGCAATTTAGAGTCTTCAATTAATGCATGTTTTTGGGATGTGGGAGGAAACCGGAGTGCCCGGAGAAAACTATTAATATGACATATTTCTATATTTATTGTTGCAGTTTGCATCATGTTTCGAATATTTTGATTTCTTATTTTTCAATATGAACATTAGGTTACATTTATGAGTCTAATGTATTGGATCATTGGTACATTATGTAACTGTATCTTGTCTTGGGTTTTCATGAATGAACACTCTTAGTCTAAGAAATGTAAAAAAAGAATATATTCTCATATGGCAGCAACATTATGTGTCACCTGTGGAGGAAGAAGAGGCAGGCGAATATAAGAGAGAAGCACTCCGAGGTCCTGTTGTCGTTGCTGAACGTCGTACCTCACCCACATCATCAGGGCCTGGAAGATGATCTCCTCGTCTGGCACGTTGATGTCATCGCTGGACAGAAGCTTAATTATCTCAGCCGTGGGTAGCAGAAGAAACTCCTGGTTCTGAATGACCTCCAGAAAGTTTCCCTGGTGGAGGAGACACCAAGGGGATAGATAATCATCAGTCATTACACCAGAACAACACTTGATGAATGGAAGTGTGTGTCTATTTTTATTGTTGCAGCAAGGAGAGCAATGGCATGAACGCACAGAGAGGAGTGTTAAGCCTTCTACAGTCTTCCTCATAGCCGATAACAGCAATGACTTATGCTCCGGTGCTTCAAATTCTGTAGATATAACTGTCACTGATCTTATTAAATAAAATGATGGCGGCTGCAAAGCAGACCTGGCAGAAAACATCTCCCCCGAACATCTTCATCGGCTGACAAAGCATTTTTGCAGCTGATCATACATGACACCATTAAGGCTTTTACAAGCCTTTTTAACGAGCAACGGAAAGGCCCTGCATTATCATCACACCGCTGCATTTTTTGGTGTGGAAGCTCTTCACTATTACCCCTCGAAAGATTGATCTTCTTTTTACTGGCCATGTTACAACACTGTACAGCAACCTTTTCAAGGACACTATTTCAGGGCACTTCCAAATGAGATGATGTGATATAAAACACCCCTGTACACGCCCCTGTTGGCTATCATCTTATCACCACTAGTGAGGCCAGCCAGGAGAATTTAACATGTTTTCTTTGTGTACAACGATTTCAGTATGATGCTGCTTTAGTGGATACTCAACAATTATCTTAAACAAGCCCACAATTGATCATTAACGTCCAGATTACAGTGTGTCACTCAGATCCATTACCGCAGCAGGATTTGAGAGCTAAATACGACAGGCCTTAATGAAAAGAGGGATGTGCATTGATCAGCTGTGGTTACACTTGATGGAGGGACTCTTTGACGTTGCTTTCGAACCACTAAATTGTAATTACCAAGCTGACAAGAAGATTGAGAGCTGAACAGCGTTTGTTTCATAACGATCTTGAAAGGATCTTGAAACTCACTGGTGAGCAAAACGAGCAGCGGGAGAGAATACACATCGCTTAAAACCCTGCAAAAGAGTAATTGTGGAATACGATTTAATATCTATTGCAGTACATCCACCAGTGTTGGAGGTTGTGCTGTTTTCCCATTTAGCTGGTTGTATACATCACTGTGTGAACATAATGTATACTGTACTGCCACTTGCTTTCTTGTTGTAATTACCTTTTTCCATGTCAGTCTTTTGGATATACTGTACAGCCTATAGTCAATGGCAGGATTATGCGAAAAGGATTGCAAAAACAAAAAAAGATACATATTACATTCTAGCAAGGATCTGGATAAAGGTGTCGACAAAATAATTTATTTTTGAGCTTTTAATTACATTTTTATTATCATTCTACATGAACCCGGAAGTGGCCTGTTAACGAGAAAATACAAATGCAATGCTCTAATGCCTTTGCACAGTTCTCTATATGTACAGTAACTACGAGGGAAGTTAGTTAGACTTATTTTCCCTGATCAATAATGATTAAAAAAAATAATAATATTAAATGTGAATTGTAATTTTGAAATATTACTTTACTGGGTTGGCAGAATCTTGAATGGTGTGTAGTCTTGGTTCAAATTATGACTATTGTCTTGAGCCAACTAATGCAATGTGGAGGATGTAGGCCTTATGGTAACTGGTGTCATGTTGTTCTTACAAAGTTGTTGAGACTCAAGTTTTATTGAGACCTGCATCACCTTAATCTCGCTTCTCACCTTTATCACTCTTCTATCTCTTTTGCCACAGATGGCACGGTTTTGATCGCTCACCTTGTATCACTTTTTATTCTTTGTATTGACTTTATTAAGGCTTCTCATTATGATTAGTAGTAATTCCACCACAACGCCACCGCTTTATTTATTGTTTTAATAGCATTCTATTAGCTGTGGTCCAAATGTGGTCTTCATTCTCCAATTGGGCAGACCACTCACAACTTAGTGTCATGTATTTTTGGGTTTGGTAAGCCTGTAAATGTCTGCTGTTAAGCAAATCGCCAAATGTTAAGCCGCATGCATCGGGAGACAATTAAAACAAGGTTTCTAAAATGAGATATGAACTTTATCAGTTAGGATAGATCAAGCTTATTAAAACAAAAGTCTGTCCCGACTTCCAGGAAGCCCACAAATCTTTCTGCTCATTACTGAAGCGATTGAACAGGAAGTTCAGCCATCCTGTGCAGTTTGATGATTAGATTGACCTCCCGATCCTGGAAGCGGGCTTTGTAAACAGGCTGAGCAGATGTCCTTTCGGAGATAACGCTTGCCCCACGCTGTCACTCCTGCATGGCCAGCCAAGACCTTATCTCACAAGCATGTGCATGAATCTTAATCCATTGCAAATATTTCTCTCTGAAATGTAACAGAAATCCCATTTTGCCAGGTCGAGCTGGTGCACTAATCAATGTGCAGCTACATCGTATCTCTTACTGGCAGCCGCAGAACTAAATTAGATAAAGTGAAAGCATCAAACCTTTCAATTTCTATTCAAATGTGCATGTCAACATTTCTATGCACAATAATTAGATGATATAAATAAGTGAGACATCTTCATTTGATTCCTTTACAGGTTATTTGAATGCAACTAGCATCAAAATAACAGATGGTCGCAGAGAATATGAGTGCTATTGATATCTGCAGACTACAAAGGAATGTGCAGCATTCCATCACATTTATGGCCAAAACTGATTGTTCTTGAAAAGTTGTTGAACTATCATAAGTATTTTGCTATTATACTTTATACTGTTCTGTGATTTATTAAATATCTTATTATTGTTATTATTATTATTGGTCAGCACGGTGGACGACTAGTTAGCACATCATCCCAAAAACACATGCATGGTAGGGGAACTGAAGACTCTAAATTGCCCGTAGGTTCTAATGGCTTGTTTGTTTTTATGTACCCTACAATTGGCTGTCCACCTGTTCAGGGTGTATCCCGCCTCTCGCCCGAAGATACTGTAGCTGGGATAGGCTTCAGCACGCCCGCGACCCTGGTGAGGATAAGCGGTACAGAAAATGGATGGCTGGATGGATCTTCTTTCTGCAAACATCCAATGTAAAATGCCAAATACAGAGACCCATAGGTGGCAGTAATGCGTTGTGAAACACCAAATGCACTATGCAGCTAAACAGGACAGGTTAAAAACATAACGTAACATAAAACATTTTTTTATGGCTGATGTAGTCCAAACCACATAAAGAGAATGCTTTTCCCACCTGGGCCATGATGCATATTAAAAATGTTAAATATGTAGTAAAATAGGAAACAAAACTCTTTTTGTAAGATGCACATTTACTTTTGCCAACTACTTAGTCTAGTGGACAACTTTCTTCACGTTTCTTATTTTACAAAGTATCATATCTGGTTTGATAATGTCCTTCTATTTAAATCTGATATGCCCACGTATGATTTATGAGAGACTAGCTTAATCACCTGTCAGATGCAGCTATTTGTGCCCCAACTGCATTCAACCAAATTAGCCCATCTTTGCCTCTGATGTTTTCCACCCTTGATATTCGTCCTTGGCCTCTTAGTCTCCATGGCCACCCTGCAAGGATACCCAAGGAGCTGCAAGACACTGAGCTGTCAATCAGATACTGTGGCAGAATTACAGTGTGGAAGAAAATAAGGTGTCTACTGCCAACTCTCACTGTTGTATTATCTTAGGAGGGAAGGAGGTGTGCTACTATACAATACATAAGACACATTTTACTCATAAAAGAAGCCATCTGTTTGTTTGTTTATTTATGTATTTGTTTGTTTGTTTTCATAAGCACTATAACTTTTTTGTGTATAAAAGCAAAGGATGTACAAATTACTGCATGCTAGGCTCTTGAACCCACTGTTTCATCACTAATACGCAACATCAATGGACATTATAATACTGTGACTCAAAAAAATTTAATTAATAAAATGTTCATCTGCTCCATTAAAATATGTATCTACGTCACCTGGCTTTGTTTACAGTATCAAGTCAAGTATTTGTGAATAAGTATGGAATACCTGATACTGTATATCCATCCATCCATTTTCTTCCGCTTATCTGAGGTCGGGTTGCGGGGTCAGCAGTTTAAGCAGGGAAGCCCAGACTTCCCTATCCCTAGCCACCTCATCCAGCTCTTCCAGGAGTATCCCAAGGTGTTCCCAGGCCAGCCGGGAGACATAGCCTCCCTGAACACCTCACCTGGGAGGTTTCCGGGGGGCATCCTAACTAAATGCCCGAGCCAATTCATCTGGTTCCTCTCGATGCGGAAGAGCAGCGTCTCGACTCTGAGCCCCTCCCGGATAACCAAGCTTCTCACTCTATCTCTCAGGGAGAGCCCAGACACCCTGCGGAGGAAACCTATTTCTCGTGACCAGAGGTGTGCGTAGGAACATAGATTGACCAGTAAATAGAGAGCTTTGCCTTTTGGCTCAGCTCTTTCTTCACGACAGACCGATACAGAGTCTGCATCACTGCAGACGCTGCACCGATCCACCTGTTGATCTCCCGCTCCATTCTTCCCTCACTCGTGAAGAAGACTTTGAGATATGTTGAACTCCTCCACTAGGGGTAGGATCTCTTCCCCGAACTGGAGAGAGCACTCCACCCTTTTCCGACTGAGGACAGATTTAGTGGTGCTGATTTTCATCACAGCCGCTTCACACTTGGCTGCAAACCTCTCGAGCTAGAGTTAAAGGTCACAGCTTGATTAAGCCATTAGAACCACATTATCTGCAAAAAGCATGGATGTAATGCTGAGGCCACCAAACAGGACCCCCCTCAACACCTCGGCTGCGCCTAGAAATTCTGTCCATAAAGGTTATGAAGAGAATCGGTGACAAAGGGAAGCCTTAGCAGAGTGCAACTCTCACGAGAAACGTATTCGACTTATTGCCGGCAATGTGGACCAAACTCTGACACCGGTCGTACAGGGACCGAACAGCCCTTATCAGGGGGTCTGGTACCCCTTATTCCCGGAGCACCCTCCACAGTGCTCCCCGAGGGACACGGTCAAACGTGTTCTCCAAGTCCACAAAACACATCTAGACTGGTTGGGCGAACTCCTGGTGCCAAGTGCACATATGGACACCCTTATGTCTCAACATGGTGTTCGTTATGGACAATCCGTGACAAGCACAGAAGTCCAATAACAGAACACTGCTCTGGTTCTGATTGGGCCCCAAGTGACCCACGTCCTTGCGAGGGAAAATGACGTCCAATACTTTTACTCTTCATAAGGGGTCTTTGAGTGTGCTTTGTCTGGTCCCTCACCTAGGACCTGTTTTCCATGCATGACCCTACCAGGGGGCTTGAAGCCCCAGACAAATTAGCTCCTCGGATCACTGGGACACACAAACCCCTGTACCACGTTAAGGAAACAGCTCTCGGAGGGGTGGACTACCATATGTATACAAAATAGAAAGACTATATTATTAATCAATTTACTCACCAGCCTCATTTTGTAACAGACATGGCTCTTGACTAATTTTACTGAGTGGGGCCTGGCTGAAGCCAGAGATTTTGAACCTGCTGCTGCTAACCCTAACCCTGCTAACATTACCCTGAACTGGTTTCCAGCCAATCGCAGGGCACATCGAAACAAACAACCATTCGCACTCACATTCACACCTACAGGCAATTTAGAGTTGTCAATCAACCTACCACGCATGTTTTTTTTGGGGCGGGGGGATGTGGGAGGAAACCGGATTCCCTGGAGAAAACCCACGCAGGCACGGGGAGAACATGCAAACTCTACACAGGCGGGGGATTGAACCCCGGTCCTCAGAACTGTGAGACACACGCTCTAACCAGTCGATCACCGTGCCGCCATGAAAAAAACAACAACAACAATTTGCCTCCAGAATGTGTATTTGTCAATTATTTTTTTTACTGACGTTAAAAATAATTTTAATATTCATTTAACAGGGACAGGTGGCATGGTGACCAACTGCTTAGCCTCACAGTTCAGAGGTCGTGGGTGGGTGGGAGCGTGGGCTTTGTATGGTCTCCCCCATGCCTGTGTGGGTTTTCTCCGGGTACTCTGGTTTCATCCCACATTCCAAAAACATGCATGGTAGGTTAATTGAAGACTCTAAATTGTCCTTAGGTGTGAATGTGAGTGTGAATGGTTGTTGGTCTATATGTACCCTGGTGACCAGTAGAGTGTGTACCCACCTCTAGCCCACAGGTGTCAAACGCAAGGCCCGAGGGCCAAATCCGGTCTGCCAAATCATTTTATGTGGCCCGCGAAAGCAAGTTGTGTGTCAACTTCCATGATTCTTGCTTAAATCTGTACCAAAATTTCAAATTGTCAAAGTAATCTCATTAAAATATTGCAAGCACTTTTTCCCAAACTCATTTTTACAGTAACTTGAACAAGAGTTGAACAAACTGTTACCCTTGACTTCTGATTTCAAAACTAGTTATCAATCAATTTGTTATTGGATATATAATAATATGATATTATATATTTATCTTTTTGTATATATATTTATAAACTTCTGGTTTCAATTGTAAGATGTATTGCTCTAGCTGATTTGCAGTCTTAGTTCCTGGTCAGGCTTTAGAATACAATAAAAAATGTACTGAATATAGTAAAATTCAAAGCTCTTATGTTGTCTTACTACTACCATGTTTAGCTGTAGAAAAAATACCTTAAACTATCTTTTTCCAACTTGAAATGTTATGACTTTTCCTAATGGGACCCCATCATTAGAAAAAGTCTTACTTTGTTTTTGTTTCTGTTCCGTGTGGGCTGTACACCACTAGGGTACAAAGGTTGTCTTACAGGTCATTTTTGACACGTGAATTATAAAACCATTTAAACAACAGAAAAAAATTCAAAGGCCACACACAAACCCTCTCTAATACACAAATACACACACACCTACACACTCACAAACACGCACACACACACACACACACACACACACATGCTCACTTGCATTTGACCTGCACCTGCACTATTGATCTGCAGCTAACCCCTCCCATCACACAAGCTCCCAAACAAAACAAAAAACAATCTCAGCCATAATAAAAACAAATTCAGTACAGAGAGTATAAAGGTAGCATGGTCGCCTGATTTTGGTGTGGGCAGCGTGGGTTTAGTTCCCACTCAGTGATGGTGTGAATGTGAGTCCGAATGGTTGTCTATGTCTATATGTGCCCTGCGACTGGCTGGCGACCAGTTAAAGGTCTAGTCCGCCTTTCGCCCGAAGTCAGCTGGGATAGGCTCCAGCGTCCCGGATGAGCGGTGTTGAAAATGGATGGCTGGATGGAGTATGAAGGTACCCTGAATCAAAGGATCACTCGTTGGCTCCTTGCTGAAGCCATGAGTAGACGTTTCACTGTCCAACAGGTCCTGGATGAGATATTTTCAGGAACTCAGGAGGAACAAGAGGATGAAGATGTGTCTGAAGAGGAAGGTGGGGATGAATACAACCCAGAGGATGATCCATCTTCAGATGAAGAAGAAGAGGAAATCCCTCAAGCTGATGGACATGTGTTAAAGGACAGCAAAATTGCATGGTCCTCATCAAATTCAGATAGCAACCAGGGAAGAACAGCAGCACCAAACATCATAAGGATGACTCCAGGGCCAACAAGGTATTCAGCTGCCCATGTCCAGGACATTTCATTCACCTTTCTCCTGTTCATCACACCAGCCATCGAAAAAATCATCCTGGAGAATACAAATTAGGAGGGTTTTCCGGAAATATGGAGCAAACTGGAAAAATATGGATGAGATGACCTGCGTGGCTACATAGGGCTTTTGATATTAGCAGGTATAAATAGAGCCCATGGCGAGGCTACACATAGTCTCTGGGATGCAGAGAGTGGAAGGTCAATTTTTCGTGCCACAATGCTGCTGAAAATCTTTCACACTTTCTCAAGAACGCTGAGATTTGACAACTGTGAGTCAAAACCAGCAAGGCGTGTGATGGACAAACTGGCAGCCATCAGAGAGGTCTGGAACAAGTGGGTTGAGCGTCTGCCATACCTCTACAACCAAGGGCCTGAAGTCACAGTAGATGAACAGTTGGTTCCATTCAAAGGTAATTTTTTATTTTCATATATGCATATATGCATTCATTGTGATGTAACATCCTTGAGTCATACAGTTTTCTGACACTCACACTCAATGATTGTAATCTTTTTTAATATATATATATATATATATATATATATTTTTTTTTTTTTTATCAACAGGTCACTGTCCTTTCCAGCACTATATGCCAAGCAAGCCAGCAAAATATGGCATCAAAACATGGGTGGCCTGTGATACAAAATCCAGCTATGGTTGGAATATGAAAGTTTAATAATAAACAATGCAATAATTAACATTTGCTGTGTAAAAGAAAACTGTTATGACAGTTTGATTGTGGTAAAAAAAAAAAAAAAGTGTAATAATGTTCACTGGTGATCATCTTTCTGTATTGTGTAACAAAACAATACACGATAAAAAATGAATTAAATTGAGTTGAACTGTAAAAAAAAACAGGTTGTTTCATAATACAAAATAGATGTTGGATTTAAAATTCAATTAAGCTGCTTTATTTTGGGGCTTTGGTAGGGCGGGTCATTTTTTACCCATAGGACAAGGCGAGTAAACAGAATGGTAAGATCGCACAAAGATTAATACAATTAATAATTAACATGAATAAATACAGTGGACAAATTTAGGCAATACTGTGTGTGTGTTTGTGTGTCTTCTTTTAGAACCATCGAAACAAACCACCCTTCCCTGAGCCGTCACTCAATCGTGGTGGAGGGGTGTGTGTGTCTCAATGGTCCTACGAGCTAAGTTGTCTGGGGCTTTACGCCCCTGGTAGGGTCACCCATGGCAAACAGGTCCTCGGTGAAGCACCATTCAAAGTATGGCTCAGAGAACCCCTATGGATGAATAAAATGAATGGATCTAGGGTTCCCGTGCCCGGACGCGGGTCACCGGGGCGCCCCTCTGGAGCTAGGCCAGCACGGGTCTCGAAGGCGAGCACCTGGTAGCCGGTCTGATCCCTGGCTACAGGACTATCTCTAGGGACGTGGAATGTCACCTCTCTGGCAGGGAAGGAGCCCAAGTTGGTCTCCAAGGTTGAGATGTTCTGACTAGATATAGTCGAGCTCATCTCCCCACACAGCTTGGGCTCTGGTACCAGTCCTCTTGAGAGGGGTTGGGGTCTCTTCCATTCTGGAGTTTCCCACAGTGAAAGGCGCCAAGCAGGTGTGAACATACTTATTGCCCTTTGGCTCTGTGCCTGTACATTGGGGTTTACCCCGGTAGAGGAGAGGGTAGCCTCACTCCGCCTTCGATTGGGGGGACGGGTCCTGACTGTTGTTTGTGTCTATGCACCAAACAGCAGCTCAGAGTACCCATCCTTTTTGCAGTCCTTGGAGGGGGTGCTGGTGAGCGCTCTTGCTGGAGACTCCCTCATTCAGCTGGGGGACTTCAATGCTCACATGGGCAATGACAGTGAGACCTGGAGGAGTGAACGCCCCCCCGACCAGAACCTGAGTGGTGTTCTGTTGTTGGACTTCTGTGCTCAACACAGACTGTCCATAACAAACACCATGTTCAGACATAAGTGTGTCCACATGTGCACTTGGCACCAGGACACCCTAAACCGCAGTTTGATGATCAACTTTGCGGTCATGACATCGGACTTGCGGCCGCATGTCTCTTACACTTGGGTGAAGCGAAGGGGCAGAGCTGTCAACTGATCACCACCTGTAAGGTGTCTGTTGGGAACGTCCCCTGTCAGAAGGAGCTTCAACTCCAGCAGAACTTCGCCCACATCCCGAGAGAGAGGGGGCGGGGGGGGGGGGGGGGGGGGGACATTGAGTTCAAGTGCTGTGGGACTCCAGAGGCAGCTGATGGGTACCGCCTGGCAAAACGGAACGCAGCTTTGGTGGTCGCTGATGCAAAAAGTCGGGCATGGGAGGAGTTCGTGAGGCCATGGCGAACGACTTCAAGACGGCTTTGAGGAAATTCTGGTTGACCGTCCGCTGTCTCAGGAGGAGGAAGCAGTGCACCGCCAGCACTGTGTAGGGTAGGGACAGGGTGATTCTGACCTCAACTCGGGATGTTGTAAATTGGTGGGCCGAATACATGGAAGGGCTCCTCCATTCCACTGACATGCCTTCACATGAGGAAGCAGAGTCTAGGGACTCTGAGGCAGGTACTACTACCTCTGGGGTTGAGGTCACAGAGGTGGCTAAAAGGCTCCTTGGTGGGAGGACCCCGGGGGGTGGATGAGTTCATGGGAGTTCTCCCAACCAGTCTACATGTGCTTTGCGGACTTGGAGAAGGCATTTGACCGTGTCCCTCTGGGAGTTCTGTAGGGTGTGGTTGGGAAGTATGAGGTACCGGACCCCTTGATAAGGGCTGTTCAGTCCCTGTACGACCGAGATAGATATGGTGAGAAGCTCTGTCATGAAGGAGGGGCTCAGACGCGAGTCGCTGCTCCTCCGCATTAAGCGGAGCCAGATGAGGTGGCTCAGGCATCTAGTTAGGATGCCCCCTGGATGCGTCCCTGGTAAGGTGTTCAGGACACGTTCCACTGGGAGGAGCCCCCGGGACGACCCAGGACACGCTGGAGAGACTACGTCTTTCGGCTGGCCTTGGAACGCCTCGGGATACCCCCAGGAGAGCTGGACAAAGAGGCTGGGGAGAGGAAACTCTGGGCTTCCCTGCTTGAGCTGCTGCCCCCACAACCCAACCTCGGCTAAGCGGAAGAAAATGGATGGATGGATGGATGGATGGATGGATAGATTGACGAATAAACAAGCCATGGGTAGGAAGACAACATTTCACAAGTAGATCAATAATATTTATTATAACAGGCTACGGTTGCAGTTTCGCTTAGTTTTGTGTTGCGGTAAGGTTAACAAATGTCAGCTAGAAACATGCAATCAACTCAAGCTGATATTAATGCCTGGTCTGGCAGAATTCTAACAAACAGTAATCTGTAATACATCTGCACAATCTAATGTGATCAAATGCAAGAGCTGTATCGAAAATACTATCTTCTCAAAGCTCGGATTAGACTGACAGTCTCGGCGGGTATTCATTTCACAATATGTTTATTATAGTGGTTGTAGTTTTCAGTGGTTTAAGAACAGCACTGCTTCATAATGAGACCTGTTTATAACGTCTCTTCGTAGGTGACATTTTCGGGGGTCCTTAGCCAAAACCGATGTTGTTTTGCACAATGCACACCCCGGCGCTATATACCTACTGGGGGTGTGGCTTTAGCGTCCTCCTTCACGCACGCTTCCCCCTTTACGTCCGCATCCTGTCCTCAACCACGTCCGCTTTTCCTCTGTATAAGCAGCGTGTCGGCAGGAAATGCTGCCAGTCAGTCAAGCGGTAAAAAAAGTAAAATAAATAAATAAAGTCAAGCGGAGCGCTCATCACACAACAAAATTTCTAGATGTTGGAACTCGGTGCACACATAAGGCGCGCCGCAGTATAAGTCAATTTTGGAGAAAATTTAAGACTTTTAAGTGCACCTTATGGTCGTGAAAATACGGTAAGTATTTTTATTATCCTTGTAAAGGCAAAGGTAATATTCTGTTGTATCTCATTTCTATATTTGTCCATGCCTCCCTACCATGGTGTAGTTGTGAGCCACGTTGAGAAGGTCCACGCAGCCCTGAGCGTCAGCAAAGGACCGTATTCCCAGGCAGTTGGAGGGGTGAAGCTGCTTCATCAGGAAGTTACAGCAAACCTGGATGACTTGTGAGAGCTGCAAGAGGCAAGCTGCCGCCAGTAAACTCTCGATGGTCTCCTCTTTCAACTCAAGGACACCTGCAATGTCAGAGGGAGCAAGCTATATTTTTTTTATGCGACTACTAAATGTAGCTGCGCTGGCAAAAACTATAATGGCAATGAATATACTGTAGTTCACTCGTAATTTCTCTCATCGCACCACAGAATAGATAAAAACAAGGATAAATCCTTTTCCTGGGCCTTCATATTTATTGACATAATAAACTTCAAACTGCTTTTTAAACCCCATCATAAAAGCTAAACAAATCGGCATAATAACATCCTGTTTTTAATTTAGAATACAGCAGAAAAGGAAATGCTTATTCATATGCAGAAGGGGACTAGTACTGGTGAAGTAATAATATCATGGGGATGATCAGTCATTCCACTCAGTGAGCCATTTTAATCACGTTTGCATTCCATAGGACTCATAACAACTTGCAAGAGCTTGTTATTATGAGCACTCACCAGTGTAGGCAAAATGAACCAGGGAGGTGAGGGCATCTGGATCCACCCCCTCCATCTTGATCTCCTCCTGTTTGGCCTCCCTCACGTCGCTGGTGAACATTGCGGCAAAGTAGTCGGAGACGGCGCTTAGAACAAGTCTGGTACAAAGAAAATTCAAGTAAGGCTCAAATGCAGGTTAGCGCGCATGTACATTCAGTGTACAAAGTGTGTGTATTTGCATTCAAATATTGTTTGGAATATGATTATCCCATGTAGCACTGTGATATTTTGGAACCTTAGTTCACTATGATAGATGAAGAAATGAGAAACCTGAACAATATGCTAAGGAGAGGTGGTGACAACTAGTTCTTGGTTTAAATGTGAGGAAGAGATTGGAGTGCAAGCAGTTTTAATGAACAAGACAGCCTTCATTAAAACAAGTGCAAAGAGGAGCACTAAAAAATTGTCTTGAGGTGGAAACATGTTTTATTCTCCTACCCCAGTTCCCTTAATTCAAGTATGAAACAGGAACCATACACTCGCCAGCCACTTTATTTGGTACATATGCATAATATAATAATATTCAACACTAGAGATGGATATTTACACTACATATTTCTATGCTCAGTTTTAATTGATCCAGGTGTGGACTGGCAATCAGGCATATCGGGCAAATGCCCGGTGGACTGGCAGTCCTTGAGGGTCAATTGCGATGCTGGGTTTTTTGTTGGTTTGTTTGTTTGTTTTTTTGCGGGAAAGGCTCCAGCTCACTCATGACCGTAAAGAGGATAAGTGGTATAGAAAATGAATGGATGGATATCTTTGTGTTTTTTTAAAGCATATTTGTATAAATAAATGAGATACATGTATTAACTTTTGTGCGACGACAACAACCATAAAGAAAAACAAAAATTATGACATTAATGAGAATAAGCAGTAGAGAAAATTCACATATGGTTAGTTCAGCACAAGTGTACCTAATATTGTGGTTGGTGACTGTATAATGCTGCATATTGCTCAGACCGATTATATTATGTTAGATTACTTTAGATTGAACTGTCGATTAGCAAAATTTTTTTGGACTGATGTTGTCAAACAAGGACATTTTGATGGCGACTCATGTGACTCAGATGGTTTGTAATAATACACTACAACAATATAAATATACATTGCTTCTTATCACAAGTTTGAAATTGTGTTCCATTCAGCCAGTCACCTGAGGGCAGGATGTCCGGATATTGACACACCTATGTTTTGGATCACAGTGTGAGTCAGTGTCTCAAATATAACGTGTCAATATGAGAGGGCAGAGGTTTAATTAGATCACAGCAGTGGGTTTTATTTGTTTACGCATTGGTGAAAATTTTGTTTTCTCATCTGTTGGTTCAACTGTCGGCTATGGTTTACTTGATTATTCCTCGACAGATCAACCCAGCAAGACCAGAGTAAAGCCAATGGGATTTGTGCATTTCACACCAGATGTAATGAAATTGTAAATCAAAGCTGAGTGGAGTCCAGACCTGTGAGCTGGTATCTTGTGATCGCCTGCTATTAGGAGCACATCACACAGTTGCTTATGCTGCAGGTAGCTCTCCATCTTTCGGAAAGTCTGCTCAGCGTGATTTGTGGCCTGGAAGAATTCGTCAGAGGAGTTGGTGCTCATTCTGGTGAAGGTGCTCAGAGCCAACCTGGAGAAGACAAGATGAAAGAGGACTGGGATTATGGGCTCTGAACTTCTTTAGTTTTCTTTCACTCCTTTTGTTTCTTTATGAAAGTTACCACAGTCCTCTATTGTTAGAAGAATAATTTCCAAAAGCTTCACTTCAAATCACATTGATGTGGCGTGACTGTTTTCTATAGCGCTATCCCACCTGACTTTAGACAAGAGACGGGGTACACCCAGGACTGGTGTCCACCCAATTGTAGCCGTACATAGGCAAACAACTATTCACACTTACATTCACACCTAATGATAATTTAATTATTTAATGAACCTCACACATGTTATTGGAATGTGGGACAGAGCCAGAGGACCTGAAAAAAAAACATGCAAGTCCCAGGAGGACATGCAAACTCCAATCATGAATGACCAACTAAGATTCCAACCACAGGCCTCAGTACTGTGAGGCAGACGTGCTAAACACTATCTTACTGTGCTGCCGGTTGACGTGAAATCAGCCCCTAAAAATTTCAAGCATCAAATGGCAATTTCAAATATTGAGTGCTAACAAAAACCTCTATAGGCTCTATTTTTGTAGACAGCGCATCTGCGGCAGGGCACAAATGCTGGCGTATCCTGATTAATGTGCAAGCGCAATGTTCGCTGCGCGTGTTTGCCAATTTGGCAGATCAGTCTCCGCCAAGCTGGGTGTTCTGGCACAGCCAAGGACATGCACCTGGTGGAGTGACAATTCAGTGGCAGAAAGTCACTCTAAATTTATGCCTTCTCAGACCACATGTAATCCACGCAATTTTGGTAAATTTGATCGGGGTAAAAGCAGGATAGTGTGGTCCGCTAACATATTTAAGTCACTAGCAGTTATCGCCATCTCATTCTGTATACCCGCTTGCACTGTCTGTTACCACACCAGGCAAGACCAATGGCAATGTTCCACTCACGCACAGATCATTGCGATTACGCTGCCTCCTCTTCTGCAAGAGATATTTTCATCGAGACAGTCATTGCGCCACATTTAAAGCGAATGAGAGGAGTCGCTTTGATTGGCGGCAAATTAAGTCGGCCAAGATGGCGCCTACCAGTGTGGTCGCCTCGGTAACGCGCTCTCTAGTATTGTCTTTGTTTTTGTGTTTTTCGTCCGTCTTTGGAGACCTTACACGACTCACACAAGGGGAGACCTGCTAACCATCAAGGAGGCTACTCCGGACTTTCTGACACAAGGGGAGACCTGCTAACCATCAAGGAGGCTACTCCGGACTTTCTGTCACCAACTTTCGAAAATCCGCTCAGTTTTTTCCCCGAGTTACTCACCGGAGCGGCGTCCGCGGTTTTCGGCGCATGGATGCGGAAGCGGCGCCACAGAGGAAAACGAGCCGGCATTCAGGTGAAACTCCGCAAGAGAGGACACAGATTGGCGTTCCCGTCGATCCACCTCGCGAATGTATGCTCCCTACCCAACAAAATGGACGAGCTTCATCTTCTGTTAAAGACCAGTAAAGACTTCGGACGTTCCGCGGCCATGTGCTTCACGGAGACCTGGCTTTGCGACGCTGTACCCGATGGCGCCGTCACGCTTCCCGGCTTCAACATTCATCGAGCGGACCGCGACATGGAATCATCGGGGAAAACGAAGGGCGGCGGGATATGCCTCCATATAAACGAAAAATGGTGTACGGACGTCACGGTGCTCAGCACACACTGCAGCCCGCATTTGGAGTCGCTGTTTTTGAACTGCAAACCATTTTACTCACCACGTGAGTTTGCATCGTTTATACTGGCTGGAGTCTATATTACACCGCAAGCTAACACGAACGCCGCATTGCTAACGCTCGCCGAACAAGTCAACGAAATTGAAAAAAAACACCCTGACTCACCCCTCATTATTCTCGGGGACTTTAACAAAGCCAAACTCAACCACGAACTCCCTAAATACAAGCAGCACATCGACTGTCCTACCAGGGAAAATAATACTTTAGACCACTGCTACACTACGGTAAAAAACGCATACCGTGCTATACCTCGTGCAGCCCTGGGCTCGTCTGATCACGGCTTAATTCACTTAATACCGACGTACAAGCAAGAACTTAAATGTGCGAAGCCTACAGTGAAAACAGTCAAAAAGTGGACCAATGAAGCAAAGATGGAACTTCAAAGCTGTTTAGACTGCACAGACTGGAGTGTCTTTGAAAATTCAGCTGGCAGCCTGGATGAATATACGGACACTGTCACATCCTATATCAGTTTCTGTGAAGAGGTTTGTGTACCAACAAAATCATTTCGGACATTCAACAACAACAAGCCGTGGTTCACTGCTAAACTTAAGCAGCTTCGCCAAGCTAAGGAAGACGCATATCAGAGCGGGGACAGGGCCCTGTATAATCGAGCTAGAAACCAGCTGACTAAAGAAATTAACATTGCAAAGAGGATCTATGCAGCAAAGTTGGAAAAACAGTTTAGCGCGAACGACTCAAAATCAGTCTGCCGTGCATTCCAATCGCTGACTAATTACAAGCGACGACCCCCCCAAGCTGAGAACAATAGCACACTAGCCAACGACTTGAATACCTTCTATTGCAGATTTGAAAAGGACAGTTTCACTCCACACACCCACCCGGCCGCACCCGCGACCACAACCACACCTCTGACTTCTGCGTTAACCATCCATGTGGATGTGAGACGCATCTTCAAACAACAGAAGATTAACAAAGCGACAGGACCGGACCATGTGTCCCCATCCTGCCTCAAAGTCTGCGCGGACCAGCTCGCTCCAGTCTTCACTCAGATCTTTAACAGATCTTTGGAAATGTGCGAAGTTCCATCCTGTTTCAAACGCTCCACCATCATTCCAGTCCCCAAGAAACCTGCAATCTCTGGTCTGAATGACTACAGGCCTGTCGCTTTGAGATCTGTGGTCATGAAGTCCTTTGAACGTCTCGTGCTGGACCACCTCAAGAGTGTCACAGGTCCCCTGCTGGACCCCCTGCAGTTTGCCTACCAAGCGAACAGGTCTGCGGATGATGCAGTCAACATGGGACTGCACTTCATCCTAGAACACCTCGACAGTGCAGGGACCTACGCGAGGATCCTGTTCGTGGACTTCAGCTCAGCGTTCAACACCATCATCCCTGAACTCCTTTCAACCAAGCTTCTCCAGCTCAGCGTCTCACCTGCCATCTGCCAGTGGATTTACAGCTTTCTGACGGGCAGGACACAGCAGGTCAGGCTGGGGTAGGCCACCTCATCCACAAGCAGCATCAGCACTGGGGCGCCCCAAGGTTGTGTCCTCTCTCCGCTGCTCTTCTCTCTCTACACGAACGACTGCACCTCAGCAAACCCGACTGTCAAGCTCCTGAAGTTTGCAGATGACACCACTGTCATCGGCCTCATCAAGGACGGTGACGAGTCTGCATATCGACAGGAAGTGGAGCGTCTGGAGCTGTGGTGCGACCGACACAACCTGGAGCTGAACACGCTCAAGACGGTAGAGATGATCGTGGACTTCAGGAGGCATCCTTCGCCACAGCTGCCCCTCACGTTGTCCAGCTGCCTTGTGTCAACCATCGAGACCTTCAAGTTCCTGGGAATTACAATCTCTCAGGACCTGAAGTGGGCGAACATCAACTCCGTCCTCAAAAAGGCCCAGCAGAGGATGTACTTCCTGCGGCTTCTGAGAAAGCACGGCCTGCCATCGGAGCTGCTGAGACAGTTCTACACAACGGTCATCGAATCAGTCCTGTGTTCTTCCATCACAGTCTGGTTTGGTGCTGCTACAAAAAAGGACAAACTCCGACTGCAACGGACAATCAAAACTGCTGAAAGGATTGTCGGTACCCCCCTACCCACCATTGAGGACTTACACGTTGCCAGAACTAAGACAAGGGCGTGCAAAATCCTCTCGGACCGTCTGCACCCCGGTCACCGGCTCTTCCAGCTCCTTCCCTCAGGTAGGCGCTACCGATCAACGCAAACTAGAACTAGTAGACATTCCAACAGCTTCTTCCCTCTTGCGATCAACTTCTTAAACACCTAACCTATAATTCCATTACAACAAGCTGGCAATTTTTTGACTTGAGTTCGTTGTCACATTTCTGTGGGGCCAATTATGTATTACTCGTGCACTCACTGTAGTTGTCTCGCCATGCTGCACTATTTGCATATACTGGCCACTCATGCCAGAGTAGCATCTGCTCCATTTGCACACTGATTGAGGAGTATCTGTAACATTTACACAACCAACATTGTCCCAGATGATCGCACTACTCGTCACTTTAAACCGCATACACTCCTTGAAGTCTCAGCGCCCTTTGCACAATGGTCATTGCACCGGACTATTGCAATATTAGTCGTTCGAACTGCTCTAAGTGCTAGAGGACTCTGCATCTTTTTGCACAATTGTTTTTTGTCAATGTCTTTATGTCCCCAAAGTGTTCTGTAAATTGACTGTCTGTTGTACTAGAGCGGCTCCAACTACCGGAGACAAATTCCTTGTGTGTTTTGGACATACTTGGCAAATAAAGATGATTCTGATTCTGATTCTGTAAACACTCAAAAGTGGGCAGCCTGCTCTCTCTTGAGTCCGCCGGGCTGCGGTGATCTATGAAATTACCAGCACCAGTCCAATCCTTCCCTAGTGCACGGTTGTGTCCCCGGCACACCGGATTTCTGCCGTTTATGAAAATAGGGCCCTACGTGTGCATTGATCCAGGACCAAATCCTTTGTAGCCATGTCGTAAAATAAATTGAATTTGATAGCCACAATAACTCTAAGATTCCTCTTTGTCCATTGTCCTGTGTCCTCTGATAGCTTATGGCAAGCATAGGAATGATGGAGGAGGGGGACAGTAGGGCCTATTTGGACATGTGACACTCAAAAATCATCTGTCCTCGGTGGCGCTTGTGGATTTTTCCGAGACGAAATCAAAACTGTTGTGGACTAAACTCCGTGAATAAGTGGATAACTAAGTAGCCCAGTCCAGTGGGACAAACAGCGCCACTATCCACATCCCTTCAGATCACGCTTGTGTTTATCTGTGTGTGCACACAAATGGGTACCAATCACAGGAAGCTTAACAAGCGAAGACGGCTGTTCATTGCTGCATTGTGGGAAAGCATCCCTGTCTCTGCAGACTGTGAGATTACACGCTGTTTTACCAGCATACCAGTAATCCTCTGATGCTTGCCGAACAATGTGGCCTAGTCGCTCGCTGTCCTTCACAGAGCTGGTCTATTCTGACATTTGGGCTTGTTTATTTCGCTCCACAAAAAGAACCAAATCATCTCACAGAAGGAATTTACTGTCATCAGCACCATGCCTCTGCTGCGTAAAGACTGATAATGCTGGAAAAATAAAATCTGCTGTTTAAAGCCACACTTTGTCACTCATACACAGGGGTGTCATGATTGGGTATAAAAGGAGGGGTGTCATGATTGGGTATAAAAGGAGCATTTCTGAAAAGGTAGTTCAGAGTTGTTCACAATTAGGGATGGGGTGAGGTTCACCACTTTGTGAACAACTGCGTGAGCAAATAGTCAGTTTAAGAACGTTTCTCAACCTACAATTGCAAAGATGTTAGGGACTGCATTATCTGCAGTCCATAATATCATAATAAGATTAAAAACATCTGGAGAAATCTCTGCACATAAGCGGCAAGGTTCCAACATTGAATGCCCGTGACTTTCAATCCCGGATTGGCACTGGATTCAAAACCGGCATAATTGTGTAAAGGCTATTGCCACGTGGGCTCAAGAACACTTAAAAAAAAACCTTTGTCAGTGAACACAATTCATCGCTACATCTACAAATGGAACTGAAAACTCTACCATGCAAAGTGAAAGCCACATATCAACAACACCCAGAAACACTGTCGGCCTCTCTGGCCCGAGTTCCTCTGAGATGGGTTGCATTGTGTCCTCACGACCAAAGAGGAAAAGCACCATCCGGATTGTTATCAGCGCAAAGTTCAAAAGCCAGCATCTGTGATGATGTGATGGTGTGTTCATACCCATGGCATGGGTAAATTGCGCACCTTTATCCAGAACTGCAGCAAAATGTAATGGGTTTTTGATCGGTCCATGTGCCCTTCCCCTTGTAACATTTTGTGAAAATTGGTTATGCAACAAGAACAACATTCAAAGCACATAATTGTTAAAGCATATTTGTTGATCTTACATGAGAGGTCTAATACTGTATATGACTGAATTAGAAACAGTGTTGTATGATAGAGACAGTATACTTCTACACCACTGTAAACTGCCACCATGATGACAAACACGTTTATGTTATTATTAATGTCTTGAGCAAAACTGATCCTTATTTACATAAAGCTTGTGTGATTGTGCATGATTTGATTGATTGATTGGTTGTTATGCTGCCACAAGAGCAGCATAAGCTTGAAAAAGTTGCAGATTTGTTCTAACAAATAAACTGTAAATCGTCTTTTTTACTTGGCAGCACAAAGTATTGACACATACAAAGACTGATTATGCAGGGAGAATGGAGGCGGCGGTTGATTATATTGACGACATGATTAACACAATTATAAAGTAAAGCCGATTTTTTGACTTTCCTCTCTAAATTGTTTGTTGAAGTAATATAAGTCTGTCTGAGGAACTTTTTAACATTGCACAGTCTTTATCCTAGACGTTATGATTAACTGCTACACGTATTATTGTGCTGTCACAATAATTCCCTAATGACTGCTTCATCTTGGATTGGAACACTAAACAAGAAGGAAGAAGCAATGGGGCTGTAAAACTGAGATGCATTGCCTTTGTATCAGCTCTAAGGCCAACTAAAAAGGATTTTTCATGCGTGCTCATCTCTCCTACTAATTGCGTTGGCATCACATTCCAGAGAACAGTACATTTCTCAAAGGTGTATATTTTGCATTCAGGAGTGGGTGGAATTGTCAAAGGTATATAGCCCAATTTTATTGAGGCACTAAAGCATCACAACACCCGACTTGGGGAAATGACTGTGGCCCACTGCAATATGTTGCATATAACAAACCAATTCACTCACTCACAGTGGCTATCAGGGCCAAGAAAGTTGTTTTGTGGTGTCCAGGAAATATCCACAGTTCATTTGAGGCAATGTAAATTAGTCTGATTAGGAAGGGAGAACAACTTTCGACAGTTTTCAAAAGTCAGAATCAGAATCATCTTTATTTGCCAAGTATTTCAAGGACACACAAGGAATTAGCCTTGTCTAGTTGGAGCCGCTCTTGTATGACAACAGACAGCCATTTTGACAAAAAAATACTTTTGAGACATAAAAACACACTACGCAGTCACTGAGCTATTAAAGGTGACTGGTAAAGCCAACATTGTGTGCCAAAAGGGTGAAACACGCATATATCCCCCTTTTGACAACAAGGTTCTTGTAGAGTTGGTGAGGAGAAATGTGCAAGAAATGTACATTTGTGAAAGCCTGGTTGTCTCGTCTGTTACTGTAAGTAATGTGCAGTTTCTTTTACATTTTTGTTAACAACAGCATTTGAAATCTCAACAAAAATATATCTTGTTATATGACTAAATTATGACCTTTTTGTCAAGTGTTTAATTACAATACCAATGTCCACTAGGCTCCGCAATCACACAATAATTGTCCTTATCCACTTTAAGAAAGCAGAGAAAAAAACTAAATATATGTAAGTTGAGCTACATTGTGGTTGTCTAAAATCCTATACATGCATTTCTTGTTTGACATAACTGTATATTGTGCTTGTGCAATATATCAGGGTTTCTCTTATATAGATGTGGTTACCTTACTTGGCTCCATGAGAGGGTCACAATATTAGAAACACCTCTCAGTATGATGGCGTGCAGGCCAGCTCGACACCAAAGCAAAAATGTCATCCCAGAAGTAGTTTATATGGATTTCATCCATCTTTCCAGCAATATGTATTTTATACAGAGCAGGTTTGCTGTAAATAATCACGTAAATAATCAATCAAACCTCACGTCATTCCTGTGCTGCAACAGTCGGACTGTTCCCCTGCACAAATGATTGGATGATTCAACTCAGATTAGACCTGCTGGGTAAAGAAATAGGAGTCAGTCATGTTCCTGGGGATCTCAGCGTAACGTCGGAGCCTTCCAAGCCAGCAAAGTCAAGCCATGATTATTTGCCGCTGAACGCTTCGAGATAGAGATTGGGTTGAGCTTACAAAAGCCTCATGCAGTTTTATACTGAGCAGTACTGTATATATTTCATGAGCTCCTTCCACCTCGGCACACTGGCAGTCATGCATGCTGAGTTGTGTGAGAGGGGAGAAAAAAAAACCATACACTGGCAGTTTGTTAATGAGATCCAAGCAGGGAAGCTGCAATGACGACTGACGAGTGCGGAGAAATTGTCTTTTCTGTACATTTTCTGGCAGCACGGAGGACGACTGGTTAGCACATCTGCCTCACAGTTCTGAGGACCCGGGTTCAAATCCGGCCTTGCCTGGGTGGAGTTTGCATGTTCTCCCCGTGCCTGCGTGGGTTTTCTCCAGGTACTCCGGTTTCCTCCCACATCCCAAAAACATGCATGGTAGGTTGATCGAAGACTCTAAATTGCCCGTAGGTGTGAATGTGAGTGTGAATGGTTGTTTGTTTATATGTGCCCTGCGATTGGCTGGCGACCAGTTCAGGGTGTACGCCACCTCTTGCCCGAAGATAGCTGGGATTGGCTCCAGCACGCCCGCATTCCTAGTGAGGGTAAGCGGTATGGAAGATGAATGAATTAATGTACGTTTTCTTGATGTATTTAGTCGTGAAAATTGTATTGGAATGCTTCAATACTTTGATGTTTTTGTGCTGAAAAGAGAGACCATCTGTTAAAATATTACCTGACTGCACCATTTATACAAACAGGCTTTCCTAAACTAACATACATTACACAAATTTACTTTCAAAAGTACAGGTAACAAATATTTTCTCAACTTCAGAGGTTTTACAGAGCTGAATTATGGATTGTACCAGATTTAAGAGCTAATCTGCCATATGTTGATTTGTGGTAACCCAAATTTGATAAACTACGCAACAAAAAGCAATATGTTGTTAGTAATAGTATCATTATGGTAAAAAAAAATGTTAATCATAAATAATAATTTTATTTATAACTCACTTTTCATCACAGACAAATCTCAAAGATTTTAAATTCAAGAAATATACCCCTTTAAATGTAAGATATTCAGTGATATATTTCGTAGAGGGTTAACTAAATTAAATATGGCTTCCCTCTGTTGAACCTTTATCAAAAAATGCACAGAATGTGTGAGAAATGGGAAAGAAATAAGCAGTTATTTTTCAGTCTGTGCTTAAGTGGCATGCTATGATAGTATTAAAACCATTTGGAATTTTTTGTTGCCCGTACGTCAGTTGTTACAGTGACATCCAGCCATCTGATGCTAATAAATGATGTACAGTATGTGTGCTAATTGTGAGTGATGGAGGAGTGTTTGTAGTGAAAATGTTCAGATTTGTGCCAAGAGTTTGTCATACATGGTAGCGATTCCTCTTATGGAGGGTTCCTCCCATAGTGAAAGAGAATCATTACTTTTGGAGTATGATTCATATAGCTGATGTCAAGTCATTAATCAGCGTCATATTTTGCTTCCTGTTTCTAATGTGTTCTGCCATCGATATGAGAAATGCATGTTTACTTAGATGTTAATCATTAATCTAGTTACAAACCAGCATTTAACAAAAAAAAAATATGTGCATTACATTAAATGGTATCTATAAATTATAAAGTCTTCAGTTTGTATTTTTATTTCTTGTTTTTGCTTGTTTGCTTTATTACTGTTATCTATGGCTCAGTGATTCTTTCCTATGACATGACTGGAAATGAGTGCCTCAGGATATTGCTTAACTGAGTCACAGCTTTTCCTAATAGCATCCATGTAAAATTCATGAAAAGCTGTGTAAGGGATTAGTTTCTTTGAATTAGCTCAATCTGCAAGGGTGGAAAAAGGACAGATGGTGATTTGTACGGAAAAGAGGGAATGTGTCCAGCATGTAACTATGAATATGTATTTTATTGCTATGGCTCTTCTCAACAGAATCTGACCCATCTATCCAGGATGACCTTCTGATAAAAACAAAATTCAGAATCTATTACAAAAAGATCCTTAACGCTTCTTATCCACAAAGATGTCATTGTGAGATGACAACTCCACTTTATTTGCCACTCTTGCCGCATGTGCCCCACACGCCGATGTTTGTGGCGTTATAAGGCTTCCAACAAATTTCTGAATTACTGCTGCTGACATGGGAGAGGCGGCGGTATTTCTTTTCCCAGGCGGCAGAGAGGGAATTGAGATATCATTCAAACTAACAACCGATGACTCCAACCTCTGTTAGTGTTTATGTGCGAGAGGTCAGGGTTTCCATTCCATTCAGGTTAACGTGGGCCATATATTCTGTGCCAACTATGGAGCCTGTTTGGATGAGGACAGGACAAATAGATATGTGGCCGCGTTAGACTCAAGGGAGGGAGAAAACGAGATTGGCTGTGACTTACTCCACCTAGTTTGATTTAGCAACTCAACATCCAGAGCAGACTGAGAAGGCTAATTATAAATGTTAAAGTGACAATGTACCTAGTCGAGCATGAATAATTGTCGACTGAGAGCACAGCATGAATGAGTCAATATGTTTGTAAGTTGGCTTCAAAATGTTCCCTCGCAGTTCTGGTTTCTTTGGGTGATGGAAATTCTGAGAAATGCTTTATGATCCTTAATTCACCAGTATGTACAGTGGAAACTCTTGAAATGAAATTCGATTTTTTTTTTATGATGACATTATTAATGTTACCTATGAATTTTTGTTTCTATGTGCCCTGCGATTGACTGGCGACCGGTTCAGGGTGTACCCCGCCCCTCGCCCAGAGTCGGTTGGGATAGGCTCCAGCACGCCTGCGACTCTAGGGAGGATAAGCGGTGTGAAAAATGGATGGATGGATGGAAGATGCCAGTAAAAGTAATGTGTGTATTGGTTGACGGATATTTTATTTAATATTGGGGGCTGCCAATGCAACAGCGAGACTGTTCTCCTTATTACAATCCGGTATACTATCAATATGATGATTTTGAATCTGTTTTTGAAAGGTCAAATGACTTTTTATTAAATATTGTTACATTTTAAAGTTTCACAGGCTTTACTTGCGATCAAACACAATGATGACAATAAATTAAACAATGGCTGGACATCATGTGAGCAAAATAAATCCTAGCACCACTAAGATACTTTCCAAGATGAGCTAGACGGTAAAAGCTGTTGTACGTTTTCACATCCGTCATAAATCTAGCCTCTTGTAGATTTAACCTGAGGGATTGTGACAAATTATGTGTCAATAATTTATGATGTGAGACCGAAGAGGGGCATCAGGCTGGCGGAGTAAATGAATGTACGCATCTTAGTGACATATTTTTCGCTGCCAATGTGTCACACAGTCAATGGCCTACTTCGCCTCTCAACTTCCCACACGGACGCCTCATCCAGATGTCAGTTCCAGCTATTACTGTGTAACTGTACATTGTGAACTTGAGGGGTTGCATTTGTTCTTTTTTGTTCTTTGAGAGAGGCTTGTAAGTGTTCAATCTGTTCATATCTGACTGATTTGGGGCTTCGTCTAAGAGGTTGATGTTTAATCCATATGGACTGGGCCACTGACGCTCCAGTTAAAGCGGGGTACACACATAGGCCTACAAATTTTTTACAGCTTTACCAATTTTTAAAATGTGACAGAGCTCACACTTGATGAGGAAAAAACAGCCAACCAGCACCCCAAAACAGATGTCTGTCATAATACCATGACTGACCTGTGAGAGACAGCATGGTGCCACAGAGCATTCAGACTGCCAGGAAATACAAAACCAGAAAGTGTAGTAGTAGTCGTCATCGGTAGTAATAGTAGTAGTGGAAGAAGAAATCGAAGGCTAACTGTTAACTTGTCAGGTAACCAGATTGCAGTCAACAAAACCAGTTGCTCCTCTTTTTGTGTCCGGCCCCAGCATGCGCTGCAGTTTGCTTCTTTCTTCCTCTTTTTTGTATTCCTGTTCATTTATCATCATTGAAGAATTACACAAAAACCACCAAGATAGTTTTCTGTCAGAGCCTGATAGATTTTAGTTGGTTCATTGTAGGCCTCCACAGTATTGGGAAAGAAATGACATTGAGAATTTTTAAAAACCTGCGCTATATATAGTGCGATGTGAAATAATACAGGATCAGTGTTGGGAAAGTTCATTTTCTACACGAACTAGTTAAAAGTTCAATTGATCGTTCAAAAAATGAACTAGTTCAGTTCATAATTTAAAATTTCAAACTACAACTCCAAATCCAATGATGTTGTGTTCTTCTTTGTTTTCCTTTTGGCTTGTCCCGTTAGGGGTCGCCACAGCGCGTCATCCTTTTCCAAGTAAGCATATCTCCTGCATCCTCCTCTCGAACACCAACTGCCATCATGTCTTCCCTCACGACATCCATCAACCTTCTCTTTGGTCTTCCTCTCGCTCTCTTGTCTAGCAGCTCCATCCTCATCATCCTTCTACCAATATACTCACTATTTCTCCTCTGGACGTGTCCAAACCATCGAAGTCTGCTCTCTCTAACTTTGTCTCCAAAACATCGAACCTTGGCTGTCCCTCTCATGAGCTCATTTCTAATTTTATCCAACCTGGTCACTCTGAGAGCGAACCTCAACATCTTCATTTCTGCCACCTCAAGCTCTGCTTCCTGTTGTCTCTTCAGTGCCACTGTCTCTAATCCGTACATCATGGCTGGCCTCACCATTGTCTTATAAACTTTTCCCTTCATCCTACCAGTGACTCTTCTGTCACATAACACACCTGACACCTTCCTCCACCCGTTCCAACCTGCTTGGACCCGTTTCTTCACTTCCTGACCACACTCCCCATTGCTCTGGACGGTTGAACCCAAGTATTTAAAGTCATCCACCCTTGCTATCTCTTCTCCCTGGAGCCTCACTCTTCTCCCTCCACCCCTCTCATTCATGCACATATATTCTGTTATACTTCGGCTAATCTTCATTCCTCTTCTTTCCAGTGCATGCCTCCATCTTTCTAACTGTTCCACCAGCTGCTCCCTGCTTTCACTGCAGATCACAATGTCATCTGCAACATCATGGTCCACGGGAATTCCGGTCTAACCTCATCTGTCAGCCTATCCATCACCACTGCAAAATGGAAGGGGCTCAGGGCTGATCCCTGATGCAGTCCCACCTCCACCTTAAATTCGTCTGTCACACCTACAGCACACCTCACCACTATTATGCTGCCCTCGTACATGTCCTGTATTATTCGAACATACTTCTCTGCCACGCCAGACCTCCGCATGCAGTACCACAGTTCCTCTCTGCGTAATCTGTCATAGGCTTTCTCCAGATCCACAAAGACACAATGTAGCTCCTTCTGACCTTCTCTGCACTTTTCCATCAACATCCTCAAGGCAAATAATGCATCTGTGGTATTCTTTCTTGGCATGAAACCATACTGGCATTCCATTTCCCCATTGTTGCCTCCCATTCAGTCAACAGTAGTAGCCAGCTGCAGCTTTCACCGTACAGTCTCAAAAACATGTTATAATACAAACACAACTTACAAGAAAGAGAATTATCATAAAAATCTATTGTGTGGAAATACTCAACACTCACAATGTGACACCATTGTTCTGTACTGTATGCTTCTCTTATATACATGGGGGTTTGGTAGTCGCAGGATGTTTCCATTGGAGGCAGCTCAATGTAGCGGTCAAGAGACAGGAACCAATTGCTGTTGTCAGTAAGTTACTGTAAACATGGCTAACAGTGTAGGCAAATTCAGGAAGCGTTTTTATGAAGTTCTTAATTTGATTTTTATCCAGATGAGGATTTCTTTTGGAGGCCTTGGCAAAGGTCTGCGCACTACTGAGGGTCATTCTCATTTACATTAAAGTGTAAAAACAGTGTTGACGTTTATAAATTTAATGTGTGCAAAGGAAGGCTTTCTCATTAAACTGACTTTATATATCAGATTACTCTGCACGGTTAAAGTCCATAAATGCATGTTACTAAAACCAAGTGCACGAAGGCCAAGGGCATGTTTTATGATCCCACAGAGTGCAACCCTTTTAATATTTCAGCATCGTTGTCAAATACGATGGCACTGCTGTATTTTACATGACCAACATGAACTCATAGCCCCCCTGAGAGCCAGTGAGTTACACACATTTTTTTTCCCCACTGTGAGCACATCTCTTATGCATGCGCTTTTCACACATAGCGATCCCCCACCAAATATGGATATCTGCCAATTATGAAGAGCAGAATGTTGAACTGATTCCAAAACTACATGCTAATTTGGAATCATTCCGACTGTTATGCCTGGCTTTCAATGAACCCTCCTTTACACATTGTAGTCTGCTTACAGTTTAGTCACCTTGAGTCTGTTCTAAAACAAAGAAACAAGGTGCAATTAACTGTTCAATTCCTCACCAGGTACATGAAGCGAGCATAGTGCCGATTACCTCAGAATGTCACAGACAAGATTAAAGCTTGTTTCCTTGATGTGAAGTTGACTTCCTTTTAGCATTCAGCAAGAAAGCACACATGAACATACAGAAATCAGCACACCAGACCAAAGTATATGAACACCTGAACATTTGGAACCAAGCTTTGCAAAACACTTTTCCTGTGCTGCAGCCGCTTGCGATGATTGCATATGCCTTGTAAAGTGACTTTAATGGTTATCGGGGTAATTCATGTGATAACGGTTCTTTCTGTTTAAAAAGGCTTCTTTCTGGCTGTTAAGTGATGTCACGGCTTTTTCTCGCCGAACACATTAACCCCATGAAAAGGCCGTCAGTGTAAAAAATATGACAAATTGGATGACAGCGTTTGGCCTCAAAACAGACTGAAGTTGAGGCTTTGTGTCGACTGAATCATTAAAATAATATGTCAATGATTTACCCTATCCATTAAGCTGCAGACCTTGAAAGTGAGTCCCGAGGTCAGCAATGGCTCAGCAATGGCTTGCCTTATTCATTAGACTTGTGCCAAACACTTCAAAGCACAGCTAACATGCACAATATACACTCTTCAATTCATCCAAACGAGTCAAGTGTTATGTTCCAAAAAAATCTCGTTGCGGTACAATAATGCTTTTACTGTATTTTAACATATTTAGAGTTGTTTGTGAAAAGTTGAGGTTGTGTTGCTCAGGGGAGCTCACAAAGTAAACTGGCCTCCCTCCATCCACCAGCCTCACTTGCCAATATTTTTCTGTCCACAGCAGGTCTTGAACCCGTGCCTTCAACCAAACAGCCTTCCAGGCTTACTGTCGCCTTTGTGTTTATTGTTGTGGTTGTAGTTTCTACTTGTCTAGAGATGCACTGTTCCTTATGGAGGGGTGTTTGAAGCGGTGGTTACCTTATTTAGCGGCCCGAGAGAGAAAATAGAATTAGCTTTCCATGTGAGACAATGCAGTTCTACACCACTTCAAACTGCAACAACAGCAATAATCATGTTTCTGTATTAATGACTCTAAGTAATGGTAGTTTTGAGATATTGCTTTTAAATTGACACGCATTCAATTCTACAAGTGTACCTAAATATTGTTCAGCCAGTGTACGCAAGTTGCAACACATAACCACATGGTCTGTGAGGTCATCAGTCGTACCTCTCTCTGGACTCCACCTGAGCGGGTTCCTCCGTGGTGCTCTTCACATCTTCTTTGCCGGTGTTGGGGTCCTCCTTCCTGGTGGTGCTGTGTGACGAAGTAGTCTTGGAGGTGTCCTCGTTGACCTGAAGGCCTGGCGCGGTGTGTTGCTGCTGCTGCCATGATTGCTGACCCGCTCTGACACAGACAGGCGTGGGTCCCGGCGTCGGTGCCAGGATACTGTGGGCCGGGCTGCTCGACTTCCGCAGTCCTCCTCCCCCCCTTTCCCGAGAGTGGCTCTTGAGTCGGCCCTGGACGGGGGTTCCCCTGTGGTCGCTGCCATCCTGCTGAATGTAACCTCCCACCCCGCCGACACCTCCGCTTCCTGCCGAACCTTGGGATGAGTGGCTGAACCAGCGCCAGCGCAGCCTGAGGATCTGCTTCACATCAAATTCCTTCTTCGCCGACATTCTCCTCTGCCTTTGGAGACGAGGGCAATAGTATGGTGAGTGCCCAAAAACATGGAGAGCAGACAAGACAAGAGCCTTGGTTTCAGTGCCTCTTCTACTCCGTTATTGTCTCACTACGCTCATGGCCACCCCCCACCTCCCTCCTCTGTTACACCTCTGTTGTTCTTTTAGTGATGGAGAGCGGTCCTCTGCAGCTTTTGTTCTAAGCAGCCTCCCTCCAGGTCTTATCCTCTGCCTTCCTGCCTCACGTTGCCTCCTGTGCTGCCGCCGCTGCTGCTGCTGCTGCGCCGCTGGAGCTGAGTTAATGCACATGCATGATCTACACTCCCTCCCCTTTGCCTTCCATGTTTCTCTCTACAGCACTTCTCTCTCTCTCTCTCTGCCTGTATATCCTACACATATATACACACTCACACCTATGTATGTACGTAGAAGGTATGCGTTATGTGTGTGCACGTGTGTGCACATGTGTGTGTGTGTGTGTGTCTGTACACGTGCGATAACAGGGCTGTCAGCTTTCACTACAAGAAAGGTGGGGTATGATAGTGCCAAGAGGATGAAGTCACACCATAACAAAGTAAAGCATTGCCTGCTGAAGACTACTATGTAGTACTAGCAGCAATCTTGAGCTCGCCATACATAGTATGTTAATGTATTTGTGCATGACCCATATTATGTAGCCGCCACAACATTATTTACACCACCCTGGTCAATCACTGCATTTTTGTAACTCTCAATGAGACTCATGCACCGCACCGCATCAATTGCTTCAGGTGTCTCAGACATAAAGGGCGCATTCTCCAGACAAGCTCCTTCCTCAGATGTTCAACAGGATTTAGATCAGGGCTCTTAGCCAATATTTTTAGCTGTGGGTTTTTGGGGTCATTAACCTGTTGGATGACCCATGACCTTCAGCAGAGAACAAGATTTCTGATTCTGCTAGGATTTCCTATCTTTAACAGAAGCAGACCAACAGTTTTGTTCACATGTGGCTAAATATCCACTCACCAAAAATGCATCTGTACACATCTGCTGTGACTCTCGCATCAAACACAATCCCATGGGGGAGTGTCAGTGGGCTTTCAGGGGGGAAGGCGGGGTGGTGGGTTTGCTCTGTAAAGGTTACCATGCAAATAAATAATTTCTCCTTTGTTGTCTTGGAAGCCCCCTTATGAGAACAGTAAAAAAAAAAAATGTTTTTTTAAACATACTGATGAACCCTCAAGGTCAGTGAGCTGCTAGTCAAAGCTTCAGAAGACTCTTTTACATTTCAAGAAGAGAACACGCACAAGCCACCAGTCAAAATACAGCAGTATACTCCAACGGGGGCATGTAAAGGTAAGTTGGAGGACCGTGATATCCATAAGAATGAGTTTATGAGGGCATTCTGTTTTTATTCTTCAAACTAAATGCATTGTGTGAACAGGAAAGCACAGTAAGCCTAAATTGACTAAAAATGTTTTTTTTTTATGTTGTTTACAAGTTTGCACCGAAACCAAATCGTGGCTGTGGCCCTTAGCACATCAAAACTGTCTTTAATGGCCTCAAATATGTCACCTTCAAACTTGGCAAAATATATTTGTGAGATTAAACTTCCTACTTGAGCTTTCCTGAATGAAGAAGCAGGGTAGCAAGAACACTGTCTGATTGACAGTGCATCACAAATATTGTATACAATATTCACCAATAGCTACATTTTCTGCTCCTGTTGCCCCAATCAGTATCTTCTTTATCTCGTGTATTTTACAGTGAAGGGTAGTACGTGTGCAGGTTACTTAACCTAATCATGGAAATGAGAACACTATCTTTTTTTTGTCATGAAAGCAGGCTCGAGTTGCAGAGATGAAAGGGCAAACTTGCTTGGATTTAGCACCGCGAAAGCTCTCATCCGCCTCCGCCGCCTCTCGCCGCATGTTGGGAAGAGTGTGTGGGCACCGTCAACGAGAAGGTTATTTGTAACCAACTCCTGTGTCCACTGGTATCAGCTTAACCCCTCTCCCCCCGCAAAGATAATACTATGGTGCTTGATCTTATCTATAAAACATATTCTGGTCACAGTCTACAGATTGCATCTATTTTCTGATTACAAATAACTGACTCACAGCGTTATCTCTCCTCAAAAAATTGCAGATGAATAGATGAACAGCATCAGCATGTTTATGCTGAGAATTGTTGTTGCTAAAAGCCAAAAAGGCCAAGGAAAGATAAAAACGAAGACTCTAACGCTGGTTACGACATCATAGCATATCATAGCAATCTATAGATACCTTGCAACTTTTGAGAAGTATAGGGGTGTGATATAATGTGATACTTGCAAATGTTACAATCTTTAGGCAAAGGCAGGACATTGTTGAACTTTATCATGGTGTCAGTTTTTTTTTCTCCAAATACTATACAGCATATTGGAAAAAAATACTAATATGCACAAACTATATTAACTAGAAAATTTGCTTTGCAAAATATTCCGGGAATAGAATTATTCAAATTAATAAAAAAAACAAATATTCTTCATTGTTGCTATCCAACAGTGTTTGTGCCTGTGGTAAAAACTATTTTTTTATGTATGGTCAAAGGCCAAAACAATACATTATTAATGAGCGCTCTGTCTGCTCATAAAAAAATATACTGTGTACTGTCGTGTTGTGTTATTTTGGAGCCCAAAGGGGCCCGCATACAGAATGTGTTCCCAACTGAGTCCTGATAATTGAAAGGGTTGAAATGCATGCCATGAGTACTGTATGTGTATATCCAAATCCCTGCAGGCATTTTCTTTCCTTTTGCAAAAAAACATGTTTTGGTTTTTGTTGTTGTTGTTGTCATCGTTTTGTTTTGTTTTTGTTTTTTGCTAGGCTAATTGAGCTCACCTTGCAACTTCACCTTGACATTGACAGTTTAGGAATAAAATACAGCTATGATAGAGTAAGGCTATTTAAGGTTATAAGTCTTTTTTTGTGTCTTTTTTACAGTTGTGAAATACGTGCCATGCTCATTAAATTCAATTTATGGCATGAAAACAGACAATCAGGATTATAGGAATCTTCCAAAAAGAATTTCATTGCAGACATTAAAAGGTAATTGACTTGGTTTTACTGCACAAATTAATTACTTTGGCCATCTTGACTACCTTTTATAGCCCTTGCACTAAAATCTGTCACATTGTGTCAGCAGCTTTGGCAATTTCAATCAGATTGGGTATGCGTTTTATCAGTTGTTTCGCAGTAGGTAATAAGGAATAGCACTCAGTAGAGCACAGACCTCTGCTCAGGTTGAGGTGATATTTGACTGTATTGTGGCCAACAGTAGTTTCTGCAACCATAGGCAATAGGGTCTGATAACAACAAGGCAGTAACTGTAAGGGTATTGTTTATTGGGAAATAATTCGCCAAACAGTTACACAAATAAATACGTGAGACAGACAGGGCTCTTACTTTTTGCATTTCGGAGGGCATTGAGACTCAAATGGCGAAACGAGAAAACAACATCTTCTATCTACATCCCTCTACATTCTTGCACACAAAGTTTCATGTGACAAACAACCAATAAACAGCGATTTCATTGAGACGGAGACAACACATGTACAAGACTGTATATGCAGCAAAACTCTCCCGTTCTTTTAATACAATGTCAAATTGTCCAATAAATCGAGTCTTCGTATTACAGCTCGAGTCAATACCTGGAACAAATAAACCATTTTGTCTAGCTATATTATGACAACGCAAGTCTATTTGAATGAGATAAGACCTCATATATGGACACGAGTCATCACACTGGGTCACCTCTTCAATGCATACAGGAGTCAAGGACACCATCTGGCTGCACTCCACAAGACACATATGATGTCAGATGTTATGCTGGTGTGTTAAAAGCCATTACCATCCAAAATCTTTCTCCCCTGGGATAGCGTAGTACTAATACGCCTGATCAAAATGATCTGAGATCTAGTTATTCCGCACGTTTTACAACCCATTATCCAGCAAACCCATATTTAGTGCACTGAGAGTTCCAAATGATTGTCCACAAATACAAATATGGCATTGGTGATTTGACATAGATCATATAGGCCATACAATGATATGCCTATGAATATTGTACAGTGATTAAAATCAACTTCTTCAATCAGTGAAGAGGTACATTTACATAACAGCACAAAGTAAGAATGCTTGGCCTAGCAGTCATGCTCAATATTTTATAGCAACCCTCAAATAAATATTGAATAATTCATTATCTTACCTGAAAATGGATTCAGAGTGTGAAACAAACTTTTAGATGCAATACTATCACAACTGCACAGGACACTTTGGCTTCTGTCTTTTACACCACACAAATGTTTGCTTCTCCAAAAAGGAAAGGGGGGCACTTTCCCGTTTCACAGGAAGCAGTTCCTTCCTTCCTCTGCACTGAATCAACAATTGCCTTCAAGTCATCACAAACATGCAAGGATTGTCCTGTATTTGAGGTGGAATGGTTCTTTCACAGCACACTTTGGGTAGATGTTTAAATATTTCAGAACATTATAAAGATGCATTCGTGATCTGGTCATAGAATTTCCTGGAACGTTGTGTAAGTGGTGTAAAACTGCACTGCATTTTGCTTCACTCAACCAAGTTCTTTTGAACACTTCTCATTATGATGCAGTGCAGTTCGACACAACTGCAAATTATGGTGACATTAATATACATATGTAACTTTAATGCCCCAAAGTGAGCTTTATTATACAGTATTTGTGTTGGCTCTCTAGTTATTGCAGGAGTGCCTAATGTCGATTAGATCAGTACATTGGTACCTCATTTTTGCCACTGGGTGGCATATTTCTAAATTATAGTACTCAAAGCCCAAAGATGAGCATTATTTTAGCTTTTATTTGATTGATTTCCAGGTCAAATGTGTCACCTGTTCATGATTTGGGGAAAAAAAAAAACTATATAAAACAATGCCTGATTAATTGATTTGCAAAACCCTTTTTCCCAATGGAGAGCAAGAAAAGATTAATTCCAATATACTTCCTCCTATCCCCTTTAGAGCATGTGAAAGTGTGTCTGCTGTGACCTTGTTGTTTTACTTGAATCTACATTATATGGTTTTGTACATTTTCCTTTTGTTTGTTATTTGTTTTGTTGTTTTTTTTTTATTAGTATTTTTTTTTTTTGTTGCTTACATTTCAAAACAAAGACAGTCAATTAAATTTCATTAATGGTAAAAGCAACATCAAAGCAATCACTAACCTGTTGCAAGGAATTCCCACAGTAAACTAGAATAGGGGGATTTTAAACGAATTATTTCAACCGATTTTGCTCAAACTTTACAGATGGGTACATTATACAGTGTGTGTCTGGTGTCTGATGTCAACTGAGTAAAAATCAGAGGATGCGATACCTTATTACTAGTAATATACTGTATATTATATAATGATAATAATATATAATTCATTAATTTACAGCACTAAAATTAATTTTGTGTGAGTATGTTGTGTGTTACTTGTTACTTCTCACATTGTAATGTGCAATAGTTAAGGCTGCAACTAGTGGGCACCATTAACGATTTTACAAAAATATTTGGATTTACTATACACTTTACCGTTTTTTTTTTTTTTTTTTTTTGCAATTTACGCATCTGGATTTCTGTGTAATGAACACATTTCAAATCGGAACGCATACATTTTGACTTGTGCCTTAAACCCATCATTGTGGTTAACACATCAAACACACTCCATTAGTGACGCATTGCAGCAGTAGGTAGCCTTACGGTGCCATAAGAAACATGATAAAAATAAAGAGACAAATACGCAGCATGAAATATCATACATTCTATACATTTTAATTAGTTTATCAGACAGAATGCACACAAAAGAAAAACACAAATGATTCGTACTCTGTCTGCACATATCTGATCAAATATCTCTGGATGAAGTATTTCTAATGACACCAACAATGGCATTTATTTTTTGTGACATTTAAAGCTGTATGAAGGGTGGAAAAGATGACCAGGCAAACTGTACAAAAAATAAAACTGAATAAAAATAATAACAAATGAAGAGCAAATGTGGACAGTCATTCAAGGATGACAAATGACTGATTATACAAAAATCAAAGCTTCAAACTAAAACTGGAAACTGTTTATATTTGTGTTTAGCTGTATAAACTACGTGTTCCTTCAAAATAACTACTTTGGCTGTTCAGCGAAACAGACCCTGCATAAACGTAAACCACACCCATTCATGAACAACATTGAATAAAGCAGGACAAAATAATACCAGTAATACATTGTTAGTGGAAAATTTGGTGAGATGGTATATTCTCAATAAATCTTGACTATGTACAGAAAAACAATATTTATTACAATACATTTTATTTACAGTTTGATGGGGCCTTAAAGTGTCCCTCGCCTTTCTGTCGAACACTGGGAAGTTTAAAAATGAGATGACATTTTCTCTCTGCATTTGCGGGCTGAGGTTTGACAATAGTATACTGTATGTCTGGTATTGGCCATATCTGGATAGGGAGAGACAGTTTTTACTGTAGGTGCTTGAGTTTAAGCCATCAACAATTTAAGCATTTTTGGGGGATACAGACAGTTCAATTTTCGGGAACTTTAAAGCAGCCCTTGACCCACTATCACTGCTGGACGATGAGGACAATCTTGATTTTGGGGTGGCTGACGACACACCTGCACTACCTTCAACTCCTGCTTCACTGCCTTCACCATACGTCACTTCATATGAGCCCTTTGACTTGGAACCAAAACCTCCGAAGGTGCCAAACTTCAACTTGCCTTTTTTTCCTTTGACCTTTGGTCCTCTTAGGTCTAATGAAATATCACTACCCTCTGCTTCTAGGTGTCCTGAGGGGGAAACAACTGCAAGTCCACCCTCATCACTCAGAGAGGAAGATCGATGTCTTGACTTCTTGAAAAGATCCAGTGACGCTGACTTGCTTTTGGGTGAAACACTCAGTCCAGCATCACCCTCAAATTGTAATTTTTCCTCTCCACTATGTACACTGAAACCTTTTGAGACGTCTCCTTTTTCACTAGTACTCAGTTCTACCTCTGTTCCCCGAAGGTCCCCTGCACTCCTGCCCTTTGCTTTCGATTTGCCAAAAAAATTTGGTATCTTCACCTTCATTTTTCCTTCACTTTGCCTTATTTCTGGACTGGAAACTGTAATATCCTGTGAGCAGTGAAGCTCTCCACTAGCTGCAATATTGGTTGCAACCTTTCCAACACCCTTTTGCCCCTCAAACTGGGGCAGACTAAAACCAAACTTTGGTACCTTGAGCTTAGGAAATGTTACAGTACCTTCGGGATATTGAAGGCCTCTAAATGTGCCACCTGCAGGAGAAATGTCAATCTTTGGCATTTTCATTTGGGGAGTCTTTAATCTCACGTCTGAGCCTTGGTAACTAATATTTGGACCACTGGTAACAGAGCCCTGTAACTCGACGGTGGGGGATTTCAACTCCTCAGATAAAGATCCATCGCCTTTGACTTTTGGGGATTTGATATCAAGTTCTACATCAGGAAAATGAAGTTTACCAAAAATAGGCTTTTTCACTTTTGTTCTTTGGACGTTAATATTAGATGTTCCTGCTGTCACATCAATTGTTCGGTGTTTCTGTTTCGAAATCCGGTTTCTTTCCCTTTCCTGTCACTTTAGGGAGTTTAAATTTTCCTCTCTTTCCCTTTATGCTGACATCGATATCAGGATATGATAAATCTCCTTTCATGTTTGAACTTTCAAATGCACCTGTTGAACCCTTAACGTTTGGACCTTTGATATCCAAATCTGGTGCTTTTATTTCCCAATCAAAATTTGGTGCTGACCTATCTATGCTACCTTTGAGGTCAGGATTTTTCAAATTTAAATCAACATTTGGCATGGAGATGTTTGGTCCTGTGATTTTTGGCATCTTTATTTTCGGTACATTGATCTGACCACTGGGACTGTCAATGTCAACATCTGGTCCTTCAATGTTGAATTTTGGGCCTTTAATATCAGCTTTTGGGAGACTAACATCAACTTCTGGACCTTGAACGCCAACCCCTGGGACCTTGGCATCAAAATTTGCTTTGGGAATGTTGACGTCAATGTCTGGGCCTTGGAAGCCAAATTGCGGCATTTTCAATTTAGGAATTTCAAATCCACCCATAGAACCCTTAATGTCACAATTTGAACCTTTGAAATCCATTTCTGGAGCTGTTATCTCTCCCTCAAGATTTGGTACTGACAAATCTACATTACCTTTGACATTGGGACCTTTCAGATTGAAATCAGGCATGGCGATGTTCCTTCCAGAGATTTTTGGAATCTTGAATTTTGGTCCCTTGATCTTCCCAGTGGGACTGTCAATGTTAACATCTGGTGCTTCAAATTCCAATTTTGAACCCTTAATGTCCAAATCATCTTTGGGGAGATTAACATCAAATTCTGGCCCTTGGAGTTCAACCTCAGGGATTCTGACATCAATATTGGCCCTGGGAAGGTTGATGTCCACATTAGGACCCTCTAGTTTAGGACCTTTAAAGCCAAAGTCTGGCATTTTAATTTTTGGCATTTCAAATCTCGGCTTTGGGCCTTTAATGTCAACTTTAGGGCCTTTGATATCAATTTCTGGTGCTTTAATATCTCCCTCAATATTTGATAGTGACACATCAACATCACCTTCAAGTTTAGGGCCCGCCATGTGCAAATCAACATCAGGCATGGAGACGCTTGGGCCTGATATTTTTGGCATGTTGAATTTTGGTCCCTTTATCCTACCACTGTGACTCTCAATGTCAAGGGCTGGTCCTTCAGTGTTGAATTTTGGGCACTTAATGTCGAAATCAGCTTTGGGGACACTGGCATCAACTTTAGGGACTTGCATTTCAATGTCGGGTACCTTGAAATCAATATTAGCTTTGGGAATGCTGATGTCAACGTCGGAGCCCTCCAGTTGTTGACCTTTGAAGCCAAATTGTGGCATTTTTAATTTAGGAAATGCAATTCCACCCATAGAGCCCTGAATGTCAGTGCTTGGGGCTTTTATGTCGCCCTCAAAATGAGGTACTGACAAATCGACGTCACCTTTGGCAGTGGGACCTTTCAGATTGAAATCAGGCATGGCGATGTTAGGTCCACAGATTTTTGGCATCTTGAATTTTAGTCCCCTGATATTCCCACTGGGACTGTCAATGTTAACATCTGGTGCATCAATGTCCAATTTATGGCCCCTAATTTCAAATTCAGTTTTTGGGAAATTTATATCAACTTCTGGCCCTTGGAGTTCAACGTCTGGAACTTCAATATTGGCCTTGGGAAGGTTCATGTCAATGTCAGGGCCCTTCAGTTTGGGACCTTTTAAGCCAACATCTGGCATTTTGATTTTTGGCATTTCAAATCCAGTCTTGGGGCCCTGAATACCAACTTTGGGGCCTTTGATATCCATTTCTGGTGTCTTAATATCTCCCTCTATATTTGGTACTGACATATCAACATCACCTTTGAGTTTAGGGCCTGTACGGTGGAAATCCATATTAGGCAACAAAATGTTGGGTCCTGAGAGTTTTGGGATCTTGAATTTTGGTCCCTTGATCTTACCACTGGGACAGTCAATGTCCAAATCAGCTGCAGGTACACTAACATCAACATTTGGGTCTGTAAATTCAACCTCAGGCACATCAATATTAGCCTTGGGTATGTTTATGTCAACATCTGGACCCTCCAGTTTTGGACCTTTGAAGCCAAAGTCTGGCATTTTCATTTTTGGTAATTCAAATCCACTCTTGGACCCCTTAATGTTAACTTCAGGACCTTTGAGTTCCATTTCTGGTACTTTTATGTCGCCTTCAACATGTGGTAGTCCCACATCTACATCGCCTTTGAGTTTAGGCCCTTTCAGATGCAAATCGAGATTTGGCATAGTTATGTTTGGTCCAGACATTTTTGGCATCTTGAAATTTGGTCCCTTGATCTTCCAACTGGGACTGTCAATATCAACATCTGGTACTTCGGTATCCACTTTGGGTCCCCTAATCGCCACATTAGCTTTCGGGAGACTCAGATCAACATTTGACCCTTCAATATCAAACTCAGGGACCTTGACATCAATATCACCTTTGGGAAGGTTGACGTCAATGTTTGGCCCCTGCAATCGTGGACCTTTCACATCAACACTCGGTATTTTTACATCGATGCCAGCTTTTGGAAATGACACGTCTGTGTCAACTTTGACTTTAGGACTTTCAAGATTGAAATCAACATCAGGAAAAGAAAATTTTGTTCCCATAAAAGATGGCATTTTGAGCTTTGTTCCTTTTATTTTTACATTGGGATCCCCGCTTTTTAATTCTGGGCCTTTAATGTCAACATTAGGAAATTGCATTTCTCCACTGCCCTTAGATACATTAAGATCCGCTCCTGGAAGGTCAACCTTAGGAATTTTGAAACCAAATTTGGGCATCTTAAATTTGGATCCTTTTATTTTGGGGCCTGTTACATCCATGTCGACATCCAGTCCTTCAATACTACCAGTCTTCCCTTTGATGTTGATATCTCCTTGCGTTTGTTTCAGATCAATTTCTGGGTTCTTTATCTTTGGACCCCGGAAACCAAACTTGGGCATTTTGAATTTAGTTTTCGTAGTGCTGAACCCTGGAACATCAACAGTTACATCTTCCACATCAAGTTCAGCTTTTGGCAATTGAATGTTTCCTTCAATATCACCCTTAGTTTTCGGGAGATTTATGTCAAATTCAGGTCCCTCTACACTGGGACTTTTGAGGCCAAATTCTGGAATTTTAAATTTTGGTAATTCAAATCCACTCTTGGGCCCTTGAATGTCAACTTTGCAACCTTTAATTTCGACTTCTGGTGGATTTACATCTCCCTCAATTTTTTGTACAGACATATCTACATCACTTTTAAGATTAGGGCCTTTAAAATTTAAATCCAGACTTGGCATGGTGAAATTTGGTCCAGAGATTTTCGGCATCTTGAATTTAGGTCCTTTGCTCTTTGCACTGGGGTTATCAATGTCAACATCTGGGCCTTCGAAATCCAAATTTGGCCCTTTCATGTCCAAGTCAGTTTTGGGAAGACTGACATCAATATCTGCCCCTTGAATGTCAATCCCAGGAACCTGGACATCACTTTCAAACTTTGGGCCTTTGAAACCAAATTCTGGCATTTTAATTTTAGGCAATTCAAATTCAGGTCCCTTAATGTCAACTTTTGGGCCTTTGATTACCGTTTCTGGTAATTTTATATCTCCTTCAGCATGTGGTAGTCCCACATCCACATCGCCTTTGAGTTTCGGGCCTTTCAGTTTAAAATCCAGATTTGGCATGGTGATGCTTGGTCCGGAGATTTTTGGCATCTTCAGGTTAGGTCCCTTGAGCTTCCAACTGGGACTGTCAATGTCAACATCTGGTCCAACAATGTCAAATTTAGGGCCCTCAATGTCCAACTCAGATTTGGGAAGGCTAACATCAAGACTCGGGACTTTTATGTCAATATTACCCTTGGGAAGGTTGATGTCAACATCAGGTCCCCCCAGTTTTTGACTTTTAAAGCCAAATTCTGGCATTTTGATTTTTGGCAGTTCAAATCCAGTTTTAGGGCCCGCAATGTTAACATTTGGGCCTTTGATGTCCAATTCTGGTGCTTTAATATCGCCTTCGATATTTGGAACTGACACATCAACATCACCTTTAAGTTTAGGACCTTTCAGATGAAGATCCAGATTTGGCATAGTTATGTTTGGTCCTGAGATTTGTGGCATCTTCAGTTGAGGCCCCTTGATCTTCCAACTTGAACTGTCAATGTCAACATCTGGTACTTCAATGTCAAAATCTGGACCCTTGATGTCTACATCAGTTTTTGGGAGAGTGACATCAATTTCAGGGACCTTTACATCTATATTGGCCTTGGGAAGATTGATGCCAATGTCAGCACCCTCTACTTTTGGACCTTTAAAGCCAAATTCTGGCATTTTGATTTTTGGCATTTCAAATCCCATTTTAGGGGCCTTTATGTCACATTTTGGGCCTTTGATGTCAATTTCCGGCATTTTAATATCTCCTTTGATATTTGGTACTGACACGTCAACATCGCCTTTGAGATTAGGTCCTTTCAAATTTCTATCTAGATTTGGCATAGTGATGTTTGGTCCTGAAATTTTTGGCATTTTCAGTTGAGGTCCTTTGATTTTCCAACTGGGACTGTCAATGTCAACATCTGGTCCTTCAATGTCTAATTGAGGGCCCTCAATGTCCAAATCAGAGTTGGGGAGACTGACATCAAGATTAGGGCCCTCCAGGTTTGGACCTTTGACACCAAATTGGGGCATTTTGAATTTTGGCAATTCAAATCCAATTTTAGGCCCCTTTATGTCAACATTTGTGTTTTTTATATCAATTTCTGGTGCTTTTATATCTCCCTCAATACTTGAAGTTGACAGATTAACATCCCCCTTAAATTTGGGGCTTTTCAGATTGAAATCAACATCTGGGAATGAAATTTTGGGTCCTGAGATCTTTGGGATCTTGAATTTAGGTCCCTTGATCTTTCCAGTGGGACTGTCAATGTCAAGATCTGGTCCTTCAATGTCCATTTTCAGGCCTTTTATATCCAAATCAGCTTTTGGGAAATTTACATCAATTTCTGGGCCTTTAAGGTCAACCTCAGGGACTTTTACGTCAATATTAGCCGTGGGAAGGTTGATCTCAGCATCAGGACCTTCCAGTTTGGGACCTTTAAAGCCAAATCCTGGCATTTTGATTTTGGGCATTTCAAATCCAGTTTTAGGGCTCTTTATGTCAAGTTTTGGGCCTTTGATGTCGATGTCCGGTGCTGTAATATCACCCTCGATATTTGGTACTGACACATCAACATCGCCTTTGAGATTAGGGCCTTTCAGGTTGAAATCCACATGAGGCATGGAGATGCTTGGCCCTGAGATTTTTGGCATCTTGAATTTTGGTACCTTGATCTTTCCACGAGAACTGTCAATGTCAAGATCTGGTCCTTCAATGTCCATGTTAAGACCTTTAATATCCACATCAAGTTTTGGGAGATTAAAATCAACTTCCCGGCCTGTTAGGTCAACCTCAGGGACTTTGACGTCAATATTAGCCTTGGGAAGGTTGATGTCAGCATCAGGACCCTCCAGTTTGGGACCTTTAAAGCCAAATCCTGGCATTTTGATTTTGGGCATTTCAAATCCAGTTTTAGGGCTCTTTATGTCAAGTTTTGGGCCTTTGATGTCGATGTCCGGTGCTGTAATATCACCCTCGATATTTGGTACTGACACATCAAAATCGCCTTTGAGATTAGGCCCTTTCATGTGGAAATCCACATCAGGCAGCGAGATGTTTGGGCCTGAAATTTTTGGCATCTTGAATTTTGGTACCTTGATCTTTCCACCGGGACTTTCAATGTCAAGATCTGGTCCTTCAATGTCCATGTTAAGACCTTTAATATCCACATCAGGTTTTGGGAGATTTATATCAACTTTTGTGCCTTTAAGGGCAACCTCAGGGACTTTGACGTCAATATTAGCCTTGGGAAGGTTGATTTCAGCATCAGGACCCTCCAGTTTGTGACCTTTAAAGCCAAATCCTGGCATTTTGATTTTGGGCATTTCAAATCCAGTCTTAGAGCCCTTTATATCAAGTTTTGGGCCTTTGATGTCCATTTCCGGTCCTTTAATATCTCCCTCAATATTTGGTACTGACACATCAACATCGCCTTTGAGATTAGGGCTTTTAATGTGGAAATCCACATCAGGCATGGAGATGGTTGGCCCTGAGATCTTTGGCAACTTGAATTTTGGTCCCTTGATCTTTCCACCGGGACTTTCAATGTCAAGATCTGGTCCTTCAATGTCCATGTTAAGACCTTTAATATCAACATCAGGTTTTGGGAGATTTATATCAACTTTTGGGCCTTTAAGGGCAACCTCAGGGACTTTGACGTCAATATTAGCCTTGGGAAGGTTGATTTCAGCATCAGGACCCTCCAGTTTGGGACCTTTAAAGCCAAATCCTGGCATTTTGATTTTGGGCATTTCAAATCCAGTCTTAGGGCCCTTTATATCAAGTTTTGGGCCTTTGATGTCCATATCCGGTGCTTTAATATCTCCCTCGATATTTGGTACTGACACATCAACATCGCCTTTGAGATTAGGGCTTTTAATGTGGAAATCCACATCAGGCATGGAGATGGTTGGCCCTGAGATCTTTGGCAACTTGAATTTTGGTCCCTTGATCTTTCCACCGGGACTTTCAATGTCAAGATCTGGTCCTTCAATGTCCATGTTAAGACCTTTAATATCAACATCAGGTTTTGGGAGATTTATATCAACTTTTGGGCCTTTAAGGGCAACCTCAGGGACTTTGACGTCAATATTAGCCTTGGGAAGGTTGATTTCAGCATCAGGACCCTCCAGTTTGGGACCTTTAAAGCCAAATCCTGGCATTTTGATTTTGGGCATTTCAAATCCAGTCTTAGGGCCCTTTATATCAAGTTTTGGGCCTTTGATGTCCATATCCGGTGCTTTAATATCTCCCTCGATATTTGGTACTGACACATCAACATCGCCTTTGAGATTAGGGCTTTTAATGTGGAAATCCACATCAGGCATGGAGATGGTTGGCCCTGAGATCTTTGGCAACTTGAATTTTGGTCCCTTGATCTTTCCACCGGGACTTTCAATGTCAAGATCTGGTCCTTCAATGTCCATGTTAAGACCTTTAATATCAACATCAGGTTTTGGGAGATTTATATCAACTTTTGGGCCTTTAAGGGCAACCTCAGGGACTTTGACGTCAATATTAGCCTTGGGAAGGTTGATTTCAGCATCAGGACCCTCCAGTTTGGGACCTTTAAAGCCAAATCCTGGCATTTTGATTTTGGGCATTTCAAATCCAGTCTTAGGGCCCTTTATATCAAGTTTTGGGCCTTTGATGTCCATATCCGGTGCTTTAATATCTCCCTCGATATTTGGTACTGACACATCAACATCGCCTTTGAGATTAGGGCTTTTAATGTGGAAATCCACATCAGGCATGGAGATGGTTGGCCCTGAGATCTTTGGCAACTTGAATTTTGGTCCCTTGATCTTTCCACCGGGACTTTCAATGTCAAGATCTGGCCCTTCAATGTCCATGTTAAGACCTTTAATATCAACATCAGGTTTTGGGAGATTTATATCAACTTTTGGGCCTTTAAGGGCAACCTCAGGGACTTTGACGTCAATATTAGCCTTGGGAAGGTTGATTTCAGCATCAGGACCCTCCAGTTTGGGACCTTTAAAGCCAAATCCTGGCATTTTGATTTTGGGCATTTCAAATCCAGTCTTAGGGCCCTTTATATCAAGTTTTGGGCCTTTGATGTCCATATCCGGTGCTTTAATATCTCCCTCGATATTTGGTACTGACACATCAACATCGCCTTTGAGATTAGGGCTTTTAATGTGGAAATCCACATCAGGCATGGAGATGGTTGGCCCTGAGATCTTTGGCAACTTGAATTTTGGTCCCTTGATCTTTCCACCGGGACTTTCAATGTCAAGATCTGGTCCTTCAATGTCCATGTTAAGACCTTTAATATCAACATCAGGTTTTGGGAGATTTATATCAACTTTTGGGCCTTTAAGGGCAACCTCAGGGACTTTGACGTCAATATTAGCCTTGGGAAGGTTGATTTCAGCATCAGGACCCTCCAGTTTGGGACCTTTAAAGCCAAATCCTGGCATTTTGATTTTGGGCATTTCAAATCCAGTCTTAGGGCCCTTTATATCAAGTTTTGGGCCTTTGATGTCCATATCCGGTGCTTTAATATCTCCCTCGATATTTGGTACTGACACATCAACATCGCCTTTGAGATTAGGGCTTTTAATGTGGAAATCCACATCAGGCATGGAGATGGTTGGCCCTGAGATCTTTGGCAACTTGAATTTTGGTCCCTTGATCTTTCCACCGGGACTTTCAATGTCAAGATCTGGCCCTTCAATGTCCATGTTAAGACCTTTAATATCAACATCAGGTTTTGGGAGATTTATATCAACTTTTGGGCCTTTAAGGGCAACCTCAGGGACTTTGACGTCAATATTAGCCTTGGGAAGGTTGATTTCAGCATCAGGACCCTCCAGTTTGGGACCTTTAAAGCCAAATCCTGGCATTTTGATTTTGGGCATTTCAAATCCAGTCTTAGGGCCCTTTATATCAAGTTTTGGGCCTTTGATGTCCATATCCGGTGCTTTAATATCTCCCTCGATATTTGGTACTGACACATCAACATCGCCTTTGAGATTAGGGCTTTTAATGTGGAAATCCACATCAGGCATGGAGATGGTTGGCCCTGAGATCTTTGGCAACTTGAATTTTGGTCCCTTGATCTTTCCACCGGGACTTTCAATGTCAAGATCTGGTCCTTCAATGTCCATGTTAAGACCTTTAATATCAACATCAGGTTTTGGGAGATTTATATCAACTTTTGGGCCTTTAAGGGCAACCTCAGGGACTTTGACGTCAATATTAGCCTTGGGAAGGTTGATTTCAGCATCAGGACCCTCCAGTTTGGGACCTTTAAAGCCAAATCCTGGCATTTTGATTTTGGGCATTTCAAATCCAGTCTTAGGGCCCTTTATATCAAGTTTTGGGCCTTTGATGTCCATATCCGGTGCTTTAATATCTCCCTCGATATTTGGTACTGACACATCAACATCGCCTTTGAGATTAGGGCTTTTCATGTGAAAATCCACATCAGGCATGGAGATGGTTGGCCCGGAGATCTTTGGCAACTTGATTTTTGGTCCCTTGATCTTTCCACCGGGACTTTCAATGTCAAGATCTGGTCCTTCAATGTCCATGTTAAGACCTTTAATATCCACATCAGGTTTTGGGAGATTTATATCAACTTTTGGGCCTTTAAGGGCAACCTCAGGGACTTTGACGTCAATATTAGCCTTGGGAAGGTTGGTTTCAGCATCAGGACCCTCCAGTTTGGGACCTTTAAAGCTAAATCCTGGCATTTTGATTTTGGGCATTTCAAATCCTGTTTTAGGGCCCTTAATATTAAGTTTTGGGCCTTTGATGTCAATTTCCGGTCCTTTAATATCTCCCTCGATATTTGGTACTGACACATCAACATCGCCTTTGAGATTCGGGCTTTTCATGTGGAAATCCACATCAGGCATCGAGATGCCTGGCCCTGAGATTTTTGGCATCTTGAATTTTGGTAACTTGATCTTTCCACTATTACTGTCAATGTCAAGATCTGGTCCTTCAATGTCCATGTTAAGACCTTTAATGTCCACATCAGGTTTTGGGACATTTATATCAACTTTTGGGCCTTTAAGGGCAACCTCAGGGACTTTGACGTCAATATTAGCCTTGGGAAGGTTGATTTCAGCATCAGGACCCTCCAGTTTGGGACCTTTAAAGCCAAATCCTGGCATTTTGATTTTGGGCATTTCAAATCCAGTCTTAGGGCCCTTTATATCAAGTTTTGGGCCTTTGATGTCCATATCCGGTGCTTTAATATCTCCCTCGATATTTGGTACTGACACATCAACATCGCCTTTGAGATTAGGGCTTTTAATGTGGAAATCCACATCAGGCATGGAGATGGTTGGCCCTGAGATCTTTGGCAACTTGAATTTTGGTCCCTTGATCTTTCCACCGGGACTTTCAATGTCAAGATCTGGTCCTTCAATGTCCATGTTAAGACCTTTAATATCAACATCAGGTTTTGGGAGATTTATATCAACTTTTGGGCCTTTAAGGGCAACCTCAGGGACTTTGACGTCAATATTAGCCTTGGGAAGGTTGATTTCAGCATCAGGACCCTCCAGTTTGGGACCTTTAAAGCCAAATCCTGGCATTTTGATTTTGGGCATTTCAAATCCAGTCTTAGGGCCCTTTATATCAAGTTTTGGGCCTTTGATGTCCATATCCGGTGCTTTAATATCTCCCTCGATATTTGGTACTGACACATCAACATCGCCTTTGAGATTAGGGCTTTTCATGTGAAAATCCACATCAGGCATGGAGATGGTTGGCCCGGAGATCTTTGGCAACTTGATTTTTGGTCCCTTGATCTTTCCACCGGGACTTTCAATGTCAAGATCTGGTCCTTCAATGTCCATGTTAAGACCTTTAATATCCACATCAGGTTTTGGGAGATTTATATCAACTTTTGGGCCTTTAAGGGCAACCTCAGGGACTTTGACGTCAATATTAGCCTTGGGAAGGTTGGTTTCAGCATCAGGACCCTCCAGTTTGGGACCTTTAAAGCTAAATCCTGGCATTTTGATTTTGGGCATTTCAAATCCTGTTTTAGGGCCCTTAATATTAAGTTTTGGGCCTTTGATGTCAATTTCCGGTCCTTTAATATCTCCCTCGATATTTGGTACTGACACATCAACATCGCCTTTGAGATTCGGGCTTTTCATGTGGAAATCCACATCAGGCATCGAGATGCCTGGCCCTGAGATTTTTGGCATCTTGAATTTTGGTAACTTGATCTTTCCACTATTACTGTCAATGTCAAGATCTGGTCCTTCAATGTCCATGTTAAGACCTTTAATGTCCACATCAGGTTTTGGGACATTTATATCAACCTTTGGGCCTTTAAGGTCAACCTCAGGGACTTTGGCGTCAATATTAGCCTTGGGAAGGTTGATCTCAGCATCAGGACACTCCAGTTTAGGACCTTTAAAGCCAAATCCTGGCATTTTGATTTTGGGCATTTCAAATCCAGTCTTAGGGCCCTTTACATCAAGTTTTGGGCCTTTGATGTCCATTTCCGGTCCTTTAATATCTCCCTCGATATTTGGTACTGACACATCAACATCGCCTTTGAGATTAGGGCCTTTCAGGTTGAAATCCACATGAGGCATGGAGATGCTTGGACCTGAGATTTTTGGCATCTTGAATTTTGGTACCTTGATCTTTCCACTAGTACTGTCAATGTCAAGATCTGGTCCTTCAATGTCCATGTTAAGACCTTTAATATCCACATCAGGTTTTGGGAGATTTATATCAACTTCTGGGCCTTTCAGGTCAACCTCAGGGACTTTGACGTCAATATTAGCCTTGGGAAGGTTGATGTCAGCATCAGGACCCTCCAGTTTGGGACCTTTTAAGCCAAATCCTGGCATTTTGATTTTGGGCATTTCAAATCCAGTCTTAGGGCCCTTTATATCAAGTTTTGGGCCTTTGATGTCCATTTCCGGTCCTTTAATATCTCCCTCGATATTTGGTACTGACACATCAACATCGCCTTTGAGATTAGGGCCTTTCAGGTTGAAATCCACATGAGGCATGGAGATGCTTGGCCCTGAGATTTTTGGCATCTTGAATTTTGGTACCTTGATCTTTCCACTAGTACTGTCAATGTCAAGATCTGGTCCTTCAATGTCCATGTTAAGACCTTTAATATCCACATCAGGTTTTGGGAGATTTATATCAACTTCTGGGCCTTTAAGGTCAACCTCAGGAAGTTTGACGTCAATATTAGCCTTGGGAAGGTTGATGTCAGCATCAGGACCCTCCAGTTTGGGACCTTTAAAGCCAAATCCTGGCATTTGGATTTTGGGCATTTCAAATCCAGTCTTAGGGCCCTTTATATCAAGTTTTGGGCCTTTGATGTCCATTTCCGGTCCTTTAATATCTCCCTCGATATTTGGTACTGACACATCAACATCGCCTTTGAGATGAGGGCCTTTCAGGTTGAAATCCACATGAGGCATGGAGATGCTTGGCCCTGAGATTTTTGGCATCTTGAATTTTGGTAACTTGATCTTTCCACTCGTACTGTCAATGTCAAGATCTGGTCCTTCAATGTCCATGTTAAGACCTTTAATATCCACATCAGGTTTTGGGAGATTTATATCAACTTCTGGGCCTTGAAGGTCAACCGCAGGGACTTTGACGTCAATATTAGCCTTGGGAAGGTTGATGTCAGCATCAGGACCCTCCAGTTTGGGACCTTTAAAGCCAAATCCTGGCATTTTGATTTTGGGCATTTCAAATCCAGTCTTAGGGCCCTTTATATCAAGTTTTGGGCCTTTGATGTCCATTTCCGGTCCTTTAATATCTCCCTCGATATTTGGTACTGACACATCAACATCGCCTTTGAGATTAGGGCTTTTCAGGTTGAAATCCACATGAGGCATGGAGATGCTTGGCCCTGATATTTTGGGCATCTTGAATTTTGGTACCTTGATCTTTCCACTAGTACTGTCAATGTCAAGATCTGGTCCTTCAATGTCCATGTTAAGACCTTTAATATCCACATCAGGTTTTGGGAGATTTATATCAACTTCTGGGCCTTTAAGGTCAACCTCAGGGACTTTGACGTCAATATTAGCCTTGGGAAGGTTGATGTCAGCATCAGGACCCTCGAGTTTGGGACCTTTTAAACCAAATCCTGGCATTTTGATTTTGGGCATTTCAAATCCAGACTTAGGGCCCTTTATATCAAGTTTTGGGCCTTTGATGTCCATTTCCGGTCCTTTAATATCTCCCTCGATATTTGGTACTGACACATCAACATCGCCTTTGAGATTAGGGCCTTTCAGGTTGAAATCCACATGAGGCATGGAGATGCTTGGCCCTGATATTTTTGGCATCTTGAATTTTGGTACCTTGATCTTTCCACTAGTACTGTCAATGTCAAGATCTGGTCCTTCAATGTCCATGTTAAGACCTTTAATATCCACATCAGGTTTTGGGAGATTTATATCAACTTCTGGGCCTTTAAGGTCAACCTCAGGGAGTTTGACGTCAATATTAGCCTTGGGAAGGTTGATCTCAGCATCAGGACCCTCCAGTTTGGGACCTTTAAAGCCAAATCCTGGCATTTTGATTTTGGGCATTTCAAATCCAGTCTTAGGGCCCTTTATATCAATTTTTGGGCCTTTGATGTCCATTTCCGGTCCTTTAATATCTCCCTCGATATTTGGTACTGACACATCAACATCGCCTTTGAGATTCGGGCCTTTCAGGTTGAAATCCACATGAGGCATGGAGATGCTTGGCCCTGAGATTTTTGGCATCTTAAATTTTGGTACCTTGATCTTTCCACTAGTACTGTCAATGTCAAGATCTGGTCCTTCGATGTCCATGTTAAGACCTTTAATATCCACATCAGGTTTTGGGAGATTTATATCAACTTCTGGGCCTTTCAGGTCAACCTCAGGGACTTTGACGTCAATATTAGCCTTGGGAAGGTTGATGTCAGCATCAGGACCCTCCAGTTTGGGACCTTTTAAGCCAAATCCTGGCATTTTGATTTTGGGCATTTCAAATCCAGTCTTAGGGCCCTTAATATCAAGTTTTGGCCCTTTGATGTCCATTTCCGGTCCTTTAATATCTCCCTCGATATTTGGTACTGACACATCAACATCGCCTTTGAGATTAGGGCCTTTCAGGTTGAAATCCACATGAGGCATGGAGATGCTTGGCCCTGAGATTTTTGGCATCTTGAATTTTGGTACCTTGATCTTTCCACTAGTGCTGTCAATGTCAAGATCTGGTCCTTCAATGTCCATGTTAAGACCTTTAATATCCACATCAGGTTTTGGGAGATTTATATCAACTTCTGGGCCTTTAAGGTCAACATCAGGGACTTTGACGTCAATATTAGCCTTGGGAAGGTTGATGTGAGCATCAGGACCCTCCAGTTTGGGACCTTTAAAGCCAAATCCTGGCATTTTCATTTTGGGCATTTCAAAACCAGTCTTAGGGCCCTTTATATCAAGTTTTGGGCCTTTGATGTCCATTTCCGGTCCTTTAATATCTCCCTCGATATTTGGTACTGACACATCAACATCGCCTTTGAGATTAGGGCCTTTCAGGCTGAAATCCACATGAGGCATGGAGATGCTTGGCCCTGAGATTTTTGGCATCTTGAATTTTGGTACCTTGATCTTTCCACTAGTACTGTCAATGTCAAGATCTGGTCCTTCAATGTCCATGTTAAGACCTTTAATATCCACATCAGGTTTTGGGAGATTTATATCAACTTCTGGGCCTTTCAGGTCAACCTCAGGGACTTTGATGTCAATATTAGCCTTGGGAAGGTTGATGTCAGCATCAGGACCCTCCAGTTTGGGACCTTTAAAGCCAAATCCTGGCATTTTGATTTTGGGCATTTCAAATCCAGTCTTAGGGCCCTTTATATCAAGTTTTGGGCCTTTGATGTCCATTTCCGGTCCTTTAATATCTCCCTCGATATTTGGTACTGACACATCAACATCGCCTTTGAGATTAGGGCCTTTCAGGTTGAAATCCACATGAGGCATGGAGATGCTTGGCCCTGAGATTTTTGGCATCTTGAATTTTGGTACCTTGATCTTTCCACTAGTACTGTCAATGTCAAGATCTGGTCCTTCAATGTCCATGTTAAGACCTTTAATATCCACATCAGGTTTTGGGAGATTTATATCAACTTCTGGGCCTTTAAGGTCAACCTCAGGGACTTTGATGTCAATATTAGCCTTGGGAAGGTTGATGTCAGCATCAGGACCCTCCAGTTTGGGACCTTTAAAGCCAAATCCTGGCATTTTGATTTTGGGCATTTCAAATCCAGTCTTAGGGCCCTTTATATCAAGTTTTGGGCCTTTGATGTCTATTTCCGGTCCTTTAATATCTCCCTCGATATTTGGTACTGACACATCAACATCGCCTTTGAGATTAGGGCCTTTCAGGTTGAAATCCACATGAGGCATGGAGATGCTTGGCCCTGAGATTTTTGGCATCTTGAATTTTGGTACCTTGATCTTTCCACTAGTACTGTCAATGTCAAGATCTGGTCCTTCAATGTCCATGTTAAGACCTTTAATATCCACATCAGGTTTTGGGAGATTTATATCAACTTCTGGGCCTTTAAGGTCAACCTCAGGGACTTTGATGTCAATATTAGCCTTGGGAAGGTTGATGTCAGCATCAGGACCCTCCAGTTTGGGACCTTTAAAGCCAAATCCTGGCATTTTCATTTTGGGCATTTCAAATCCAGTCTTAGGGCCCTTTATATCAAGTTTTGGGCCTTTGATGTCCATTTCCGGTCCTTTAATATCTCCCTCGATATTTGGTACTGACACATCAACATCGCCTTTGAGATTAGGGCCTTTCAGGCTGAAATCCACATGAGGCATGGAGATGCTTGGCCCTGAGATTTTTGGCATCTTGAATTTTGGTACCTTGATCTTTCCACTAGTACTGTCAATGTCAAGATCTGGTCCTTCAATGTCCATGTTAAGACCTTTTAATATCCACATCAGGTTTTGGGAGATTTATATCAACTTCTGGGCCTTTAAGGTCAACCTCAGGGACTTTGACTGTCAATATTAGCCTTGGGAAGGTTGATGTCAGCATCAGGACCCTCCAGTTTGGGACCTTTAAAGCCAAATCCTGGCATTTTGATTTTGGGCATTTCAAATCCAGTCTTAGGGCCCTTTATATCAAGTTTTGGGCCTTTGATGTCTATTTCCGGTCCTTTAATATCTCCCTCGATATTTGGTACTGACACATCAACATCGCCTTTGAGATTAGGGCCTTTCAGGTTGAAATCCACATGAGGCATGGAGATGCTTGGCCCTGAGATTTTTGGCATCTTGAATTTTGGTACCTTGATCTTTCCACTAGTACTGTCAATGTCAAGATCTGGTCCTTCAATGTCCATGTTAAGACCTTTAATATCCACATCAGGTTTTGGGAGATTTATATCAACTTCTGGGCCTTTAAGGTCAACCTCAGGGACTTTGATGTCAATATTAGCCTTGGGAAGGTTGATGTCAGCATCAGGACCCTCCAGTTTGGGACCTTTAAAGCCAAATCCTGGCATTTTGATTTTGGGCATTTCAAATCCAGTCTTAGGGCCCTTTATATCAAGTTTTGGGCCTTTGATGTCCATTTCAGGTCCTTTAATATCTCCCTCGATATTTGGTACTGACACATCAACATCGCCTTTGAGATTAGGGCCTTTCAGGTTGAAATCCACATGAGGCATGGAGATGCTTGGACCTGAGATTTTTGGCATCTTGAATTTTGGTACCTTGATCTTTCCACTAGTACTGTCAATGTCAAGATCTGGTCCTTCAATGTCCATGTTAAGACTTTTAATATCCACATCAGGTTTTGGGAGATTTATATCAACTTCTGGGCCTTTAAGGTCAACCTCAGGGACTTTGACGTCAATATTAGCCTTGGGAAGGTATGATGTCAGCATCAGGACCCTCCAGTTTGGGACCTTTAAAGCCAAATCCTGGCATTTTGATTTTGGGCATTTCAAATCCAGTCTTAGTGCCCTTTATGTCTAGTTTTGGGCCTTTGATGTCCAATTCTGGTCCTTTAATATCTCCCTCGATATTTGGTACTGACACATCAGCATCACCTTTCAGATTCGGGCCTTTCAGGTGAAAATCCAGATTTGGCAAACTAACATTTGGACCAGAGATTTTTGGCATCTTCAGTGTAGGTCCCTTGGTCTTCCAACCTGAACTGTCAACGTCAACATCTGGTAACTTAATGTCGAAATCTGGACCCTTGATGTCTACATCAGTTTTGGGGAGTCTGACATCAACTTCAGGGACCTTGACATCAATTTTGGCCTTGGGAAAGCTGATGCCAACATCAGGACACACTAGTTTTGGACCTTTATCGCCAAATTCAGGAATTTTGATTTTGGGCATTTCAAATCCAGTGTCAGGGCCCTTAATATCAACGTTTGGCCCTTTAATATTCATTTCTGGTGCTTCAATGTCTCCCTCAGTATTTGGTAGTGACACATTCACATCACCTTTGACTTTCGGACTTTTTCGGTTGAAATCCACATTCGGCATGTTTATCTTTGGACCTGAAATTGTTGGCATCTTCCGTTTTGGTCCCTTGATCTTCCAATCTGGACTGTCGATGTCAACATCTGGTATTTCAACATCTACATTGGGACCCTTGATTTCTACATCAGTTTTGGGGAGACTGACATCAACTTTAGGGACCTTGACATCAATATAAGCCTCGGGAAGGTTTATGTCAATGTCAGGACCCTCTAGGTTTGGACCTTTATAGCCAAATTCTGTCATTTTAATTTTTGGCATTTCAAATCCAGATTTGGGGCCCTTAATGTCAACTTTTGGCCCTTTGACATTCATTTCCAGTGCGTCAGTATCTCCAGCAATATTTGGTACTGACACATCTACATCGCCTTTGAGTTTAGGGCCTTTCCGATGGTAATCTATACCTGGCATGGAGATGTTTGGTCCTGAGACTTTTGGTATATTCATCTTGGGTCCCTTGATCCTCCAACCTGGACTGTCAATTTCAGCATTTGGTCTTTCAACTTCTAAATCTGGACCCTCGATTTCTAAATCAGTTTTGGGGATACCATCATCAACGCCAGGGACGTTGATGTCAATATTAGCCTTGGGACAGTTGATGTCAATGTCAGGACCCTCCAGTTTTGAACCTTTCAAGCCAAATTCAGGCATTTTTATTTTTGGCAATTCAATTCCAATCTTAGAGCCCATGATGTCAACTTTTGGGCCTTTAATATGCATTTCCGGTGCTTTAATATCTCCCTCAATAATTGGTACAGACATATCCACATCACCTTTGAGTTTACTGCCTTTCAGATTCAAACCCATCTCAGGCATCGAGAGGTCTGGTGCTGTGATTTTTGGCATTTTCAATTCTGGTCCCTTGATCTTACCACTGGTATTATCAAAGTGAACTCCTTCAATAGTTGGGAGAGACAAATCAGGGCCCTGAATGTCCAAACCAACTTTTGTTGGACTGACATCAACCTCAGGGACCTTGACATCAACATTAGCCTTGAGACGCTTGATGTCATCATCAGGACCCTCCAGTTTCAGACCTTTAAAGCCAAATTCTTCCATTTTAATCTTAGGTAATTCAGAATCACCCAGCAAAATCTTATTGTCATCTTTTGGGCCTTTGATATCAATTCCATGAACTTTTATGTTTTCCTCTGTCTTTTGTACACATACGTTTCCGTAACCTTTAACTCGAGGGCCTTTTAGATTTAAATCTGTCGCGGAGATATGCGGACCTGAAGTTTTTGGCGCTGTGAAATTTGGGCCTTTCACGTCAATCTCAGGTACCTTGATATCACTATCAGGCTTGTTCAGGTTTATGTTAATGTTTGGGCCCTGCTCTTCCTGACCTTTTAATCGAAATGTTGGCATTTTTATTTTTGCAATGCCACTCTCACCCGTTTTCTCCTTCATCTCCACTTTTGGGTCTTTTGGTTCCATCTCCGGTGCTGCTATATGTTGTTCAGTACGTTGTAATGACACATCGCCTGTGACTTTGGGGCCTTTCAGATTCAATTCCACATTTGACATGGTAATGCTTGGGCCTGAGATATCAGATTTGGGAATATCTTTACAAACTTTTGTGCCTTCTCCTTTTAGTCCGTCAGTGTTTATCTCTGGACCCTGGATTACCACATCTGGCATTTTTACAGTTCCATCCATCTTTGGAGTTGACACATTCACCTTTCCTTTTATTTGTGGATCTCTCTGACTAATGTCAACTTCATGATTTTTCGCATCAAAATTTGAACCCTTTGTTACAAGGGACGTTATATTTATCTGAGGCATTTTGAGATCCCCTTCTTTCTGCCGAAGAGTTATGTCTGGACCATGAACGTGATACTTTTTTGTTTGAAGTCTGACAGTAGTATTTACAGAAGGGTCTTTCAATTCACTTTCAGCATCTGTAAAACCTCTGCTCAGTGAGATGCTTGGGATATGAATGGTGCCTGATTCCTTTGCATGGGCGTGACTTACAGTAACTTCAGGTAACTTCACCTTTGTTCCCTCAACCTCTTGTGTTTTATCTCTGGATGTCACAAAACCTTTTTCAGGTACAGACACACAAATTGACCCTCCATTGTCATTAGCTGTTGTAAATACTTCACTACCTCCCATGCCTCCCATTGAAACATGCCTACTACCAGTGTTTGAACTTTCCCTTAGCTTGGAAACATTGCTTAACTCAAAAACCCCTTCATCTCCCACTTTACCTGAAGGGCTGCCATGTGAAATTCTTATTCCCGGAGAGCCATCCCCTGATTCTTGCCTATGCCCCTTGAAATCTGGGCTTGAAAGCTCGACTTGCTCACTTATGCCACTCGGCATATCCACAGTGTAGGTGGTGATGCGGCGGGTGACAGTTGTAATTGTACTGCCATCACTACTTGTGCTGCTATGCCGCTCCGTGCGAACATCTACTCCTTCTGCAAGGTCTTCAGACTTGAGCCTCGGTTTGATCTTCCTTGTGTAAATCCTTTTATAGTCCTCATCATCCCCACTCTGTTCAGACAAAAACAATAGAACGAATATAGCATTGCAAATGTACAGATTTTTGGATTACCAAATAGCAAAGCATGATTTTCAAGTACTCGCAAGCAATGTTCAACGAATATTTTTTTTGTCCATGTCAACCATATTTTAGGAATTTTTAAATATTTCATTTCAATGATAACCATCCATCCATCCAATAACACAATGTGAGTCAATCACATACTCAATTTAATAGATTCACCAGTCGATACGAAATCAGGTGTTTAAATAACAACTTACGAGAATGATGTCTGGACTGGAGCTTCCCAATTTCCCCTCCCATGTCAAGGTACCCATTGGGGAACGGCACGGCGTGCTCAGGGGAGAGCAGCACGGTGATTTATCTTTATTTTGTAGTTTCAATCCAACCTTGTGACGGTTAAGTGTCTTCAGCAGCTCAGCTGTTTCTTCTGAACTCATGTTGTCAAAATAGATTGTTGCACCCACAATCTGGTCACCTATTAAATAAAGTTGCATGAGTTTTGGTAAGAATGTTCATTGCAAAGCGGGTTTTGTAGAGTTGTATTGTTTAAAAAAAAGAAAAGAAGAAGAATAGATTTTAAAAACAGAATAAAAGGAAAATGACCTTCATATACTTTCCCAGATCGTGCTGCTGGTGACTCTCCTTTCACTTCTTTTACAAAGATCTCTCCTTCACGTGTCTGTTCAATAGTTAGGCCAGTTTTATCTGGACCCTCCCAGTCTGGAAAGAGCACTTCCCTTGTTTCCTCTTCTTCAGCCATCTGTAAATATGGACACACAAATAAGAGATATGAGCTGGCAAGTTTGAATGTGTTTTTACATTGTGCAAAAACGATCAAAAATACCTTGTTTTGTTTCTTGTGCGTTCAAGTCCTGGTGGGAAAGAAGGTCACCCCCTGGTGTTTCTGGATAAGGAAAACATATATATATATATATTAAAGATTGCAAATGCACAGAAACAAAAAGCATTTTATTCCATTCCAGAGGTTTTTCACTATCACGTCTCAGTTCATTCAAGAGGATGCCCAATATGACGTGTAGGTCTCAATGATTCACACTAGGTGGTGGTAAAGTCCTTTCAGATAATACTTGCTCTATCTAATGTAGGTGTCGAGTCCAATCAGAGTGGTCAGATCACTCCCTGTATCGCGGGAACCAGCAGAAGAAGACACTTCTTCCAAAATGACGTATGCATACTGCCAAGTGCTACTATCTCTGCCCTTTTGTCATCTTCAAAATATGAATGCAACTACATACTGTATTCATTGTATGATATGCCACCACCGCACCCTAGAGGCATTCTAATACACAAAGTGTACAGGGCCTCGCAAAAAACTATTTCATTACCTGTTGGGTGTGGTCATTTGCATTGTGTTACTGAAAATAGTACTAAAATTATTATACTACATACCTGTAATCAAACCATAATAATGAGTGAACAAGTTGATCGAAGCTCATAAACGTTCAGATGTGTGCAGAATATAGTATCCCTCTTATAGGTCTATATGGGATGTGTCACCTTAGACTCAAAGAGTCTGCGTAAGATGCCAAAACCACAGCAAAGGTTGAATGAAGTTAGCATGTCTGAAAAGCCAAGAAACATAACATTGGACATTAAAATATGGATATGGATGTTCTATATAACATTAGGCTATAAGAGAGGCTGCATTCTGCATGAACAAGGGTTGTGGAGTAGGACCATAAATGGCCAATACGCTCGTTACAACGTGGCTGAATATTTTTTTATAATGCTAGTTTAGAGCCAATAATAAACAGCCTGAGAATGTGTTTACAGATTGTTCCTATTTCAACAGGTCATTCGCCTAAATTTAAGTGAAGGCTGACCCCAACCCCTTTTGGAGTCTCATGTGGTAAACTGACAAATTAACAGCAGAGTTGCATGTGACATTACTGTGTGGAGCTCCTCAGGAAGCCTCAACAACTTTTCGACATATCATCAGAACAATTTCAACATTTGGTGGACAGTGTGTGATTTTTAAGAGCCTTAAAAAAAATTTCATTTAAAAAAAACAAGAACTATGGAACAAGGTCAAACATGTTTTCTATTTTATGAGTTAAAAATAATTTCCAATCCGATGGTCAGGGGATGTAGATTATTAGCATATCAAACAATATTTGATATCTATTGATAATAGAAGACACTTTATGTAATTGACCCTCCATCCAGTGATCAAAGATCACAAAGGTTTGACCTAAGAGGGCCTCCCTCCCAATATCAGCACAGTAAACACTAATTACATAATGGATAAAGAGACACTAAAAAAAAAAGCATTAAAAACAAAGTCAATATTAAACACTATCCAGTTCGCTATTTATGACTTCTCAAAATAACTATAAACAGTATCGCACTAATGTTACATATTCCTTACTTAATGAGCTAATGTCACACTCTTAATGCGATACCAAGCAGCAAAGAACAAGGAGAACCTGGGGCAAAAATAAAGAAACAATTTAGCAGGCATCTGCCCTTGCCATCCTGCTAATATGAATCAAAATTAAACACAGACAAGACTAGTGATTAAAGTAATGTTTTATATCAAAATTATCACTTTTACATTGGAGAATTTGGAGAATTTTGTTAAATTTAAGATCAATTACCAAGAGGTCGCATACCAGCATGGCTAGCATACAGGACATTGCCCATGTGCACGTAACATGCAATACGCTAATAAACACGTCCATTTTAAGATTGGTCCCATGTGACTTAGGGGATATGGAAAATGCATGCAATGCTTTGAGACAATATTAATCCTGCTCCCCAAAATAGAAATGTCACAGGCTCTCAGGTCTGAATATAGGCTCAGTGTGCCAGCAATCGGAGGGTAAAGGGATAGTATGGAAGATTATGCCGACGATGCTCCTAAGCATCTGCAACCCGATCCTCCCTCCATCTTCAGTTTTGCTCCCTTATTGTGTCATGTTGACTTGACTGAGGGTCAGGCATTACAGCTGAGAATTCGCCATCAGATGTTGCTAATGTTACACCTCCACATCCTCACTGTTGGCCCTCATTACACACTTAAGCAAAAAAAAAAAAAAAAAGAAAGAAAGAAATAGCCGACAAATGTGTGGCATGACCTTGTGATGTTTTGCTTCTGCATTCCTGACATTGCACCATCAAGGCATCATTTGCCGGACAGGGGTACACAGACTACTAACGAGTTAAAACAACCCCACAGCTCATCTCATTTCCAATGTATTTCATTTTCATCCATCCATTTTCTGAGCCGCTTCTCCTCACCAGGGTCGCGGGCGTGCTGGAGCCTATCCCAGCTGTCATCGGGCAGGAGGCGGGGTACACCCTGAACTGATTTGCCAGCCAATCGCAGGGCACATAGGAACAAACAACCATTCGCACTCACAGTCATGCCTACGGGCAATTTAGAGTCTCCAATTCATGCATGTTTTTGGGATGTGGAAGGAAACCGGACTGCCCGGAGAAAACCCACGCAGGCACGGGGAGAACATGCAAGCTCCACACAGGCGGGGACGGGGATTGAACCCCGCACCTCAGAACTGTGAGGCTGACGCTCTAACCAGTCGGCCACCGTGCCGCCTGTATTTCATTTTGCTGTAGGAAAAAAAAACAAGAACAAAATAGACCAAAATAGTAGGTATGTTATGAAGTGAGATGCGTTGCAAACTACAATCACAAAATAAACACATTTTCAATGTGTGCGTCAGTAAAAAAGCATTATTAGTTATTGGGCTCCAGCACACCCGCAACCCAAGCGCTGATAAGCAGTACAGAGAATGGATGGATGGATTTGAATAAGATTTTTCTTCTAGCTTTTACCTTGTGTCTCATTAAATTGTGCATGGGTGCCTAGTGTTGTGGTGTGTGAGGGTAGTTATTAATACTTGCGTGTTTACACGCAAATTTCATTGTACTTCTTCTTCCCCATGTGTAAAATATTTGCGCTGTGTTGTTGTCACACCTCTGCTATATTTCTAGCGAGGGAGGAGCGGAGGGGCTGTGGACTGTTGAGCTGGGAGGAAACAAACTTTACTGAGAAAGGAAAGGGCAGGAAACCGTGGGGGGGGGGGGTAAAAAGAGGGCCAGATAGCTGAGGAATTGCTGGAGGAGTGTCACCTCATGAGCAAACTGCAGAGGGAATGGAAGAAAGCAAGAGAACAGTCATGCAAATATAACACATGGTCATCGCAAGAGTCAGCTCCGAGGGGGGGTGAGACGTGGCGTGCAAGGGTAGTAGTCCAAGTCCTTCGATCCCTTTAAAATTTCCATCTCAAGTATCACAACGGCCCTCTCTTTATTCAGTTTAGAATACTGTATGTGCTCTCAAAACATTTTCTAGCTATATAGAGTGGATTTAAAAAAAAAAAATCTACATGCCCCTGTTCAATCGCTAGGTTTTTGTCATATAAAAAAAATGAGGCCACAATAAATGCATTTATTTTTTAATAATCTTTTTTAGAACGGAGGTAGCAAATAAACAACTGAATTGATGTGGTTGCACAACTGTGCACACCCTCTTATAACTGGGGTATGATTTAACCATTCAAACTCATGTTAAATGGAAGTCAGCACACACCTGCTAGTATTTAAAGTGCCTCTGATTAACCCCAAATAAATTTCATATGTTCTAGTAGTTGTTTCCTAACTTTATTTATTTATTTATTTGTTTGTTTGTTAGTTTTTTTTATTGCTTGCTTGTTTGTTTATTTATTGCTTGCTTGCTTTTCTATCTATCTAATTTTGGCCAAAAAGTTCAGCCTTAGTTTCATCGGACCATAAAATATTTTCCAAAATGTGTCAGACTTTATGGGCCACCAACCAATGTTGAAATATTTAGCCATTATTCCGAAGTTTTGACACAAACACACACTCGTCCCCAAAAGAACGCTATACCTACAGTAGTGGCAGCATCATGTTTTGGCGCTGTTTTCTTTTTTTTTTCAGCTGGAACTGGGGTCTCAGTCAAAGTGGAGGGAATTATGAACAGGTCCAAATACTTATTGTTAGCACAAAACCTTCAGGCTTAATAAAATGTGCCAGGATAAGCCTACTAGAACAGCTGAAATGTATTTAGGGTAAATCAGAAGCACTTTAAATGATGGTGACTGTATTCTGACTTCCATTTAAGAAGAGTTTGAATGTGATTGGTTAATTCTGAGCGCAGCCACATCCCAGTTATGAAAGGGTGTGCACATATTTGCAAACACATTATTTCTGCTGTTTATTTTTACTTCGCCCTCTTGAAAAGACCCGAAAAACGTTTGAGTTGTACAGAGCACATTAAAAGTGGAAAACGTTTTGAAACAATTTATCTTGGTTTCATTTTTCATATCGCAAACACCTGTCCTTTGAACTGGGGTGTGTAGACTTTTTATATCCACTTTAATAGAACAACAATAATCTGAAAGGCTCACATAATTCTATTCAGGCTGTTCCTCAATAAGAAAGCGTCTGTTCATCATAGGACAGGCACACAGCTCCACACCATGACATTCATTTTCTGTTTGTCAGTTTTGCCATCCTTTGTGTTATGCGTTTATGAAACTTTTTAAGGACGGACAAACTGGTTTCCTATGAAACTCATTAAAGGGGTGAGCGGGAAAGTATAGAGAAGACGAGACGCTCCATCCATCATATAAGCTGTGGTTTGGAATGAGTTTAGAGGAGGCCAGAGCAAGACAGTGAGTCAGCCAAAAGCCTCTATTAACTAGACTGTGACCGAAGAACATATGGATGTGTCGCCACAGAGTGGTTTCTCCTCGCCTTTTTATTTTTCCGCTCCAAAGGAATAAATCATCAGACGCTGCTGACTGAAAACGGGTGAGCCTGGCGGCCTGTTATGAACTCGGGGGTTCGAGGAGCCCAACAGGTGGTGGCTGGGGGAGGAACAACGGAGAGCAAAGAGGAGGAAACGGGGTGCAAAAGTATCAGGTTTCCGTTCGAGTTCGAGCGGCGGAGGCCTGATCTCGAATCAAAGGAGGCTTTTGCAAACAAACATTCCAAAAGACTTTTTGCTCTCTTGTCTGCATAATGGAGGGCTGTTATGAGGTCACACTGACAAGATGGCCTTGCGTGAAGGAGTGGGAGGGTGGGATCAGAAGTTTAGTTTTCCTTCTCTGACCAGTACCAGCTGTATATAAAGGATTTTTGTTTTTTTTTTGGACATCATATCAAGGACAATTACCTTGGACAGCTCAAACAAGGCCAAGGGCTTCTGTCTGATGCGTTGGTTCTTGTTTTCTTGACTTCTGTTGACAGAAAAGCAAACAGGATGAGGATTTATTTATTTCACCTAATATGACCACATTGCAATAAACAACCAAGTGTCTCAAAGCTAAGTGTTTAAAACTAACGATGCCTTTCAGTCAGCCATTTGTTTGACCAGTCCATGAAAGCTTAACTTCCCATGGCGTACAACCAACTTTCTATCATATTGTTAATATATGATTTGTTTCATTCAAAATAAACAAAAATCAGGCAAAGTTTTATCATTTATAAATATTCACGCTGCCCAATTCTTAGGAGCATTTTTCAAATCTCACTTTTCTTGCAATATTAAGATGTTTTTCGCGCTGCAACTTGTCCAAGTTCTTCCATGACGAGCGCAGATTGTTGCTTCAGCCCACTGGCACATTTGGAAACAAAGCCTTCTCTTTGTTAGAGCAAAGCACAAACAGAACCAGACTCCATGTGTGTAAAGGCAGGCATCTACCAGTGGGAGCATGCCCCTCGGTTTAATTCTTTTGCAAGAGGCTGCGCATCGCCATCCTTAACCGCTCCCTTCCCGATCCGTCCCGTTCATAATCTCCATTCAGTTAACTTCGAGAGAAACATTGGCGTTATTATTTTCTTTCCAAAGCCTTTACTTTGCCTAATTTGTCTGTTCTGGATTTTTGAATGGACTCTCCACTAAACGAGAAAAGGACGTCGCTGAGATGAATGCCACCCAAGAGCGTTTGTCCTTTTGTTTGCGTAAGGAGACCTGCGGTACAGCAGCTGTGCACACTTTGCATCTCGCACTCTTGTTGCACCGTCATAATCATCAGGATGCTACGCTACTCAAGCAGCAATTGGACGAAAACATTCAAACAAAGTCACAGGTGTATTCACTTCATATACACAGAAAGAAAATTAGACAGGTGTGTGAGTTGCGTGTGGTTATGACTCGCTTAAGGGTGCTGCTGGTGATTTGCTCGCGTTGACTTCAAAGTATGTCAACAAGACGGCTTCTGTCACACCCTTAAAACCTACAAGGAGACCTCACGCCCAACGAGTGCGTAGCATCAGTGGGTCAACGAATAAAAACGTATGTGCAGAAGGACAACACTGCCCCCACAAGTCCACATTGCTTCACCTCTGCTATACTTGCAGAAGGAGAAGCTCAGTGCGTGGCCCCACCCAGGCCTCCAGTCGCTCACATTCCTTGATAGAGCTGCCGGGCCAACTGGAAGCGAGCCCAGCCTCTCCCCGCACTGACTAACTCCACAGAAATGTTCTCTTTCTGCTTCACTCGGGCTTCATTCTGTGCCGCCCACCCCGTGCCCTACATGAGTGCCCCCTCCCACTTCCTACAGAGAGTCCACCACACCCCTAGTGTGCAGGTTATGCTTAAATAAACAAGAACACCACACACATTCAGACTTTCTATCTAGCACACACTTTCAAGCACCGGCTCATGCAACAAAATGTGTGTTGTACACTTGGCTTAAACGTCCAACCCTGGTAGCTCACTGGTAGATCAGGGATTCAAGTCAGTCCACATCAATTTGATCGCCAAATGTAATCATTTTGATGAACACAAAACAGCAGCGGTGTGACCGTGGTTACAGCTCAAGTCTAACTGAGGAAGCCACTTTATAGGGTTTGGCAAAGAGCGAATATAAAGGCCACAAAGAAAGGGAGGAAGAAAGGACGTTGCAAATTATTGTCTAACAGAATGGACTCCCTGTTCTCACACTGTGCAGCCAATGGTAGAAGGCCTCAGTTCCCAATCCCTTCATACGTGCAGATAGGGTATGCATGAGTGACGCATATAAAAGGAATGCAAGTCAAGATAAGTGACTCTCTTCTGTGCTCCACAGTCAACATTCAGGACTGCAGCCCTAAACCAAACCACAAGTCCTGAATGAGAACAAAGCCTGCCCGCTGAGGCCAGCTCGCCCGCTGCTTATTAAAACTCTTGTAAGTTTGGGAGAAGTTAGAAATTGGAAGAAACAAAAGTGCATGTGAGTGCGAATGGTTGTCCGTGTCTATATGTGCCCTGCGACTGACTGGCAACCAGTTCAGGGCGTAGTCCGCCTTTCGCCCGAAGTCAGCTGGGATGGGCTCCAGCGCCCTGCGACCCTAACCAGGAAAAGCGGTGTTGAAAATGGATGGATGGAGTGTTTCCTCCAAAACACTAAGGCTTTGTCAAGAATCGTTGCTTTTATCGGATGGATTCCAACCTGTCAATCTATACATATCAGGATATAAGAAAACGTGACGAAACGCACAAAACTGGGTTTTTTTTTTTCTTTCTTACAATAATTACAGTAAGTCAAAAGAAATCGTGAACGAAACTCCAAATCAAACTAGGCACATTTTCCTTTTAAAGTCAGTTTACAATACAATGAGAGAAACGGCACCACAACAAAAAACAGATACTCTGTGAGGCACCTGCACATGATCCATCTGCTATGGATTACACACTTGGTAATTAAATCAGGATTTGTTTCTGTCCATCACAGCTGCCATCGGAACCAGAACAAGTGCACGTCCATTCATGGAGCTGCAGAGCAGAAAGGTGAAGACGAGGGCAGAATTGCAAGCAGTTTCAGAATGTATCTATCGATATTAAACTTCCTTCGATGCAGACAGCCTGACAAACTAGACCTGGGGAACCTCAGAGAAAAGAAACATTGAAGTGAATTGTATTTCAGATTATTCGTTCATTCATTTTACATACCGCTTATCCTCACTAGGCGTGCTGGAGCCTATCCCAGCTGACTCTGGGCGAGAGGCGGGGTACGCCCTGAACTGGTCACCAGCCAATCGCAGGGCAGTATTTCTGATTATGTGGGAAAAATACGGGCCTAACAGCTGTGTGTCATGTGGTGAGCAGTAATGTTTGCTGTTTTGATAAAAGTTCCCCAAAAAATCTGGGATCAGCTTTTTCCCCCCCATTGGCTTAGTGAAAATCCTTAAAGTAGCTTTTGTATAAGATTGGCAACATAGAAACCAACAGGGGCAAAAGTAAATACACGGTAACACACCCTGCAGCGTGCCTCTCCTCTTAAAAGGTGGTCTTCCATCAAAATCCATTTTTCACACCATTTTATACATAACAGAGGCCACAATGACCTGGTTGAATTTGGACATCTATGCGATTTGCCGATTGAATGCAGAAGTCAATACAGTCAATGGCATAAGGCTTGCAATTGATCGGATCAGATTTCCGTGTCTTTGTGGTGTAGAAAGTTAATAATTATTCAAGTATATGCCCTCCTCGTGTTTGGCACCCACCCGCTCAACTCAGCTGAGCGGCAACAGGGCATTTGCGGGTTTTTCAGTGAGCGGGTCTCAGTCGCTGCCAAGCCATACGAATACAGTCGATACTGTACACACGTTCCGTTTTACAACTTTACTGAACTAGATTCATCATTTCGGATGTCACAGAGTAAAATAGCGGAGCTTGTGGCCATTTTCGCAAAAAAAAAATGTGCGCGAGCGATGAACGTAATGTTCAAGTTGAGGTGAGTGGAGGACGAGCCTAATCCTCAAAATATCAAAATATCCCCCTTTCAGCTTACGTTCCTTATTTAGTGGGCCAACAATCCCAACGCTTGGTGAATTGTGCTTCACGAGGATAGTAGGACATCGAAGAATCGAAACGCTATGTCGCTATGAGCGCTTGACCGCCCCAAGCCACTATGCGCTGTGTAATCGCCGAAGACCAAAGCTTACCCACATATCAAATATTCATGACAAATCACGCCGTCTCAAATGCCAGGCGGAAAAGAACAACTAGGATAGCTTAAAAAGAGCATTCTGGGCCTTTGAAGTTATCATGCGAGACGATTTGGCTTATAAGGCTTTGTATGTAAATCACTTTAGTTTTATGGTAACTGTATTATCACAACTCCGACTTGGTCTCAACAGCACGGCAGTTAACACTCACTGCGGACAGGACGAGACATTCCAAATACAAGCACTGGATGGACGAGATGGGAGTGGCTGCAGGGTGGATTGTCTCCAAGGCCTTTTAAAACCGTTCACACATTATGGTTACATGTTTATATGCAGCTGGAGAATGTGTGAGCTCCTCTCACGCAGAACACTTTTGTATCTGCAAACTTGTTTTATGTCCTCCCTCTGTGCGAGTGTTTCTTCTCGTCAAATCTAGGGTGAGAGTTCAACGGGGCCCTCTGAATGGATGTCAAGTGCAGCTTTCTTTAAAAAAAAAAAAATGTTTTTTAAAAAGCAAAGAAAGAACGATACGGTGCAGTTGCTGTCACCTTGATCGATTGATTGAAGTTTATTTCAAGCATGCAGTACAAAACACGAAAAAAAAAAAAAAAAGAAAAATGTACAATGTAAATATCCCATACCGATAGTGGCTAAACTTAAAAGAAATGTAGCTACTATTTCCATCCAAGCACATTGCGGTTGCCTCTCTACGCTGGTCCACCCTCCTATCAACAATCCAACAGACCCAACAGAGGAAAAGGAAGAGGAAGTGCGCTAGAGACCACTTTCTTTCCGTTCCGCTCGGCTCTCTCCGCTCCTTTTGGGCAGTACTGCCATGCAAAGACAATACAGAGCAGGTGGTGCTGCAAAACAAATATCAAGCATGTCTTGCTCTTCTGGCCGGTTACTTTTGCCTTAAGGAGGATATTGATGTTGTTCGTGAGCAAGAACTCCAAAACTTTGTGTAAACGTGGGCTTGGGCCAAGGGTGATCCATTACATGACAGTGACTTTCACTTTTATCGATGCAAGATGTTACATTTTCTTTATTCCTCCTAGAACAAGGAATCATTATTACTGTCATTTTCTGGGCTCGCTCTATGTAGAGGCTTGGTATGATAAAGGGGTGTAAATCCGATTGTTGCGTCTCGGCGGAGATCTGCGCTCTACTCGGTTCCATTCTAGCCTATGATCCAATTCCACTTTGTTACATGGTTGGCAAAGGGACCAAAATAACTGACAGGCTCAAAATGGCAAGAAGTGATGCAAATGAGTGCGCTTTTCTATGAAAATGCCTTCAACGACTTCACATGACTCCATAATGTGGCCTCTGTGTCAATTCATTGCTACGCGACAGGAGTATTTAAACCAACGGTATTTGCCCCGAGCCGAAACGAGGCCGTGTTGACTGGGGAGTCTTTCACGAGCAGTTCTGAGCGTTTCCTCACCTCCAATCTATGTTGCGTTCATATTCATTGTTGACACTTACAGCAACATATTATTTGCACCACATTATCACCAAGTAAAACACGAATTATGAGATTCCGACAGAACTATTGCCAAAGTACACTATGTACAGTAAGACCCTCGCGCCCCTCCCAGAACCATTTGGGTCTGTGAGCTGCCTGTGTCACGAACAATCACCTTGACGGGAGAAATCTGAGCAACGCCAGACATTTACAACCTCGCAGCGCACAACGTGGAGAGCAACAGCGCACTTAAATGGTTTTTGGGTGTGGCCGGAGAGGGCTGCACACGCGGCCAGGCGACTGCACACGTGGACGTTTTACTCTTTGCTAAAATTCAACAAAAGTTGAGTGACTTCTTAAAGATGAATCATTTCTTGCAGCGGTTATTGTTTTTGTTTTTTTTTCCTCTTTTACTCGCTTTGCGTAAATTTAATCCAGATGATGACGATTCTATTTAGAACCACAGCTGGAAAGTTGTTAGAAACTCAGTCTTATACCAAACTTCGAGACACAGTCAAAGCATCTTAGTCACAAACGTGTAGTCTTAGCTCCCCCTTTATGCCTCAAACCTGGTTTCAATTAGCTTGTCTTTCCAAACCACCGCATTCCAGTACGCCCCTCCGCACCCCTGCTCCGCCCATCCCCCCCCAAACAGACTGCCTCCTTCGTACTCCCGTTTCCTTCTCCCCTCATCTCTCCTGCCCTACGCCAAAGGTAGGAGACACATGAGGAAACTGTACAAATCTGGCAGAACAAAACCCTTTTAGAATTTAGCTATGAGGTTGACGAAAAAAGCAGTTTTGTTCAAACTTTCTCCTCTACGACAATCAATCCGTTCTTGAAAATCCTGCAAACCGCATCAAAGCTCATAAAAATAAAAAATTTTGAAAATCATATAAAGATGAGAGCGATAAAACTGAATTTCACGGGTTTTTTAAAAATTCTTATTCATATTGACTTGGGAACCCAAATACGGCCTCAAATGCACAATTAGACATAAAACCAATTGAAATCGAAATCAAGCTTATATTTTCTTTTCGGAGCCACGATTGGTGATACTTTTTTGGGGTATTTGTGGTGGATTTGTCATAAATGACTTTGTGCGTCAAGCTTTCAAGCACGGAGATTTTGGCTGTAGGAAGGGTGTGCCTCTGTGAGGAGAAGAACACAGGGAGAGAGAAAAAGGAGGGGGTGGAAGGAGGCGAAGGAGAGCAATCCACACCCTGGCTGGTTGGAAGGCTACAGACGCGCATGGCTGCGCAACTTTACTTTTTAAACATCCATGTCCCTTGCGAACCTTCGCTTTGGAAACCCTTTGCAAAGGGTGAATGACAGACAGCGGGAAAAACACCGGGCGATCAAATCAACGCAGCCAATTTGACTCTTATCTTGACAGCAATTGCTCTATTCAACCGTCGTCAAGGGTGGGGAATACTCCAGTGCCGCTTGAAAACCACGCAGCCACATGTTGCGTTTGGACAGAATTACAATGTATCTGAGTGTTTGGGAAAGGAAATCCCAATGCAAATACCACCGTCAGTTCAGCTTTTATGCATTTAAAAACCTTTGACTCACACAGTGTTGCGCAGTTAAAGGAAAAGTGAAGTGCGCAATTCCAGTCCTCTGCATTCATGTGGAGCCTGCAGGTACACACCCACTTTTGGATCCTACTCCATTTTAACTTCAAAACAAAACAAAACAAAACAAACAAAAAAAGGAATTATCAATACCTTTTAAGATTCCCCCCAGAAAAAAAAACACTAAGAAAAATGAACCACTGATACACACACTCAATTCAAATGCCATATGAAGTACTGTATGATAGGAATGCTGGACTGCCACGTTTGTCACTTTAACTATCACATTCTTTTTCTCTATGATGAGGCAAAGATCAGATGACAGTAAGGACATTTACGCAAAAAGTAGAAAACTCCTTCAGGAGAAGAAAAAAAAAAGGAAGAAAAACATTGATCCATACCTGTGCGCAACGTGCTGCGCCCGAGAAGCCTCATACAAGCTTGAGCATCCTTGAAAACGTTGCGTCGACCTTCCCCTTCTCCCCAGCCCAAGAAGAGCGCTTCTCAACTTTGTCTGACGAGATTCTATCACTTCTCCAACTTTTCGATCAAGCAAAGTTTCCAGGGCGTTTTCTTCCCCCTCTCTCTCTCTCTTTCCCTCCCTCCTCTGTCTGCTGAGTTGATTTTAACTTCTTTTTTTTCCCCCTGTGTTGCTGCTCCTCTGGGCTGAGCAGAGTGCTCGGATAGGGTGCTGGGTTGGGCTCCTGGTTTGCGGAGGGGAGGGAACCAGCGCGAGGGAGTGGTCCTTTGCAGCCATGGGACAAGCCGCTGCTTCACACGGAGGCCTTTGAAGACACACCACAGGGGGGGAACGTGGTGCCTTACAACAACAAAAAAAGAGAGCAAAAGTCAACACTAAGTGGATGATAAAATAACTTTACCTTTGTCAACTACGAGGCGGTATCTTGATACCATTTGTATAAAGATAATTGTAGAGAAAAAATTAGTGGAAAAAGTATATTCCCTTCAACGATTGAAAACTACAGCTTAACTTTTTTCGTCCACTATCTCATGTCACGCACAGGACTGCCTCACAGTTTTGAGGTTCAGGGTTCAAATCTTCGCTTGGGCCTTCCTCTGTGGAGTTTGCATGTTCTCCCCATTCTTGTGGCGGGGTTTGTCTGGTACTTTGGCTTCCTCCCACATTCCAAAAGCATGTGTAACCCTAGTATTGTAAAGGTCAAACTGAGCAGTATATGAACAGTTGATGAATCAATCAATAAATAAGTCAATTCAATATTAAGAAACAAAGGAAAGCTCAAAATTACGTTGTGAGAAATATGTGAATATCCATTGAAAATATTTCTGGAGTTGAACATTTTTATTTTGAAAAGTAATATTGTAAACCGTTGCTGTCGATAAAGTTTTTCCAAAGTGCCTCTCCCACCACCGGCGTCTCCGCTACACCGGAGCTGACTAGCTTGCGAACGTACGGACAATATTGCAACGTCTGACTCTTACGAGTTTTTGTCGAAGAGCCTTACCGGAGGGAGGCTGTGAACGTTAAAGGACTAAAAACGTTAACTAGAAGAGTTTTTGCCAGGGATTCAGACACGAATCTCAGTGATTCCGAGTGGCGAGCTACCAATGGATTTGCGATTCCTAGGACCGCTACCAGGACTAATTGTAACTGTAAACTTGTTGCTGCACCAAGGTCGCGCTAGGATTTGGAATTTTCGTCTATTTGGCTTTATGGAACTTTGAAAGCGCTGCGTGTGCAACTCAACACACATTGCTTGTGAACGCTTGAGATTTTTGTCAAGGGAAGAACATTTTAAAGCATTGTTCGATGATTGCGTTGTAATTCTTATTGTCTTTGAATTGAATTTTTATATTGTTGTGATATATAACAAGACAACCCCCAAGGTGAGAATAATAAACGACTGTCCGATGACTTGAACACCTTCTACTGCAGATTCGAAAAGGACACTTTCACACCCCACGCCCACCCAGCCGCACCAATGACCACAATCACACCTCTGATTTCTGCGTTGATCATCCACGAACAGGATATGAGTCGCATATTCAAACAACAAAAGATCAACAAAGCGGCAGGCCCAGACCTTGTGTCCCCATCCTCCCTCAAAGTCTGCGCGGACCAGCTCGCTCCAGTCTTCACACAGATCTTCAATAATCATTCATTCATCTTCCGTTCCGCTTATCCCCTTTAGGGTTACGGGGGCGCTGGAGCCTATCCCAGCTATCTTCGGGCGGGGTACACCCTGAACTGGTCGCCAGCCAATCGCAAGGCACATAGAAACAAGCAACCATTCGTACTCACATACACACCTACGGGCAATTTAGAGTCTCAAATTAATGCATGTTTTTTGGGATGTGGGAGGAAATCAGAGTGCCCGGAGAAAACCCACGCAGGCACGGGGAGAACATGCAAACTCCCCACAGGCGGGGCCGGGGATTGAAACCCGGTCCTCAGAACTGTGAGGCAGACGCTCTAACCAGTCGAACACCGTGCCGCCACAATAAGGTGTAATATAAAAAAAAAAAAAAAAGGCGCATATGCAAATGACGTGCCCAAAATTATATGTTAACTGTCGTCTTGTCCTCTGTCTTGTTTGTTGTTCTAAGTAAACTGCCGGCTTCATGTTCAAACTGCTTCTCGGCTCCGGTACTTTCTTTTGCTAGTCTTACCACTCTAGAACTAGCCCAGTAGCTTATCACCCTCTGCCTAGCGGCACAGGGGTGACGCACGTATGCTAGGTAAACCGAAGGCTCTAAACTGTCCATAGGTGGGAACGTGAGTGGGAACGGCTGTTGTCTATCCAATGGGTACGGAAAGTATTCAGAAAGCCTTCAATTTTTTTCTTGCCCAAAGCCTGCTCACCCGTGACCCTATAGAGCAGGGGTCTCCAACCACTGGGCTGCAGACTGGTACCAGGCCGCACAGAGAAACTGAACAAAAAGTATTTTACTGATCATCAGCGTCTGAAAGTAGTTTAGTTTTGAAAATGAGTTGCATCCGCCGGTGCCTCTGTCAACACGTTCATCTCGGTCATGTGATATGGAAAAAAAAAAAAAAAGTAAAAAAAAAAACAGGCCCACAAGCCCACAAAAATAACCAAAAAACAAACAAACATGTTTGGAGAGCTATTTTGATATGCGGAACCCACCAAATAATGAAACAAAACAAAAGAATAGCTTCCAATTTCCAAGAAAAAAAAGAAGCTGTATTTAAGACAGGGATGTCACACTCATTTTTGTAACGGGCCACATTATAGCTACGGTTTCCCTCAGAGGGCCGGCCCGTTATGAAAATGAAATCATATAATTGTTGAATGGCCTAATCATATTATAACATATACAGTACAGTACTAGTTTTAAAATCAGAAGTGAAGTTCAAGCCACTGTTAAAAGTGTTTTGGTAATAAGAAATGCTTCAAATATCTCAATGTAATAATTTATTACATGTGAAAATTTGGTCCAGATTTTAGCAAGAATTATGGAAGTTGGCACATCGGCAGTCCTACTTACCGTACGGGTTTATTGCTAGTTGACTCACGTGAACCAAAAGACTCTTGGCATAATATGTCGCGACAGGTTTGCAAACGAGGCGATAAAGCCCTCAAAACCGCTTCGGCGTGTGGGGCTCAAGCACCCGGCATTAAAAAGACAAGCCTTTGTCATTTTGTATTGTTTTTTTTTAAAGAAAAAAAAGATTACCCCAAGATGGGAGCGACTTCTTAAAGAGAAACAAGCGCAGCCCCCCTCCTCCCTCTAATTACGTGTACAACTACATTCAGCGTAATGGTGATCGTAATGTAGCCTATATTTAATCATTTGTTGTTCTTTTTTTTTCTATGCTGGTCTGTCAAAACATGTCTATATATAAAACCAGTCAGAGGCAAAAAAAAAAAAAAAAAAAAAAGGTTGAGGACTGCTGCGATAAGGGACAAGCAGTACAGAAAACGGCTGGATGGATCGCATTACAATACTTCCTTTTAGCCGGCAATAACTGATTGTTGTCGGTTTTCAGTTAACGCCAAACATGTGACATATATGACGTACACTAATTCTTTTTAGATAAAGCAGCTTTGACTTCCTTGCACGGATTGTAACATACTTAAGACTCTGGCCTTAAAATAGCAGCTGTAATTTGTTGAATTTAAATTCAATTCACTCGTCATGAGTTCCAAGGCAAATGTTTGAAAATGTTTTACTATTTTAAGTTTCCAAGATGGCGAAAAAAGAGGGCATCATAAGACTTTTATTTTTCTCGCCACTGCTAACGATCAAGCCAAGATACTGACTTTTTGGATTAGCCCCCCCCCCCCCCCCCGTGTCACACCCATTACAAGCCAATAGAGCATGCCCAAACCCATCTTTAAAACGAAAATGTGCCTCACTTTTCAGTCTGTGTGTCAACAAAACTAAAGATGGGACAGAAAAGTAAATGCGTGACTCGGTTTGAAATGACACACAAGGCACCAAAGAGGAAGCATTGTTTAAAATGCACGTTTGAATCATGGCCAAATAAGAGTTGGGGGGGGGGTTTAAATCAATAAAAATAAAAAGTTTGTCACTTCGCAATTCACAAGTGAGTTTGTACACCGCACATCAAATGTTCAGTGTCCTTGAAACACCCCTAGTCAATAAGTCACAGCCATTTATTTAGACAAAGGAAGTGACTGTGTCTGTGCCGCAACACAATAGGGAGTGGCACAACTGCACTCACACGGACGTTTCATTAACGTTACTATGCTGCGCCATCGGCCAGCTCAAGAACGCAAATGTTGTTATTCTAGGACAGTGTGAAGGACAGAAGCTACTGTGTGTGAATTGGTGCGCGTGCTGAGATAAAAGCTGCAGACTGAGCTTAGATAAGTCACACTACTTCTGGTTTCTTTACCCCATTGGACTGCAGCTGTGTTGTAAATAAACATTGCGAAGCTTGCAGGACTTTGACCAGAATGAGGTTCTACAATATGAATGACCCAGTGAGCGCATCGGCCAACATGAAGTAAGTAAGAAATCGTACAAGAAAGCACATCAATTGACAATTTTACAAGCCTGCAACACCAATAGCAAAGTTTCTGTAGCAACATGTTCAGTAAATAGCAAATACAACTATCTGGTATACATTATTATTATTATTGTTGTTGTCGCAATGAAAATACTTTATTTTGTCGTACTTTCAAAGTGGATACCATTTCTGGGGTTAACATTGGGGTGTACGAGGTGTGTCAGAAAAGTTCCTTGACTGCTGTCACAAGATATATTTCAAATATCGAAATGACAAACAAATTTTCCCCTTTGATGTAGGCCCCCGGGAGTCTTAACACACTTTCCCAGCTTGCTCTGCCACGCCTTCAAGGATACGTTCCGGGTCCCTTCGCATCCTCCGCGTCTTAAAAACGGGTCCCTTTGATGACCCCCTCGAGTTTGGGAAAGACGACAACAAAATCACAGGTCGGGTAGGAAAGCACGGCAATGTTCTTCTCGGCCAGGATCTGTGGGATGCTCATGGCAATGGGAGGTAGCCACGAGTTGTCCTGCTCCAAGCTTTCAAAGCCTCTTTTTTTGCGCACTGAATGAAGCAAAAGCTGCAGGATCTCCTTGGAGATGTCCTGGTTGACCGTCTGGCCTTAATAATTGCAGTGCCTCCTTTTTTTTTTTTTGAGAGGAACCACTACCCTGAATGCAGATTTTTATTTTTTTCCCCCATGTGTTTTGCTGCACACGAGAAACATGCTTTGTTGTTATGCTCCTCTCTCGGTGTGTTGTGTTACTGCACTTGTTTGCTCAGCTCTGTGCATGTTTGACTTTTTTTGCTCGCAGGGTGTGGCCCTTTGAAGAACTGCTTCAGCTCAGCGCTATTGTGGCTTCCAGACGGACAACTTTTGTGACATGTGCACGTTCTTTTGTGCCACGAGACGCTTCGCGACCTTTGAGATTTGCGTGCTCACAGAACAAGTCGTGGGTAAACACCGTCTGTGTTGCACCTTTGCTGCAGAGGGTGACACTATTTGTGTTCAGTTGCGCAAGGTTTTGCGCTTAAAATGATGAGTCAAATCCAAGCGAGTCTTTATTGATCCCCACCCACTGAAATCATTCAACAGTGGATTTAGAGGATCCAATCAGCAGATCAAGATAATCAACTAAATCCAAACTATTGTGCAATCGAGGATTTTGTGTATTGCAACTGAGGACATTTCCTTCACATTTTTCACATTGGGAATGTGTTTGAATCCACCAAATCCCTGCTGCCTATCAGTATTTCAGGGAAGGTCACTTTAGCTGAATACTAGGATATGTGCAAATGGGTGTTTTTCCTGCATGGTCCTAGGTGTGTCGGTGATCCTGAAGCAGAGCGCATAACTTGGCAAGGACGCATTGTGAGTCACTCACGCTCATGGCTACAATGAAAACAGGACAGCTCAGACAGCAGAGGAGAGAACATCAGGATCCGATCAGGGAGGAGGACTGTTTGCGAACACACTAGCGAAATTCATACAGTATAAAGATAAAGAGAAGTCCGAGCATTCCATTGCAGAACGCTGTGACTGCACGTTAAGATGATAATTCGGTTAATATCTGTTGTTAAACTGCTTCAATCCGGCATGGGAGCCAGCTGACATGCAGCTCATGTTTGGACTCAAATTGAACTCCAGATTGTGACCTTGTGAACAATCTTCACACAAATATTAACGCAATAGAACCATTGGCCATTTCAATTTGTTGTCAAGTTGTGATCTATATATAATCAACATAATATAATCAATCAGAAGGTTTTTTTTTTTTTTTTTTTTTTTTGTCTTTGCATATTGAATTGCACTGGGAGTATAAAATGACCCCCACACGTGTACAAAACAACGCTACTCCTATACTGACACTGTGTTCCAATATAAAGCACCATATACTGTATGTAGAAAAGACATGTGACATAGCACATTATTGCGATAGCACATTATTTAGACACAAACACGGTATAGTGTTCTAACTGTCTAACTTGGGATGAACCAGACGATAAACCTTTTATCGGGAACAACGGCTCATTTGAACACATCAAAACACTGAAGTCACCAACGCTGCCAAATCGCAGTGAACAGCTGAGGTGCACGAGGGGGGGAAAAAAGCCTGTTTATGAGTCATTAGGCTAACTTGCTGGAGTGTGAAATTCAGAAGAAAGAGAGAAAGAAATCGTACAGACAGTGCTTCACAAATGTATTCGAGGCCCACCCACTGCTTTTCAGATTTATGCCATTGTTGTCGTCTATTGACAGAACTGGTAACTAAAATGATGTTTTACGTTTCTCTAATGGTAAATACACCACATACTGTTATATGTAGAAGCTCTTCAACAGAAAATATGTTAAGGTCAAATTAATGCTAGCCGTGAAATTTTGAATGTATTTATTTATTTTTAAGCAAGAAAAAAAAACCTGAAAAAAATAATTCAGCACATTATTACTTATCGATTGTGAACTGAATGTTATCATTTTTTTTGTAGTCTTTGAATGTATAAAAAGGATTAATCCTGTTTGAAATTTGTCTTTCCTGTTCAAGGTAGTCAAAAGTCGAGAGCTCACTGAAACTGAGTCCGCATTAAAGCACTGAATGATGCTCGACAAACGGGCGTTCGGTGGTCTAATAATTCATTCATCCATTTTCTGTAACACTTGACCTCATTAGGGTCACGGGAGAACTGGAGACTGACTAGGAGAGGCAGGGTACGCCATGGGCAGGTCATCAGCCAGAGCTGGTCTGATAATAAAAAAAAACACAATTTGGTTAGGCTTGTATTTAATGTGACGTGACATCGAACTTGTCATTTTGACAGGTGACCAACAGTCTGCATGTGAAAGTCAAATAGATTATGCCTCTGTGTTATTTGTGATTTTAGTTTATGAAATCAACGCAAAGGGAAAGTAGGAACAAACAAGCTTAACACTCCCATTGAAACTTTCTGCTTCCAGCGAAACGTGTCCTGTTTGCTGCTTTTGAGCCATGTTGAAAATGTAATTAAGTCTTGAAAGAGTGCTCATTCTCTCTGCAAACTGAATTGAGGGCAACAACAACAGCTCTCTTTTTTTTTCCACGACAATCAGACACAATGTAACATTGTTGGTGCGGTAAGCAAAGAGTTTTGGCCAAAAGCGCTCACTGCTTAGAAGGACATCAACATACAACCCAATGGTGCAAATTTGGACCGAATGGCGCAATGTCATGTCTGTGGGATATAAGAAACGTCATGTGAGACCTCCTGATGTCCCCAGTGTTGCAAAAGTTTTTTTTTTTTTTAAATTGTAATATATATATATAATATAAAATAATATATAATTTTTTGGTTAAATAGGTAAATCAAAGTAAAACAAAGGCATTCACAAATGTGACCATTCACCAGAACAGAAAATCCTTCATTCAATCTGTCTCCCGCAACAATCTTAGTAGCATTATAACACATTTTCCACGCACGTAATCTTGTGCTACTCTGCCCTCCGGAGCGCAGTGAATCAGCAGACAGCGCAAACAAGCTGGGTCACCTCAAAACTAAGTACGAACTAAAATCACGAACGACTACGTAATAACTCGTTCCAAAGCAGTGGTAACTGATGCCAACGTGCAGAACTCAAGTATAACTAGTTGTCAGAACTCCTGGGTCGGCCCATCCAACCCGTTATGTCACTCCCGCACATCACCATAGCAACGTATCATTGTTGTATATCTGTCCATGAAACTTAGTGGAAATCCCCCCCCCCCCCCCCCCCCCCCCCCCCAACACAAACACGCACAGAGATGATTCACAAAGTTGCTCCTCTGGCACTGAAAAGAATGCGAGGAAAAAGGAGACGCACTGAATTGTGGTTTCAACAGCCAGTTATGACTCACAAACACGAGGGAAGAACAGGGAGGGGGTGAAAAGATTATTCTGGGATGGTTGCTGTAGCAACATAATAAGCAAGGGGGGGCAGGTACTAGTCGGGTTGTTTCCATAGCAATGTCCTTTGTGTGTATGGATAAATATCACATGCCACAAAGCAGTTTGTAATAAGGAACTTTGGTTGCGCCTTGTACTTTTTTTCCCCTTTGAGATGACACACAGACAGACACACACACACACACACACACACACACACGCACACGCACACGCACACTCCTCCCTTTGCAAGTTGTGCCTCGCTTCTGCCACCGCATCGATTGCACAGTAATGGAGTTACTGAGAAACCTCCGCCACTACACCAACGTTTATTCAATTTTAAACAAGCCGGCATTGAGACAGTTGAAGTATCTCCAGAGAGGCACAGTTATGGAACACACGCGTGAGTACGTTCGCGACCGATGTCGGCCCTCTGTGGCCCTCTTAAGCTCTTGTCGGCCCTCTAAACCACACTTGGAAGTCTGGATTCATGGCCGAGTGATTTGGGGTTTTGCAAGAGTTCGCTTCCCGGGCTGAGGGAACACCTCCCATCTGTTGCTCTTCGACACAAGCGGACACCGTCCCCGAGCTGTGCATTCCACTCATAACTGTAAATGTTTCAACACCCCAACTCTTTATTTTCCTTCGCGTGGGAGGAACCCACCGGCGAGTCCATACATGAAACAGAAGTGTCGCCTTTTCAAAAGAGGGTCATAGTAGGTGTTTTCTCAAAAAAGTATTATGACCGGGCCTCCCTCGGCTACCGCCATTGCAAAAGAAGCTGACACACTGCGGGCCACTCGATTGATTGTAGGTGCTGCGCTTTGTACTTCCGTTTCATGAGGAGAACTGATAACTATCCATCCATTTTCGATACCACTTGTGCTCATGAAGCCGGTGCAGACTCAGGACTGGTCGTGAGGGCAGAATTTGTAACCGGTGGCCAAACTGAAGATTGAACAAACAGTACACAGCCAAGCCACAAACCGTCTGGGAATCTTTTTTTTTTTTTTTTTTTTACACCGGTGCACGTTATCGATGTAGTATTCGTTATGCTACAGCCTTGACACGTCGGGATAATTACCAACATCAATATTTTTCAACTTTAAGGCCATCAGAGAGTGCCTTCATTTGGCTTTCCAGTGACAGTTGAAGTGGTCATGCGCCACCTTCAGATTTGGAGTAATATGAGCTGGAGGCTACTCTGGGGTTTCACATCCACAAAGGCAGGGGCTGCCTGTTTTCCCTCCTCCTCACCTCTGCCTCTCGTCCCTCCCATCACGCACACTCTTCAAGGCAACACAAACTGCCAGAGAAATGAACACATCATTTCGTTATGTAACTGCGTCTACATTGGTAATGATACCGTGTCATTTCTCACTCCGCCACTTTCTCTGGGCTGTGTTTCTTCTCGTCAGTCCCCCCACCCCCTCCCCCCCCACCTCTGACCTCCCTCATTGCATTCCGGCACTGAATTGCTATGCTGCGTTTAAGTGCCACAGAGAAATGTGCAACTTTAAGCGCACAAAGGAGGAGATAGGTCTTCCCAAACAATCTGGAGGTCACCAACTTGCCTAGGATACAGTTACACAACCCTGGATAGGCATTCCTGTACTTTTTGTGTGTGTGTCTGAGCCCTGAGTTCCCATTGCTTAACAACTGCACTATACTGTATGCAGGTCCCTGTCAATGGGGTAAAAGCCCTCAATTGCTGAGTAAGGATGAATTTTCTTGCCCTAATTACCCGTGATGTTGAGTGTTTGTGTGCTTCGCGGGATCTTTAAGCCCAACCCCAAACTCGAGTGTAAGGGAAGCCTCTATTAAAGTCAGAGGGTGGCTCTGTGCATGTGTGGCGGCTAAGAGCTGATTTTTTTTTTGTCCGCTTGCAGACATTCCTACACCGACTGACTCCTATGCGCCATAAAGCCTTCGGCCATGTCTATTTAAGGCCCACAGCTATGGCTTCAGCTTTTTAAAAGAAGAAAAACCTGCACATTCCTTGTCCAAATTATAAGTCTCACATCTCTGGTCCATCGCGAGCTGAACCGCAATAAGAGCTCCTCGACGAACAGCAGCTGCGATGTTCATTCTGAAACTGGTTTCGATTTTTAGGCAATTGGTCCCGGTTTTGAACCACAGCGGAAGCTGGGAACTGACCATTTGTTCTTTTTCTCGAAATGAATCAGTTCATTCTGGTAAAATGACAACTTGTATCTCTTAAAATGCAGATGCTGTTCTTGTAATATGATAACTTTACCGTAAATAGAAAAAAAAAATAAAGTTTTTTCTCGTAAATTGGTTTTTCTTTGAATTAATGGAAGGATGCTGGTGAAATGAACATGTCTTTCTTTATCTTCCAGCTTTATTCTGGTAAAAAAAAAAAAAAATATTTGTTACGTTCTGAAAACCTCTCACTAATATTAACCATGATGCGTGCATTCTTCATAAAACATAACAGCATAGTATATTATCTCATCATCTCCTTAATGGACTTTGACGCTAACATTGTACAGCACCCTATTATGTGATAGATTTTGCCCATTCAGCATCAGTTGCAGCCTGGTGATCCTGGAAGCGGAATCCCTCTCAAGGCTTCACACTCGGCAAACTGTTCCAGTGAGAGTTGGAGATTGCGGCTCGACGAAGGCAGCAGAACTACATCATCTGCACCCGCCTCAACGCCTTTGATGCGCCCAGAAATTCCGCCAGGTTATGAACGGAATCGGTCACAAAGGGCAAGTCCAACCTTCTGTGGAAACGAATTCCACTTACAGCTTGGCAATACTCCCGGCGCACCCGCCGCAGGACTCCTCGAGGGACACGGTCGAGATTTTTAACCACCTCAGTAATAATTGCACCATTCAATTAAATGATGGGGCAATAATTACGGTTCCCTCACAGAACATAATCGGTGAAGAACAGCAAGTAGAAGTGCCTCCCACTCTAGCCACATGCTTAGTCAACAGTGCAGCGGTGCTTCTCACTAGCAGACATCATGGCGACCCATGTTTTAATAAAAAAAAAAAAAAAAATTAAATATAGCACCGTACAAACACAACTTCCAGCAGCTGTTACAACCTCTGTCTGTGGCATTTTTTTGCTGTGTGTTTATAGCATAATAGACACTGTTCAACCCTTTCATTTTAAACGTGTCTGTATCCTTCTTTCCCTAAAAAAAAGACAACCTACTGCTCTTGCACTTTCCTAAAAATGAAAAGATTCAAGCTGTTGACTTTTTTTCCATTTGAAGTCATGAAATAAGTTCCTGTTTACCCAAAAGATAAAGCCGTTGTTTTGCTTTTTGTTCCCTTACCGTATCAAAGGTGAACCAAATCGTGAATTTACAACCAATTCAGGTACGTACCAAATGGGGATTTCTTTAGGAACTGTTAACACTCCTCGCAAATCTACATCTGCGGTTGCACCGATTGAGGAAAAACATAACTCCAATGTGGCCCGCAATAAAACCAAGTTTCACATCCCCGATATAGAGACGGACAGTGGATTCAACCGCTTACGATAGTATGCTAGTGCTGCTAGGTGTTATACACATTGTACCTTGTTTTCCGAAATAGTGTTTCACCTTTTTACATTACAAAGCGCCTGTGAGTTCCGTTGCCACGGCGGTGATGTCACCTGTATTTGTACAGAAATCAGCTCACGCCCAAGTCTATTACTCACCTAGTCTAACGCAGTAATAAAGTCAGAATTCCAGTAAATATTTGCATAAAAAACACGTCTGTGCCATGAATAGAACAAAATAAAATGGAAAAACAGTAAGTTCAGCGGTAAGTGAACGTGCCTTCTCGTCCTGCTTGATGCGCGTCGTCTTTGCCTCTATGCAAACGAGGTCACAGCACACCATTTGTAACCTCCAAACATAGTATGCCGGGGCCACCGTAAGCCGAGGATCGCCTGTCGTCGTGCTTTTTAGTGTGAACAGAAATTGATGTGAGGCACATCTGACACTACCTAGGGCCTCATTATAATTTACAGGGCATATTGAGTATTTTGCTCAACACTGTAGTGTAGGACCACTAAGATGTTCAAATATTGCTTTTAAAAAAAAAAAAAATCCCTCTGCAATTAGTGCATCTCGAAAGTGTTCAAAGCGTTTCACTATGTCTACATTTGATGTTATAGCATGGATCACCAACATGATGCCCTAGGGCACCAGGTAGCCCCCAAGGGCCATGTGAGTGGCCCACAGGCCTGTTCTTACAGCACATCAGTGATGGGACATCATGTTTTTTCTCGGAAGGTTATCTTTAACATGATCTGTCTCTTGACATAGGTGGATATCATTATTATTATTAAGCCAATTTGAGCAAATTTGTTCGGAAGTGTGACTCAAACAGATTTGACAGATTAGATAGATAGATAGATAGATAGATAGATAGATAGATAGATAGATAGATAGATAGATTTAACTTTCACAATGGTTGGTGACTGAACTCTGTGCAATAGGTTTATTTCAAAATAGACTCAGTTCCTTTTTCTGTCAACATTTCTCAATTTGGAGTTTAATGGCAAAAGCCTGTGAGCAGTAGTACTTATTGAGGTTTGATCTCTTAGGTTTCTATTTTGATAAATGTGTAAAGATAGAAAAATATGTTGTGTGGTGTCAATGCATTCCATTTGGGAATTAGGCTGTAACATCACAAAATGTGATGAAAAAATTAAGAGCTTTGACTACTTTGCAGATGCGTGGTAATACACATTATAGGGCGGTGATATTTTGATCCTGGCTCAGATTATTTCTGCTCTCATACATCCTATAGGTAGAATTTTAAAATCCGAACAAATCAGAGATCAACCAATGTCCCAGACTGGAGTGTGTTCTATCTGGGAGCTTTCACTGTCCATCATGTAGAGGCAGAAACTCGGCACATAACCACGGCCACGTCTGATGTTCCCACGGGGTCGGGGGCGACAGCCATGTAAGGACCTAAAGTTGTGAGAAAACCCAGGCAGTTTCTGTGCGCCTCCTTTCCCAGTAGCCCTACATTGCAACTGATATTAGGGAGTGGGGACGGGACGACACCCCTTGCCATGCCATAAATCACTCGTGTGGACTAAATGTGCAAGAAGAGGAAGGAGAAAAAAAAAACAGTGGTCATAACGAGCAAGAGGAAAAGACTGGCAAAGATGGAATGGAAAATGTTGCTATTGGCCCAAGACAACAGATTGTTCTTGCGGATCGCTTTACTTTAGTAAATCTGAAGGGACGAAACATGAGTACCAGGATATTGTGTGGGGCTATTGCCGTTAGGTAGCAAATCTGCCAAAACTCATAAAACTATGTATGCTTGTGTTGATTTCACATTTCCTTGCACAACGGGAAGGCGCTTGTAACTACACCCATTCGCCACCAGCATTGTTGTAGCCACTACAATGCCGTGGGTGAAGTTGTTTGCTCAAGTTACAGCGGCCCTCCTCTCTCTTCTACTGCGGCCCACAGGATGGGTGAATCATGTGTTCACTGCTGTGGGAACAGTTCCATTTTCTCTATTTCCATGAAAGAGCAGAGCAAACTAAAATGGCCTCCCTGGTTCAACACTCGAGTGGATTTGCTCTTAGCTGGTTGGGGGGGAAAAAAAATATGACACAATGTCACCGTGGGATGCTTTTTTAAACATCTGTAATGTTTTTGTGGGGAGGGGACTCATCCCAGCTCACTGCGGACAAAAGGCAGCGGAATATACCTTTGATAACTGACACCCATTTTTAGTTGTTCAAGTACAAACCGAGGTCAACACCAAAGCAAATGTCAATTGTAGAACATTTCTATTTTATGCAAGCCACAAAATTCGTTTTGTCTGATTCCCAACAGCTATACGGCTTTTCAAAAAGTGAGTATTGGCTGCCCCTTGCAGGAAGAAGTTAGAGGTGCAGCTGATTTTTGTTTTATTGAAGAAAAAAAAAATTGAGTGAAGAAATTTAAAATACTCTTGACACCGAAATTTTGTCAATCTACTCATAGCCATTGTATCGATTCAATGTATCTTAGCTTCTCAGGGCATTTTATCAATCACAACTGTACTGTTCTGGTTGTCTTAGCAATGTTTCGCCATCCATTTGGCCCAGGCACATATTTTAAGAATAATTTCACAGGACACCAAACTAAAATATCACAAAAGTTATATTAAGCATACTGAAATAAGGATGAGGATAAGAATTAAATAAAACATTTGGATGTGTAAAGTGTGAAACATAGGTCACTATTCGTTACTGCCGTAAAACAGATACATCCGTAAGGGGGGAAAAAAACTTCGGACCACTTCAGTAAAGTTCCATAATTTCCTTCAGCACACGAACGTGCCAGGGCACAGTAGTTGGGAATCACTGAGATGTTTACGCCTCTCCTCCAAGCAGGCTTCATCAGTGCATGCACATAGCTTGTAGTTTAGACAAGATCACGGATGAGCATGGGAGTGTGCGTAATACGTGTTTAGCGTAAGACCACAAATCAAACTCCAAAAGCATTGTGGAAAACGCTTTATTTTGTAGGTGACGACAAAACACGTTTGGGGCCACAGACAAATCCCAAACACCATCGGTTTCAGGTGTGTTAGAACCTGTTGGCTCAAAGTCTGTAGGGTGGGAAGCATCGCAAGCAGAGGTGCAAAGTGCTTTCGTTCAATCTGTCCCACTGTCCACTCATTTGAAGATTTTGCCCTGGTTGACAGCTTTGCCCACATGCTTGAATTCTCCCTCCCATGCGAAGTATTCCTTCACCATGGTCTTGCACTCCTCACTTTTGGGATCCAACTTGCGCCAGTCATATGACTCGTAGTCGATTTGCCAGTCCTGAGATAGCTGGGGAGTGGAAAGAAAAACAAAGCGCTCTTTTGAATATCAGTGGTGCGGCTTCAGGTTTCGCAAGCTTGTTGTGCACCAGTGTCAGATGAGCTGGTTCGTCCAACAGCATAACTTTGCACAATGAAGAAAGGAACAAACAAAACAAAAATACATCAAAAGAAAATGCAAGAAAACTGCTGTATCAAGTATCTGAAAACATTTGATAAGCATTTAAAACAGTGCGCAATGTGTTCTCAACCTCCACTTGATACATTTTAATCTTTGTGTTCAAATGTGACCACAGCATGAACCAGCCTTTTTAACTCACTGAACCAGAGATGACTGGGATGAATATGATCTCAATTTGCTCTTCCCCTGTCAGATTAAGACAACGTGCCATTGCTGGGCAGCGCCTTGCCCATAGACAGGGGATGACAACTTGCGGAGTGCCAACAAAGTGCACGTACCGAGTCGTGCTTTCAGTTCACGAACACGTCAACTAAATTGAAATTGACTATGCATGTTGACGGTATTGTATTTATTGAAGGCTTTTGATAGTTTGGTTTCATGGAACTGCATGTACTTTTACATGTAAATGTAATTCTGCGTACTTATGCAGGTTTGATGAAATGTTTAACCCTCCCAGAAAACTTCTGCCCTGTTCAGATGTAGCTGAAGTGTTTTACAATAACAAAACATGACAGTACGATGACAGGCCATAGATTCTGCAGTTGTCAAGAGCACTCACAGTGAAAGCCAGGTTTTGGCCTCTGAAGATCCAAATTCCAGAGATGCAGCTGTTGTTGTTGGTACCAAACAAAAGAACACTACCAAAGGCATTCTTTCGGAGTTTGTCAAGGCGCTGGAACATCCCTGAAGAGGACAGTGGGGATGGCAATTTTTAAGCGGTAAGCACAAATAAACCGATTTAGACAGGAGTGATGGCGGTTGTCTTGTAGAAATCAGTTTTACATAGTAACCACACATGAACCAGCCCTAAACTCACCGAATCAGAGATGACTGGGATGAGCATTGATGAAAATTTGTCTTCGCCTTTCAGATTAAGACTTTGTGCCATGAAAGAACAAAGCCTTGGCAAATGTTAGGGCACTGCCTAAACGGGCAAAGCCAATTTAGAACAGATGTATTTTTGATTGTAAAATTACATTTTAACTGCATTACCTAGCATACAGATTTTGCCATGGATAATGTTTTAACTATCAATTTTACTGACTGAAAAGATGAACTAAATTTAGAGCTTCTAAATTAAGAACGTTGAATTTTGCTGATGGGACAACAATTTGCTTGCACAAAAAAAGAACCTGAATTCCTAGTCATGTACGAGCAGAAAAATAATACCTTTAAATTGACTTAGTTTTGGCTCACCTGAGATAAGGTTGCAACTTTTGAAGACTTCTGTAAGCTCTTGCGGATATTTGTACTCCGCAAACCAGATTGAGTACCCCTCTGCGTCAAAGTTTTCCCAGAAATAAGGAATAGCTACTGTTAAAGTGTCCTGGTTGGAGTATGTTCTCTTGAACTCGTCCATGACAAACGCACTGGAACAAACAAATAGATAAGTTAGTGATACTTAAATTTAGACCGTGTTCAACATGTCTGGTGGGCATCTTCACATTGTGCTGTCAAATGTGTCCACAGGATGAACCAGCCTTTCGCTCACTGAACTGGAGATGACTGGGATGAATATGGACTGCTTTCTCTTCCCCCATCAGATTAAGATTTGTGTCACAACCAGACACCACCTTGCCCAAAGACAGGGGACTGCCCACCGTGGACATAGAGGCTCGCAGGGGCTTGCAGCCTCTTGCAAACTGAGATTATTATAGTTTTTGGGCCGGATTACTTACCGGTTAGTTAACATAAATAAATTTTAAAAAAAGGAACTGGACATTATCTGTGTGTGATTGAGAGTATCATGCCCGAGATGAGACGTCATCATGGCTGAGCGAGCTTGAAAAACCACCGCGTACAGTATGTCACTTCACTGTTCTCACAGAGTCGTCGGCTAAATTGATAAATAGAACATCAAACTGGGCCAGCCAGGGGAACAGAGCATCGCACTGGCCGCTGTGGCTGTTGGCAGTACCGACTGCAAGGGTCTGGGTCTGTAAGCGGAGAACTTGGGGTGGTGGGGGTTCAAAAGCAACCAGCCAGGCCGTGGCCACTCAGAGCACACAGTCATCGGCGCTCTCTGCTGAAGAGGAGCGACAAGCTGCTGTCTTCCTGGTTCTTTTTCGTTAGGTGAGCTGCGGGCATTTCTTTGTGCAGATGTGTGGGGCAGGACTGAAATGAGGCTAGAGTCAAACCTTGCTAGGATTTGCTTGCTAGCATACTCTACCTTTAAGTAAAGATCAAAGTTGTACTTCACTCTACCTCTTTGGCAGCTCTGCAAAGGGGTCCTTCGCTTTGGGCTCTGCAGCCAAAGCAGCATCACAGTCATCCATCTCTTCCGGTTCAGGCTTCTTCTCCTCCTTTTTCTTCTCTTTCTTCTCCTGAGGCTTGGTTGAATCTTTTCCAGCCTTCTCTTTCTTGGGTGGTGCCTCTTTCTTGGGCTGTATCTCAGCAAACTTTTTAGCTAGAGGACAAAAGAAAACAGCAAAAACTTTGTTTCTAAGACACCAAAATTAGACTTCACTAATGCAACTCCTTGGCTTACTTGTATTGCAAAGTCATGATGAAATTAACTTAGAACATGACAAAGTTAAGCCATCCTTATGTATCTATTCAGCCTTGATGTAGCACACAGGGGCTATTCAGCCACGTAAGCATTATCTGATCTGGCAGTGTGAGTGAATATCAATCATACTTGCATTTAAAAAAAAGAGCATAATATAAACTGTGCGCTTCTGCGTGGCAGGCATCTTGGATCAAGAAAAGACCAGTATTTATTCTGTAGGTCCTTGGTCCCATGCAACGATGTGATGAGAATTCTAAGTAGTAAATTAATGATTTCTGACAAGTGTGAAGTCTACAGGCAGGGGTTAAGTTCAGTGAGTCAATTAATGAAGACATTTTCATGCCTAATGGTCTGCCGTCAAAAAGGTTACATCTGGTCATATTTTTCCAAGCATAATTGTACTCTAGAAAGGACAACCAGAAACAATACATTAAAGAATCAAAAGTTTCATTTCTTCACCAGTTTGAGGCCATTTAACCATCTGACTCTTAAATAATTGTGAACTTATCCAGATTTCACCTGAAATTAATAGAATGCATGTGTAAACGTGGTACTAGTGAGCAAGTGACGCACCATCAAACTGGGCCATTTTTTCACACAGCTTGACCTCTCCGAGGACAGTCTTGAACTGGGGCTGGTTAACACAAGTGACAAACCAACGGGTCACGTTGGGATAAGGCTGACGGAAAGATGGTTCAAGGACCTAGACAGAGAGAAAGGAGGGATGCGAGATCTTTCAACCAAAAGGAAAATATTCTGGGGACTACTGCATGAAATGTATGTTTTTGTCAAATATAATCTGGTTTGCAAGCAGCCCTGCTATGTTGTATGAATACTGAATAAGGCTAACCTGCTTATAGAGCCACAGCATGGAGCAGGCCACTGTGATGTCAGCAAGAGTGACCCTCTCCCCAACCAGGAAGGTACGAGTGTTCAGGTGTTGGTTGAGCACTGCAAGCAGCTTCTTCACATGCTCCTTTGCCTGCTCTGTGGCCTGGGCACACCCAGATAGGAGAATGACTATTCTGGTCAATAAAAAGCAAACAGAAAATCGATAAAGACGATAGAACAATCTGTGATGGATGTCTTTCAGAACATTAAGAATCCTCAAGTCAGTTGTGACCATAGCATGAACCAGCATTAAACTCACTCAATCAAGAGATGTCTGGGATGAATATGGAAAAAAATATCATCCCCTATCAGATTAAGACTGTGCCATGGAAAGGACACAGCCTTGGCCAAAAACAGGCCTAAAATTAACAACATAAGTGGTACCATCTTGGTAGAATCTTTGAAAAAACAGGGAATAAGCACTTCAAATGCCTCTAAAATCCTTAATAAATAAATCCATGAAAAAAAGAATTGATGACTTAAGTACATAACCGATTCGACTGTTCAAACTTGTCTTCAATTAAACAAAACTGAGATTGTTTTTGGCAATAAAGAAAAGAGGATTGCTGTTACTAAATATCTGGAGTCACTTTAAAAACCCAAAGACCAAGTCGGAAACTTTGATATTCTGATAACATTCCGACCTGACTTTGAACAGTCATATCAAATAAATTACTAAAACTGCCTTCTACCATTTTAAGAACATATCCAGAGTGAAGGCTTGCTTGTGTCAAGCAGACCAAGAGAAGCTCATCCATGTTTTCATCTCAAGCAGACTTGACTATTTTAATAGTCTTCTGACTGGACTCCCAAAAAAGAGCATTAAACAGCTGTAGATCATTCATAATGCTGCAGCTTGGGTTCTGACCAGAACAAAGAGGTCAGACCATATTACTCCAATTCTAAAGTCTTTACACTGGCTTCCAGTCAGGTTTAGAATAGATGTTAAAGTTCTGCTACTGGTCTATTAAATCACTAAACTGTTTAGGTCCTGAATACATGAATGAAATGCTAATGGAATGAGATCTGAGATCGACACTCAAGTCAAATAGTGGAGCACAGAGTCCAAAGCAAACATGGTGAAGCAGCATTTAGGTATTACCGTATTTTACAGACCACAGAGCGCATCGAAATACAAGCTGCCCCCACTAAATTTGCAGAAATTCTTTTTTTTAATACATATATTAGCCACACCAGACTATACGCCGCGGATATATTAGATATTTACACAGAAAGATTTTGTCAATGTTTATTTACATACCTTAATTGTTTCCAAACAGTGCCTGTAACACGGCAGTAAAACAGCTCAAACATAACAGAAAAGTCATTGTTTTTATTCATCCTCCTCCTGTTCACTGAAGACTGTTCGTCTTCTTCAGTGTCGGAGTTGAAGAGCCTCAGAACCTCTCCGTCACACACCATTTCATTCTCTCTGTCGGTGTCGCGCTCAATGTCATTTTCATCTCGAGACACAGTTACCGCTCAAGTTGTTCTGTTCTCCTCATGTAGCAGTGCAGCCTTTCGAAATCCGTTGGTGATCGTAGATTCTTTCACACTGCTCCACGCTTTTAAGATCCACTGGCAGACCTCAGAAAAGGATGATCTTCGCATGCAGCCAGTCTTTGTGAAAGATTTCTCAGCGCTGGTCACCCAAACCTCGCACTCACCTCGGAGTGCCGCTTAAAAAGCACGATAGACAGATTGATGGCTTTCAACTTAAAAGCTGCATCATACGCTTTTCTTCTTGTACTTTCAATGATGAGGGTGTGAAAAATAAAAACTATTTTGCGTTCGTCCGTGTCGTGCTGCGTTTTGCGCTGAGTGCACCATAAACTAGCGTCGTCTTCTACACGCTGGAGGCATCTGCGCATGCCCAAACCCTAGTGCATTATGGGAAACGATAATGTTTTAAGCATTTATATATCTATATTTTAGCCGCATTTTAGCAGAGGCCGCAGGGTTCAGACCACGTGAAAAACGTAGCGGCTTATAGTCTGGAAAATATGGTATGCTGCACACAAGTTAGCAACAGGAGTGACTTCAGCCCCAAGTGTGCATGTTTTTAAGTCCAGGTTAAAAACTCTTCTTTTTTTTCCCCATGCTTTTTAGAGCATTTCCACTTTCAAATGATATTAGTTGCACTGTACGCTGCTTTAATTGTATTATTTTCTCTTTGTTTTAAATGTTTACATGCTGTTTGTCTTTGTTTTTAAATCATTTTAATCATTTAAAGCACATTGAGTTACCTTGTGTATGAAATGTGCGATATAAATAAATTTGCTTTGCTTACTGCCTACACTGCTCTCACATTTCATGTTTAATTTTTACTATAAGGCGAGTTTTTTAGGGCAAGTGACAGTTAAAAATTTCATGATAATTTTTAGCGGTCGGTTTAGACCACAGGGACTTTCGCTTTTATGAGCTTAATGGTGGGTATTTTTAACAGAAACTTGTCAGCCAATTAAGGGCGGGAGTTCAATGAGTAGCAGATGATACAGAAGTATTGATTGTAGTTGTAGACAATCTGTGTGAGGAAGCCATAGATGTCAGAAAATTCAGCTTTTCTGGGTCAGTACTGACATTTCAGCGCAGTTTAGTAAATTCCTTAGAGACTCGCACGCAATCCTCTTAAATCCAGAAAATAACACTATATTGCCAAAGGTATTTGATTTCAGCATGGCCAATTACATTGGTGTGTGACTTTTTATAGAGATGTTGAGAAATAATGAAGTTACACTGCTTTACTCTAATTTGAAAGCTTTTTTTTTTTTTTTTAAACAGATTTTCTGTAGATGATATCACACTAAAGCGTTCCGCAAAAAGGCAATTCACTCCCCCCCATCCCACCCCATTTTCTAAATTCACCCCATTTTCTAAATTCTTGCTGTGATATACTCTGGTTGAAGTGGCGACTCCAACGAGACTTGGCATTTTGATCTTTTTTTGGCCATTATTAAAGTAAACTAGAACTGCATCAGCCTCCATAAGGAATGTGTGTGACCCTCCAGCATGGAACTGATAGGAAGTCGCTGGGCCGTGTTTTGAGCCCATAAAGCACTGACGACGTTAAGATTAATTTTCAGGTGTGATTCAGTCACCAGGAAATTATTTTTTAGTAAAGATCACTTTCCAGTTGGAATTGATGTGAATTTCTTACCTTTGTTCACCCCCCCCCCCCCCCCCAAAAAATGCTTTTATTGAGGGTACAGTGAAAACTCCATGAGCATAGTCAGACAACCCTTGTTGCTAGGCTAACGCCAAAATGCTGTTTCCGATCTTAAACAGCTGTGACTTCCGATTGGTTTTGTGCTGGAGGGTCCCATATGCTGACAATGTTTTAATAACATATTCACTGATGGGCTTAACTAAGTTATTTTCCCAATGGAGAAAAGTGCAGGAACAACAATCTGCTCGCCCACACAAAAATATTACAAAACACAAAAAAAAAAAAAAAACTGATGTAGTCATTTTAGTTGCACACATGGAAAAAATTGTTGGTACCCCTCTGTTAATGAAAGAAGAACCCAGTGGTCACAGAAATATCTTCAATCTAAAAAAAAAAAAAAAAGTAATAATTCCTTCTAAGAGCCCTGATCTAAATCCTATTGAACATCTGTGGAAGGAGTTGAAACATGCTGTCTGGAGAAAGCACCCTTCAAACCTGAGACAAGTGGAGCAGTTTGCTCAAGAGTGGGCCAAAAGACCTGCTGAGAGGTGCATAAGTCTCACTGGAAGTTACAAAAATCGACTGATTGCGTCAAAAGGTTGTGCAACAAAATATTAAGGGTACCATAATTTTTTTTGTGAAGGTCTGTTTATGAGTTTGCTTTTTTGAAATAATTCTGTTGAACCACAATTCAAATGCAATGTCTGATTTCTATTGGTTAATTTAAAATTTTTTAAAAATAATTTATTATTACTTTTGTCAGATTATTTCTGTGATCATTGTGGGTTTTTCTTTCATTAACATAAGGGTACCAGTAATTTTGTTAATGTGTGTAATAGTAGTATGTGAACAAGCTACATACACACCTGCTTGTTGAACTGCATGATTCCCAGAGTGGGGAATACCCATGTGCTGGCTGGAGGGACAATCTCTGAGTCAGCAAAGCTCACCCACTGGAGGACCTGCGCTGAAGTCTTGGGTGTGCTACCGCGTAGGACATCATTGCCCACTACATTTGAAGGGAACAAAGTTATAGTGATACGTTGAACAAGTCTATATACTGCTTCAGTGCTTTCTTTAACACCACAGCAACACTTTTTATGCTATTTTTTGTTTAATCTTTGTGTTTAAATGTGACCACAGCATGAACCAGCCTTTTTAACTCACTGAACCAGAGATGACTGGGATGAATATGCTCAATTTGCTCTTCCCCTGTCAGATTAAGACAACATGCCATAGCTGGGCACTGCCTTGCCCAAAGACAGGGGATGAAACTCATGAGCACACAAAGTTTACATACCGAGCTGCACTACAGTTTGATAAATGTGACAATTTAATGTAATAGACTATGCATGCTGAAGGTATGGCATTGAAAGCCTTTTTCTAAGGCTGTTTTACTGAAATGCATGCACTTGGATGTAAATGTGGCAGCCGTGGCGCACCGGTTAAAATCATCACCTGCCACTGTGGGGGACCTAAGTGCAAGACCCCGAGCGGAGCAACCACCAATATCCCCATGGACTCACGGCTGTGGTGTGCTTGAGCAAGACACTGATATCCTGAACTGCTCCCCGGGCGCTACAGCTGCCCCAGTGTGTTCTACTAACAAGCGTTTGTTCACTGTGATGGGTAAAATGTAGAGAACACATTTTGTGTGCATGCATGCATGTTCATGACAATAACGGTAATTATTCTTCTTGTGTGTAATTGTAGATAGATTCTGTGGAAATTAGATTGTCACCACAATATTCACACTAACCCCCCCCCCGCCGCCCCAAAAGAAAAAAACAACGAGAATCTACAGGCCCTTCCAAAGGTATTGGAAGTTTCTCATCAACTTTTTGTCTTCCTCTTTTGTTACGAATCCCAAATGTATTCAGTATACAACAATAACAAAGGAATTGACCTTGAAAAGAGAGACATTTCAAGGTTTTAGTGTTTTATGTTACCTTTTGATCTAGGGCTGGCAAAAAAAAGTTGACTAAATCGGCTAAGCAGATTACAAAATTGGGGGGATGCAGAATTTCTACCTCGACGCTCCGCGGGAAACATGTTTGCGCCGCTGTCCGTATTTTCCACACAAACGATGTCTTGCAAACGACCCATGCAGTGTTGGAGTAAAGCAGAAGTGTGGGGAGGGTCATTTAAAAGTAAAAATGGGTGTAAATAAAGTCCGATGTAATTACTGCAAAGTGGAGCTGGAATACCACCTCTACTATGATTCAACATCGGACTCCATCTCGACAAGCAGCTACGCCGGTACACAAGGTAACACATTTTTAAACAAAAAATATTTTAAAATACCTTACGCCATTGCTAGTTAGAATGTACTATACGGTGTTACATAAGGAGACGCGCCAAGATTTGTTAAGATCACTTCATGTCGCTCGACAAAGCTAGCATGTACCAACGCTAGGCTAACCTGTCTGCATTCTGCATTGCTCCATCCATTTTCTGTACCGCTTATCCTCACTAGGGTCACGGGCATGTTGGAGCCTATCCCATCTATCTTCGGGCGGGAGGGAGGGTACACTCTGAACCGGTCGCCAGCCAATCGCAGGGCACATATAAACAAACAACCATTCGCACTCACATTCACACCCAGAGGATATTTAGAGTCTTCAATCAACCTACCACGCATGTTTTTGGGACGTGGGAGGAAACAGGAGTACCCGGAGAAAACCCACGCAGGCACGGGAAGAACATGCAAACTCCACACAGATGGGGGCCGGAATTTGAACCGCGGTCCTCAGAATTGTGAGGCAGATGTGCTAACCAGTCGTTAACCGTGCCCCGTGGAGTGAAACATAGACTAAATCTTTGTGTGCGGTTAACCTCGTCATGGTGCACAAAGCTTCTCTGTGCCCTCTGAGAACAAAGAAACATTTTCAAAAGCTGTTCAATTCAGTCAACGTAATGCCTGACATACATGATTTTAATAAGCTTTACACGATCAGGATTTTTGGGGCCGATCACAGAGTTTAAAAAAACGATAACCGATCCGATCACAAGATGGAGCAATGCGTCTATTTAAATGACCTGTTCATTTACTGTATATACTTGTGTACTTAATTGCTCAAAAAAATATATTTACAATAAATAATGTACATTTGTTCCTCTATTGATGCCAATGAGGCACAGTGACAGAACAAATGAATGGTCTTCTATTCGAAGGCAGGAAGTAAAGTATTTTTGTTTGTTGGTGTGTCATGATATTTTTCAATTCTAAAATATGTTCCTTTGCCCCATAAAGGTTGGAAATCACTGCGCTAATCAGGTCATATATTCTAATCAATCAAGTCAAACCAACATTACAACATGGGAGAAATAATGGGTGGTAACTTACTGCAATTAAATTATTGTAATTGAAATTACTTCACCCACACCGAAATTTTAGATCATGATTCGACATAACGGCTGCATGTTTACGTACAGCCGCTAGTGCTAGCTTGCTAGGCTACATAACATTTTTGTTGCCTGCTTGCGAGCCGTATCATATTAAAAGTATGTGAACATACCTCAAGCAAGCCTAAATGAAGGTCCTCTCCTGTCCTGAGCACCGGTGACCACCAACACGTTTCCCCCCATTTTGTCCTTATAATACAGTCGGCGTGATCCACTCTTGTTGTCATCGCCACGGTAACGAGCATACCCGGCCGCATTTGAGTTGACAAGATAAAGCCCAATGATCGGGATGCGGTGGTATCGGAATACAAGATTTTATTGCAGTAGTCTGACATAGTGCAATTGTGAAAGACCAAATTTGCCTTGTTGTCTGATCCGGGCAGTACGTGTTGTCTGTGTCAGATGTGCTGTCTGTTCCACACCGTCGACATTTAAAAAAATAAAATAAATAATAACTTCATTGGCTGTCAGATATTTACAGAACTATGTCAAAAGACACGCGACAAGGCTAAAAATAAACTAGCTTTTGGATTCAAATATACTGTGCACGATGGCGACGCGGAGTAAATGTCTTTTGCGGAGCTGATCAATGATGGCAAATTATGAGAAAGCCGATCAGCATAAAATGCTAATTATCGGCAGATACCGATAAGGCCGATAAAAATTAGTGTAAAGTCTAGATTTTAGCCCCGTTACTGACCCAATTTGCTATTGCAGGCGGTTTGACACGGCCTTTATTGTTTACAAACAAACGTGTCCAAGCAAAACTAGATGCCGTTTGTTAGCGATATTAAAAGTACGTGAAGACAATCTCAAGCTCTCCTTGAAGAAAGGCCACCCCCAAAACATGACGACGCAAAAATGAAGTGGCTGTAATTGTAGTAAACGCAGGCCCAACAAGTCAGCTTGGGATAGCACATTTACACGTGGACAAGCTTTGCGGCGTACCAAGGTAATGTTTTGTTGTTGTTGTTGTTTGTAATTGAGAATTAAAAATAAATAAATTAAAAAAAAAAAAAAAAAAAGGTTAACTAATCAAGTAATCACCCCAAAAAAATATTTTTTGGGGTGATTACTTAGTTAGTCAACGCAATATCTACAGGATAATTGATTCTAAAAGAACTCAATAGTTACAGCCCTAAAGACATGATATAACAAAATTCAGGTGCTCTGAAGAACGGGACTTTATTCAAATAACAAGTACTTCCATACATTCACTTCAATTCAGGTTCAACTTACAATCTACACACCGCATTGATACCATCCACTCAGTACCAACATGTGCAATGAATGAAAGGATAAGTCCATTCATCATAAATGAGAATAAAATGCATGTTAGCAATTACAAAAAATTAACTAGTTTGGCGGCGGACGATTACACAATTATGTGGTGCATTATGCAACAGGATAATTGATTATATAAAGATTCAATTGTGACATCCCTATTTTGATCAAATTATAAAGACACCACCTTGAAGTGAGCTTACTTTTGAAATGATGCAAGACCATTTTCTAAGGATGTCAAGCTAAAGACATCTGCTTTTACTAAAACCTAAGGATACATCGAGATACTCACAGTAATGAGCGATGGCGTTACTCTCAAACAGACAGAAACCATCATCTCCTTGGTAGGCAGGTACCTACAAATCATTGGGCAATACATTTTAAGATATTTAGAACGTAGGAAGAACTGGAATAAATAATACAGACAACTGCATGTGATTCGGTCAAACCAATTTTTGATTTGCACCACACTAATCTGAGAAGTTCCAAGGATCATACACCATCTACCTTGCCCTGGGGGAAGTTGTTGAGGAAGGCTGGGGTGTGGTTCGTCTGCCCGAAGGTAAAGGCAGGGGCACTGCTGGCCACTTTGAGGGCAGCACCGCTGTATTGTGCAGCAATCTGAGCCTTGAAGGCCCTCCAGTTTTCTGGATACGTGTACAGAGTCTGGGAAAAAGGGGGGTAAGAGATTGATCATATTTGATCTTTTGCATGTATTAAAGGATAAACGTAAGTCTTTTTTTTAATGATAAATGATCGATGATTCGCTCTGTATTAAGTCTGAAGCAAGCATCGTATTTTGTAAGGGAGAGTTTCTCGTCTAGCCATACACAACATCCAAGTTGTACCTTTACTTACCCTAAACTATTTAACCGGCCAGACAAGGTGGGCAACCAATGAGGTCTTTACAGATATATTTAGTGCGAAGACAAACAAAAACGTTGAAACAACGTCTGGCATTCACGTGTCTTCAGCTACGATCGGCGCTAGCTAGCGATAACATAGTAACATACAAAAACGTTTCTATATGATCAAATATAGGTAGGCGTTGAGAGTATGGATTAAAAATAAGGACCATTTGCGTTTAGCGAAGTAATTAAAATATATATATTTTCACATTTAAACAGCTAACGTGGCACAAGCCTCGCAAGGGCGATAGATGGGCGGCATTACAAAATGCAACGTCAGTGTAACGCAGTGCTAACATTTCTTACAGTGGTGACTAAATTGTTCGTGGCAAATATACTTTAAAATCATGACGCAAATAACCGAGAACGGAGCTGGCGTTCAATGGTGCCGTTTAACAATAACGATTGCCAAGATTCAGGGCGGATTGCGATGGTGAAGTACAAATGAATGCAAAATTCGGAGCCACTCTCCATCTTACTCACCCCTGCCGCCATCTTCAGGACGAAAGAAAGAGAGAACGACGGCGCGGCCCGATGACGTATATTACCCCGCAAGACGTGCGCGTACACGAGCTGTTTCGCTTTCGAAAGGAATTGGTCAATAAAATAAAATAATAAACTGATCAAACAAAATGCATTTTTGAACCATTTCTTTTTAAACTAATTTTGATGGATAAAGTTCTGGTTGAATCTACTCTGCGTTTACATTTTGTATATATAATTTCTGCCTACAGTATTTGTACACGTAAACGTTTACATATAGTACATAAGGTATCCTGACACACTTCTTAATCAATCAGAGTTTGGAATATAGCCCTAATGTCCCCCTGAATTATAATCCTCCACTTTACCATTTGAATACGTTTTGAAATACTGTATTATGCGTGTTGATAAGAATTTCTCCTCCATGGTCCACAAAGGCATGCTTTGATGATTTTGGTATGGAAGAACTTGTATAGAACCCTGACCTTTAGAGCATCAAGCCGATTTTGGACAAATTAGAACAGAGATTGGGCCACAAGGTTCTCTTTAGGGTCCAACATCAGTGTCCTCTGACCTCACAAAAGTTCTACATAAATGAACAGACATTCTCACAAACACTTCGTTAGACAATGAAGTTGTAATAGCTGCAAAGCAAAAACCAACTGTCTTCTTCCTTTTCTACTTCGTATAGATGCAGTGATCATATGGCCAAATACTTTTTTCCAATATATTTTACGCTGAAATAAAAAAAAAATACTAAAATATATATTATTTTTAAACCCGGGATGTTTCTGCATCATGTTTTACAACGCATGTTGTACTGCCTGATACCCAGTCAAACATCCCCATGTAACTATTTAAAAGTGCAACACAGAATCATATTCACACAGTGAAGTACAAAGGTGACTATTCATAGGGTGTTATAAAGAAAACAATGAGACTGAAAGATATAACAAAACTTTTTATGTCCCATGTTTCATAAAAAAAAAAAAAGAAATCAAATAACAATACACTGTTGAACAATAGATAGACCAGAAAACTAAAAATAAAGTTACTTATCACAGTGATGGAAATAGAAGCAGGTTGCCAATAACTTCAGTAAACCATACCTATAATAAATACGTAACACAAAATAATAAAAAAAATACACATTTGAGTGGCTCCATTACCAACCCCCCCAAAAAACCTGAATCCTAAAAATAAAGTGACTTATCAGTGATTACGGGAATAGAAGTGGATTGCTAATAACACGATCAAACTATAATGATCTATGATGTATAAAAAAAATAAAAAAAACAAAATTTTAATGAGGCCCAATCGCCACTTAAAAAACACAGAGACAACAGTACATCCAATGCAGATCAGCTCACAAGACCTAAAAAATAAAGCATAATACTTGTAGTCATCATTAAGACAATAATTCAAATATAGTGTTTGTAATTCATGGATTGTATTACAATCTGAAACCACTGTGACAACATGGGGTAGTACTCACCTAGATAGTCATCCATGAGGGATCCAATAGCAAACTGAAAAACACACAAAAAATGTTTTTACTGGTTTGTACAAACATGCAAGTGGGGCATTGCACGGTATACACAATGTTTGGGGGGAAAAATACGTACAATATCATTTTTGTCGACTCTCGTTCCCACAATCTTCAGCCTGATCTCATCATCTTGCTGGATCACAATGTCCTTTGAAAAAAAACAAAAAAAGACATATAAAAAAACATCAAATATGGTAACTATGAATTCTTGAGAGATTCCCAGCTTGGAAATAGACATGAAAAACGGATTTACACCCTAACTAGCAATTTAAAGAAGTCTTTAACTGAAAATGGATCATAATGGTGTTAGTTTACATGACAATAGCACATCATTTTGGACCCCAAGTGATTTTGTAAATGACACAGAAAATGGTCGTATGTAGAAATGGAGAACCTGCACATATGCGAGTGTGTCACAGTCAAAACAAAAATGGCGTACCACAGTACTCTTGTTGTGTTCATGCTTATAAATCTCCAGCAAAGTGTACATTTACTACAGAGCTAAAGTGCCACATTAGTCACAATAAGCTATGTCATTTCCACACATATGCTGACAAAGGGTATTCCAAAAATGGTTTCTACCGAGCCACTAAGATGACATGGTTGGGGGAAAAAAAACAACTTTGAAAGATCTCACAAACTTTTTCGTTCCCTCGAAAAAACTTCTCACTCAGCACATACTCACACCATTCACTGTAAATATTTTTTTCACTAATCACATTCTGGGGGGTGGTGTGGGGTGGCGGGGCACACGCGGCGGTGGGATCGTGCTTGGCTGGGAGGGTGGCTTTGGGCCCCTGCGGTCGGTTTTGGGGCGCCTCAGTGGAGTCGGTGGACCATCTTGGGGACCTCGGTGTGGGTGATGTCCCGCCCACTGGGCTACTCTCAAGTGGACTCCGAGGCCCGACCCCGCCTCCTGGCTGGGTGGGGTCCTCAGCCCCCGCGGTACAGCCGCCGCAATTACGGGTCACTTCTGAAGGTTATTGTGCATGCGAGATGGTGTCAATTCACTAGTATGTGTCCGCAGATACTCACCTCTGGGACTTCACTTGGTGTGGGGCCACTTACTAATTGAGATAAATAACTCATAACTATGCAAACTTCCGAGGTATCCCCTCACTTGCACTCGATTTCTAAAGATGTTTAGAATTTACATAGCCACTCCAACCACACTTCAGTTGTACAGCCAGGTCCACTACCTCTGTCCTGCATGCTTCCCCTCAAACCCTTGTCCTGTCCTATATTGTACTGTCCTTCCTTCACAGGGTGTAGCACTACTCCCACATACAACACTCAAATCTAACGTGTCACTGTACTAGGCATATAATGATTTACTTGACTCATCTTCATTCCAGCTAATGTCCTGTTCTTTTTTTCTTTTCTACTTATATCATTGAGTTATCTTTTCAGTGTCTCTCCCCTTTGTTTTTTCTGTCACTCCCCTTTACAACTTTGTTCTGTCCGACTGAAATTTTCTTTAAAAATCCACCAGAATACAGCTTTAAAAAAAACAGTAAAACTGTTCCAACATAAAAGGGACACAGATACTCCTGTTTGACCTACCAACCGAACAAGACAAAAAACAGTTATGGCTATCCTTCTCCCATTACCATGTTAAATGCTGCTAAGTTGATGTAATGCACTTTAAGACTGCACTTTTGACATTATAGTCTCATGTTTACACATTTACACCAGCTCAGGCGACCAGTGCAATATGTTGGGTGATTGTGTGATTTTTAGTATATTTATTTTTACCTCTTTTTTTCCCCCAGCATATTTTATCTCCCGAGCACCTCAATTTCATTGTACAATGTCTCATTGCTATGACAATAAGGATTCTGATAATAATGATGTGTTTCACACTTGTACAGTGAAACAGTTTTAAGCGGTTTGAAGCGGTGATGGATCAACCATAGCTAGAATCGGGAACCACTAGATCCGTGCCACGGGTAATCATGTACAGTTGCTGCCCACACAAATAAATTTAACAAGGACTGCCAAGTCAAATAATGTTTTCTGGCGAACGTGTCCTCTTGTCGTTGAGCAGTCGCTTTAGATGTCAAATCCTACTTTGCGGTTTTTCACCTTTCGCGGGGGGTTCTGGTCCCCATTAACCGTGAAAAACGAGGGAAAACTGTACATTATTTCAGAACTTTTGCCACCATTATTGGGACCTATAACCTGTACAACTCAAGCAGTAAAAATGAACAACTGAGATAATGTTGTTGCACCCCTGTGTAACTGGGATTTGGCTGGGTTCAGAATTGACCAATCACATTCAAGCATATGGTCGTCAGCACATACCTACCACCATTTTAAGTTTCTCTGATTAACCACAGATAAAGTTAATGATATTCTAGTAGGCTTTTCATTACATTTTTTCTTTTGCATTCTAGCAGAAGCCTGAAGGTCTTTGTGCTAATGCTGACGACTATTTCAAACTGTTCATAATTCCCTCTACCTTGTCTATAAGGCCGCAGTCCTATCAGAAGAAAACCAGTTTGCATCAATGGCGAGGCCAATCCTATTTTGACTTGAGCCCACCCTCTGCATTCGTACTCAAATTAATTGGAATTTCCCCAGAATTATTTTTTTTTTCCTGTGGTGGCGGCACGGTGTACGACTGGTTAGCACGTCTGCGTCACAGTTCTGAGGACTGTTCAAGTCCGGCCTCACCGGAAGGAACATCGACCTTTCCAACATGGCCGCCAAGTAGTCACGCCGGTTGGCTGGGCTGCTACAGTGCGCTGGCATATAGTCTCCGCATCTATGGTCAGAACCGCTACACACATTTCCAGCTATGTTAATGCTAATGACCAGGTAATGCTTGATTTAGAACTCTGACACAATCTACAAAATGACAGTTGACCACACGGCGATGCTTAAATGCCTCCTCTTAAATTGCTGTAAGTTAGGGGTTAGTACTGACTTGGCATTGGCTTGTAATGGTGCGTACTACGTAATTATTAGCTAATATGCTAATTCGGCACTTGGCGGTATCGCTAGCTAATTGAATAGCAAAGACTTTTTGCTCAGTGTATCTGGTATGATACGAAATGTCTCCGTGAGGTATCTTATGCCAAGATGGGGTGGTATTTTTATGAGTATGGGGCAGAAAAAGTTGGCATGCCCTGCAAAAACCTAACTCACTTATTTCTAGTTAAAACTAATTAAAATTAGACCAATCGCAATGTATAGTTTACATTGAAAATCAATGTGTAATAGTAACTTGTAAAAGGATACAATAAAACATTGTCATCATTTCAGTAAAAATGACCACAGACATATTTATATATCTCAAATTTGTCATTGCAGTTCACTTCCATTGGATCATTCCTTCTTCCAAACAATCTTGTTACCTTTCCTAACTTGAGTGGTTCAGAACTGCATTATTTAGTTCACACTGCCATCTATTGGCTCAGATAATGAAACAGCATAGAAACAAAAAGGTCACAGACTCCTGGACTGGCCAAAAGAAAAATCATGGGTATATACTAGATTTCCAACATTGTTATCTATTACTTAAATTAAAAGGTGACCTCTTAAACAGCTTATTTCTTCTTTAATAGAGCTAGACAAGAGACAAAATGTTTTCAACGTTCCTTTCCTCTGAGATTAAATACTCATATTGTATTCATACCGTTACAAAAGGTCTGTGCTTTTCTGACAATAAACCAGACTTTCATAATGTCTTGAATAAATAGGTAAATGTAGATAATAATACTTTATTATTATTATTATCATCATCATCTATTAGTGGCGAGGCTAGCCCTATTTTGGGTCATCCACCAAGGTCTAAAAAGTTCAATCAAATTTCAGAAGGGTACTTTCCAAATTTAGGTCATGGACTCAGCACACCCAAAGTACTTGACCTAGACTGGCCCCTGGTTTTCACCAAACTATCTTTTGGAATTATGGTCAAAATGTTCAACCTTGGTTTAACTGTATGATAACAAAATCCCTCAAACGTGGGGAAAATGTGTTATGGTCTGATGAAGCCAAGGTTTACCTTTTTAGCCATAATTCAAAAATATATGTGTTGGTGGCAAGTGTGTGCGGTCTCCCATTAAACATAATTTTGAATGTGACTGGTTAATTCTGAACACAGCCACATTCCAGTTAGAAGAGGTTGTGCACACTTGTCCAACTACATTATTTCTGTTGTTTATTTTTACTTACCCTCTCGAAAAAAGAAATTATTTTCAATATAGTTGTACAAATTATAGGTCACAATATGGTGGAATGAGTTCTGAAATGATTTAGCAAAATCATGCATTGTAAAAATGCATTATACATATAGTAGGTAGACGGGTTTTCCAGAATTTTGAGGTCAACTTTGGGGGTGGGTATTATATATACGGGTGCGCATTATACATGAGAAATTACGGTACATTGAGGGGGAAAAATGAACTTAAATTATTTTAGCAAATGGCTGAACTATAACAAAGAGTGGAACATTTAAGGGGGTCTGAATACTTGTCGTACCCACTGTATAGCCCCTAAAATCAGTGTTTCCCAAGCTTTTGTTTTGAGCCAAGTCACATACTATATTTTTCTTTAAAAAAAAAAAAATCTCTCACACCAAGCCACCAAAAAAATAATTTCACAAAGTGGATATGCAGGTTAATTGCCGTCGTGTGGTTCATTGTTCTGCCTGTCATAAACAGCGGTTGAAATAAGTATTTAACACATCACCATTTTTCTCAAATATTTCCAAAGGCGCTATTGGCCTGAAAAGTTCTCCAGATTTTGGGAACAATCCAAGTAATCCATATATACAAAGAAAGCAGAACAAATAAACTCAGAAATTGTGTGTAATAATGTGAAATGACACAGGGCAAAAAGTATTGAACACGCCAACTGGTATTTATTTAATACTTCGTACAAAACCCTTTGTTTGCAATGACAGCGTCAAGGCGCCTCCTGCATGGAGAAACTAGTCGCATGCATTGCTCTGGTGTGAGTTTGGCCCATTCCTCCGCACAAGCAGTCTTCAAATCCTGAAGGTTCCGTGGGCTTCTTTTATGAACCTTGAGTTTCAGTTCTTTCCATAGATTTTCGATTGGATTCCAGTCAGGTGGTTGCCTGAGCCATTCTCGCAGTTGTATTTTTTTCTTTGAAACCAATTGAGATATTCCCTGGCAGTATGTTTTGGATCATTATCCTGCTGAAATGTCCACCCTTGTTTCATCTTCCTCGTAGATGGGAGCAGATTTTTCTCAAGCATGTCTCAGTACATTTGCCTGTTCATCCTTCCATCAATAAGGTGAAGTTTAACAGTACCGTTTGCTGAATAGCAGCCCCACACCATCATGTTCCCTCCTGCGAACTTGACTGTTGGTATGGTGTTTTTAGTGTGATGTGCATTGCCATTTCTCCTCCGTGGTATGCATTATGGCATTCAAACAGTTGAATTTTGCTCTATTCTGACCAGACTAGATTCTCCCAGTATTTAACTGATTTGACTAAATGTTGTTCAGCAAACTGTAAATGAGCTTTGACATGCTTTTTTTTTTTTTTGTTCTCAGCAATGGGATCTTGCGCAGTGAGCGTGCGTACAGGCCATTGCGGCGGAGTTTATTACTCACTGTTTTCCTTCTGACAAATGTACCTGCTAATTCCAGGTCTTTTTGAAGCTCTCCACGTGTTCCTTGGCTGTTGGACAACTCTTCTGATTATTCTTTGCACTCCTCCATCAGTAATCTTACGAGGAGCACCTGATTGAGGCAAATTAATGGTGGAATGATTGGGTTTCCACTTAGGTATTATGGCCCCAACTGTGCTCACTGGAACGTTAGGATGCTTAGATGTACGCCTGTACCCAATGCCATCGTTATGTTTTCCAACAAGTAGTCTTTAATGGTCTTGAGACATCTCTCTGCTCTTACCCATCATGAGATATGTCTTGACTCACGCCTTGGCAATGAGACCTTTTTGTAGGCCATCAATTACGACTGAAACAGCTGATATTCATTTGCACTGACAAGGGATTGGATTGCTGATAGATTTTAGGTGTTGTCATGGGTTTCCTTGCATTTTTGCACCTCCCTTTCTTCATGTGTTCAATACTTTTTCCCTGTGTCATTTCACATTTTTACACGCCACTTAATTTCTGATCTTATTTGTTCTACTTTCTTTGTATTTATGGATTATTTGGGTTGTTCCCAACATCCGGTGAAATTTTCAGGTCAATAACACCTTTAGAAGTATATTTCGTGAGAAAAATGGTGATTTGTTAACTATTTCAGCCCCTGTATGTTGTTGGCATTGACGAACAAAGAAAATGTTTCAGAACAATTAAGTGCGTAGCACACCAGGTGACACACGGCACACTTTTAGAGAATCACTTCCCAAGGCCTGTAATTACGCAAAATAAATTTTCTTTTTCTTGAGGCACTAAGAACAAGGGCTAAAACTTTGTCCTGCCAGAGTATTTGATATGTCACGAGAAGTCTCGTATATCCCACCAAGAGAACCAGACATCACACGCGCTAATGATTGTGAGACTCAGACAGGAATAAAAGGCTAACAGCATGGCTGACAATGGCAGAGATGGTAGTTTTTGAGTTGTGAAGGAGGAGGAGAAGGAAAACTTGAAGCGGAGGATGGAGATATTGTTAATATTTTGTAACTCCCTAGAATGATGAAAAGCCAAGAGTGAACTTTGTGTTCTACCACTACTTTTTTTTTTGCATCCACCACAATCACTTCAAATTTCGTATTAATTTCACAATCGTTCACATAAACCACACTAAAAACTTTTTTTGCCAACATCATGTGTTAAGAACAAGCCGCGAGAACTGCCACATCAGGTCTGGCAGAAAAAGAAAAAAAAAAAACGTACTGTAATTTTTATAACCCTTGGGAAGCCAAACAAAGTTTATCCATATATTTTTGTGTCATCACAACATATTTTACCTCATCAACTGTCTTATAACATGGTGGGTTAGAGTTGGGATCAAACTCCATTTCTGAGGGAATGGACTGCAAAAAGAAACGTGTTTAGAGAGCGGATGGGACAATGTTTGGCGTGCAAAAGGCGTAAGTAAAAGTGAAAGCTGACTCACGTGACGGGAGATGAAACATGACATGGGTCCAATTTCTGTGAACAAACCGACCTGCAGAACCAGAAGGAAAAAACAAGCAGCGCACATGACTAAGAGGAATTAAACCTGAGCATGTGATGGGTAGAAACACAAAACTTAATGTCATTTTTGTCAAACTTTTTTTCTACCCTTCAGCAAACAGATTCATGACAAAACATAAAACCTAAGCTTTATATAAAATGAAGTATTTTCATGACAAAATACAATCATATTACACTAAAACTCAAGTACTGTATTACTCAAAAAGCACAGTTATTGCCAGAGGGCAATGTGGTGACAAGAAAGGTTACAATTTATTGGATGACGCCGCTGAAAAGTTTTACCCATTAAATCAACTTACCTTGTTAACCTGAGTCACTACAGCATCCACCACCTCCCCTTTAAATGGCCGGAACACAATTGCCTTGTACTTGACTGGATACAAAACAAACCCTCTGCCCGACTGGATCACTCCTGCCCCGATGTTGTCAATGGTAGTGACTGCGATGACAAAGCCATACCTGAAAGAGAAGCATAAGCAAATGGTCGTTTGGTCGTGTAGTTGTACTAGTATGTAGCTGTTGTGGGATCAATTCCCACCCAATGTCCCAAAATCATTTGTCAGTTAACACAGTTTGTCGCTACATCTATAAAAGCAAGTTAAAACTCTTCCATGCAAAGCGAAAGCCATAATTCAACAACACTCAGAAAAGCCGTTGGCTTCTCTGGGCCCGAGCTCATCTGAGATGGACTGACGCAAAGTGGAAAAGTGTGCTGTGGTCTGATGAGTAACCATTTCGCATTGTTTATGGAAATCAGTGGATATCATGTCCCTCTGGGGCAAAGACAAAAAGGACCTGTGATGTTTATGGGGGTGAGGTAGTGGTCATGGCATAGGTAACTTGCACATCTGTGAAGGCGTATCTATTCATATTGTTTGAGCTAACACAGATTCTTTGAAATGCAGTCAAAACATAATTGCTAAATTGAAAGGTAAAAAAAAACAAAATTTGCCCCCCACACTTCCTGTAGTTTCTTCCGTTTTCCGCAGTGTAGACCTGCCCCTCTTGAAACTGAGAGTCGTTCCTGATACTTGGATTACTTTATCGAGTTACACGAACGACTGCACCTCAGCGAACCCGACTGTCAAACTCCTGAAGTTTGCAGATCACACCACTGTCATCAGCCTCATCAAGGACGGTGACGAGTCTGCATATCGACAGGAAGCGGAGCGGCTGGAGCTGTGGTGCGGCCGACATAACCTGGAGCTGAACACGCTCAAGACTGTAGAGATGATCGTGGACTTCAGGAGGCATCCTTCACCACAGCTGCCCCTCACGTTGTCCAGCTGCCTTGTGTCAACCGTCAAGACCTTCAAGTTCCTGGGAATTACAATCTCTCAGGACCTGAAGTGGGCGACCAACATCAACTCCGTCCTCAAAAAAGCCCAGCAGAGGATGTACTTCCTGCGGTTTCGGAGAAAGCACGGCCTGCCACCGGAGCTGCTGAGACAGTTCTACACAGCAGTCATCGAATCGGTCCTGTGTTCTTCCATCACAGTCTGGTTTGGTGCTGCTACAAAAAAGGACAAACTCCGACTGCAACGGACAATCAAAACTGCTGAAAGGATTGTCGGTACCCCCCTACCCACCATTGAGGACTTGCACGCTGCCAGAACTAAGACTAGGGCGTGCAAAATCCTCTCGGACCCTCCGCACCCCGATCACCAGCTCTTCCAGCTCCTTCCCTCAATGCAAACTAGAACTAGTAGACATTCCAACAGCTTCTTCCCTCTTGCGATCAACTTCATAAACACCTGACCTATAATTCCATTACAACAGGCTGGCAATTTTTTGACTTGAGCTCGTTGTCACATTTCTGTGGGGCCAATTATGTATTACTCGTGCACTCACTGTAGTTGTCTCGCCATGCTGCACTATTTGGCATATACTGGCCACTCATGCCAGAGTAGCATCTGCTCCATTTGCACACTGATTGAGGAGTATCTGTAACATTTGAACAACCAACATTGTCCCAGATGATCGCACTACTCGTCACTTTAAACCGCATACACTCCTGGAAGTCTCGGCGCCCTTTGCACAATGGTCATTGCACCGGACTATTGCAATATTAGTCATTCGAACTGCTCTAAGTGCTAGAGGACTCTGCATCTTTTTGCACAATTGTTTTTTTTGTCAATGTCTTTATGTCTCCAAAGTGTTCTGTAAATTGACTGTCTGTTGTACTAGAGCGGCTCCAACTACCGGAGACAAATTCCTTGTGTGTTTTGGAGATACTTGGCAAATAAAGATGATTCTGATTCTGATGTGGGGTGGGGTTGACTCTTAACGTGAAACCTGTAAATATCGACGATCGTGAATTGACATGCGCGGGACCCAAATTAGACCCCGGCGGCCCAACGCGGTTCGTTCTCTGTGACATGCTCGTCTACAGAGTGCAGTATGCGTACTTACTTTCCGGTACATGTACCCTCCACTTCAGTAAAAAGCTTCTGCTTCACGGTATTTAAGAGGTTGGGACCAAAGTACCTTGGGTGAAGTAAAATTTCATGTTCCAATGATATCTGTGAACATAAAAGGCCAGCACATCAAAAGTCAAATTTGACTTTGGCTTGCTGTGGAGCATTTCGGGATTATGCAGGTACACATGATTTTTAGTATTCACTAAAACACTGACTAGCCATGAATCACAAGTCACCCATTGAAAGATTCAAAATGTGAATAAGACCCACACTTACATGGTAAAACATTTCTCCCCTTTTGTGTTCACTCAGCTCTCGTTGAAAGTACTATAGTTATATAAAAAATTACATAAGAAAGTTGACCGTAGCATTTACAAAGACAATGATGCACTACTGCTCCCTATCTTTGAACAATTGCGTCGACGTTGAGGCGGTTGAACTTCCGTTTCCCCTGCATTTAGCCTTTCAGGTGATTTAGAATAAACTATTTTACAGCAGGTGACGTGAAAAAAACATCTCCCAATTGTATCTCCTGCCTATGATTCCAAAATAAGAATGACACATTTTCTGCGGCGCTTTTAGGACAACAAATATGATATTTTGGCCGACTGTATTCTGTTAAAACTGAAGGTACAGAGACACTCGACCCCTAGCGGTCGGGGAAATATTTTTGCGACAACAGCGTAACCCGGAAAAAGATAGTTCTGGAAAATGCTAACGTATCTTGGAGTTACATGTCGCAAAAAAGGAACTGTAAAGTGAGAGAAATTGTTGTAAAGCCAGCGCAGGAAAGTGACGCACCGTGACACCGCCCCTTTCCATAATGAGGTGGGAGACGACAAGCGTACCCATCACCCTGTACTGCGATTGGTTAGGGAAAAAGTGAAACTTAAAGTTGTGGAGTTGCAGTGATATATACATATTTACGGTGCTGTATATATAAAACGTGTCTGTCCGATTTGAAAGTTGTTTTCGGAAACGTTGCTTCTTGTGTCAGTCCTCCTGCTTTCGTGCTTCCATTTGCTCGTTGCAAATAAAAACAGGATCTAATGGCGAGTATCTTCGTCCGGCGTTTCTTTCCGCTGTCGACTCGCCTTGTAAGTTGTCCATCAAATAATTCGTTCTGCGTTTACTGTCTGTGTGTCTCTTGTAAACCGTGCTTGTTTTCGTCCAGACATCCCCGCGGTCGGGCTGTCTGCTTCTGGCCAAGCGAACGGAGGAGACTGCCGCCGGAGCAAGACCTTTCTCCAGTAACCCCCCGGAGAAAATAAGCCGCTATCCAGTTCCCTACAAGAAAGACTTGCCGTATGACATAGTGGAACTTATGGAGGAAGTAGAGTCGAAGGTAGGCGAAATAATAATAATAATAATAAAAAAAAATGGCCTCCAAATTTCACTGCAACAATGTGTGACTGCAACTCGTTTGTTGACAGGGAGGGTTCTTACCCAATGTCTTTAAAGTCCTCTCTCATAGACCTGCAGAGTTTCGAGCCTTCTTCTCTTACTACAACGAACTCATGAACAAGGAGACGGGTGTGTTTACTTCTCTTTCTTTCTTTCTTTTTTCTTTTTTTTTAAACAACAAGCAGCATACTCAATATACATTGTATGTCAGTATGGCATGCTTTGTTTAAAGGGGTCATATGGAAAACCTAGTTTGTTTTGTATACAAATAGTTCAAATAAGTGTGTATCTGGAGTGCATGCCATCTCATCAAGTGTGAAATTTAATAGTAAAATCATCTAAAAAAAACATTAAAGTGAGCTGTTCTGTACTTGGGCCCACTGTTGGGACATAGAAGTGTTAATAAACATAATAACCAAATTCCTCAGCTAATGATTTAGCAGCTAGGCTGGACAAAGTTGCAGAATGAAAGACACTTTAATGCAGCGGCCGAAGCACTATGATGTCAAAGCCTGAAGCAGTGCTGGGCAGAGCAGCATGCACTGTTGACACAGATTAGCGTTCACAGATAGTGTAACCATTAGCTTCTGATGATGTTTTCACAATGTTCGACTAAAGTTGTTTGTGTGGCGGTGCTGGGTGTTTGTATTCGGGGATATAATGTGCCCACACTGCTACACTAATTGATAAGTTTAATTCGGCTTGGTTATGAAATGCTGCATCCGCGAGTTGAGTTCAGCAGTGTGTGTATATGCCACAGAAACGTGAACTGCAGCCTCCACGGTTAAAAAAAAAAAAAAAAAAAAAAGCTTTTCCTCCACACTATGGCAAAGGCTTCCGCAGGTCAAAGCAAGCAGCCGGTTGCAGCCGACACACTCGAGCGACACGGAAGAGTAAACGGCCAAATGCCGGCAGGGGGTGTGCTGTGTGGGCTGCCTCACTGCATGAAACAGAGCCGCCCCTTAACCAAGCAGATTTCATCATGGCGAGAAATACAGTATGCTGTAAAAATATGCATAATTCTTATATTTCTTGATCATGGGGTATTTTGACAAAGGCATGTTCCAGGCATATCATTAAGACACATGAACTGTGTATATGTAAGTATATGTCTCATTTAAAGGTCCGTTTAAAACATTAGCTTGTGCATAAAATCAACCAATTGTCTTTGTGTAAAAAAAACAAAACATGATTCCAATGTTTTTTGTTCAATTCATAAAGGAAATTCAATGTAGTTGTTTCTCAGTTAAAAACACAAATGTTGATACTGTAAATTTTGATTGGACAGCAACCTAAGAGACAAATTACTGTATACAAAAGCAGGAAGAAAATTATGTTGCCTTTCTATAGCTTTTAATTTATATAATAAAGTGCATCCTGATGATTGTAATGCAGTCAAATTTGGTATTGGTCAATACTCTACTGAGATTCTTTGTCTTCCAGGTGGACTAACCAAGGCAGATCGTGAGCTGATTGTGGTGGCCACCAGCATTCATAATAAGTGTCTTTACTGTGTGGTTTCCCACAGTGCACTTCACCGCATATACTCAAAGAACCCCACCCTTTCAGATCAGGTAGCACCAGTAACATGAACTGACTTTTCTCTTCTGTAATTGACATTTAATTGGTTTCATCATATCCATATCTGTTGTGGTACACAAAAACAAAGATGGATAGTTGGAGATATAATGTCAGCAGGGCAGACGACTGGTTAGGGCATCTGCCTCACAGTTTTCTCCGGGTACACCGGTTTCCTCCCACATTCTAAAAAAAAATGTGTGGTACGTTAATTGAAGACTGTAAATTGTCCGTAGGTGTGAATGTGGGTGTGAATGGTTGTTTGTCCATCTGTGCCCTGCGATTGGCTGGCGACCAATTTGGGGTAAACCCTGCCTTTTGCCCAAAATCAGCTGAGATAGGCGCCAGCACACCCGTGACCTGAGTGAGGGTAAGAGGTGAAGGGAATGGATGGATGGATGGATTATGTAACCAGCAGAGTCAGCTGAATACTTCTCTTTGAAATAGCTTTTTTCAGGGCGTGCGAAAAGGGGAAAAAAGTATTTTTCATTGTCATTGTTGTACATATTTACTCAACACTCGCATTTTTTATAGTTATTGTATTGCATGTTTTACGTTGAATACGTTTTCTGCTGATATTAGCTCACATGGGAATATCCTCAGGAACTCCCTCTGACTTCTCCCTCAGGTGGTCGTCAACTATGAGAACGCAGAGCTGCAACCGCGAGAGCGCGCCATGTTGGACTTTGCGATGGCCGTGTGCCGCGCAGACACCATCACAGAGCAGCACTTTAAGTCTTTAGAGCAAGTGGGCTTTGATTGCGAGGATGCCTGGGACATCGCTGCCATTGCGGCCTTCTTCGCCATGTCTAACCGGCTTGCCCACCTCACTGACATGCAGCCGAACCTGGAGTTTTACAACATGGGCCGCATACCGCGGGACAAGAGCAAAGACGAGGCGGGCAAAGGCAGCAAGTGACGTAGCAGGCAAGTTTAATTTGACGGAAGATATGAATCATAGACTACTTAAACGTAAACCCAGCAATGCTCTGTTCAATACTTGGCATGCATTGATGAAATGGTCACTTTTGGGTATCACTGTGTCAGAAGACTAATCCTTCACTCTTTTGTTTGTTATTCATTTTCCAGTGCATACAGTTTTTAGATTTAGGTTTTTTTTGGTGTGATATGTCACAATATGAACAAAAATCAATATTAAAATGTTGTGGTCTGTATTAGTTTTTCAGCGGAAAGGCATTTTTTTACAGTGTACTGCACTCTGAATAAACTACAGATATGTTTCCTTGACACTGCAGTATTCGCCTGTATTTACCTTATCAACACTAGGTGGCGCCACAACATCAGAGTGTTGGACTGATCTAAATTTACAGAGTAAAAACTTCCACGAGATTTTTTTTCTACTCAAATCTGCACACACACGACTCCAATACACGTTGGCTGTTTCAAAATGACTGATTTTATATTTGTGTGTGGTGTGTGTGTTTTTTTCCACCTCCTGTGAAACTACCTATATGAATAACAAATTCTTTCAAACATGAACAATTTTATGGTATAAAGTAGAATTGGCCAAGTACTGTAACCTAAGAAACTAATATACATTACTATTTTCAAAAAATATATTTAATAAATAATGAAAACAATTCGAACAGCATGAGCAAATTGGGATTGATAAAGAGGACAATAAAGTGACTTCGTTGAGGATGTGGATACATTGAAATAGTGAACAAATTGATTTAGGTTATTTTGGGTTTTGAAGTGGTTAATATGCTGTAGGTGTAATGTTACGAGTAGGTTATTTCACTAAAAGTACTATCAGAAAGGTTTTGCTGTGTGATGCAGTTGTCATTTATACTCTACTACCATGCTGGGCTATATTCCAACCAAAATCTTAAATTCAAAGATTGGGCAAACTACCATTCATATGTATGATGATCTATGGAACACTGCTGTATCAACACAGAGAACACTGAGGCTCCTCCACGAGCTCTCGTTTCAGATTAGAGGGTTCCAGATTGATAATCCAAAAGGACATTCACTCAGATTACATGCCATTTGGATTACGAGTCATGTGACTTCTCATATTTGAGAGAATGATTTAAGCTTGTACTATTTTTGTTTATGTGTGCATAAATGTGTTCTATTTGTGTCTTATTTTTTATGTTTGTTTGTTTGTTTTCCTCTATGGGACTCTGTGGCCTGATTTTCAGTGTCTCTGGGCACATTGTGATTGATGGCTTTGATATCAGACAACAACATTTGGCATTTGGCATCTTTTCACGCAATCTCCGCACATTCACAGCACATTAGTTTGATGTAATGATTGAGTAGATGACTCAAAACAATTCTCAGAGTCTTCTTCGTCCTTGAAGACTGGCAAGTCCACTTTCTGGCGGATGTTTTGCTCATTTTACGTGCGTGTGCCATGAATATGAATATAATTTCACTGCTTCCTTCTGCCTTATGTTTTTGAAAATGTGTGTCATACGTCGGACAAGCAAATTGATGGACTGCTGTACTGATGTATTTTGGGACTCGATTGTCCCTTTTTCACTGCATGGTATATACTCATATTGACATGGCTTGACTCTAGGGGCGCAACTAATGATTATTTTAATAATCGATTATTATGTCATTTTTTTCAATTAATCGGATTTAAAAAAACTGTTTTAAATTTCCAACGTAACAACAAACATACGCAGAACAAAAACGTAAACACTTGTTTTTTCTCCCATTTTTCGTGAGCTGGACTCAAAGATCTAAAACATTTTTCTACATACACAAAAGGCAATTTCCCTCAAATATTGTTCACAAATTTGTCTAAATCTGTGCTAGTGAGCATTTCTCCTTTGTCGAGATAATCCATCCCACCTCACAGTGTGGCATATTAAGATGCTGATTAGACAGCATGATTATTGCACAGGTATGCCATAGGCTGGCCACAGTAAAAGGCCACTCTAAAATGTGCATCCATCCATCCATTGTCTTCCGCTTATCCGAGGTCAGGTCGTGGGGGCAGCAGCCTCAGCAAGGAAGCCCAGACTTCCCTCACCCCAGCCACTTCCTCTAGCTCTTCCAAGGGGATCCCGAGGCGTTCCCAAGCAAGCCGAGAGACGTAGTCTCTCCAGCGTGTCCTGGGTCGTCCCCGGGGTCTCCTCCCGGTGGGACGTGCCCAGAACACATCACCAGGGAGGCGACCGGGAATCATCCTAAACAGATGCCCGAGCCACCTCATCTGGCTCCTCTCAATGCGGAGGAGCAGCGGCTCTACTCTGAGCCCCTCTCGGATGACCAGGCTTCTCACCCTATCTCGAAGGGAGAGCCCGGACACCCTGTGGAGGAAACCCATTTCGGCCGCTTGTATCCGGGATCTCGTTTTTTTCGGTCATGACCCAGAGCTCGTGACCATAGGTGAGGGTAGGAACGTAGATCGAACGGTAAATCGAGAGCTTCACCTTTCGGCTTAGCTCCTTCTTTGCCACAACAGATCGATACAAAGTCCGCATCACTGCAGACGCTGCACCAATCCGCCTGTCGATCTCCCGTTCCATTCTTCCCTCACTTGTGAACAAGACCCCAAGATACTTGAACTCCTCCACTTGGGGCAGGATCTCATCCGCGACCCGGAGAGGGGACTCCACCCTTATCCGAATGAGGACCAAGGTCTCAGATTTGGAGGTGCTGATTTTCATCCCAGCCGCTTCACATTCGGCTGTGAACTGCTCCAGTGAGAGTTGGAGATCACGGTTTGATGAAGCCAACAGAACCGCATCATCTGCAAAAAGCAGAGATGCAATTCTGAGGCCACCAAACCGGACCCCCTCTATGCCTCGGCTGCACCTAGAAATTCTGTCCATAAAGGTTATGAACAGAATCGGTGACAAAGGGCAGCCTTGGCGGAGTCCAACCCTCACTGGAAACGAGTCCAACTTACTGCCGGCAATGCAGACCAAACTCTGACTCGGATCGTACAGGGACCGAACAGCCCGTATCAGGTGGTTTGGTACCCCATACTCCCGAAGTGCCTCCTAAAATTTGCAGTATTGCTTTATTGTGGGAGCATGGGGGTCATAAAACCAGTCAGTATCTGGTGTGACCACCATTTGCCTCACGCAGTACAACACATCTCCTTCGCATAGTTGATCAGGTTGTTGATTGTGGCCTGTGGAATGTTGGTCCACTCCTCCTCAATGGCTGCGCGAAGTTTCTGGATATTGGCAAGAACTGGAACACGCCGATCCAGAGAATCCCAAACATGCTCAATGTGTACATGTCCGGGGAGTATGTTGGCCATGCAAGAACTGGGTTGTTTTCAGCTTTCAGGAATTGTGTAGAGATCCTTGCAACATGGGGCCGTGCATTATCATGCTACAACAAGAGGTGATGGTGGCGGATGAATAGCACAACAATGGGCCTCAGGATCTCATCACGGTATCTCTGTGCATTTAAAATGCCATCAATAAAATGCACCTGTGTTCATTGCCCATAACATACGCCAACAACAGTGAAAACTGGGATTCATCCGTGAAGAAAAAGGCCTCTCCAACGTGCCAGACGCCATCGAATGTGAGCATTCGCCCACTCAAGTCGGTTACGATGACAAACTGCAGTCAGGTCGAGACCCCGATGAGGACGACGAGCATGCAGATGTGCTTCCCTGAGACGGTTTCTGACAGTTTGTGCAGCAGCTGTCTCAGACGATCTTGGAGGTGAACATGCTGGATGTGGAGGTCCTGGGCTAGTGTGGTTACATGTGGTCTGCAGTTGTGAGGCCGGTTGGATGTACTGCCAAATTGTCTGAAACACCTTTGGAGACGGCTTACGGTAGAGAAATGAACATTCAATTCACATTCAATTCAGTTCTGAGGAATTCAATTCCTCAGAACTGTGATGCTGATGCTCTAACCAGTCGCCCACCGTGCCGCCACCTTGGAGTCCAGCTCATGAAAAATGGGAGCAAAAAAAAAGTGTTGCATTTGTATTTTTGTTCAGTGTAAATTGATTATGATTCAGTTACCAGTTTGGTCATGAAGGTGGCAATAATGTTGATAATTGTTTTCCAAAGTAAAAGAAGATGTTTGTAAATCTTTTATTTTAATGAAACACAAATATAACCAGTCTATTATCTTCATAACTATAATTATTATTTACAGCGTTATTATTCAAATAAATTCAATTATTAATATTTACTGTTGAGGGGCTGGAATTCTGAGGATTTGGACAATTTTAAGTTCACATCTCTAAACGATTAAGCGGGTATCAAAAATCATAATAGATTAACTTCATAATTGATTTAATTGATTGATTGATTTAATTTGATTAATCAGTTCTTGATTAATTGATTAATCATTGCCTCTCTATTTGACTCTCTGTTGAAGCTTTTCTATTGGCAAAATCGGGTACTACCAGGTACTACTGGGTAATGTTTGTAGTAGTTAGTCAGCCGTCGTTCCACCTTGTCGAGCCGGTGCCATGCACGTGACATAAAAAAGATACCAGCCGATCACCTTGTGATTGTTACTTTTGAGGATACACAGAGAGAGACAACTAAAGTAATCACACATACTAACTTTAGCTTAACCTGTTGCTGTGCTTTGCGTTGTATGCGGCAGTATTATACTCCACAGTCTCCACTTGGCTACAAGGGTCCGGTTTCTTTCTACCCTGAGTTTCTGTTCAGATACAATTTGTCTCCTCGTCTGTAAATACATGAGACCTACATTCTTCTTGTTGGTGTTAGCTGGCCTTGATTTGATTTAAGCATTCAATGGATGTTTTTCAAGGTTTACTGCTATGTATTATTTTGAAGTGAACAACTGATGCAAGTAGAGCTGAGCTAGGTCCAGTACTCCGCAGCAGGGGTGTCGGGAGGCCTATTTTAAGGGGGGTTCAGCCCCCCTAAAACTTCTCAAACCCCCCAAAATGATTAGGTAGTATGTGTTTTTGGCGATTATGGTTTTGGGCCGCATCGACAAAACGTTTGTGTGGGGGCTAAGGCACCCCATACCTCAAAACCTAGCGACGCCCATGTTCTCCAGTGAAACTCAGGCCAGTCTAGCCGACCTCAGTAGTGCTCTTTCATTTGGTGATGCATCACATTAGCTTTCCAGCTTTCCTGCTTTACTGAAAGGAACCATAGTTTATGACAACAATAAATATGTCATGAGGGAATTAATGAAATAACAGCTCAATGAATTATTAGGATGTGGGTCAGAGGAAAGCCCAAAAAGGTCTCAAAGATTTCAACAAATTGTGTCTGGTACAGCATGTCAACAAAGTTCTCCTTTAACCGCGGTCAGGGGCGCCGTAAGTGAAGTGGGGGAGGAAGGATTGATGACAATTTGAAGAGCCTGTGACTTACAGTGGGAATAGGATAATGAAATCAGCAGAGATGTGATCACAAATAAAGTGCAGATTGATATGGCCTCTAACTAGTCATTGAATACATCTAAAAGTTTGTGTATGAAGCACAAAGGCAGTGGCACATAGAGTAGGGGTCAGAAAGCCACAGACATGCCAAATGTGATGACTCCTAATTACAAGGCTATTATGTATTTATCTATAATGCAAGTTAATGACTCTTCAAATCACATACTGTTCTTTAAGAGGCGTGCATGACATGTTTAATTTAATGGCTTTCCATTTGTGTATCCCAGTCAAGCATCGCCGCAAAAGCCAACCTCACTGCAACAAAGTCTGGCATTTGAAGACACAAACAAACGCAACAAACTAAATCCAAACTTTAGCAGGCAAACATAAAAAAACAAAACAAAACAGTAGGGCTACGAGCAATACAGGATAAGTGAGGGTAAGAGACTACTTGGCCCTGAGGATCTGACAAGTGTCGCACCCTTCCCCCCTCCCCCCACCCCAGGAAGTGAGTGGAACAAGAGGGCCTTGGGACTGGCACGAAATATACAAGGCATCGGAATCATTCAAATGGGTGGATCCAGTCAAAAAACACACATTCCTACCATCACAAATCCAAAAATAATGTCAAACACCCCTAAAGCCATTCATTCATTCATCTTCCGTACCGCTTATCCTCACTCGGGTCACGGGCATGCTGGAGCCTATCCCAGCTAACTCTTGGCGAGAGGCGGGGTCAACCCTGAACTGGTCGCCAGCCAATCGCAGGGCACATACAAACAAACAACCATTCACACTCACATTCACACCTACGGGCAATTTAGAGTCTTCAATAAACCTACCATGCATGATTTTGGAATGTAGGAGGGAACCGGAGTACCCAGAAAAAATCCCTGCAGGTACGGGGAGAACATGCAAACTCCACACAAGCGAGGCCGGATTTGAACCCGGGTCCTCAGAACTGTGAGGCAGACGCGTTAACCAGTCAGTCACCGTGCTGCCCGCCTGAAGCCGTACAGTTTTAAATTTGACTAGGATTTTCACCTCAGCTTTTATTGGGAGCTGCACACACCTCTCACCGCACTGTCTCAATTGGGACTGCCCAAACAAGTTACCACGTAGCTGTCGATGAGTCCAATTGTAATCAGCTGGCAAGTCTTACTACAGCTAATCAGTGGAATTTTGCTTATCTGGAGGGTAAACTTGACGTACTAGAAAATAACTGAGTGCAATTTTGGAATCAGCATGCCAATTTTAGTTTTAATCAGCATAAAAATCTAACTCAACAGAATTTTGTTTTCAAATTGTTCCCCAGTGATCACATCACGTGTAATGGGCCAGGAGGCGTCTATCTAATTCCCGTTTTTTTGAGTAATTACAAGGCTATGAAAGTCAACGTATCTCATGATGACAAATGTGTTCAGCTGGTCAGCAATAACTGAGTGTGTGTGATGGTTTGGGCCTGGATTTGAGGTTCTGTTTTTCATATATTTCTTCATCATCAGCCATTTTCTATCCACTGCAGGATGAAGGCCTCTTCTTCACGTTTCCTACTACTACGGCAGTTAGCAATTTGTTGCCAGTTTATTCCGGTGTGTTTAATGATTTCATCTGTCCATCTACTTTTCGGTCTTCGCCGTGGCCGCTTTGTCGCCAGTGGTATCCAATTGATAGTTTCTGTGGTCCACCTTTCGTCAGGTCTTTGGGCAACATGGCCAGCCCATTTCCATTTAAGGCTTTTTATTTTTTTAATGATGTCAGTAACTAATGTCTGCTGCGGTCTTATCCAAATATAATACATACAGATCTCTGGAACTGTGTGAAGTACCATCCTGTTTCAAACGCTCCACCATCATTCCAGTCCCCAAAAATCTCGGGTCTAAATGACTACAGGCCTGTCACCTTGACATCTGTGGTCATGAAGTCCTTTGAACGTCTCATGCTGGACCACCTCAAGAGCGTCACAGGCACCCTGCTGGACCCCCTGCAGTTTGCCTACCGAGCAAACAGGTCTGCGGATGATGCAGTCAACATGGGACTGCACTTCATCCTAGAACACCTCGACAGTGCAGGGACTTGCGCGAGGATCCTGTTCCTGGACTTCAGCTCAGCATTCAACACCATCATCCCTGAACTCCTTTCCTCCAAGCTTCTCCAGCTCAGCGTCTCACCTGCCATCTGCCAGTGGATTTACAGCTTCCTGATGGGCAGGACACAGCAGATGAGGCTGGGGGAGGCCACCTCATCCACACGCAGCATCAGCACTGGGGCTGTGTCCTCTCTCCGCTGCTCTTCTCTCTCTACACGAACGACTGCACCTCAACGCACCCGGCTGTCAAACTCCTGAAGTTTGCAGATGACACCACTGTCATAGGCCTCATCAAGGACGGTGACGAGTCTGCATATCGACAAGAAGCGGAGCGGCTGGAGCTGTGGTGCGGCCGACACAACCTGGAGCTGAACACGCTCAAGACTGTAGAGATGATCGTGGACTTCAGGAGGCATCCTTCGCCACAGCTGCCCCTCACGCTGTCCAGCTGCCTTGTGTCAACCGTCGAGACCTTCAAGTTCCTGGGAATTACAGTCTCTCAGGACCTGAAGTGGGCGATCAACATCAACTCCGTCCTCAAAAAGGCCCAGCAGAGGATGTACTTCCTGCGGCTTCTGAGAAAGCACGGCCTACCACATGAGCTGCTGAGGTCATCGAATCAGTCCTGTGTTCTTCCATCACAGTCTGGTTTGGTGCTGCTACAAAAAAAGGAAAAACTCCGACTGCAATGGACAATCAAAACTGCTGAAAGGATTGTCGGTACCCCCCTACCCACCCTTAAGGACTTGCACGCTGCCAGAACTAAGACAAGAGCGTGGAAAATCCTCTCGGACCCTCCACATTTTTTTGGACATACTTGATTGTGATTCTGATTCTGATATAGCACAAAGCTAATTGTGTGCATGGTGCCAGTACTTAATGGCCAACAACCACCCAAATTGTTGCAAAGGGGAATCAGCAGTTTAGCTTACAAGGGCAAATAATGATGTTTAAAAGCATTACATACTAAATATAATAAATATTTTATATGCCGCATAATGTATAGCCTACTGTACATATATTTTTTCCACTATTGCTAATAAATGCCTACTCCATGCACCATACAGCCAGGCCCATAAATATTGGGACATCAACACAATTCTCATCTTTTTGAATCAAGACACCACCACAATAGATTCGAAATGAAACAAACAAGATGTGCTTCGACTGCAGACCTTTAGCTTTAATTTGAGAGTATTTACATCCAAATCAGGTGAATGGTGAAGGAATTACAACAGTTTGTACTGCACAGAGTTTGTGCCTCCCATTTTTTTAGGTAATGGGAGAAATTAACAATCATAAATCAGACTTTCAGTTTTTAATACTTAGTTGCAAATCCTCTGTAGTCAATTACAGCCTGAAGTCTGGAACAGATAGACATCACCAGATGCTAGATTTCATTTGTGATGTTATGCCAGGCCTCTACTACAACTGTCTTGAGTTCCTTCCTTTTCTTGGGGCATTTTCCCTTCAATTTGTCCTCTGCAAATGAAATGCATGCTCAATCGAATTCAGGTCCGGCGATTGCCTTGGCTATTCCACCTGTTTGCCTTAAAAAACACTTTGGTTGCTTTCGTGGTATGCTTTGGGTCACTGTCCATCTGCACTGTCAAGTGCCATCCAATGACTTCTTAATCTTCTGGTTGAATATGACCAGATAATATTCCCCGGAACACTTCAGAATTCATCCTGATGCTTTTATTAGCAGTCACATCATCAATAAATACAAGGAAACCAGATCCATTGGCAGCCATACTGTACACGTCCATGCCACTACTACCACCATGCTTCACTGATGTGGTAGTACTGTATCAATCAAAGATCAACAATTATTTTCATTCAGTAGGGTACAGAAATTCTTGGAACATTCACCACAAACAACGGTATCTCCTCTATTTTAAAGAAAAGGAAAAAACTGTCAAGCTGTCCATGGGACTGTAAACTCATCAATCCTGTGTTGGTGCAGTTAAAATCTTGTAAGGTTGTGGGATGGGAAACATATACTGTACGTTAAACATGTTATTGATATATCATTACATTTAGTTATTCAATAAAAGTGGCAGAACAGTCCTTGACCCCGTTTTATGTAACACCGAATTGACATGTACGAGGGTGCTTTACATATGGTTCATATTGGCAGGCATACAGTACTGAAGATGCCATATAAATGCATAAGGCTGACGCTGAGCCAGCCCAAAGCTTTATCTAAAGGAATAATTATTTTCAGAGAATGTCTGTCTTATCGACCTAAAGTGAACCCAGATGACACACGCACATGCACATACACGCACATACGCACGCACACACAGACACACACACACATACACACACAGAAAAGGGTAGCCCTCCCCCAAGGCCAGTAGCCCATTATTAAAGAAATGTTCATTCCCAGAAAATTCTAATTTTCCAGAATCGCAGTCCACCCCCTGCAGTGTCTGAGCAATGTTTGAAGAAGTTGTTGGAATGGGCGGAGACTAACTTTTGCAATTTGGGAGCCCAACTACCACTCTTCTGTGAAGGCTTTCTGTAGGGGTTTGGAGTGTCTTTGTGAGAGTGTGTATCCTGTTATCTAGAAGAACACTGATGTGAATGGCTCAGAATCTCTGTTCCAGTTCATCCATCCATCCATTTTCTTCCGCTTAGCCGAGGTCGGGTCGCGGGGGCAGTAGCTAGCCGTGATCTCCAACTCTCACTGGAGCGGTTCGCAGCCGAGTGTGAAGCGGCTGGGATGAGAAACAGCACCTCCAAATCTGAGACCATGGTCCTAAGTCGGAAAAGGGTGGCATGCCCTCTCCAGATCGGGGATGAGATTCTGCCCCAAGTGGAGGAGTTCAAGTATCTTGGGGTCTTGTTCACAAGTGAGGGGAGAATGGAATGGGAGATCGACAGGCGGATCGGTGCAGCGTCCGCAGTGATGCGGACTTTGTATCGGTCCGTTGTGGTAAAGAAGGAGCTAAGCCGAAAGGCGTCGCTCTCAATTTTAGGGTCGATCTACGTTCCTACCCTCACCTATGGTCACGAGCTGTGGGTCGTGACTAAAAGAACAAGATCCCGGATACAAGCGGCCGAAATGAGATTCCTCCACAGGATGTAAGGGCTCTCCCTTAGAGATAAGGTGAGACGCTCGGTCATCCGGGAGGATCTCAGAGTAGAACTGCTGCTCCTCCACATCAAGTGGAGCCAGATGAGGTGGCTGGGGCATCTGATTCGGATGCCTCCCGGACGCCCCCCTGGTGAGGTGTTCCGGGCACGTCCCACCGGGAGGAGACCCAGGACACGCTGGAGACGCAGGACACGCTGGAGAGACTACGTCTGGGGTGAGGGAAGTCTGGGCGTCCCTGCTAAAGCTACTGCCCCCGCGACCGTGATAAGCGGTAAAAAATGGATAGATGGATGGATGTCCAATTTAGCTAAGCCTATTAAATTGTTTTAATCGTGATACTATGCAAGAGGCAAAAGTCAACAATTAGAACAGTAACAAATAATGCATTATACTAGCCATCAAAAATCTGTTCTTATTTGGGAATTCACAATGGATGGATGGACAATAAAATAAAAAAAAAAAGCACACACCACATTCTCATATTATTTGTGGTCTGTTTTACTTTGTCTCCCATTCCCATTTTGGTCTCATCTAATCTCACACAAGATTAACACAATCTAAAAGAAGCAAACATTGTAGAATTTAATTGGCGGATCACTTTTTCTTATATAATGTGGCATGTTAGATTTGTTGAGCTTCTTTTTCTTGGCATGTCTAAAATGGCCAGGCTCACGGAAGCTAATGTGGTTTGTCATCTTTACATAGAGTATAGAAACATGGTGCTTGTTTATTTATTTTTTTAATCTAAGAAGCTTTAAAATGGTCTGTAATCAAATTTTTCATTATTGCAGGATAGGGTTATTAGTATTTGGAGAGGCACAGCAAAATGTTGCACTTTTCTGTCAGGTCACTTACTGAAGAAATAAAGCTCGGTCGGGGCAAAATTAAAAAACGATGGATATTTCCTCTGTTATACTTTTATTGATTAACACCTCAAGGATCTAAATAAAGACAGTTACACAGAGAATAAATATAATTTTATTATGGTGAAGAGTGAAAATTCACACTTGAAAGGACATTTGAGGAAAAGGACCATCAATACAACAAAGATGAAAACTAAAGACAATTGTTATGTACTGTACATTAGTTAATTGACTCTCTTCATTAAACACACCTTCAATAAATGTTCAGTATTTTGCAGTCATGTGAGGTAATGATTTTGAAGTCTGCTCATATCCTCCAATCTTTTGCGATTATCCTTGATGTCTGAGGGTGTAACGTGTTGTCATGAGAATTTAGTTGGAATATCGTACCAAAAGTTAAGTACTTTATTTAGTTTGAACTTGACTAATTTCCAGCAAAATGAGCATTGAAACTGCCTGCATGTGTACAGTACAAAGCAACACACTCCAAAAACAATCTTGCCGCAACATATGCCACAGATATGGCCGACGTGCTATTATTGGTCCTAATTTCAAAGCGTTAGTGTTGTGTGGTTAGGCGAAGGGCATATTAAACCCCCCTAAATATTTATTGTAATTAGTTTTGTATTAATTACAGTGCATTACATTTCTTACAAATCTTACTAAATTCCCATGAGAACAGATTGTCAAAAGTCACATAAGCCTTCATCATCAATGAACATTTTATTAAAAGCATCTTTTAACTATTTTAATAGTACCTTACCTTATACCTTTTTTTCCCCAACCAAACGGTTAAGGGATGTGAAAAATAAAGCACAATTAAATACGTTTGAATGTATCTGTGATATTGGTCCATTCCAACCAGTCAGCACAAAGCATTTTTGCACAATACACTAAATGCTCATGAGAGATTTTAATACAGTACAAATGTGATCATTCCAAATAAAAAGACTCGGATGTGAAATGTCCCAATCTTAGTAGCAGTAGTTATTCTTTTCAATGTGAACATCTCTCCATTAATATAAAAGCTAGAGGGTGTGCAGACTTGTACGACCACTGATTTTAGCTGTCTAATTTTGCTTCCCCTCTTGGAAGAAGAAAAAAAAAAAAAAATGTATATATATATATATATTCAAATAAATTGCACCAGTTATACGTCACATTAACAATGTAAAGGGTTTTGAAATGATTTATCTTGGTCAGAGTTTTCTATATCACAAAAACCTGGGGTTTGAACAGGGGTGTGTGTGTGTGTGTAGACTTTTTATATCCACTGTATGTAAACAGTGTTCTATGATTTAGCAAGTGAGCTTGGATGCACAAAGTGTTTGCACAAATTTGTGTTTGCACATAGACGTTAGCAAAAGCTGATTATATTTACATAGGGAAAAAAATAATAAGCATTATTGTCAATATCTGCCCACTTAGCGATATAAATGATTTTTTTCTTCTTCTGCGTCCAGCTATGTGAAGTCCTTGGAGACAGCCTCTATGAAGTTGGGCGCTGACATAAGGATGGTGAAGGTGCAAATGATGGAAAAGAGCGAGAAGGCCACCAGGCACAGACGGTCCACCACCGCTGCTGCAAACTTCCACTCACTGCTAATGGCCTCAGCCTCATCCTGGTCCCGGAAGCGCTGTGCAATGTAGGTCACCTCCTCTAAGATACGCTGAATCTCTGGCGGTGGCATCCTGACTCCCATACCTGCACTCATTCCCAAAACACCAGGGGGCTCAGCCTCGTCTCCGGGGGAGCAGTGAACGCTACCACCCAGTGCTACGCCAGAGTCGCTGGAAGGCGGGCAGTACGGACTCTCCACTGGGTGGTAGCTGCTAAAATAGAGGCTCATGGAACCATTGGAGGTGCCAGAGGTGCATGGTGGGCAGGAAGTTTGGGAGACTGGAATGGAGAGACTTGGAATGGCGCCCATCTCAATAGAATTGGTGCTGGAGCGGTGCTGGGTAGTATGGCGGTGCTTGTAGCCGGGACGCCTGCGCTCATCGCCAGGTTGCTTCATACGCAGAAACCAAGCACACCAGTTCAACAGGACCACCCGGACCTGAACATGTGATGGGCATTCACAGATTATTGTTTACATTTCCTGTGGACATTTTGTTATCTCATTCATTTTCTTTAAACAACAACAGTCCATCACCTGTACCTTGTTTAAATAATAAGAGTAGTAAAAGTGCTGAAAACCTAACAAAAATAAGTTAATTTTCACTAAGCAGCATCTGACTGGTGCATGCGAGTAAAAATTGTATGGCTAAATGAAAATGAAAACATTTTATCTTGCTAGCTTTTGTAATGAGCTGACATAAATGAAGCTTGAATAATATTTTCCATCCATCCATTTTCCGAGCCGCTTCTCCTCACTAGGGTTCGCGGGCGTGCTGGAGCCTATCCCAGCTGTCATCGGGCAGGAGGAGGGGTACATCCTGAACTGGTTGCCAGCCAATCGCAGGGCACATAGAAACAAACAACCATTCGCTCACAGTCATGCCTACGGGCAATTTAGAGTCTCCAATTAATGCATGTTTTTGGGCTGTGGGAGGAAACCGCAGTGCCCGGAGAAAACCCACGCAGGCACGGGGAGAACATGCAAACTCCACACAGGCGGGGCCGGGGATTGAACCCGGGTCCTCAGAACTGAGGACCCGGGTGACGCTCTAACCAGTCATCCACCGTGCCGCCTGAATAATATTTTATATAACATATTCTTTATTTCTTCGTTTGGACACGTCCATGTCACGATCTGTGTTTCTGTGGTTTAGATTACTTAGTTTTTGTTTCATGTTATGGCTTGTTTTCTTGTGACCCATGTTAATGTCTTGTCATGCTCATTAGTTTCGTTTCCACCTGTTCTCGTCAGGCCTACCTTGTGTCAACCAATTAGCTCCCTCCAGTCACTCGTGTCATGTCCAGGCGTTCCTCTTTGTTTCGTCAGTTTGCTTGTATTTACTTCCCTGGTTTCTTTCAGCCTTGTTTGGCTCATCATATGTCATCTGTCGTCACGTCATGTCTCCTTAGTGCTGTGTTTGTAGTGGTTAGTTTTTTTTGTTTCATTTGTTACTTTGTGTTTAGAGTTTATGGACTTAGTTAGTTTAGCCTTTTGTCGCCATGATCCTTGTTAGCCTTTTTTTGCTTGTTTATTTAAAACTCCGTTTTTCAGATTCCTGCATTCCTACCTTGTCTCCCTGCTTCCCTGTGCTTGGGTCCTGCAACTATTACCTCAAAAAAATTTAACTAGCTATTCCACGTAAACCTTTTTCCCCCATTACATTAAAGAAAAAAAAGCAGACATATGTTTACATGAAAACACGAAATTCTTATGAAAGGGAGCAGAGAAATTTCTTTTACCATTTTTACAGAAAAATAATTACATTTCACATTTGAATCTCCCTCTTAGCCTCCCTATTCCAATAAGTTACCAAAGTAATCTAAATGTTTTTCAACCTGTTCTGTATTTCATTGTCTTAATTAAATATTTATTATTTTGTACTCTTGATTTAGTTACCTGTTTAAATCTATCCATTGAGCTTGACGTTTTTTTGATATAATGATTGTTTCGGATTGTTCAAACACTTTGTTTCTAAATCTTGGTATTTTAAAGACTTCTGTACCTTTCAAATGTTGCTTACTATTTTTTTCAAACTTTATTAAGTATTTATTGGTAAGCTATTACTTGCCTGATAAATTGTTTGTAATGATTCAAAATCAACTAAATCATTCAATTTCAGTACCTTATAGCTTAGTGAAAGTTCTGTCGCGACTGTTACTAATGATTTTTTAAAGCGCTTTCTGTAAATTAAAGGTTGTACAGTACATAAGCTTTGCATGATGATCCCCAAATTTTTACAAGGCACTGTATATTTGTTTAGTGTAAATTTTACTTTATGTAATACTGTACCAAGGTGGCTTTTGCTCATTTTCCTTTTGTATAATTGTCACTTCCAGGTAAGATATTCTTTATTCGTGAAATATAATATTTGTCTTTTTGAGATTGAGTGACAGTCTATTAATATCAAGCCTCTTTTTAACCTTTTCCAACTCTTAATTTACCACTTGCATTACTTATTATTTTTGATCCTGGGTAAAACAATGTATCATCAGCAAATAAGATAGTCCCGAGCAGCTTAGTTCCAATTACCAGTTCATTCATGTACAACATAAACAGTTTGGGTCCAAGAACTGATCCTTGTGGTACTCTGTAATTGATGCCACATTATTTATCTGAATAAATTGTTTTATATTATCCATTTAGCTGTTCACCCATGGATGTGCAATACATCTTATCAGATATTGATGAGTGATCAATAAAATCAAAAGCTTGTTTTTTTCCCTTTCAAAACATGACATACATCATTTTATATATACAACAATAATTTCCCAGATTTATCGCCACTATTTATAAAATACAACATACATATCGGAAAACAAGAATGGCAGTGCCATTTGCTATACCTGAGAGCCCTCTCCCTAATGGGATCATGTTTCTCGATTAAAAAAAGACTTCCATCACTTACCCACTTGGGCATCTTGCCTCCCTGAGGGTCATGATGGTGAAACTGTAGGACGATCACAGTCACCACCACTGACATTCCTACTATCATCATTGTGCTGGCGAAGTACTGAGCTGGAAAACACACACGATCAGGCTCCAAGTGCTTTATTTGGGTATTTTTAGTAAATCGTTCAAATAAAAGCACAGTGAGCTTGTGGATAGAATAACTGGCTGACAGTTCTGAGGTTTGGAGTTTGAATATGGGCTGCGGCATTCCTGTGTGGCATTTTGTTGTTCTTCCCTGTGCTTCTATGGGTTTACTTCGGCTTCCTGTCATATCCCCAAAACATGTACAGTATGTTAGTCTAATTGAAAATTCTACCCTGCCCTTAGGTCAAACCATTAGTAACTAGTAATAAGTAACTGAGGGACTGGGTAGTGGTCCCTTATAAAAAAATACTCTCTGGTGATTCAGATTTAATGATAAAAGGCGTATAGCCTATTTCAGGCAGCAGTGTTGAAAATAATTAACAGCCACATTCGGTCACAATGAGTCATTTTAATTAAGAGGACAGTTGAGTCCTCCAGTCATTTAAAATACATCAATGCTATGTTCGGTTGGGTAGCCATTTATGTATATAAATATATTGTTAACTTAACAGCTACTAGACAGTGTCATTTATGATTTTTTAGTAGTTAGACATACACAACAAAGAAAAAATACGTATTTATTAAATACCATCAAAAGTAGACTGGATAGTCTGTGGGTTGTGCATTTGTTTGACCTAATATAAGTAAGGTGCTGTATGCAACTGAGGGATGCACCGTGCCGATTAGAAATTAAACCAAATGTCCATAAGGAGCTTTAACTAAGATTATGCTCTTCTATGTTCTTTTCAAATGCAGTTACCTTCCCTGTTACAGACTAATCTCTCATTATTAGGAATCCCGAAAAAGGTTTGTCAGTCAAAAACGGAAGGTCTGTAACTTCCCCCCAAACATACTGGTAACGCTCTTGTATTGGATTTCGTTCGATTATCCAGGTCAACCTAATGTTGTGGCCAGTGAGTGCAGCTGAATGACTCAGTTGGGTGGGCTTCTAAGAGAGGATATAGCTACTCTTTTTTAATGTCTGGGCTGTGTGTGTTAAACTTATAACCAATACAATTACTACAATATTACAATTATTATGGCGGCTCGGATGCCGACTGGTGAGAGCGTCTGCCTCCGGTTTCCTCCCGCATGATGTGGGAGGAAATCCGAGTGCCCAGAGAAAACCCACGGAGGGACGGGGAGAACATGCAAACCCCACACAGGCAGGACCAGAATTTGAACCCCTGTCCTCAGAACTGTGAGGCAGATGTGCTACCCAATCGGTCACCACGCCGCTGGGCACATACAGTATAAACAAAAGACCATTCATACCTAAGGTGATGCATGTATATTTTTTGGAATGTGGGAGGAAACCGGAATACTCACGCAGGCAGAGGGAAAACATGCAAACACTACACAGGATGGCCAGGGCCCAGATTTGAACCCACAACCTCAGAACTGTGAGGCGCATGTCCCAACCACTTTCCTGCCCTTTTCATATTCAGGCAGGAATATTTAAGAATTTCTTGTCTTATTAATGTGCTGAGCTTTCATCCGTGCCACCCAATTGTACCAAAATACCCCTTTGGGGGGCTGCGGGAATGATGTATGGACACCCTCAGGCGATGCTAACTGAATCACCCTTCGAAATCAATCTTCTCCAGGTGATCATATTTTGCAAGCATTGAATAACATGTATCATATTGGCAGAAACGTTTTCAGGGACAGTAAATTTGATACCGTGATATGGTTGTTATTGTCGGTGTGTTGATGCACAGAATTAATATTACAGCCACTTTGCGTTAATGGCCGGAGCCATTTCACAACAGCGCGTGCTCTCACATAAATCGCTCAATAGCATAATTCAACTTTCGGGTGTGCCATGTTCTCTTCTTACGGCTGATTCTGTGTAGGAATATGACACACATGAATAGAACCCACCGATGAGGGGAACCGAGTCAGAGGTGGCCGGCATGATCTCAGCCACCAGAAGCATGAAGACAGTTAGCGAAAGCAGCACGGTGATTCCTTAAAAAAACAACAACAACAAGGCAGAGCATTACAAAAACGATTAGTGTGAGTGGGATCACTGGTGTGTGAAATCAATTCCTGTAACTACTTATGGACGTAATCAATTATCATCTCAAAACCACATTAATTTGTCAGGTGGAAAGCTCAAGGAACCTTACCCCTCCTGAAATCTGTCAAACTCATGTTAACTCATCCACACGTGGCTATCCATCAAATCCCAAGGGGCTGATAGAACTCCTCTCAGAAATTCAATTATTCCGAACGGTTTTACATGCACGTATTCACGACTCTCTACATGATTCATGAGAATGTTTGCTCCATGGTAAAATGTGGCTGTGAAAAATACAGTCATGTCAGCATTTCCCCCCGCTCTCCAATAAAAAAGGGAAGAAATGAGACCCACATTCTAAAGACATTTGATTTCGGCAAAAATGAACTCAAAGCTAATTTCCGTGTTCTAAATGTGCAGCGTTATCTCAAAATTCTGCCTTTTTATTGCCCTAAGATGTTCTTCGTCAGCCAGGAGTTGAACATTCTGTCCCAGTATTGCTTCTATGAAACACGTGTTGCTCTGCTGCTCCAAAAGGTTTCGGCAAAATAGTAACCCAGAATTGAAATTTCACAACCATATCCTTCCTCTCATAAATTTGACTTTACCATCAAAATATACAGACAATAAAGACAACTTGATTCACTTGGATTCCTTAACTCAGGCTGATTAAGTTTCATGGCTTCGAGTCCATGTTTGAGCTTTTTGTGCTCCAGCTGAAGTGGCAGCTTTTCTTTTCCTTTTTTCCTAAATATACTTGACCTTACCATTGTCTGATCCCATTACTTCTTCGCATATGTCACAGTTGCAAATATATGAAATACGTTTCTAGAAAGTATCTTGGAGAAGTTTATCAAAAGAATTTTAGGAACAATATACTGCAATTGACATTAATTGAAATTTTGTATACATATATACAAAAAGAATAATGAACAGTTTTTCCATAATACCATACCCAATACAATCTGTATAATACAAATATAAATATGATGATTAATTCAGGGATTTGACTTGACACTATTGTTGCCTGTTTTTATACTTTGAAGTATGTGGAAACAGTTTGGGGAGAGGCATTTTGACCAGTGGTGGTTCCTGGAATGGCCGATATGGGCAGCCGCACAGGGTGGGATTCTTTGGGGGGGCGCCACTCAACACCAACAAACACGCTTACCGGTGCAACATCAATGTCCTCTCACCTCACAAATATGGAGAAAACATCCCACAGACACACTCCTAAATCTTGTAGAAAGCCTTCCCATAAAAGTCAAGGTTATATCTACAAAGCCATGGCCAAATCTAAAATTCTTAATTGTTCACATCTGTGCATCCTCTCACCTAGAGAGATCTTTTCTCCTGAGTCGGCTGGCAGCAGGAAGACCAACAGAGCCAAGCCAGAAATCAGCACACAGGGGATGAGCAAATTGAGGCCGTAATAAAGCGTTCTGCGGCGCATGGTGACTGTGAAGGTCACGTCAGGGTAGGGCTCCTTGCAACAGTCATAGTACAGCTCATTGCGCTTTACTGGGACACCTGAGGGACACAGGGAGATGCAGGCACAAAAAAATGTAACAACAATCATCCCATCTGTCTGTGTAAACAGCCATATGGATGGAAGAAGGATGAATGGAGAGATGGGTCACTCAATTTATGAACTATATCACATTGCCAGCACTGCAACAGCCTTGGTTTTGTATTTATTTGCAATGGCATGAATCGTGAAACAGTGGAATGAAGTGAAGCATTTTGTAAATTATCATAGAAGAGCTATCAATCTGGTGGTGACGTGTCTGTCTTCTTTCACATACTACATGCATCAGTGTGTCAAACAGTTCTATGCAATGACACCTGAACCCCTCCGATCCTCATCTCCAGTTAGCCAATACGTCCTCAGGGCCCAAACATGAGAATCCACTCTCCCAGCTGGGCTCCACTTGGGTGATGTTCCAAAACTGACGATGGCTATGTTCATACTGCAGGTCAATTCCGATTGTTTTGACCAATGTGACATTCAGTCATTCGTTTCCCGTACCGCTTTATCCTCACTAGAGTTGCGGGCGTGCTGGAGCCTATCCCAGCTATCTTTGGGGGAGAGGCGGGGTACACCCTGAACTGGTATGTGCCCCTAATTGTCATTTGGCTTACTAAATTACTGGCATGACTTTAGTATATAGTATACAAATGAATGGGTTGAGAAGTTTAGTGGTAGAGAGTCATTTGGATAAATGTGCGAAGATGCTTTGACAGTTTATCTTGTCATCAGTTATCAGTGGTATTTTCACGATTGTCTTATTCGCACAGTGTTCAGGTGCTCAGCACTGACACTTATAAGGATGGGCATGATAAATGTACTGTTTTACTTTAACAAGTCAGGCCCAGTTACTTTGCTGCCCAAACGGTTCCCGTAGAGAGCATTGTTGTTAAATTAATACACTATATATCAAAATATAAACTGCTGTAAGCTGAAATGGAATGAAATTCAATACAGTCATACCCCTTCAACATCCGTATCTTCACAGCAGAACATTTCAAGTGCTGGACTGAGGGTCACTAGAAACCAGAGGTGGGTAAAGTAGCCAAATATTGTACTCAAGTAAGAGTACTGTAACTTTCGAATAATATGATTAAAGTAAAAGTAAAAAGTAGTCATCCAAATATTTACTTAAGTCAGAGTAAGAAGGTACCCGATGAAAAAAACACTCAAGTAAAGAGTAACTTGTGAGTAACTTCCGATTTTTTGTTTTTATTTATTTTTTTAATCAGCGCATGAACATCAAATAAAATACTAAAATAATAATATATGGAAGTCGACACAGACCTGCCACCATTTCAATTTCCAAAACCCAACAACACATGCATTGGGCCCGACAGAAACATGATTTGCTTTATTTGCTTAAATGACTTCATGAAGAAGCAGTTTGCTGCTTCTTCATGAAGTCATTTTGCCACATCACTGCCAAAACAACAATAGAAACATCTGCAAGTTACCTCAAGGTGTTTTCTCAAGTTAGAAGTGGGCTGCAATATCAAAGTTTGGGAAGTCACAGTTTAAGAGCTGCATGATAAAGCTGTTGTTTTTTGGAGTCTGTAAAATAAACACGGTCGCGCGGCTGTTTTTTTGTCCCCCAAAATGAGTCATTTTGATCGGCTTGCGAAGGCTACGTGTGTGGTCATGTGACTGCCTTGTGTCGTCTGATTGATGAATTGGAGTCAAATAACAGTGATTGGCGCAACGGGCGCCCTATGCGGAAGTTGAAGATGGAGACTAAAAATAGACGCGCACACGCACGAATGGATAAATAAAAGTAGCGAACAGCATGTCGATCATTGTCACAGAGTAAAAGTATCGATCCTTCTTCACATAAATACTCAAGTAAAAGTAAAAAGTACGGTGCACTCTGACGAGTACAATTTATCGAAAATGTTACTTGAGTAAATGTAACGCAGTAAATCTAACGCGTTACTATCCACCTCTGCGAGAAACCCATTCAGATACTCTGGTTTCCTTCAACACTCAAATTCATGTATTTTAGACTAATGGCAGACTCTAAGTTGCTTGTGGGTTTGAATGTAAAATATTGTCTCTTGGCCCTGTTCTCTATTCCTCGAGAAGAACACAAAGCAACTTACCCACAAGATCCCACTCGCCATTGGGTATGTATGTGGACGTGTCCACATCCAGCATCTGGAGGTCCAGTAGCCAGCCATTGTGCGTCCAGGAGCCAAACTTCAAGTCGCACTTCTGTACATCGAAGGGGAACCAACGTACATCAATGTAGCAGGTGCTCTTCAAGATGCCAGGGGGGATGTACTGGCAGTAACCTGACGCATTCACCAGAACGTTGGTGTGGAAGGTAGCATCAAAGCGGTCGTCCGCACTAAAAAGAGGGTAATGAGACATTTTGGTACCATGCAGAGCCCATGGATACATCCAAATAGGTGTTATGTTTGTTATTTGAATTTGTTATGTGCCAGTGGTTCTCAAACGTCTTACTTCTCACTTAAGTACCACTTTAAAAAATTTAGCTCTTCAAGTACTATCATAATGACCAACATTAAAATATGGTAATATAGTAGGCCAATGTTTTCAACATTGGGTTTTAAAAAGCATTTTTTTTTTAAATTAGAAACATACATTCGCGCTGCGCTAAAGTCTAGTAACATTTTAAAAAGGACGAAAAAAATTTTTATTCGAAAGTATTGCACGAAAGTTAAATACAAATGGTCCCTTAATAAATGTTTACAAACAAATAGTTCTGAAAGAGCGGCACGGTGTGCGACTGGTTAGCACATCTGCCTCACAGTTCTGAGGACCGGGGTTCAAATCCTGGCCCCGCCCGTGTGCAATTTGCATGTTTTCCCCATACCTGCGTGGGTTTTCTCTGGGTACTCTGGTTTCCTCCCACATCCCCAAAACATGCATGGTAGGTTAATTTAAGACTCTAAATTGCCCATAGGTGTGAATATGAGTATGAATGGTTCTTTGTTTATATGTGCCCTGCGATTGGCTGGCGACCAGTTCAGGGTGTACCCTGCCTCTCGCCCGATGATAGCTGGGATAGGCTCCAGCACGCCCGCGACCCTAGTGAGGAGAAGCCGTACAGGAAATGGATGGATGGATAGTTCTTAAAGATAAAATGCAGCATCAAATACAACTGAGATGTATTTGGGCAGTGATATTTTTTCGTGTATCACTGGAGGGGACCCTGCGTACACTACCACACTTTTAGAATCACTGAGGTCAAATATGATGACTGTAACCAAAATATATATTTTTTCACATTTGGTTAGCCCTAATGAAAAACTCTAAAAGATTAACATATTACAACATCACATTACAGAATTAACAAAAGCTAAACAAAATCAGATGTCTGGGGTCCTTTCGTTCATACTAAGTTCTACTTTTTCTCAGGAGCATAGCTTTTGTATAAAGCACTGGATACAGTAATGTATTGGGCAATGACGGCATGACTATGTTAATAAAACTAGGGACAGGTTTTAAATCAAGAATATCATTCTGTCATCAGAAGCTCAAAAACATTATTATTATCTATCCATCAATTTTCTACAGTGCTTATCCTCACTAGGGGCACGAGAACATGCAAACTCCACACAGGCGAGGCCAGATTTGAACCCGGGTACTTAGAACTGTGAGGCTGGTGTGCTAACCAGTCGTACACCGAGCAGCCTATTATTATTATTATTATTATTATTATTATTATTATATTTTTAAATTAGACAACCAAGATTATGTATTAGAATTACGATAGCCTTGCCATCAGGTTTGTTGATAGAAAGAATTAGAAAAAAATAATAAACTGGGACAAGAACAGAGGTACTGTGTATAAAAGTTTGAATACCTGATATAACAAATAAATAATAAGTTCAATCAAACAAATACAAAGAAATTAAACAATTACAACACAACACAAATATTTTTCGATGGATAAAACATTTATAAAGATCACTCATAAAATAAATTACTTGCTCTGCTTTCTCTCACATACATTAAAGTAAATTTTTTTGCAACAATGAGCATGCTGTTTGACAACTTAAGTAATGAAGTATTTAACTCTGTGAATATATTATGTGTCTTTTACTTTTTTACTATTATTTAATGAAAAAAAATAGATTTTGAAATGAGTGGACCACACAATGGCTCTATGCTCAGCTGACAAGCATTTTCTCGTTACAATCCACACCGTTAAGACTCACACCCATTGTCAACCGTTAATGTGAAACGTATAAAGGCGCATACGAGAGCTACATGCACCCACAAACTAATCCCAAGCTGGTGAGATAATGTCCATTTGTGTGGAGCTTCATTTAAAGCACCAACAAAGGACAATGCGGCCCGCATCAGGGGAGAATATCTGGATGGACCCTCTTTATTTGTTCCTGCCTCTAGTCAAAAGGAGTGACATAAACGTGTTGTAGTTTATCATTCTTCTGTGTGTGCCACTATCAGCTGTGGCTCCAGGTACCAGGAGGTAGAAAAGTGGGGGCGACAAAGCCTTAGCCAAGTCATGAATTATTCAAGCATTTATTATTCAAAGACTTATTTAAACCGAAGGTACACTTGGCAATGTGGTGTCTGAAGGAGAGAACAAATACAGTACAAATAATTATAAAGATGTGCAATGTATTAAACTTAAAAATAGCAGCTTTGAATTGAATTGGGTGGTAAACATGATCGTAAAACAGAAGTGTAAGCCCTGAACTGGTCGCCAGTCAATCGCAGGGGACAGAGAAACAAAAAAACATTCGCACTCACATTCGCATTCACACCTACGGGTATTTTATAATTTTCAATTGGTTGGAAACCGGAGTACCTGGAGAAAATGCATGCAGGCATGGGGGGGAACATGCAAACTTCACACAAGCGAGGCCGGATTTGAACCTGGGTCCTCAGAACTGTGAGGCAGATATGCTTACCAGTTGCTCACCATGCCGCTGCCTTCAAACATATTTAATGTATTTAGAAAAAAAAAAACGTAAATGACTTTATAGGCACTTTAATAATGTTGTAACCCAATCTACATCTCTACCTCCTTTTGCAACTATACTGTCATTAAAGAATCACATTTAAAGAGATCATTTTAAGCCATTTTTGGCCAAACAATTAAATCTACATGAAACAAAACAAACATTTTTTAGAGAACACAATGTCGGATGTGGCCTGCACATCTGTCTCACAGCGAAATAACAGCAACATGCAGTTGAACTGAAAAGTCTAAATTGCGATTAGGTGCAAAGATGAGTGTGAATGGATTTTTTACTACAACCCCAATTCCAATGAAGTGGGGACGTTGTGCTAAACACAAATAAAAACAGAATACAATGATTTGCAAATCACATTCAACCTATATTTAATTGAATGCAATACAAAGACAATATATTTAATGTTCAAACTGATAAACTTTATTGTTTTTAGCAAATAATCATTAACTTAGAATTTTAAGGCTGCAACACGTTCCAAAAAAGATGGGGCGGGGTCATGTTTACCACTGTGTTACATCACCTTTTCTTTTAACATTCAATAAACATTTTGGAACTGAGGACACTAATTGTTGAAGCTTTGTAGGTGGAATTATTTCCCATTCTTGCTTGATGTACAGCTTCAGCTGTTCAACAGTCCGGGGTCTCCGTTGTTGTATTTTATGCTTCATAATGCGCCACACATTTTCAATGGGAGACAGGCTGGACTGCAGGCAGGCCAGTCTAGTACGCACACTCTTTTACGCTGAAGCCACGCTGTTGTAACAAGTGCAGAATGTGGTTTGGCATTGTCTTGCTGAAATAAGCAGGGGCATCCATGAAAAAGACGTTGCTTGGATGGCAGCATATGTTTCTCCAAAACCTGCATGTACCTTTCAGCATTAATGGTGCCTTCACAGATGTGTAAATTACCCATGCCATTGACACTAACACAGCCCCATACCATCACAGATGCTGGCTTTTGAACTTTGCGTCCATAACAGTCCAGATGGTTATTTTCCTCTGGCCCGGAGGACACGACGTCCACAATTTCCAAAAACAATTTGAAATGTCCACATCCCAAAAACATGCGCGGTAGGTTGACTTACCCTCGTGTGGATAAGCGGTAAAAAGAAGATGGATGGATGAATTTGAAATGTGGACTCATCGGAGCACAGAACACTTTTCCACTTTGCATCAGTCCATCTTAGATGAGGGCCCAGAGAAGCCGGCGGCATTTCAGGGTGTTGTTGATAAATGGCTTTTGCTTTGCATAGTAGAGTTTCAAGTTGCACTTACGGATGTAGCGCCGAACTGTATTTACTGACATTGGTTTCCTGAGTGTTCCTGAGCCCATGTGGTGATATTCTTTACACATTGATGTCGGGTTTTGATGCAGGGCCACCTGAGGGATCTAAGGTCAAGGGCATTCAATGTTGGTTTTCGGCCTTGCCGCTTACATGCTGTTATTTCTCCAGATTCTCTGAACCTTTTGATGATATTATGGATCGTAGATGATGAAATCCCTAAATTCCTTGCAATTGTACATTTATGAACATTGTCCTTAAACCGTTCGACTATTTTCTCACGCAGTCGTTCACAAAGAGGTGAACCTCGCCCCATCTTTGCTTGTGAATGACTGAGCAATTCAGGGAAGCTCCTTTTATACCCAATCATAGGTGGAAAATGATTTGCAAATCATTGTATTCTGTTTTTATTTATGTTTAACACAATGTTCCATCTACATTGGAATTGGGCTTGTAGTTAGCCAGAGCTGCTAAGAATGCAAAGTTATCAATGTACTTTCACCATTGTTCCTGTCACACCCAGCTGCAAGTTTTTGTTTGCACATTAAGGACAGAAATCCTGTTTTTGTTTTAATTCCTCATTTAAAAAAAGACCATTCAAGCAACAAGCTTTTCCTCATGTTTTTGAAATTGGAGTGTGAAAGCTGCAGCTTGCTACTAGTGTGGACTGAATGGATGGCAACAATGGGGAAATGACATGTCAGTATTTTGAGGATAATAAATAGCCCATCAGCTCTGTACTAGTTAATTTTTGGAGTAGTGAAATTAATTCAAAATTTTAAATTATGAACTATGAACTAAATTAGTTCATTTTTGGAACCGTGAATTGAACTTTGAACTAGTTCACGTAGAAAATGAACTTTTCCAACACTGTATATGACCAGTCCAAGGTGGACCCTGCAAAGTCATGGGATAAGCTCCAATGGCCCTGCACAGCATAAGCAGTAGAAAACAAATGAATGAATGAATGAACATCCTTTGTTGAGAACCAATATATGGTCAACCTATAAAAAGGAGAAGTGCTTTTCTGTCATTGCCATCATTGCCATGGCAACCGTTTATTGGTCTTTGATATTGGTGGTCTTGCCTAGATACCTCTCATGTTGTGTTAGTGCTTTTGTTGATACCAATGTTACTTTTGTTTATTTCAACATGGTGTTATAATGTTGATACTTTTGTTAGCATTTCGTGAATGCCTTTGCAATGCCTGTACAGACTGAATTAAGGGCAAATCTGTCCATGTTCATGATTTTTCAGTTCAGAAATAAAGGAGTCAGTCAGTAGATCTTGACATCTGGCATTGTCTGGGCTCAGCAGTTAATAAAATGGGTGAGGAAGCCCGCGGGCAAATAGTACAGTACAGTGATCCTCTAGTTTCAATGTGACATATTTATCGTAGGCGGAAAGCATATACAGCAAATGAAGTGTGCTTAAGCGATTATTTCAAGCATCTTCCTCAGGTCATCAACTGTGTAAGGAAAGTGGGAACATCCAGCAATAGTTTTGCTAAGTATTGTTACATAACTGTGGCAGCATGTTGGTTATTTTATGGGACTATGCCATATGCTAATGGTGTAATTTCATGTCTGCTTTAATATTTAGTTCATAGTTGGATCATGGAAAACTACAGCATATGACTTGTCAGACTAAATAACTTTAGCATCTGCATTTGCACCTATACAATAACAACTATTGACAATTTATTGAGTAGATGACAATCACATTTTAAAGTTACATAACTGAAACCGTGCATGGCAAGCCATGCATTGTAGACGTGAAATTGATGCTTTTCTTCTCGCGATATGTTTGTGTTTAAATCCTATATTTGACAGTGATTACAAATGTTTTGTGAAATTTGTATTGACCATCCTAGATAGAAACTTGACGTGTCCACGGTGTCTCTCAAAGTACAAGCAACATTTGCTGAATGTACCCAGCAGGATTAAATATTTAAAGTGTTTTCCATTTGCTACAGCACTTGTCCTCATTAAGGTCCATGCTGGTGCTGCCTTAACACATCTCAGTTTATAAAATACTCATATAAACAGTTAGCCATGTGAAGAAATTATTATTGTTTCCACACCGCTTATCCTCACTAGGGTTGCGGGCGTGCTGGAGCCTATCCCAGCTGACTCTGGATTTGCATTTGCACAGTTACCTTCCTGAGCGAGGACATTGAACCTAACTTGCGCTTGTCCTTCATGCAGTTCATTGATCGTCAGTCAAGTGAGACCTTTGACTTAGGCCTATGACAGAGGAGGTATAGTATATAGTTGTTTTCTATTTGAGTATTCTTGGTGTAAACTGCGACATTGGCCGTCTTGTCTGGCAAAAGCAAAAAGAGCAGATAAGGGACACTGAAGAATCAAGAACCAATCATCCGAACCAAGGTCATTTTATGGTCAGTTATCGGACAGTTTACAGTACTGGTGGGCTGCAGTTCTATGGTGCAACGCCATTGGAGGCAATCAGCAAAAACACAATAGTATGCTGATTGTTGAACAATTGTGTTTATTTTGAGTGACGGTTTAGCCTCACAATGGCAATTGATTCAATAGAGTGGAAAATAAGAAGTGCCACACTCTTATATTGCAATACAGGGAGGATGGTGATCTTGCCGGGCCCTAGCCCTGTCGCACCGCCTCCACTGCCCATGCAGGGCTATGCATGGCAGGGGTTTCAACCTCCCTGAGTCAGGTCTAGACCTGATTGCATCCCAAGAAGGTGTGCTATGCATGGCAAGGGTGTCCACTTCCCTGAGTAAGGCCTAGGCCTGTCCACATACCAAAGGGGTTCACTAGAGGATCATCAGCCAGGGACCACCATTCCTTGGCGTTTCGCCCCTTACCCCGGAACATCTCCTGGAGGCGTGGCAGTGGACAGTGGTGTCCCCATACCATTCTCTGTAGCTAACCTTCAGATTGTGTTTCCTCCCCAGGTCTTGTCGAGCCTCCTCAGCCAGAGCCAGTAGCTTGACTTCTCTACCTCCTCTCATATTTCCCTGTTTGCCATGTGGAGGTTGGCTCCCTGCAGTCTGAGATCTTTGAGGACACACGATGTTAACATTTACCCTTAACACTTACCCCACTTCCATGGGGTAGAGCTTTGCTCACTTCCTCTAATGAGTAGCCTCCGACCACTCTTCCCAGGTACATGGTAAATTTTTTGGGAGGTGAACCTGCAGCAAGGCTTCAAAAATATCCTACCCAAACCGTACCACCTTTCTTTGGGTGGCAGCTGCAGTGCTATACTTTGGTATTCTTGTGAAGGGTGGAGCTCAAGACAGCTGTTTGTTGATTGGTCGACAGAGTCCACTTGTCAAGTTGTTAAGGTATGATGATGTAGCTATCCCTAGTTTTACCAGGGTTTACCTGATGTGAACCATATACCCTGGAAAACTCCTGACCAAAACATTCATACTGCAGAGAGTGAACCTCAGGCAAATGGACTTTCTTGTTGCTAAAAAGGTTTCAACTTTCATCCAAAGGATATATCTTTAGTTGGGGTTGGTTGTTGGAAAGATGCTGGTATTAACTAAATTATTTTTTTAATGGTCTTATGTCCCTCAGATCTCGCCATTGGTTGCTTATCAGCCTTTTCCCAAGCCATTTATATCAGAAGAACCCTGTCCAGTTGTGAAGGACGAGATATCTCACATTGACACCCATAACAGGACATTGACCAAATACCTCAGCCTCTGTTAAGTCAAAGCAAAGTTGCATGCCATAGAAGTATTTGATTTAATAGAGAGGATGTCCCATTTCAATCCAGGAGCAGAAGTTTGTAAATATCGAGGCTACAGTGGATTGCAAAATTCATGACTCATCACATCAATTCTTCAAATTCAAATGAGTCAGTCTTTCCAGTATTTAGTCATTATGAAAGGTCACTAAAAGTCTGGATGTGACTGTGGTTCCAAATTACTGGAAATTTAAACAAAGAAGACTTTTGAAAAACAGCCTGGACATAATCTAAAGCCAGCACCGTGTCAGATAAATGATACTATGCATTTGTTAATATCCTTGTGAGAACAGTCGGTGAAGGGTGAATGGCCGATTTGTTGATCTAAAAAAGTATCGAGTGTAATGACAGTAGTTCGATGACTCAACAGGAACAATTTCTGATCAGATATATTTCAAATAATGATGCCATCTGACCTCATAGCTCCTACAGGTCATATAAAAACAAATGACCAGAACATTCTCCCTTCTGAGCAGCATGCTAATAAGAGCATCCACTATTCAAAACAACCAGATTAGTGTTACTGGATGCTCCCTGATGGTATGCCGAGTAATGGTGTGTGTTATGCCTGTGATGCCATTAGTATAACAATTAACTGCCTGATTTTATTTATTTATTTATTTATTGTTTGTGTGCATCTCTGCCTCATCGCACACACACACCTAAACTTGACTGTATGACCATATCATCATTTACAGCCATGTAGAGGATGTTTTCAGTTGCAATCCATATTTGTGGCTGAAACCTGTACTGTCCTTACTGTGGGAGGCAAACAAAATGAAAAACATAGGCAAAAACTAAATACCCCTGAATATTCGACGTTCAGCATTCGCGGACTTACCTATTCAGAGTTTTTTGGCGGAACCTATTCCCTGTTATTCGTGGAAACCCCCACTTATTCTTGTTATTTTTTTTCCGATCCCTATCTTCAATTTTGAAGAAAAAAAAAAAACTATTCATGGCAATTATAATCACTATTCGCAGTCTGGCCTGGTCCCAACCCTGGAGAATAGCGATTGTCCACTGTAATTCTATATATATCTATGTAATTCTATTCTATTGATTGTCAATTGAAAAAAATAAAATAATGATATCATATCCTACTCGGCAGAGGTAATACATCCATTGGCAAATAAAATTAGGCCTTTGAATAAACTTGGCTGACAACTATCTTACATAAGGATAATTAAAAAAAATACAGTATTAACATACTAAAATACATTTTTTTTTAAATTTACAGGCAGGAGAGTAAATCGTACAACAAAACGGGGGGGAAAGAACATTGAAATGCTGACTGCTTGACAAAATCCTGTACTGTGGAGGGGATTTATAAATTGTAGCGGTGAGAGCTCAGAAGTTAAAGTATGGAAGGAAATCGAATAGTGAATTATCGAGCGAAGGTGAGCTATGAAAGAGAAATGGAGAATGCGAGGAGAGGTGGTGAGGTAGGATAGATGACAGAGGCTATGAGGCAGGAAAGGGAGGTTGAGGGTAAAAGGTTGAGAGTGGGGAAGAGCGCAGTAGGATTAGGCTGGGTAATCCGGCAGGTCCAAAAGCTGAGCTTTGGAATATTTGGGTTAATACACACAAACCTTTGTTTTGTCCCCATGCTCCCTATTGAATGCAAGTGTGATACGACTCAACAACTAAAAGTGTTCTTTAATAAAAAATTACTGATTTCAGCCGTTAACTTCAAAGGTACTTTTTTATTTTGTGTGAAGTAATTCTGCATTTCAGTTTCATTTTTTAATGTCAAAGCAACAATTGTTTAGATTTTTAAACAATGTGCATTCAGCAGCATTGTGGAAAACTGATTAGCACATCTGCCTCACAGTTCTGAGGACCGGGGTTCAAATCTGGCCTCACCTGTGTGGAGTTTGTATGTACTCCCCGTGCCTGCGCGGGTTTTCTCCGGGCACTCCGGTTTCCTCCCACATCCCAAAAACATGCATGCTAGGTTAATTGAAGACTCTAAATTGCTTGTAAGTGTGAATGTGAGTGCAAATGATTGTTTGTTTATATGTGCCCTGCGATTGGCTGGCACACCAATTCAGGGTGCACCCCACCTCCTGCCCGAAATTAGCTGGGATAGGTTCCAGCATGCCCGTGACCCGCGTGAGTATAAGCAGTTCTGAAAATGGATGGATGGATGGATAATGTTTTCTCTCCAGAGAAATTACAATTCTGCACATTAAGATATATTACTATCCTTATCCAGAACGAGGGCGGCACACCAATTCAGGGTGTCCCCCGCCTCTCGCCCCCAGTTAGCTGGGATAGGCTCCAGCATACCCACGACCCTCGTGAAGCGGTGAAGAAAATAGATGGATGGAACATCTACTAAAATGGTGCTGTATAAGAAGGATTAGACTGCAACTGAAAAACGTGTTTAAAACACCTATTTTCTATGACAGAGAAAACACAAGATGTTCACATTCACATCAACTTGGGGGAAAGAAAAGATAGTAATGTGCATCAGATATTTGTTTTGCTTCAACCCCCATGGCTTAAAACAAGATAAAGCTAGTGTATAGAACAATTGAAGTGAATTCGAACAATACATTAGGATAATTACAAAGTCAGCCTATTATCGTCAGAAAAATCCATTTCGGATTAAAGGATTTAATGAATGTCTCAGAGGGATTTGGACAAACATGTTCACACATTAATCTTCAGTACCCTAGTTGTCTTTTCAAAGATTCAATGGCAGTTTGAGTCATAATTTTGACCAAAAAAAAAACAACCCCATTTTATTACTCAATTTCATTAATATCTACAGGTTCTTTACTCTGCTACTGTACCTATGCAGGGGGTGGGTATCTCCAAATTTGGTACTGGAAAACATATTTCCTCTATTTAGTGCCATACAAATTATTTCTAATCACAGGTGTTTTTAATGTTTCACTCCATCCATGAAACTAATTAATCTAGCCTAGTGCAGAACTGCTGTGCAATTTAAATAAAACTGTCTTAATGGAGACCTTTTGTTGTATTGCACACCAACAGATACAGTACATATCTTGCTGCTCCAAAATGTAGATTAGTTTGCAGGAAGAAGCAAGAACTCTGACCTGTTGTAGAGAAGGATGTCAGGAGTCCAGATCTGGTCTGAAGGGAATCGAAGGTTCTGAACACCAGGGTAGCTTTCTGGGTTCCAGCTCAGGTAGATATCAGTCCAGTACTGAGAGACATTGAGATATTATACTACTATATGACATTTATTTGCAATATTGTAATAATGTTTACATAGGCGAACAAGAAGTGTCATATCTTTCTAAGGGGAGAATTCTGATGATCTTTTATTCTGGAACAGATGCTGACTGCACAATCTCGTGAGGGCTTATAAAATTCTAAATATTTTCAAACACACGTGGTTTTTCCCCATCTGTAATTACATGCTCTGTAGCCTACATTTTACAGCCTGATACTGTAACTTTCTGTATTGCAGGCTTTGACTTGATAAACGATGCTAGGGTTGAGAACTGAATTACTCCTTGATTCTCATTTATATTTGAATTAAATGTTCATCATAAACAATGAAGACCCTTACAAATGTATGAGGCTGCATCATATGGATTAATTATTTGTTCTGTTCTTCTGGAGGAATGCACAAAGGAAATCCCACACAGACAGATGCCAAGTTCCCAACATCTTGTAGAAAGTTTTCCCAGCGACTCACCAACTGCAGCCAGGCATTTGTCATCAACACTTGGTTCTTCTCATCCTGACACCAGAAAGATAGAAAGAAAAATATTAGATTTTACATAAAAGTGATGCATCAGCTTATAAAATGTAATACTGTCAAATTGTGCTTATTTGACATTGTTAATTCATGTTTAAATTACAGATTTTGTGCAGTTGGCTTCACTTTAGGTTTCCATTATGAATGCATTACTGCATCATTGCTAACATCCTTTTCATTTGGTTCAATTATCCATGGCGAAATAATCATGACCTAATAACCAATTCAATTTCATACTAACAAATCGGTTCATCTGTCTTGATTTATGTTATTCAGATTACAAGGGTGGGACTAAACGTTTGGATTTTTACATTTTTATATTCTTAGTAAGAAATGTTTTCATTTATATAACTTAAATAATAAAAACGATTCCCAAAGTTGTCACTGATGGTGTAGCGGTTCACTCGACTGTCCATTCCTCCATCTATTTTCTATGCCGCTTGTCCCCCCCCACCCATTAGTGTCATAGGTGAGCTGGATTTAGGGCAAGAGGCAGGGTAGACCCTGGACTGGTCACCAGCTTGTCGCAGAACACAGAAAGACAAACAATCATTCACAGTCACAATCACACCTAGGGACAATTTACATGCTTCAGCTAACGTACTATGCATGTTTTTAGGCTTGTGGGAGGAAGTCGGAGTACCTGAACAAACTCACGCAAGCATGGGGAGAACATGCAAATGCCACACAGGAGAGCGTACAAAGATTCCCATGCCACTGGGCTGCCCCAGTAGTGATGCAGTTTTACTGTATGTATTTTATGCACTGTAGGAAATGAGGCTGCTTGTGTTCTGAAAGCTGCAAGGTGACATTTTCATTTTTGCAAGCTTGAGAATTTGATATCCCTACCCTGTAAACAAAACATTCTAAAAGTTCTGCATGTATTCAGGGGAAATAGAATTGCATGAAATGTGCTTTTGATTTCCTCAGTTCAGCATCAGTTTATCCACAAATTTACAAATTGTATTTACCCTTTCAGCTAGAAATATGGCACATATGGCACACAAAATTATGTCAGACAGCAGACGATGCAGATGTAAAACAGAGCTTAATGTAGGACTGAATGTCAGTCTCTTCAGGGATATAGCTCCCCTGTGGTGTGTTTGTTGGCTTATAACTTCACTGCTTAGGGATCTCCTCTCCTGTCAAAATTAAGTGTGCTTCCAACCATGCGGCTGTTCTTACTTTGACATCAACAACCAACACCCTCCTTCATGAGATGAGCATTCATTCTACTACAGGTACATTCTGTGAAGATTAATACAGTTGACCACAGCTATTTGTGGAGATAGGGACTGGGCCGGACTGCAAATTGCACTGAAAAAAGAAAAATAAATAAATAAATAAAAAAAAAAAATAAAAAAATAAAAATAAAAAATAAAAAAAAAATATATATATATATATATATATATATATATGTACATACACACACACACACAGCGACTGAAATAAGTTATTTAAAACATCACCATTTTTCTCACTAAATATATTTCCAAATGTGCTATTGACATGAAATTTTCACCAGATGTTGGGAACAACCCAAATAATCCATACATACAAAGAAAGTAGGACAAATAAGATCAGAAATCGAGTTTTGTGTAATGTTAAATTACACAGGGAAAAAGTATTGAACACATGAAGAAAGGGAGGTGCAAAAAGGCATGGAAAGCCAAGAAAGCACCTGAAATCTATCAATGATGAAATAGCAATCCAGCCCCATGTCAGTCCAAATGAATATCAGCTTGTTCAGTCCTAATTGATGGCCTACAAAAAGGTCTCATTGCCAAGGTGTGAGTCAAAACACATCTCATGATGGGTAAGAGCAAAGAGCTCCCTCAAGACCATCGCAAACTAATTGTTGTAAAACATAGCGATGGCATTGGTTACAGGCACATATCTAAGCTTCTGAACCTTCCAGTGAGCAGGGTTGGGGCCATAATCCGTAAGTGGAAAGCCAATCATACCACCATAAATTTGCCTCAATCAGGTACTCCTCGCAAGATTTCTGAGAGAGGAGTCCAAAGCATAATCAGAATAGTTGTCCAAGAGTCAAGGACCACCTGTGGAGAGCTTCAAAAAGACGTGGAATTAGCAGGTACTGTTGTCAAAAGGAAAACAGTGAGTAATGCACTCTGCCGCCATAGCCTGTATGCACGCTCACCACGCAAGACCCCATTGCTGAAAAAAAACGCATGTCAAAGCTCGTTTAGTGTCTGCTGAACAACATTTGGACAAGGCAGTTAAATACTGGGAGAATATAGTCTGGTCGGATGAGAGCAAAATTGAACTGTTTGAATGCCATAATGCACACCACGCTTGGAGGAGAAATAGCACAGTACATCACTCTAATAACCCCATGCCAACAGTGAATTTCGGAGTTGGGAACATGATGGTGTGGGGCTGATTTTCAGCAAATGGTACTGGCAAACGTCACATTATTGAAGAAAGGGTGAATGGGCAAATGTACCGAGGCATTCTTGACAAAAATTGCTGCCATCTATGAAGATGATAAAAATGAAACGGGGTGGACATTTCAGCAGGGTAATAATCCAAAACATACTTCCAAGTAAACTCTCAATTGGTTTAAAAAAATAAAATAAATAAAACTAGTAGAATGGCCCAGCCAATCACCTGACTTGAATCCAATCGAAAATCTATGGAAAGAACTGAAACTTAAAGTCCATAAAAGCCGACAGAACCTTCAAGATTTGAAGACATTTGGAGCCTTTAACTAACATGACAGAGCTATGTTCTCTCCCACAAAATATTATCCATCCATCCATCCATTTTCTGAGCCGCTTCTCCTCACTAGGGTCGCGGGCGTGCTGTAGCCTATCCCAGCTGTCATCGGGCAGGGGGCGGGGTACACCCTGAACTCGTTGCCAGCCAATCGCAGGGCACATAGAAACAAACAACCATTCACACTCACAGTCATGCCAGTGGGCAATTTATAGTCACCAATTAATGCATGTTTTTGGGATGTGGGAGGAAATCGGAGTGCCTGGAGAATACCCACGCAGGCACGGGGAGAACATGCAAACTCCACACAGGCGGGGCCGGGGATTGAACAAGGGTCCTCAGAACCGTGAGGCTGACGCTCTAACCAGTCGGCCACCGTGCCACCCACAAAATATTAAGAAAATATATTTTAAACACATTTCACATTCATGATCACCTGGAACGCTTTTTCACATTTCAAGTCCTACAGTATTCTAACCAGTTCACTTGTCAAGCACAAAAAAAAGCTTCAAGAGGAAATAGTCCAATTTCTCTCTGAAGATTTTCAAACTTTTGTTTGGTCAATACGTCTGCTTTCTTGTAATTTGTTGGACAATATTTGCCCATTGTGCCCGGATGTAGTGGTAGCGAATATGTTTGCCCTTTTTTTCATTCAATTGCGATTGCTCCTTGTTTGTCTTCCTATTGAATGTGCTGTGACTGGTTAGAGCGTCGGCCTCACAGTTCTGAGGAGCGGGGTTCAATCCCCGACCCCGTCTGTGTGGAGTTTGCATGTTCTCCCCGTGCCTGCGTGGGTTTTCTCCGGGCACTCCGGTTTCCTCCCACATCCACAAAATATGCATTAATTGGAGACTCTAAAATTGCCCGTAGGTGTGAATGTGAGTGCGAATGGTTGTTTGTTTGTATGTGCCCTGCAATTGGCTGGCAACCAGTTCAGAGTGTACCCTGCCTCCTGTCCGATGATAGCTGGGATAGGCTCCAGCAGGCCCGCGACCCTTGTGAGGATAAGCGGCTCAGAAAATGGATGGATGGATGGATGTGATGACATGGCTGATGCATCACCTGATGTAGCACCACTGAAGTTAGCACTAGCATTTTCTCGCTTTTGCTCATTTATTAATGCTTGCTGAATGAACTGCAGTGTCAGATTGTGAATCTTTGTTTCTCGTGCATTGGAAATTGTAGCATAACGTGGTGGTAAACATCCTAAAAGTGTTACAATTTGGTCTTCTTCAATTACAGCCCCGATTGTTGATAGCTGATCAGTTAGCTCCTTCACTTCTTTTCAATGCTTAGTCAAACGATCTCCTTCCTTCATTTCACACCAGAAATACGAAAATAATAATTTATTTGCCGAAGTATATCCCTCACAATGGCCTTTCAGCGTAGTACACATGTCTTTGGGAGTCTGGCAACTTGTTATCAAATACACCTGGGTTGTACAGTACTTACATTGAGCACAATAATGGAGAATGCAGTTGCAAAGTTGGAGAACATTATGCCACATGGATGCATAGTTACAGTCATAAACACATTAAACTAGAAAATGGCAACGGAAAATGAAGTAATTCCTACTGCCCACAGAGGGGAAACAACTGCATATTATATAACGTATAGTGTTACCTTGAGTTATGAGTGCCCCGACGTTATGATAATAATAAATTATTATTATTTTTGTTTTTTGTTTTTTTTTTGCTTTGTGTTGCAAGCCAAAACTTAAGGTAGAAGCGAGCGTCACACATACTGTAGCTCGAGTGAAATAAAAGTTGCTAAGACACTTTCCTTCATTTAATTAACGGGACAAACAGTCAAACAGACAAATACAAAATGAAAACACTTGCAAGGAGCCAGATGCAGTAAGCCAAAACTCGAGTCCAGATGCTCACATGCGGACTAACTGAGGTGATTCCTGACATAACTCACCAGCCACACCCCTTAAAAGCACACATGACAGCACAACAGTTGTTGTGACTTTCAGCTTGTCCCAATGTACAACAATCACACTTTTTAAAATCTGTTTCGTCCTCTTTACTCCTTTATTATGTTGAATTTTATTTAGTAAAAAAAACACTTCTATTTTACTTATACTATACACACAATAACACAAAAATGTGTTGGGGGTCTGGAACGGATTATTGCCATTTCAGTTAATTTCAATGGGTAAGATTGATTTGAAATCCGAGTAAATTGAGTTATGAACTTGGTCATAGAATGAATTAAACTCAGTTGTGTCTAGTGAGGATAAGCGATATGGAAAATGGATGGAAGGATGTGTCAAGGTACCACTGTATAACCAATGCCTCAACTTGTTCTGTCATGAACAAACACTACCTTTTAATTACCCCTCTGTTAAAGTAATTTCATTTGACTTACCCATAAGAAAATTATGGAGAAAAAAAATGCAATTTGCTGTTACAATGAACCCCCGCATATCCACGGTTCGGCATTTGCAAATTCACAGATTTTTGTAGAGAAACTATACTCCACTATTTGCTGAAAAGCTCCTATTTGCTGTTTTTATGCTCACGCAAGAGAAATGAAATTATTACTTGGCACCATCTGGTGAACTCTTGATGTTGTTGTTGTTTTTAATTCATCGATTGTAATTTATTTTCTGCAGTTGAGATGTTATGTTTTGTTGGGAGTTCTTGAATGCATCTCACTATCAAAAGTGAAACCGAAAGTATGTTTCTCCTTCTCTCCACATACAACTACCAATAGCTTGTGTAGTCTACTTTGCCATTACTTGCCTGTATTCCTAACATTTGTTATTGTGTGTAAATGCCAAACGGTGAGTTTCATGGCTTAATAACATTTGTGTCAAGTGCTAGTGCTCTTTTTTGTTTGCCCATGTGCGATATTACCTCTGTTTGTGCTAGCGTGTTATTTAGGCTAAGGCTAGTATGCTAGTTAATACTATTGATGAGCCTCATGTTAATGTGGTTTGTTTGTGTTGAATGTGTTCATGATTAATGAGTATATGTTAAATGTGTGGTGTTGATGCTTTATGGTCCTCTCAATTTTGAATGCTTTGCCACCATCCTGTGACATTTATGTGCAATTATAACCCCTTTTTAAGGATGATCGTCAATTATTCACAGATTTTCGCTTTTCGTGGCAGGGCTTGGTCCCTATCAACCACAAATAATGGGGTTCACTGTACATGATTCTATTGTTAAAAACCGTAAATGTAAATTCGGAAATGACAGGAAGCTTCTCAACAGCAGACACAACGGACATATTTAAATGCCATTGACTAACATATACCGTACATGCTCCTCACCACATCTATTATCTGCAGAAGAGTGAAACCCAGCTCCACCAGGATGGCAGCTGAGTCATTGATCACTGGTCTTTCCAGACGGTTGTAGTTAGCAAGCAGTTCCTTGTAAAGTCTCCTCTGGTACTCTCCTTGCAGGGATCCTGGAGACCAACACAGCAAGAGCAAGGTTACATGTATACATTTCATAAAACAGTAGATCATTTTTTACAGCGACATGTAAACCGCAGTACAGTACGGTTCAGCTCGCCCATCCATCGATTCGTACAGTCAGTCATCATCGGCAACGCATTTATCCTCAGCTAGATCACAAAGAGATCAAGTCAATCCCAGTTTTATGAATAGTACAGGAGCATGGGCAGGGTGTTGTTCGGCCCATTAATGCAAAAATGGCAAGCGTTATGGCAGGTTAGCATTTACGGTCAGACATAACAAAACAAGATACTGGAAGCTAGTCAGCACAGCATAATAGAGAGACTGTCTTAGATTACTGAGCAAAGAAAATATAGATTGAATGTGAATTTTTAGATGGCAAAAATGACTAAAAAGTTTATTTAAATACTGACTTCAGGTTGATATTCTATTTCTACGTCTGTTAACAATTAAACATGAACAGCCTTGTTTATTCTTGTAATAAAAAAATGGAAAAACGAAAAGAAAAAGTGTGGCATAGCCTGGGCTCAGCACTAATAAATAGAATAAGTACAAAATAAATAAATAAATGAGGAATTTTGACAATTATGAGCGTGACAATGTGTATAAAAGCAGCCTCATGAAAAAACACCCCCTTCCAAGATAATAGTAGCTGGAGCCTCCTGACTTTATCAGCCTGGGGAACTTCACTTTCACATTCAACCAGTCTGAGCAGTATTTATACACAGTATTTCAACATTCAGAATTGATTTAGATGGTTCTTTTTTTTCTCAATAATGGTCCACACCAAACTCTGCTTGGTTCAGGTTTACTTTCCATTTGCATAAAGGCAGTGAAATAGTTGGGCGCAAGCACGGGGAGAATATGCACACAGTAGGGCCTGAGTCGACTCGAGAAACTCAGGTGTGAGGCAGACGTACAAACAACAACTTCACTGTGCTGCCTAAATTCTAAAAAAATCAATTTCTCACGCCAATCATCACATCTGCTCACATCATCGCCTCTGTTGCCAAACGACAATCTATCCTTTAAAACTGATAATAACAGCCTGCCAGATATTGTTACTTTTTGCCTAGTGTCCTTGTGAGAATAATCTCATATGCTGCAAACACATATTTGCACTAACATTTATTGCAGATTTGAAAAGGACAGTTTCACTCCACACACCCACCCGGCCGCACCCGCGACCACAACCACACCTCTGACTTCTGCGTTAACCATCCATGAACAGGATGTGAGACGCATCTTCAAACAACAGAAGATTAACAAAGCGGCAGGACCGGAGCATGTGTCCCCATCCGGCCTCAAAGTCAGCACGGACCAGCTCGCGCCAGTCTTCACTCAGATCTTCAACAGATCTTTGGAAATGTGCGAAGTTCCATCCTGTTTCAAACGCTCCACCATCATTCCAGTCCCCAAGAAACCTGCAATCTCTGGTCTGAATGACTACAGGCCTGTCGCTTTGACATCTGTGGTCATTAAGTCCTTTGAACGTCTCGTGCTGGACCACCTCAAGAGTGTCACAGGTCCCCTGCTGGACCCCCTGCAGTTTGCCTACCAAGCGAACAGGTCTGCGGATGATGCAGTCAACATGGGACTGCACTTCTCCTCGACAGTGCAGGGACCTACGCGAGGATCCTGTTCGTGGACTTCAGCTCAGCGTTCAACACCATCATCCCTGAACTCCTTTCAACCAAGCTTCTCCAGCTCAGCGTCTCACCTGCCATCTGCCAGTGGATTTGCAGCTTTCTGACGGGCAGGACACAGCAGGTCAGGCTGGGGGAGGCCACCTCATCCACACACAGCATCAGCACTGGGGCGCCCCAAGGTTGTGTCCTCTCTCCGCTGCTCTTCTCTCTCTACACGAACGACTGCACCTCAGCGAACCCGACTGTCAAGCTCCTGAAGTTTGCAGATGACACCACTGTCATCGGCCTCATCAAGGACGGTGACGAGTCTGCATATCGACAGGAAGCGGAGCGGCTGGAGCTGTGGTGCGGCCGACACAACCTGGAGCTGAACACGCTCAAGACGGTAGAGATGATCGTGGACTTCAGGAGGCATCCTTCGCCACAGCTGCCCCTCACGTTGTCCAGCTGCCTTGTGTCAACTGTCGAGACCTTCAAGTTCCTCCGTCCTCAAAAAGGCCCAGCAGAGGATGTACTTCCTGCGGCTTCTGAGAAAGCACGGCCTGCCACCGGAGCTGCTGAGACAGTTCTACACAGCGGTCATCGAATCAGTCCTGTGTTCTTCCATCACAGTCTGGTTTGGTGCTGCTACAAAAAAGGACAAACTCCGACTGCAACAGACAATCAAAACTGCTGAAAGGATTGTCGGTACCCTACCCACCATTGAGGACTTGCACGCTGCCAGAACTAAGACAAGGGCGTGCAAAATCCTCTCGGACCGTCTGCACCCCGGTCACCAGCTCTTCCAGCTCCTTCCCTCAGGTCGGCGCGACCGATCAACGCAAACTAGAACTAGCAGACATTCCAACAGCTTCTTCCCTCTTGCGATCAACTTCTTAAACACCTAACCTATAATTCCATTACAACAAGCTGGAATGTTTTTGACTTGTGTTCGTTGTCACATTTCTGTGGGGCCAATTATGTATTACTCGTGCACTCACTGTAGTTGTCTCGCCATGCTGCACTATTTGCATATACTGGCCACTCATGCCAGAGTAGCATCTGCTCCATTTGCACACTGATTGAGGAGTATCTGTAACATTTGCACAACCATCATTGTCCCAGATGATCGCACTACTCGTCACTTTAAACCGCATACACTCCTTGAAGTCTCGGCGCCCTTTGCACAATGGTCATTGCACCGGACTATTGCAATATTAGTCATTCGAACTGCTCTAAGTGCTAGAAGACTCTGCATCTTTTTGCACAATTGTTTTTGTCAATGTCTTTATGTCTCCAAAGTGTTCTGTAAATTGACTGTCTGTTGTACTAGAGCGGCTCCAACTACCGGAGACAAATTCCTTGTGTGTTTTGGACACACTTGGCAAATAAAGATGATTCTGATTCTGATTTTCTGTAATCATGTAACATTGTAGATGAAATATTAAACTACATGGTATTTAATGGCTGCAGAAAGACTCAGAAGAAACAAACAATGCAAAGAAAATCTGTGTATCTTTGCATCGTGGATACAGACACATTATCAACTAAAGCCACTTTTCCACCAAATAATGAGCCTTTGTTCTTTTGTCACAGCATGAATGGAGGTCCACACAAACATGAAAAACATAATGCAGTCAATGCTGAGGGGAATTGATGCCTCTGCTGCTGACTGCCACTTAAAAGTGTGCTCCGGAGGAAGAAAATAATGAACACCTTCAATGCCCGGACAAACCATGTGCGGCTCGCACCAGGGAGGAAAAGAAGCATCCCAGTGTGGGGTGTGTTTCTTAATCATCTCAGTAATAGAGGTGATATGAGAAGCAGGTAGAGACAGGAGTCTCAACACAGGAATTGCACTTGCAGGGGGAACCATGGACATTTGCCGTTATTTCATCCCTCGTTCTAAAAGAGGTAAAAGAGGCTCTGAATAACACTCTTAGCCCTACAGGTTGCCCTGAAAACAGGCTTTATGTGGTCCTGACCTTCAGGGGAAGAGTCATCCACTGAGCTCACACTAACCGGACTGTATGGCACCCAGGCATGGCCAAAACGCAATTTGTCGTCGAACAGTGCTTTTGGTGGCCCTATGTTAGAAGAGATGTTATCAATTACGTCAACGCTTGCCAGGTATGCGCTGCTAACAACCCCTCTCGTCAACGTCCTTCTGGGGAGTTGCGACCCCTGCCAGTACCACAACGTCCTTGGTCAGACATGTCCGTAGACTTTGTGACAGGATTAACAACCACAAAAGGAAACACCTCCGTTTCACAGTTGGTGACAGGTTCTCTAAGATGGCACACTTTATTGCACTGCCGAAACTCTCCTCAGCTAAAGAAACTGCAGAGTTGATGATAAACCAGGGATTCAAGTTTCATGGTTTTCCCAAGAATTTGGTATCGGACAGGGGCCCCCAATTCGTTTCACGATTTTGGAAGAAGTTTTGCAGCTTAATAGGTGCTACCGTCAGTCTGTCATCTGGGTTTCATCCTGAAACCAACGGACAAACTGAGAGGCTGAACCAGGACCTGGAAACTGGGCTCCAATGTCTCGCTTCACAGGAACCACAATCCTGGACTCAGAAGCTGGTTTGGGTCGAGTTCTCTCATAATTCTCTCCCCTCTGCATCCACTGGTCTATCGCCTTTTCACATTGTGCATGTTTACCAACCATCTCTGTTTCCTGCCATAGCCCCAGAGTCCACAGTTCCATCTGCATTGACCTTGGTGAGACGCTCTAGGAGAACCTGGGAGCGAGCCCGCAAAATGCTGCTACGCTAAGGACAGTTCTACAAGACCGCAGCTGACCGTAAGAGGAGACCAGCCCCGAACTACAAAGTGGTTCAGCGAGTTTGGCTCTCCACCAAGCATCTTCCACTCTGGGTGGAGTCCCGGAAGCTCGCTCCCCGGTTCGTTGGGCCCTTCCCCATCACAAAGGTCATCAATCCTGTCACCATGAAGCTTAGGCTCTCAAGGTCAATGCGGGTCCACCCCGCAGTTCACGTCGGCCTGCTCAAGCCCACCCGGGAGTCCCCTGTGGTCCCGCCTTCCAGGGCCTCCTCCCCCCCGTTTCGTAGACGGGGGCCCCGTCTTCACGGTGAGGCGGTTGCTGTTGTCTCGTCAGAGGGGGAAGGGGTTGTAATATCTGGTGGACTAGGAGGGATACGGGCTTGAGGAACGTTCATGGGTGCCTTCTAGATTTGTCATTGACGACTCGCTCATTCAGGACTTCCACGTTGTGCATCCTGTGGCTCCGGGGCCGTCTAGGGCTTTGTTGTCGCATTCCAGCATTCCTTGTTTCCACGTCAGACTCATAGTAAGCCTAGACCCTGTTCTGATTGTTGACCTTGCCTTTTTGCCTCACGTTTTTTGGATAATGTTGCCTTTGCGGATTGCTTGCCTATGCACCGACCTCTGCCCCTTTATTAAACCTCTCTTTTTGAAACTACCCATTGAATTGGAGTCGTGCAATTTGGGTCCTGTCCTTTGTTCCGTTCCTGACAGCTACTGCTCATCACCTGGCCAATACAGTCCCAACAGTGAAGCATGGTGGTGGCAGCATCATGACGTGGGGATGTTTTTCTGCTGCAGGTACAGGATGACTCGTTGCAATCAAAGGAAAGATGAATGCAGCCAAGTACAGTGATATCCTTGATGAAAACCTTCTCCAGTATGCTCAGGACCTCAAACTGGGCCGAAGGTTCACCTTCCAACAAGACAATGACCCTAAGCAAACAGCTAAAATAACGAAAGAGTGGCTTCAGAACAACCCTGTGACTGTTTTTGAATGGCCAAGCCAGAGCCCTGACTTAAACCCAATTGAGCAACTCTGGAAAGACCTGAAAATGGCTGCCCACCAACATTCACCATCCAACCTAACAGAATTGGAGAGGATCTGCAGGGGGCATGACAGAGCATCCCCAAATCCAGGTGTGAAAAACTTGTTGCATCATTCCCCACTCTATATAAAGTGGAGGAACTGTTTGATCCCTGACTGATTTAGAACGTTTACCCACTGACAAAGACATGAACTGTCTATAATTTTAATGGTAGGTGTATTTTAACAGTGAAAGGGAGAGTACCAAAAATAATCTAGAAAATAGGATTTAAATTATTGATTATTAATTATCTCCATGAAAACATTACGTGGGGCAGCCGTGGCCCAATGGTTAAGATCATTGCCTGCCACCGTGGGGACCTAGGTTCAAGACCCCGACTGAACCATCCGCCAACATCCCCCGGACTCACGGCTGTGGTGTCCTTGAGCAAGACACTGATACCCCGAAATGCTCCCCGGGTGCTTCAGCCACTCCCTGCTTCAGTGTGTTACCATAACATGTGTATGTGTTCACTGTGATGGGTTAAATGCAGAGAACACATTTTGTGTGCATGTTCATGACAATAAAAGATTATTCTTCTATTCTTCTTCTTCTTACTTGGTGGGGAACCCCTTGTTGGCCAGTACCGAGGTCAGACATTTCTTGTAGTTGATCAACAGGTTTGCACACATCTTGGGAGGAATTTTGGACTATTCCTCTTTGCAGATCCCCTCTATATCCTTAAGGTTCCGAGGCTGTGCCTTGGCAACTTGAAGCTTCAGCTCCCTCCACAGGTCTGGAGACTGGCAAACCCACTCCGTGACCTAAATGTGCTTCTTCATTAGCCACTCTTTTATTTCCTTGCCTGTGTGCTTTGGGGTCTCTCCCATGGACATGCCCGGAACACCTCACCCTAATCAGATGCCACCTCATCTGGCTCCTCTCAATGCGGAGGAGCAGCGGCTCTACTCTGAGCCCCTCCTGGATGACCGAGCTTCTCACCCTATCTCGAAGGGAGAGCCCGGACACCCTGCGGAGGAAACTAATTTCGTCCGCTTATATCTGGGATTTTGTTCTTTCGGCCTAACCCATAGTTGAGCGTAGGAACGTAGATCAACCGGTAAATTGAGAGCTTCGCCTTTCAGGTTAACTGCTTCTTCACCACAACGGACCGATACAAAATCCGCATCACTGCAGAAGCTGCACCGAAAATGGGTCCAACGACGGCTCATATCTCAAAAGATTTCTGAGTCTGATGACTCGTATATCAAGTCTAACCCCCCCTCCAGGCAAGGAAAAACACAGAGAAAACGCATTTGGGGAATAAAGCAGAAACCTTGAGAAGGGATCACAGAGAGAGGGGTCCCCCTTCCAGGATGACCAAGCTGCTATGGATGCCGAGTGGGCAACATTAATCACATGACATGATACTGTACAATGATAGTTTAAACAGCATGGAAATCCATTGAAACAAATGCCCACAATGCCAATGTATCTCATTCGATTTGAAAGGAAACAACACACTTTGAAGGAGGAGCATAAACCTTGAACTTAATGTGAATGATATTCATTCATTCATTCATGTGTAGAAATATAGGCTAGGCTATAGAATTCTAAAATAGTATTTAATGGTACATACAGGTCGATGTGTGTGTACTGGAACTGGCCCAGAACTTTGCATGTCTGCATGTAGAATTAGTTCTGACTTAATAAGCAGAGTCAGAACACCTCTGAGCAGCAAAGCAAGTCCAAGGGCATCAGCACTACAAGGGGGACTGAGAGGCAGGGGTACTTTTAGTTTTGTAGTGCTGTACAAAAATGAACATATTTCTCATACTCCTTCTGCACAATGTTCTCCTCAAGGACCTGTTTCCTTGACACCACCATTTCATCTTGAAAGAATATTGGATTTTTTATAATGCATCCAATGACAAAATGAGATATGGAGAAAATTAAAATGTGAGACTTCAGTGGCGGTTCTAGCCCTTTTTTAGCGGGGTGGCCAGGCTAGGTCCAAGTGTATTTTCAGGGGGGCCGGAATACATCTGTCATGGGTGGGGGCTTGGTGTTTTAGGTCTGTCCATTTCATTTTGAGAAAAGCCACTGTTTACAGTGATGAAAATGTGTTTTTCATATCTTCATGCTCTGTGATAACTTTTCGCGAGTCCACACCCAATCATCAAACTACTGCTTACGGAGGATAAAACTCATGCTATTCTAGTATGAATGGGGCTCTGGTTAATCTGTTTATGGGTCAATTTTAGTTGAAACCAAATAAATTCTGCAGTCTCAATTTCAATCTGCAATCTCATTTAGAAGCACTCACTCTGGACAATTGACAACTGTCATTAAATTAAAGGTTATGTTTCATATGCTGTGGTCTTAATTTTAAAAACATAGTGCAGACATCTTTATCACAGAGCCGACACCACATGATGCCGATGACATTTTAATGGTGACACTTCAATAAACGTTCAGTAGTATGAAAATGATATTCATATGTGTAACTACTCACAATTTGTACTGGACTTACTAATAGTGGAACGCAATTTTGTCTTTTTTTATTTATTCATTTATTTCATTTTTTCTAATCGCTTGTAATGCAAAGTGATCCGATACACCAGACGTGTAACACAACTGGCATCTTCTAGCTCTTTCGTCATGCCCACAAACGTCTCCACACTCTTTTTTCTTCTCGCTTCAGCGGTTGGCATTATATTTTAGGTGCGACTTTCTGCCCTAGAGTGCACACAGCTTCAACTAATTAGTATATGAGGGGGAGAGAGAGAGAAAAAAAGAGAGAGAGAGAAAGAGAGAAAGAGAGTTTTACATGTCTATGAACCAAAACGAAAGGTTCCGACAATTATCATCCACCGTCCCACCCCTAGTTACATGCTTAGCTATACTAAAACATTCACAAGCTCATCATTTTTAATTTTTAATCGTCCTAAACCTCTCGATGCCACTTAATGTTTGACCAGCTACCTAAACTGTTAAAGGTCAGAGGACAAAGATGTTATGGGGTCAATTAAAAATTCAGATTTGAATTGTTTATATGTTATGTAATACATGCATGTCATTTACAGAAAGTTGTCAACTATAGTTTAGCTAAAAATTATGTTTTTATTACGCTTATTGAGCACTCCCCGAACATACCCGAAGCTCGAGACACCAGGGTGTAGTTACTTCATCCACTGCAAACGCTACCGGAAGTGACTTTGCAATTGCCAAACACAGCGCACTACACTCTACACGCAATGGCGAGCAATGTGTTGGGATATGAGAAGGAGGAGGATTTCGACATGCAGGAGCACCCAACTGAACTTGGCATCATCAAACCGTGCATGTTTGAGATGATCAGGAGGTCAGAACAGACTGGTATGTTTGCGCATCCCATAAATCCATAATTTACTTGCTCCAGCATCCTCACTTGTCGACAGAGTCATTAATAAAATTGCGAAATTTTACGACGGCAAAAATACAAGGACGGGAACAACTGCATGGAACAGCAGCACACAACGGCGAATGAACAGGCAACAGTTTCGTGTCGAGTCATTAAAAAATTAGTGCGCTGTGTTTGGCAATTGCAATGTCACTTCCGGTAGCCTTTGCAGTGGATGGAGTAACTACACCCTGGTGTCTATCCAAAAACAGTCTGCCACAGGGACCCATTATCCCTTTCGCACAGACTCGTATCTCGTGAACACACACCCAAATGTACAGCAATATCTGATGTTTTGGTGTCTGACACTTAAGCTTACTACACTACTTTATTTTAATGCTGGCCCTGTTGGTGTTCCCAAGTATTACTGTATTTTAGGTGGTACTTGAAAAAAATTGAGAACCACAGGGCTACATGTTGTGACCCTCATAACTATATAAACTGTATATAATAACTCATAACTACTAATAACGAACTCATAATATTAACTATCCATCCATCCATCCATTTTCTGAGCCGCTTTTCCTCACTAGGGTCGCGGGCGTGCTGGAGCCTATCCCAGCTGTCATCGGGCAGGAGGCGGGGTACACCCTGAACTGGTTGCCAGCCAATCGCAGGGCACATACAAACAAACAACCATTCGCACTCACAGCCACACCTACGGGCAATTTAGAGTCTCCAATCAATGCATGTTTTTGGGATGTGGGAGGAAACCAGAGTGCCCGGAGAAAACCCTTGCAGGCACGGAGAGAACATGCAAACTCCACACAGGCGGGGCCGGGGATTGAACCCGGGTCCTCAGAACTGTGAGGCTGACGCTCTAACCAGTCGTCCGCCTAATATTAACTAATAAATACAAATAAATAGTCTTTTCGTGCTCTATGACTGCGTGGAATTGCATTGCACTTCCCAATTGTCTCGAATGCAGCAGATAAAAGACCACACATACAGGAGAGCACATGATAAGCATCGTGGGGATCATAAAGGTTTTAAATGTCACATTTAAATGGGAAAAATCAGAAGCCAATTTTCGTCTTCCATAATCTCCTATTCTCCCAAGCCGATGCTTTATACACCATCATTGTTGCTCATGAAGCTCTAATTTATGCAACCTCATTTTTTTTTGTATATTTTGTATGAGCATCCTCTCTTTTGACCTCCTTCTCTCACAGTGTTTCTGGCTGTCCTGAATACACTTGCTTTTTTGTGTAATAAATGAACACATTCCGCAGCCAATTGGGTTACGGCTTGAAATAAATAACAAGCCAAAGAAAACATGATTGGCGCTGTTTCCAATTAGTCGGCATCACCTAAAAATGGATGGAAGGAATTCAGTTGGCTCTCACTTCAGGTTGAATGTGTGCCTACCTGAATGTGAATACATTTGTTTGAGGTTAATCAGTCCATTATTTCTTCTTCTGTCAAACAGCTCAGCGATAACGTCCCGTCAGACTTTGAGACACACTCACCAGACACAGTCTATCCAAAAACAATCTGCCACAGGGACCCATTCTGCCTTTCACAGGCTCTCAGACTCGTACCTCGTGAACACACACCCAAATGTACAGCAATGTCTGATGTTTTTGTGTCTGCGCTTACTGAAGCTAAAACCGCTCAGCTTTCTGATGGTAAATTAGCCATCGTAAATGATTCGACACTGTGTAATTTGAGCACACTTTTAAGGAATTCAATGCAATGTTGTGAGACAAAAATAAACTAAGAATTACATTCCAAAAGTAACGTTACTTAACGACCACTGTTATTGAAGTACAGTAGTTTATTACCAGAACATTTTAGTCACCGCAACCAAGTACGAAAGCATGAGGGTAAAAGGTATTGTTTTAAGTGCGATTATGTATCATGCAGCCATAAATATCTTTGCCTCTCTATTACCTACAACTACTCCTAATCATACATACAAGTGTAACACATCCAGGCTTTGCTACATCAAAATTACGTATATCTTCCAAATAAAGTTAATGCATAAGTATAACACAAAGCTTGGAACTCTTGGGGGTCACAATGGTCTCATGAGTCATGATGAATAAACAATAAAGTGGTGAACAAACAAGCTGCACATAAAAAAAAAAAAAGATTACAAAAAACTCATCCAATTTGTTGAATTAGACCAAATCAACTTTAAATGAATATACTGCACATCAGACACTATTATGAGACCGATTCATACAAAAAATAAACGGATTTGATCGGATCAGCACAAAACATGGTGCCACATTTGAGAAACATAAAAGAGCTTCGATCCCTCGGTGTTTTGGGGCTGTGTTCTAGACGTGAAGGAGGGGTGGGGGTTGGGGGGAGGGAGTTCTGCACAGCGAAAGCACTGACAGCCCACCTCTCCCTCAGGGGCAGCTCGTGAGTCAACCAAATGACAACTATGCACATCTCCAGCTATTTTGGTGTCAAGATGTATTGGCTTATGTGTACATTTGTATAAGTAATGCAAATATTTCAATCCCGTGTGGAAAAGGGCTGAAAACAAACTCCCAAAGCGTCATTTGTTGTTTAATAAATAATAGCTAAACACTTTTGTCTCAGAAACTAAAATGCATTACACTTGCACTTGAATACCTCTACCAATTAAGGTATTATACAGTCACTGCACCCTTTATTGGGAGCACTGATGCAAAAATAAGGTCAAGAGAAGAAACGGATGAGGGGAGTTCTGCGTTGAAGCTCACAGATGTTCAGAAGCTGTAAACTAAAACCCAGGAGTTCATCTTGTTAGATCATCTCCAAGGGGAGGTGAGAGCAGGTCAAAAGTTGAATGTTATTTTTTTGTTTGTTTGTTTTAAGAAGTCAGAATTGTTGTGAGGTGAACATTTTTAGGCAGAGTATCAGGGGACTTCAATGAAGATATCACCAGCTCTTCAGATGCCCGCTAAAAAGCTGAAGCGGGCTACATTTATATTAGTTACAGCTGTGACCAGCAGAATGCAGCTCTACGGAGGGCACAAGGTGGTGCAAACTTTAGGCCGGTTCCAAGCCTGGATAAATGCAGAGGGTTACGTCAGGAGGGGCATCCTGCTTAAAACTTTGCCAAACAAATATGAGCGTTCATCCAAAGAATTACATACCAGATCAGTCGTGCCCCGGGTTAACAATGTCCGGTGGAAATGCAGCTTCTCTGGGTCGAAGATGAAGGAGAGGAAGCAGGAAAGAAGAGGAAAGCACAGAGCCTAGAACTGAATGTGGGGACTTTGAATGTTGGGACTACGACAGGAAAAAATCGGGAGTTGGTTGACATGATGATTAGGAGAAAGGTTGATATATTGTGTGTCCAGGAGACCAGGTGGAAAGGTAGTAAGGCTAGAAGTTTAGGGGCAGGGTTCAAATTATTTTACCATGGTGTAGATGGGAAGAGAAATTGACTTAAGGTTATTTTAAAAGTAGAGTTAGCTAAGAATGTCTTTGAAAAGAGAATCAGATCGAGTGATGAGGCTAAAACTTTAACTTGAGGATGTTATGTATAATGTGATTAGTGGCTATGCTCCACAGGTAGGATGTGACCAAGAGGTGAAAAAGAAATTGTGGAAGGAGCAAGACGAAGTAGTTCTGAGCGTCCCAGACAGAGAGAGAGTCGTGATTGGTGCACATTGTAATGGACATGTTGGTGAAGGAAATAGGGGAGATGAAGAAGTGATGGGTAAGTACGGCATCCAGGAAAGGAACTTGGAGGGACAGATGGTGGTAGACTTTGCAAAAAGGATGCAAATGGCTGTAATGAACTAGTTTTTCCAGAAGAGGCAGGAACATAGGGTGACCTACAAGAGCGGAGGTAGAAGCATGCAGGTGGACTACATCTTGTGCAGACGATGTAATCTGAAGGAGGTTACTGACTGTAAAGTAGTGGGAGGGGACTATTACAGTATGCATAAATGTTTATTATTTTTTGAGAGCATAGTTTCTGTGGCATTTGCACTATGTTATATTATCCATCTATTTTCTTTACCGCTTATCCTCACTAGGGTCACGGGCTGCTGGAGTCTATCCCAGTTATCTTTGGATGGGAGGCGGTGTACTCTCTGAACCGGTCGCCAGCCGATCGCAGGGCACATCGAAACAAACAACCATTCGCACTCACGTTCACACCTACGGGCAATTTAGAGTCTTCAATTAACCTACCACGCATGATTTGGGGATGTGGGAGGAAACCAGAGTGCCCGGAGAAAACCCATCCAGGTACGGGAAGAACATGCAAACTCCACACAGGCAGGGCCGGGATTTGAACCCTGGTCCCCAGAACTGTGAGGCAGTTGTCCACCGTGCCAATGTTATATGATTATATTATTAATATTGTTATTATTCTATTCTATTATTACAAATATAATGATTTCATGTGTTCAAATTACTAGACCAAAGTAATAATCCTACCATCTTTTTTAGGAGTCAAGATTTTGAATTTCCAATTATTTCTTAGCAGTGTTAAATTCTTATTTAAATCAGTGAGAACAACAACAATCAAGCAGAACAAATAAACAAGTGTCTTAATGGCTCTGTTGCTGTTTCGAATTTTATCGGAGAGTTTTATAATCTATGGTGAGCGATCACAGCCACAAAACCACTTGATGTTTAATCCTAATCCGGGAGCAAAGACCTTCCATGTGTCTTTCCACTTTTAAATGATCTTTCCTGCACTGTACGTTGTTTTTATTTTTATTTGTTTTCAACTATTTTTAAGACGCTTTTTATTTTTCTCTTTATTTTTAGAATGTAAAGCACATTAAGTTACCTTGTGTATGCAATGCACTATATAAATAAATTTGCTTTGCTTACAACTTTCATATTCATTGAACCCTCTCTTGAGCAGAGCAAACCCTTTGAGAACTGAGACTGTAAAAAAAAAAAAAAAAAAAAAAAAAGAGCTTAAAGCCACTACAAGGAAAACATGTTTTGTTTTGTGTTTTTCACACATAAAAAAGACCTACTACTGTGAAGTTTAATAAATGTGACGTTTTAACATGTAGCAACAAAGTACAAAACTGCTATGTTCACACGTATCCCAGCACTAACACAACATGGTGGGTGACCAGCCTGGTCCAGCAATATAGTATTACAGTTAAATAAAATAGGTTGTTTCGTGTTGCCACAGCATTAAGTCCTAATAAAACCAATGGAGCAAACTTCACTATTAAAATGTGTCTGAACCTTTGTGAGGGTCAAGAATAAAAGTTGAAAAGATGTAAGTAAGCTTCATACACAAAACTATGGCTGGCGGTCGTTTGAATCATATTCCCAAACAGAATTCTAATGTTGTTTGGATGCAAACTAGTTTTAAAAGTGACTTCAATTTGTGTTCAAAGTTAACAAAAAAACTGAGCCATCCATTTTCTGTACCGCTTTATCCTCACTAGGGTCACGGGCGTGCTGGAGCCTATCCCGGCTATCTTTAGGTGGGAGGCGAGGTACACCCTGAGCCATTTGCAGGGCACATAGAAACAAACAACCATTCACACTCACATTCACACCTACGGGCAATTTAGAATCTTCAATCAATGTACCACGCATGTTTTTGGGATGTGGGAGGAAACCGGAGTGCCCGGAGAAAACCCACCCAGGCAACATGCAAACTCCACACAGACGGGGCCGGGATTTGAACCCCGGTCCCCAGAACTGTGAGGCATATGTGCTAAAAAGTCGTCCACCGTGCCGACGTAAATAGGGATGTGAATTGAAAATTTCGCTGATCCTCTTTGGGGTTGTGGGTGAGCTGGACCCTAGCTAATATAGCTGATTTGGGGCCAGAGGCGGGGTACACCCGGGACTGGTCACCAACCAATTGCAGGGCACATGTAGACAAACAACCTTTCACACTCACATTAACACTGATGGACAATTTTGAGTCTTCACTTAACCTAAGAAGCATGTTTTTGGAATGTGGGACGATGGTGATGTATCTGGAGAAAACACACAAGCATGGGGAGAACATGCAAACTCCACAGTCAGAATTAGAGGCAGGTGTGCACATATCATTGCGCACCAAAGTGCACTCTTATTACACATATATGCACACAGATGTGCAGATTGCATGTAATATTCTAAACTGAGGCATTCCATGAAATGAATTAAGGGGTGGCAAAATGTTACTGTTGAATCATGTCACCATTATCCATCCATCCATCCATATACCGCTTGTCCTCATTAGGGTTGCGGGTGAGTTGGATCCCATCCCAGCTAACTTTGGGCGAGAGGCGGGGTACACCCTGGACTGGTCGCCGGCCAATGGGAGGGCACATATAGACAAACAACCATTCGCACTAACATTCACACCTCCGACTTTAGAGTCTTCAATGTACGTAACACGCCTGTGTTGTGTTGGAATTTGGGAGGAAGCTGCGAGAGAGAGAGAGAGAGAGAGAGAGAGAGAGAGAGAGAGAGCGAGTGAGAGCGAGAGATACACTCCTATTAATAATATAGAAACAAACAAAAAGTAAAGAGAAATACGACAGCAGCAATGAAGATGAATTTGAATTTTTTTCAATCTAAGAAGAATGTAAGAAAGAAAAAAAACAGATGGTATATTAGAACACGGTAAGTAATAAAAAAAAAAAAATAGTATAATTATGCTCCGGTAATATTTACACAATATGTGCAATGTGGGAAGTATATTATTGGCAGTGATACACCATATTTAAAGTGTACTGATCTTTATGGATAATATGCAAACTATTGCACAATGAAAGTTAGATTTGAACCAGTACAAAGCGAGCGATATGAATATGGCAGTGTATAGTATTCATTTTAATATATATAATATTGATTGTACATATCTAATATGCATTACATTATAGCCCAATGCCAAGAAGTATCTTAGGGTTGTTATATGAGTGAATAGTGATAGATTGACATTATAAATATGTCATGAATTATTTGAGATAAAAAGTATCTTTCAAAAGAATTCATTGAATTAGTCTCAATATATGCAGAACTGCAAGTGCTGTAATCATTGTTGTTCGACTTTCAAAACAAGTGATAATACAGACTCCTGCTTTCCAAAGATCAACAGCACAGGTGTCAGTGTTGCGTTGACGTTCGCATCCGTCCTCCTCGTCGTGGCCCCACTAAAGGGACCTCCGGCGTGTCAATCATTTGTTTGTGTCTTTCATACCTTTGAAGAGGATGGCTGTCCACAGGTAAAATGCAAGCGAACACGCGGCCCAAAACTTGTGGCACCGCATCCTGGCAGGTTGGCAGCGGCCCCGGCTGCTACTGCTGCTGCTGCTGCTGCTGCTGCTGCTGCTGCTTCTGCTTCTGCTTCTGCTGCTCCTCGTCTTGGCAGGCTTGCGGGAACAAGAGGCAGGAGAGAGGCGGGGTAAAGACAGGAGGGGAGGGGGAAAAGGGTGCAACATGTCTGCTACTGACAAGCCACAATGAAGATTAGCGCGTTCACGAGACTTTACATGCGTGACACGGGCTGAACGGTGGTGCGTGTTTGTCATGTCATGACACAGCTTTCCATCAGGTAGGCTAGACACCTATAAAGTTTCCCAATCTTTATTGAGCCAATGGCACATTTGATACATGAGAAAAATCTCAGAGCACACCGTCACAATGTCACAAAAATTATACATACTGACGTAATGATGAATTTGTCTCAATTTAGCCTACTCACACATTTACTTGGTGAGAAATCTGCTGAAGTCAATTTTATTTATATGCTGTCAGTTGACAACAGAAATTACAGTGGACATAGAAAGCATACACCCTCCTGTTCAAAAGAACACCATACCGACAGTGAAGCATGATGGTAGCCACGTCATGTCTTGGGGCTGTTTTTTCTTCAAGTGGAACTGGGGCCTTTGACAAAGTGGGAGGAATTACGAATAGTTCCAAAAAACAGTCAGTGTTAGCACAAAACCTTCAGGCTTCGTAGAGAAATATATATATACTGTATATACGCATATATACAGTATATATATATATATATATATACTTTGCGATGGTCTTGAGACAGCTCTCTGCTCTTACCGATCATGAGATGTGTCTTGAGTCACACCTTGGCAATGAAACCTTTTTGTTGGCCATCAATTCGGACTGAACTAGCTAATATTCATTCGCACTGACAAGGGGCTGGATTGATGTTTGATTAGTGATAGATTTTAGGTGTTGTCTTGGCTTTCCATGCCTCTTTGCGCCTTCCTCTTTTCATGTGTTCAACACTTTTTCCCTGTGTCATTTCACATTTTGGCACGCAACTTAATTTCTGATCTTATTTGTTCTACTTTCTTTGTATGTATGGCTTATTTCGATTGTTCCCAACATCTGGTGAAAGGTTCAGGTCAGTAGCACCTTTGGAAGTATATTTAGTGAGAAAAACTCTCCAAATAGATGCCATCACACCCATCCTGAAGAAACCCAGTGCTGAGACATCTGACCTCAGTCTCGACAGGCCAGGTTGTTTCCCCACAACTTCAGTCGTACCTCAACACAAATAATCTCCATGAACCCATCCAATCACAACATTGAAACTGCCCTGGTCAAAATCACAGATGAACAGCCGACACTGGACGACTCACCATCTTTATCCTCGTGTATTTCAGCGCAGTGTTCAACACCATTTCTCACCCGCTACTCCTGGACGGCATGGCTGGCGTTGGGATCACTGGTGTTGCACTCTCCTGCTTTTCATCATACCTAAATGACTGAACAATTTGTCCATCTGAGGAATCAGAAGTCTGGGTGCACGGCTGTCACACTGGGTGTCCCTCAGGGGTCAGTCTTGGGTCCCCTTCTCTTCACCATCTACCTCCTACCCAATCCTCCGTCACCATGGGATCTTTTTTCACTATTTCACTACACCGACTTCTATCACACGTGCCTGGAAGACATCACGACTTGGATGGAAAAAAACTTCCTCAAATTAAGCATCAATAAAACCGAGGCTCTTGGTTAAAATTCCACCCTTTCCAAGTCACAATTCACCCCTGTTTCACCAATCATCATGGACAGTTTCCCGGGATCATTTTCCTCCCATGTCAAGGGTCCCGGAATCACCATGGAAAGCAGACTATGGAACTGTTTCCCCCCGCACATAATACGGACAGACTCCCTCACAACATTTAAAAACCAAATCAAAAACTCTCATGTTCAAACGAGCATACTCACTCTCACTAGATACTCACTTGTACTACACTTATGTTGTTTCTGTTGTGCCACTGAACTATGTTGAAGTGAAACATCTAAACCTAGAGACTATTGTAAAGTTTTTAAGGGGGCCTCAACTACTTGGGTTTTTTTCACAATTTGCCGCAGTCCTCTGTCGCTAACCCTGCAGATAGCAGGGGTTTTCTTCAATCAGTTGTATGAATGTTTGAATGTATGAATTACATTTTGTGCCTGTCATTTTAAGTAGCTGGCATAGATACGTAAATGAATACATTTGTAATAAATATAGGACATGCAAATTTCCATACCAATTAACTCATTCACTACCATTTGACATTTCTACTACGGGTTATAATGAGACACTGCCGCAAAGGTTTGTGGGCCTCAAACATGTGAACCACAGTTCCCCATGCCTATTCCCAAAGCCAAGTCAGGTTAGAATAAGTGTCCAATTGGTTGTTTTGTTTTCATGTGGCTAATGTCTGAAGTAATTACACTCACCAGAGACAATCATTATTTGTGAGCTCATGGTTATTATGGTCGCTTGTGGTTATAATTATGGTCGAATATACCAATTGCCACGATCTGCACTCACAGGCTCACTTCCTCACCACTCAACATTGCCGACTTGTTAATGAACCTAATTAAAGAAATCTCCTGAGATTAAAATAAATAAATAAAAATCAGATCAGAAATTGTACCTTTTCCAAAGCTAAAAATGCTCAGTTTTAATTGTCACTGTCAGAAAAGTATCAGTTTAACAATGTTTATATTTGTGGTTGACGCTTGCAGTGTAAAACTGCACTGCATGATACTGAAAGCTTCTCATACTGTATTTTGTCTACTTTATTCAAAGTGAACATTTCGGTACAGTTCTCGTATATGATAAACATTTCGCAGGTGTGCCCAGTGACATAGCAATCAACTGTATACAGTATGTGTATGCATCATATTTTACATCTCATTTATACTTCCAGCACTCTTTCACCACTTGAAATGTTTTTTTTGTTTTTGACATTATTCTAGGCCAGTCTGGCTCACAAGTTGATGAGGTCTAGATCATTTCAGGGAGAAATAGAGGCAATGAGGTGAAAAAAAAATTCTCGAAAGGTTCTTACTGACTGACTCCCTCTTTTCTTCCCTCCGTATTCTAGTTACCGGTAATTCAAAAAGCAGTCCTGCTGATATGTTTATATCTCAAGGCACTCTTTTGAAAGAGTATCATGCTATTAAATGTGATTTGCTGGATAATTTAATGCGTTTGAAGATGCTTAGACAGCCACAGTGAACGCAGTGAACATTTAACAATTACCTCTCATTGGGGAAACTGTAACAGTGAAAAGACCATAGACAAAGGTGATCATTATAGGATTCCATGGTAACTGTCTACATTTTCCAGGACCCAAATATATTATAGTATGTCCAAATCAAATCAAACTGTATTTGAATAGCACCTTTAATATATAGAAATGCAACACAAAGTGCTTCTGCAATTTTAAAACTGATGTTATGTGCGACCGCCCTCTGGTCCTCGTCAGCACACCAGCAGCAGAGTTTTGCCGTCACTGCAGATTAACAATAGTCTTTTTGGGAAGACCAGAGCGCAGGGCATTACAATAATCTAGATGACAAGACATAAAAGCATGCATCAGCACCTCCATGTTAGTTTGAGAGAGGCAGACTCTATGTTCTTAAGATGATAAAAAAAAAAAAAACTACCTTTGCAACGTTTTTAATATGTGATATAAAATTAAGATCAGAGTCAAAAATGACATCCAGGTTCTGAACATATTGTGATGGATTTTAAAGGTACAACTGCTGGACAATGAGAGTGTACGGTGAAAACGTAAAGTCAAAGACTGAAAAACAGTGTGGAAATACAAATGTCGCCTACTTGTCTGATGACAGTGTAAAGGTTCACTGTCATTGTAGCTTTTTAATGCAAAATATAAAAATAAAAACTGATGCCTTTAAAATATTCCTCACTTACACTTCACATCCTGCCGCACTAACAGCTAATAATAAATTAAATAAATAAAAAACTTTGCCAGCACATATCCCCCAACCCCCCCCCCCCCCCCCCCCCCACACACACACACACCCACCCTCCACTGAGGCGCCTAGAATAGGACATTTTTGGGAAGTGTCCGCCAGACCGTCCACCAAAACAGTAAAATAAATAGCGCAAATTAAAAGACTTAAAAAATGAAATCAATTCATGTCAATAGACCACAGAAAGACCACTGATGCATAATTATGTGAACCTGCAGAATGTTTTTTTTTTTTACTTGTACTGTAGAACTATAATCAGCTGGTGGGTGGGTGCCAGAAGACAGAATAAAGAGGTAAGTGTAGAAAATAGTGCAAAGAGCAGAGCGAGATATTAATTCCCTTATCTTTAATACATGAGCTGTGTTCCAATAATGGACTTAAATGTTGTGGCATTGCTTTTTCACCCTTTTATCTTGGCTCCGTAACTCCTTGACTGTGCGCACTTTTCTTTTTTTAGTGCCTCCTTTGTTGTCTTCTTTTCCGATTTGTGGTCACAGCAGAGACAATGGGCAATTGTTATTGTTCGGATGCAAAAGCGAAGCAATAGAATCCTGTCACAGCCATGTGTCTTTTTGCATGTGTAGAATTGGATTAGATGATGATTATGATTGTGTCCTACTCTGTTTGTTTTATTTAAGTCCATCCATACTTCCATTTTATACCAGTGGTTCTCAAACATTTTACCCCAAGTACCACCTCAAAACACTTAGTTCTCCAACTACCACAATAATGACTAAAACAAAAAATACAGCATTTCATCAAACCTAATTAGACACAGGATTCATTCCTCAAAATTGAAAAATATTTAATATTATTGTAGGCTATTGTAACATTATGCACAGTCTAAACATTAACACAGCGCTTAATATATGGGGGGGGGGGGGGGGGGGGGGGGTAAAATATACCTAAATAATGAAGCAATTGAAATGTATTGTGCATAAATGTTAAATAAAAAATGTACCTAAAAAATTAAAAAAAGAAAACAAATTTAAGATGTATTACTAATGTATCGTACTGAGCAGTTAAATACCACATGAATTGTTACTAGGCAGTAATGTTTTTTGTGTACCACAACAGGGAGCCCACATACCACTAGTAGTACACATACCAAACTTTGAGAATTAACATGTTCACCTGTCGAATGTTCCAAACAGGTGTTTTTTTTTGTTTGTTTGTTTTTTAGCACGCCTCAACTTTCCCAGTCTTTGTTGTCCCTGTCACATCTTTTTTGAAAGATGTTGCAGGCATCAAATTCAAAATGAGTGAATATTTGCAAAAAAAAGTTTCAATATATTTAATTTTAAAATACAGTACAGTATTAGAAACAGATGTCAGTATGGTGCACTGCAGTTCTACAGTAGTGGTTCATAGGTTCAAGGGCTTCTGGAAAAAGCCGCGGTTGTGGTAAGAACCCCACCCAGTGGAGGAAATATTATCTTACCGTCTCACACAGACACAGAGACAGAAAGGCACACACACACACACACACACACACGCACACACACACATATATATATATATAAATATATATATATATAGTATGGCATGTGCTAGGATATCTTAAATCTGAAACGCTATTGACACGTTGAGGACGACTTCATACTTCGTCGTCTTTATAATAAATCCTAGAGCCTAACTTGCTCCTGAAGTGAAGCAACAGCAGCATGTGTGTATGTGTGTGTGTGTGTGTGTGTGTGTGCGTATTTTGGCCGGTGACCTTCCGAGGCTTGTTTGTTTGACTTCAGTCATTCCCCTCTGCTTCTTGGTGAAAGAAACGCTTGTCTTGTTCTCGTCCACATCCTTCTGTGAGATTCTCAGGTTGGAGCTGAGATCCGTGCAGGTAAATCTTGCACTTTTCTTCTTTGGATGAATAACGAACTGTACTTTATTTGATTTTCCCCTTTAATGTTTATTTTCTATTATATTTTTTTACACTGGAACTATTCACCTAAAATACCTTTCATTTTATAGACATGAAATTTGTAATCCTGCTGGCTGTTTTGACTGGTAAGTACACTAATTTAATCCTCATCATCATTTTCATCATCACCATCATCAACATCATAAACGTACTCATCATATTGTCATAAGTTATTCAAACGTTTGCACTCACCGGCCATATGATTTCTTGTTATAGCAAAAAAATAACTCTGCTTTCCACTACTTTACCCTCAGTGATAAACACATTCTTAAATGAATACTGTATGTGTCCTATTAATTCATATCTCATTACAAACTGAGTTAACCACCAGTACACAGTATTAAACAGTTTTTGTATTACGTTGTGCATGTGTAGCTGATGTTTTACTTAGTGTGTATAAAGTGTGTTGTTGTTGTTGTTGTTGTTTTTAATAATAAACAATGCATACAATTTATCCAATCTCTGATCGGATATATATGAATTGCTTATTTTTAAAGGCTGAAGAGAACTTTATTCTCATTTTTTTCTGCCTTATTTATTCATCACTCTCCAGCCCTGAAGGTTTTTTGTTTGTTTGTTTGTTTTTTTTTTTTTTTTGTAGAGGGTTTGTTGCACTGTTGGGGCTGCCTACTGTCATCATTTTGTGTTTAGGGGTGCTGGCGGCCCCATTCGTGAGAGAAGAGGAAGCAAAGCGCTTCATCCGTCTGAAAAGACAGTCAGGATACTGGGACCCCCACAACTCTCAGAACCAGTGGGGTTACACCATCCAGGAGCAGGTGACGTATTCGCTGCTAGTTTAGACATACAGGGAACCCGCACATATTCAGATATAACTATTTAGCTGATTTTGTGCACATACCAAAGCACTTGGCCAAAGTGTTGCTTTGGCACGCTCTTGTGAACTATGTTGAAGTGAGTTGTGGAACTTCATGTCGTGCTTTGCCACCGTCTTGTTGCATCTGTAGGGAATTATAAACTCTTTGGGGGTGTCAGTTATTCACGCAAGGTGATTTAGGCAGGGTTTCGCTGTACAGTACTGTACAGTCATTGTCAAATAGATTGCAATACAACACCCTCGTGGTTGCATTAATTTCTATGACCTTGATTTTGTCCTTCAGGCGAACGAGTACTGGACAGCTCTGCGAACAGACGCCCAGTTCTACATGGATATGGGCAACCTGATGTTTGACCGCTCTGTGGCGGAGTAAGTGACACAATATTGTAGCCAATGTGGTGCGCACTGGCCGTTTTGTGTTTTGGGAGGCAAGCGGGTGGTGCTCTGGTTAAAACTCTTTGTGACACAATTGACAAAATAATTGTAAAATTGACATTCACCGTTACACAAGTCATTGCCGAGTGTGCATTTGACAGCGTTCCTGCCAACTCGGCCTGTCCTTTGTTGGCATCGGCGACCTCTGCCCCAAGTTGTCAAGGAAGCAGCATAGGGAGCACGGCATACACTATGCCATTTTTTTTTTTTTTCTAAATTATTACTGGGCTTTGTCAATGTCAAATTATTGTGCCCTACGCGTAATGGCTAACAAAAGTGGCTCCAAACAAATATGCAATGTTGATACATTTGTGCACCAGAGCTAAAGGGAATTGTACAGTATATCTGTTCAAATGAATATATATGAATGCTGTATGTAGCTTTTAGTACATTACCACTGAGAGAGATATTAACTCCAATAAGCACATTATACAGTAAGAGAGAGTACTGTTGTTCTGCTGGTTGGTTTCCTACCTAAGCAGGTGGCGTGCCAACATTTTCTACATATAAATAAATAAATGAACACCACTAAATACATAGTTTTACGCTTAAATTGTATTTTTATTGATATTTTATTGATCTATTTTAGCTGGGGCTAAATTGACATAATTTTCATCATTCATATATGATATCATGATAATATTACGATCATAACACTTTTCTATTGACATTGCAGTGAGAACAACAGGCTGTACATGGAGATGTTGCGCAATGCTAGAGCACACTTGGACAGCCAGACGGGAGGACGCAAATAGGAAACATGAAGACAAATGATATGAGGGTTGATATGGTAAACAAACATGATTATAATGTGGTTAATGGCAGGCTTTTTGGAGATAATGTTTCATTACGGTGTCATAAATGCGCTCCTTAGTTACGTTTTAGATGCAAATGAGAGTTGCCACCATGTAACATATTTGGCTTATGATTATACTTTAGATGCACTATCTATTCAACAATACCACAGCAATTTAATCAAAGCAGGCAGAGAAGATACAATATCCTTTCGAAGTTTGCTGGCTAAAATCCCCGCTTGTATTTCATACCGAGGCAGCGAGACTGTTTAGATTTGTTGTAAAACATGCTGACTCATCTTAGAATAGTGTCATTGTGCAGCAGTAAAATCCAGTACATTTAGTGAAATGAAAAAGTGTGTTGCAGCTGCAATAAATATTCATATTAATAATACATTGCCAAGTATTATTTCTACGCAGGGCTCTTTGTTCTTAGTATTATTATTATTGTTATTCGGCGCCACAGAAATAGTGGTGATTCTCTTCTGATCAAAAAGTAATCATATATACTGTATGCATTTCAGGAATTTAAATAATATATTTTAAAAAGGTTTTAGGCAAGAAATACTATAATTTTATGTTTTGTTACCACTAGGGGTTACTGTCACACACTGACACGCTCACATTGCTAATTAAGCGTCTCGTACACTTTTATGCATTTTATGGAAACAACTTTCATGTATGCATCACTTTGTAATTTTGCTAGACTGATTTCAACACAGTCTATCGGAAGACGTATTTTTGGATGAATAAATGATAAGTCATTTTTCTATCAGTAGGCTAACCTCAAGACCTTGCTTTTGTCAGTGACAGCTGGAATTTACTGTACTGTCACTTTGTGTAAATGCTGAAAATTAACCATTCAAGCAGTGAAATCAGTTAATATTTGTCTGTACATTACTTACTCTTACCGTGTAAATTGCATTAGCATTTGCATTAGCAAAATGTCAGTGCTGTTGAAATTCTGTTTATCTTCAGAACACAAAAACATTAAAAGGGAAGACAGTGCAAGAGATAGAAGAGTTAACACACAGAGCTGCATGGAGGAACAGTGTGTGATAAATAAGTGTAACAATGAATTATTATAAGGATAAAAGAGCCCCTTTAATAAAATGATTGTCGATCATTTATAGACTGAAACATCAGTTGTCCGTCCGTGCTAAAGCTGTGACATTGAAGTGGGATCCTCACTTGCAATTGGTGGAGGGACTTTGAAGAACATATGCAGGGCTGGAGTGAAGATAAGAATGGTGCCAAGTATTGAGACAGTCAGGAATGCCCAGAGGAAGATCCTGTCTAACACCTGGGCCACAAACTTCCAGTCTTGTACCACCTGGGAGATAAAAAAGAAATGTGAATTTAACACAAGGCAAGGGTACAATGACAACAAGATATTGATATTGTATATTAAAAACAGGATTTTCTGTGTTTCATATAGACCTGTGCATGCCAAATGATAGTCATGTTGAAAAATGTGAAATTTTGGGATTTTCAGAAATGCGTAAAAATGCGTAAAATTTAAGACCTGTTCAAAGTCAAATGGATTGATTTTTTGTTTCTGTGTTGTGTGAGACGATCACTTGATAGTGATGTTTGATACCACCAATTTCCTTTCCAATCCGATAATGTGTAAAATTCCAGTTGGTATCGCTGATACCGATTCAATACCGATAGTTTGTGCCACTACACCTAATGTAATCTAATTGTAATAAAGGAGTGCATTTCAAATTATAAAGAATACACGGCACATATAAACAAACAACCATTCGCATTCACACCTACAGGCAATTTAGAGTCTTCAATTAACCTACCATGCGTGTTGTGGGATGTGGGAGGAAACCAGAATACCTGGAGAAAACCCACAGAGGCTCAGGGAGAACATCCAAAATCCACACAGTGGGGCCGGATTTGAACCCGGATCCTCAGAACTGTGAGACGGACTAACCAGTCCACCATATTACTATTGTGTGAGCTATGGCTCACTTCCCCACACACCTCCCCCCTGCTTTAGACTGATATGAGGTTATTACCTCTCGAATGAAGTGTTCCTTTCGGATGTGTCTGCTGATGTATCGCACTGAATAGATGGCCTTCTCCAGCATGGTTGCCCAGGCCTCGTCCTCCTTTCCATCAGAAGCGCTCTGTCCTCCGCTTGCCCTCTGGCCTGCTCTCCGACCTCCAGATCGTGGCTTCACCTCGGGACTTTCAGGAGCCAGCTCCGGGTAGTGGTACCGGTCGATGTGACCTCGCATGCACAGCAGTCTGGGCAGCTTCTGAAGAAAGAGGTTGCGAACCCATGGCGACATGGGGTGGTAGGTGGCCGACGAGCGGTGGTGCACGTTGATGACGAACACGGTGACGATGATGGAGAGCGTGACAAAGATCATGATAAAGAGCAAATACTCGCCGATGAGAGGGATGACTTTGGAAGACGAGGGGATGATCTCTTCGATGACGAGGAGGAAGACAGTGAGCGACACGAGGACAGAGGTGGAGAGAGACAACTTTTCCCCTTCGTCGGACGGAAGATAGAATACCAGCACAGTCAGGAAAGACAACCCCAGACAAGGGATGATGAGGAAGAGCGTGTAGAATAACGGCAACCTCTTCAGGATGAAGGAGTACGTGAGGAAAGGATAGGAATACAGGCCGTCCTTCCTGTTCCCCTTTGCCCCCGTGGCGTTGAGAATCTCCCACTCGCCGTTATCGAAGAAGTCCTTCCTGTCCACCTGGTTATCAATTAAAACGAGGTCTACCATGTTCCCGTCGTAGGTCCAAGAGCCGAACTTCATGGTGCAGTTCTGGCGGTCAAAGGGGAAAAAGGTGACGTCCATGGTGCACGCCGACTTGTAACTGGCAGGCGGTGTCCACGTGATGACCCCGTTGTACTTGACAATTGCTTTGGTCATCAGGGAGCCTTCAAATCGCCCGTCAGCGCTGAAAAAATGATCATATGCACAGAATGTTTGTTTGTTTTTTGCAGTTGTGTAAATGATTTAAACGGGACATATTTTTCCAAACCAACTTTTTCTAGTATATGGGATGTAATATTGTCTCTATGGTGCCTCGTTAAACGTGAAATATAAATTAAAATCGTCCACGCATTCCTGAACTCCAGATGTTTTGGTTTTTTTGCTGAGAGCCCTGAAATCACGTCATTCGTCATTAGCGAAGCTCTCCGCCTTCCCTCTCTGCTCCCGAGCCAGCGCTATCATCATATCAAACGTGTGGGTCACAAGTGGGTCTTCTAGGCAACCAATGAGAGCAAAGGGGACAGTCTTATCCAAATATGGTGAAAAGGGATACAAAATCGGGTCAAACAGATGTAGCTGTCAGAGGGGGCTTTTCTGGACACTCTAAGGTGTTTTTTGAAATAAATATACAAAGTCCATGTTAGACATGGACTTTGGAGGTCGAAATAGCCAAAATACAAGACCTTTAGAAACACTGTAGTATAGAACAGCCTATGAATTATAGAATGTTGTCGTCCATAACGTTTCATGACACATGCCATGTCTGCAGGACTAAACTGGTTTTTAATAGCTTATTTTATTCAGTGTATTGAGTGAATTATGTTCACCGGTTACATTTATTCTTTGAAAAGGCAGTGGTTCTCAAACCTTTTTATAGAATGTACCAACTAAAAAAAAATGTGTCTCTCCAAGTACCAACTTAGTGACAAATATAAAAATACAGTAGCGTAGCACGACCAAGTGTTTGTCAAAAACAAGGCAGTTTATTCACCTAAAAATTAAATGTAATATTATTTTAAGCCACTTCAACATTATGCTCAGTTTGAACAATACTCTAAACTAAAAAACAAAACAAAATTATATATTCTTTACTAATGATTCAATTAAAAGGAATTGCACATAGTTCAATAAGTTCAATAAAAAAATTTGAAAACAGAGTTCTAAAAGATTTAATGTAAACGAATTGCACTTAAATAAATGCAACTGTACTGTACTTGATAAATGTATTGTACTCGATTAAAAAAATATCTAAGCCACTGTAACATTATGCATACTTTGATTTGAATGCAGTGATTTGTTTAGATATCACTAGAGGGAGCCCAAGTACCACTGATGCTACGTGCTTCGCTACGCACACACTTTCGAGAATAACTGCGTAAATGGATTCGGTTTTATTTCATTCAGTTCACATTTCTAATTTATCATCTTGTATCTTTGTGGACAATATGATGAAGATGTTAAATCTTACTTCTCATAGAGGACAATGTCGGGGAGCCAAATGTTTTCAGATGGAACTCGGATGGAAGCGATGCCTCCGTATTTATCTGGATTCCAACGCAGTTTGTAATCCGTCCATTCCTGCGCATAAGAAAAGCAACACTGACATCTTAACACCACCTATATTCATCATCTGTAAGCATCGAAAGGTTGTTATTTGTTATTTACAGTGGCTTTAGCAGAACATGATTTTCATGTAGAAACTTTGATTGTGTCTTTTTGTGGATGATGTCGAGGTAGGTAAATCCATCCATCCATTTTTAAGAGGGCATGTTCTCACTATAGCAGAGCGGGATCCCACCTAGCCCAGGTGATTGTGTCCGAGGCGTTATACACCTTGGACTGGTCACCAGCCAATCACAGCCAAACAACCATTCACATTCACTTGTGGACTGCTTAAGCCTTCAATCAACCCAACGTGCATGTTTCCGGAATGTTGGAGGAAGTCGGTGTAGCCGGAGAAAATCCACACAGGGAGTGGGAGAACATGCAAACCCCACACTGGAGAGATGCAACTCGAATTATGGCAATCATTCAGCAATAATACAATGATAAGCAACAGTGTCACAGCGAGTTTTTAAACATAAATACACAGGTACAGAACTTTAAATGTTGACTCTAGCTTACCTGCCACAGCCAAACATTTGTTGTCATTAGCTGGTTCTTCTCATCCTAAACATGATAACACAAATAAAAGACTGATGTAAAAAAAAAAAATAGTCTTTATGAAGAGATGATCACATGCTTCAAAACTCACCAAGAGCAATAGAGTAGGAGCACTGCATCATATTGAGTAAATGATTTTCTCTCTAGGGATTGACTTTTGATACATCTCTGGCATTAGATCTCATTTAGATTGTGCAGATCTACCTAACGAAATGGATGGTGAGTGTGCAGTCACGTGTTGAGGTTGCACTATGGCATGACCTTATTTCAGTGAACTGAATTTGGATGCTGGATTATCTGAATTACTTCAAAGAATCTCTGCTTTTTCCCAGACAACAAGAAGAAGGTATGAAAACCTGAAGAGCTAAATAACAGAGGCCAAAAACAAGAGTACTAATACTACTCACACCGAGATGCAGGGTCAAGACGGACAGAAAGAGAGAAAGATGTACAATAAATAAATAAATAATCACGTGACTTAAAAGCTGTCGAAGTCTGCATGTGAGGGAGTGTTTCCGATGAGTCCAGGCCTCAGCTGTCACCCTCACTTGGACGCTGGAGCCATCACAATGAGCAGAGGTGAAGCATATGATCTAATAGTGAGCTATGCAGCAGCCAATTTGGGAGCCTCAGGGGGACAACGCAGAAAACATTGTCGCCTCACTCTCCCTCTAGTCCAAAATTCAAAACGACCACCTGACTGAAATTGTTCTTTCTCTCAATCTTTGTATGGAGCTTATGTGACAGGATGGCCGCAAATGGCCCTCCATCCAGTTTTCAGAAGCCCGCAACATGTACCTACTAGAGGTAACAGTTCACACAGCCCGTAACATTGAAAAAAAAAATAATAAAATGGCTGAGGTGCAGCATGCAAAGTGTGCGTGTCAAAAGTGAGGGGCTTGTGACACCCACATCCTACATGGATGCGACACCCCTCAAAACTACTATTACCAATACATTGATTTTATATAGCGCTTTTTTACATATACAGACACAAATTAACTATTTACAACTTTAAAAAGAAACTAATTTGTCTTCATAACACACTAGTGCATAAGATACTTGAGTGTCAGAAGCAACAATGTTTTCCTCCACTTTCTGCTCTATGCCACGTTCCAATTTGTAAATATATCACAATGATAATTCAAGTAATTGCTTTCAAAAATGTTTATCTTTCTACAGTTTGTTTTTGTTTTGGTTCTAAATGTGGAAATGAGGCGGCACGGTGGCCGACTGGTTAGAGCGTCAGCCTCACAGTTCTGAGGACCCGGGTTCAATCCCCGGCCCCGCCTGTGTGGAGTTTGCATGTTCTGCCCGTGCCAGTGTGGGTTTTCTCCGGGCACTCCGGTTTCCTCCCACATCCCAAAAACATGCATGAATTGGAGACTATATTGCCCGTAGGCATGACTGTGAGCGCGAATGGTTGTTTGTTCCTATGTGCCCTGCGATTGGCTGGCAACCAGTTCAGGGTGTATAGGACAGTTGGTACGTCCAAAAAGGTTTGGACACCCTACATTAACAGTTGGTGGCTTAACTGACAAGCTCTCATTTCAGGCCTTTTGGTTTAGTTTTATGTGGCTTTTTGCTGCACTTCAAAAGCGGGAGCAGACTTAACAAGGGGCCCCTCAGACAAGGAGAGCATGTTACAGTACGAAAAGAAGAACGAACAGAAATGACAAAACGGACTTAAAATGAAAGTAGTAAGACTCACTTGTCACAATACCTATCTTCACTTGTTAAGGTAGAACAGTTTTATTGTTTTCACATATTTATTAAGAGCGGTAAACTTCTTATTAGACCTGCAGGACAGTCGAGAATGTCACAATGGAAAACAATACGTGTAACAGTAGATAGGATAAAAAGTTGCAGGGTGAAGTATCAGACAAGGTAAACAAAAAAGAGATACGCAGGAATAAAGATAGCACAATATGAATACCATGTTTTCAAGACCATTAGGCGCACTTAAAAGTCTTAAATTTTCTCCAAAATGGACAGGGCGTCTTATAATGCGGCGCACCTTATGTGTGCACCGAGTTCCAAAATCTGTAAATGTTGTTGCGTGACTTGGACTGGGAGCATTTCCTGCCGACACGCCGCTTATATAGAGCAAAGGCAGACGTGACTGAGGACGGCATGCGGACGTAAAGGGGGGAGGGTGTGCGTGAAAAAGGACTTTAAAGACACGCCTCCAGTAGGTATATAGAGCCGGTATGTGCATTGTGCAAAACAACATCGGTTTGGCTAAGGACCCCCGAAAATGGCACCTACAAAGAGACAGGCTTACGAAACACAGCACAACTGCAAGCTAGCAGTTACACGGAGGAACATGGGAATCGAGCAGCCGCGAGAGAATTCAAGGTCAACGAATCCACGGTTCGCAAGTGGAGGAAGCAGGAAAACGAGCATCGCCAAGTCAAGAAGACGAAGCACCGGGCGAGTTACGCCACCATGTGTGAATGGATTGTGGATGCCTGGGCTAAGGTATCTGCTTTGACTGTTGTCCCAGCTTTCGCGAAAGCCGGCATCATTGCTGAACAGACACCCGGAAACGAGACTGACTCCGACAATGACGAGAGGGAACCTGGCGTGTTTGATGGAGAACTTGCCCAGCTGTTCATTTCGGTTACAGAAGATAAGGACTTTGATGGATTTGTGGATGAGGATTGATCAAAAAATAACATGAGTACATTGTTAAATACTTCAATAAAGTACAACCGAACTCAGTTTTGCTCCCGCTGCCTTTTGAAAAACATACGCTAGCATGCATGCTAGCGTATGTTTTACCATGCCTGCGCCCAATAATACGGTGCGCCTTATGTATGTGTTAAATACAGAATTAGACCCTGTAACTGAAACTGCCCCTTTTAATACGGTGTTCGGTATAGTGTTCCCCTGCATATTACTACTCGGGGATTCACCTCGTCATGGATTTTTTTTCAGGGGAAAAAAATCACTGAAAAACTCACCAATTCACCAATTTGTTTGTGCTCAGGCTAAAGCGTTAATATAAACGTATTGCCTTGGCCCCATCTTGTGACATCTTGGTGCCAAGGAATTATTGTGAAAGTGAGTTAGGTAGCGTCATGAGTTCTTTACCACCATCTTGTGGCATCATTGGGCAATTATAAACCTTTTGTAAGGGCCCATTATTACCGTAATTTCTCGTGTATAATGCGCACCCAGGTATAATACGCGCCCCCATAGTTGACCTCAAAATTCTGGCAAACCCTTCTACCTATGTATAATGCATTTTTACAATGCATGATTTTGCTTCTACCCATATGATCAAAATATTAACTATTATCTGTATTTTGCTGGTTTTTTTTCAAATAATTATTCTGAAGCTAAGCACTTTATTTGAACACATACTTTGTTTATTTACCTGCTCTTATTTTGAAATTCACAGCACTACTGTTATTTAGTGAATGATAAAACACACAGTTGCGCTCATATGTTTGATTACCCAGGCAGAATTTGTAAGATGGGTACAATTCTTGAAATAAAACATGAAGGACCAGGTGAAACACATTTAATTTTATTTTAATGGTTTTCAAATTACTGCGATTAGCTGGCAACCAGTTCAGGGTGTGCCCCGCCTCCTGCCCGATGATAACTGGGATAGGCTCCAGCACGCCCGTGACCCTCGTGAGTAGAAGCGGCTCAGAAAATGGATGGATGGATGGTTTTCAAATTAAACGGTCAAGCATTTCAGGAGAGCATTATCATGAAACAAAACATAACCATAAAGAAATTAATGATCGTTGTTGTTCAGTCATCAGCCATATTTAAAAAAAAATATATATATATATATTTCACAAATTCTGTAAACTTATGAGCACAACTGTACATGCAGTCATACGTACATACCCCTGTCATATTGTAATGAAAGTGTAGGCTACACCTTTTTATAACCACTAGGTGGCAGTGGCGTATTACAAAGAAAGTGTACACCTTTTTTATAACCTCTAGGTGGCACTGGCATTTTGGAATGAAAATGGACAGGTTTTTCATAACCACTAGATGGCGGCATACATTTATAAAATGTGAAAGTTTTTTTCCATTTCCCCCTATACCTATGTCCACTATTGACCTTTGACAATTTTTTTTTGGGGGGGGGGGGGGGGGGGATGCGCATTATACACGAGAATCGGTATTTCGGTATTCGCAGCAGGGCTCGGTCCTTAGCCCCTGTAAACATAAAAGTGACACTGTGCAGACGGTAAAACAGAACACACAGGCGGTAGCCAGTGAGAAAGAAAGTGACTCCAGTGTATTACTGACTAGATGAGACTCCCCCCACCACAAACGTCTGCCTTTGCAAAGATGACAACTTTCAGTATGATGCAGCGAACCTGTCCACCTGAAATATACAACCAAATAATAAACATAATGTGATAAGCCAAACTTTTTGATTGCAGCTCTTGGATCTCGTGACATTGTGCAGGTGCACCTAATGAAGTGTAGTAGGTAAGCAAGTTTCGGTTAGTAAGTGTGAAGTCTACACGAGAGTATGTTGTGAAACAGAAGTAAAAGCAGTGATGTGTTCCTTCTCACCACATCGACCAGCTGGGAGATCTTGAGTCCGAAGCGGACTCTGATGGTGTCGTTGGCGTGCTGAATGGGCCTCACCCAGCGTTGGTAGCCTTGGAAGAGGTTCTTCAGCAGAGCGTCCTCCATCTCTGCCAAGGACACAAACTCATTTGGCGCTAGAATGAGAAGAAGACCTTGACAGTGAAAAATTACACCCAACAACCATGAATCAAATGAAGTATGAATGTAAAAGTCTGGTACTGCATCCATAGGGCTTATGTTGTTAGCTATGGAATGTCAATGTATAATTGTATTGTTTACCAGTTAAACAGCCATCACTGCAGTTATAGTGTAGTACCTAAATACTGTCCATTCTCACGATAAATATTTCTCAAGAGACACATACAGTCGGAAATGTGTCATTGGCCTCTTTTTGTCTTATGACACATTGAAGTATTATTAAAGTAGTTCAGTTTTCTTAGTGAAAGGACTTCTGGGCAGCACTTTATGTGTCAGATTATTTTATATTCACAGGTACCTAAATACCTTGACACACCAACCATTTCATTCGGTACACCTGCACTCACTAAAAAGATCCAATATAAGATCAAGCTCAGTTTTGAGTGACAGTCAGGTGGTCATAGTTTGCAGTGGTGTTAAAGTGCACTGCCTAATATTTTGGGTCCAGTAGTTTTACAAAAGGTGCCAAAGATTGCTTCAACCACAAACAAAAACTTATTGTTAAATGAATACCTCTCTGATGTCAATCAAAAAAGATTGCGAAAATCTCATTAGAGTGTGCAGGTCTACCTAATGAAATGACCAATGTGTATTGAAGAAAATAAAACGATTATGTGGGTCTGTTGTTGTTTGTTTTGAGGTGAAAGCCCATTCTCAATGTGACCATAAAGACAGAAAAATAATATGGGCTCACAGAAATATAGCAGCACATGTTGATGCTTCAAGAATATGCGTATGGAAAGCTGCTTGAGCATTTATTAGTTATCATGTACTAGTATGCTCTTTGTCCTCACTAGCAAGACAATTCAGCTCACAAGTGAAACGGCTGTCTTAGTAGTAACGTTTTTTTCCACTATTAGTGCCACTTTTGCTCTACTACTAAACAATTCAACCTTACTGGCACACTACTGCTGTACTATAGTAACACTACCAGTCACAACTAGGCACTAGCACCCTCCTGGACAGTAGCACCAAAATGCAAACATGTAGTAACATGTAGTTGTTCAACTAGTTTGCCAAGGCTGTTGTTTGATATTATAATTTACAGTGAACACCCTCTATTCACGAATCTGCAAAAAATCGAGGCCCCCCCTGTAAAGGTTTGTAATTGCCTATGCCACATGATGGCGGCAAAGCACCACTTGTGTCTCAATGAACCTCCTCAACTCACCCCAACAAATTTCCTTGACACCAAGATACCATCATGATGGCGCCAAAGCAATAATGTCGACAGCCAAATTCAAAAATGCCCAACCACGGATAGGTGAGGATTCACTGTAATATATAATGTAATATTATAAAATTATACCGGTACTAGATAATAGCTAGCACTTAACTAGTAACATATAGGCGTCAATTTGTGCGCAGATTTGCCTCACTACTAACAGTTGTCCTACTAGTATGCCAATGTTGTCCTTCTAGTGTGCAAATGTCATAAAATAGTGGAGAGCAGTATAAACGTTACTAGTAAGACAACAGTCGTTCTACAAGTGATTGAAGGACAAAGAACATACTAGTATATGGCCCTTATACTAGATTTGAAGAGCATCAAATAAATGCTCAAACAGCTTTCCATGTACTAGTATGCTCGTCGTCCTTAGCAGTTGGGCAACTTTGGCATACAAGTAGGACAAATACATGTCATCGGTGAGGCAAAGCAGTGCACTAGTTTACAACTGCATGCTACTAGTACTACTAGTGACATGCTACTAGTGCACATTTTTGTCTCACTTGTATTATGTAGTGTGCGAAGTTGTCCTAACAGTAAATCTTTCTACTAGTGCGCCCTGGGCGTTGTACTCGTGTGCTGAATTGTCTTACTAGTGAGAACAACGAGCGTGCAAGAGATATATGCGCGTGCCTTTGCATCAGTCCTTACCAGTGATGGTGGCCAGGGTGACCGGGCAGGATGCAGCCGAAATGAAGAAGAGGAGCACCAACTTCATCATGTCCTGTGCGCTCCTGCAGCCTCTCTTCGGTAACGTTCGATCGTCACGTCGAGGTTCCCATCAAGTCGAAACCGGCAGGCTGCGGTCCCAAACCGGGAAGAGAGACGGCGGGCACACGCTGACTCCGGGCTGGAGCGTCACAGGATGAGAGAGGAGGGGGCTGGGGGGTGGAGGAAGAGGATGAGGGGTGGAGCCACCGCAACGTACGCGGAGCAATGGAATATTCATTATGTCACTGTTTTATAACGTTGTAATGTTATAGAACAAGCCCTTGAGTTGAGTTATCTCTTTGTAGGGGGATCTACAAATTACATGACTTACATTTATGATTCTACGACATAAAACAGACTCTTGCTCAAGTGCAGAACTTGCAAAGTTTTAATCCCCCCCATTTCATATCATTTTAATTTACTTTAAAATACACGTTGAATGTAAAAGAGTCTAGTCTTAAAGTACCAACTTTCCTATAGTTGCTTGTGGACAATTCTTCATTGAAGGATGGACCTCCATAGGTGTCCACTGGAGGGTACTAATCATTTTTATTTACTTATATAGCGCTTTTACAACGGCCATTATATTACATCATTAATCATGAACATTATTAGGTTCAGAAGTTATTTACAGATTTTAAATATATTACTTTAAAGCAGCACTCATGAACATAGCTCTGCTCTGTTGTATCTTTCTTTTCATTTCTTTTTTTTTTTTTTTTTGCTACACTCATTCAAGGGCCAACATATGCAAATTAGATTTTAGCTAGCTAGCCCAAGTCCAATTCTTTTACTTATGCATTGTACCTGTAAAAAAAAATAATTAAAATAAATAAAGGGAAATTCAGTTCACACTCTGCTGTCTATTTGTGTTGCACACCTCACAGAGAACACGCATGCAGGCATACACAGTGATGGTCCGAGACCAGTTTTACTGGGGGGTAGGGGGGGCTGGGGCCAGGGGATTCATCAGAGGGGCACGGTTTTAAATACACGCACACACACACGCACAGAGTCACTGATGGCAGGGCGTTTTCCCAGCTGTCACCAATTTTGAGAGTGTTGCATGTGGGAAGAGCGTGAAAATGTCAAGCTCAGGTGTTGAAGAAACAGTTGATGGTTCAAAATGAGCTTTAGAAGATGAGAAATTGGGTCAATCATAAGTATCCATCCATCCATCCATTTTCTACATCGCTTATCCTGTTCAGGGTCGTCGGGAGCTGGAGCTTATCCCAGCTGACATCAGCTGAAAGGAAAACGTCACCCTGGACAGGTTGCCAGTCAATTACAGGATAATGGGAAAGGACACCATTGCAAGATTAAACATGAATCCATCCATTTTCTGTACCACTTATTCTCACCAGGGTCGCGAGCGTGCTGGAGCCTATCTTCGGGTGAGAGGCGGGGTACACCCTGAACTGGTCGCCAGCCAATCGCAGGATAGATTAAACAACAGGACAAGAGGATTTCAAAATCAAGGACAGACTTGTGGATGGACTAATGCCACGCGATAATAATCTTCAAAACAAAATGTTCTTTTTGATCCAAACAACAAAAATACAAACTAAAACACAATGTCACTTTTGACATAATGACAAAACTCCCTTTTTGACTCATCGTAATACCTCACAATTAACATCAGCTGAGCATTATGTGGTGTCAGTGGACTCATCCACAGCCATGGAAATGCACTCTGCATTTTCTATTCTATCACACAGCTGCTAAATCACCATCAAATGACACAGACATTTACAGAAAATGACAAATATTTCAATGAAGATTTGTTGGCATTGACTGATCATTTTGCAGTGGTCTTGTAATTTATTTCCCAGAGCTGTTAAAACATAAACACTAGACTAGACATACTATATTACCATTGTCATTGCAAAAATATCAATGCTAACTGGACAAGGACAGGAGTGACTTTGTAGAACAATCCAGAATATAAGTAATAAAGAGCTGTAATGCAATATTTTCTTCAAAATGCAGTCATTTCAAGAACGTCCTTTCCAAGGAATTGTCCTATTTAGTTTTTTAGCTATTTGAAAAGTTGAAAAAGCCAAAAAGCTTGTTTGTTGGAAAAACAAGGTTTTTTTTTTCCCAATTATAGTATCACTGCAGCATCAGATACGATAAAGAGATGAAAATCTACAACCCCTGCAGGTGAAACGAATCAAACTATTTTGGTGCACAAACTACAACGCACCGAGCACAAAGCGCATGTTTGCTATTTTGCATTTTCCTCTCCGCCCTCTGTCCTCATCATGGGTTACAGAGATGGAGTGGGGGGAACGGGAGGCTGATTATCACAATGAAATTATCCAGATTTTCTGCTCCACTTGGAGCCAGGGGGACGAGCAGCTGCTGCCTCCCAGATCGTCCCGTCCGCCTACTCTCTAATCATTTGGAAACAACAATTCTTGGCTGGAAACTTGCCGGTTCCTTCCATGACAACGCTGGGCAGCTGTGTTTGTAGATGCATGTGTGTATGTGTTGTGGTGGTTTAGAGCATGCGAAAGACACATTAGAACAAGCGAAACCAATGGGGACTGCATCCACTGTTGCAGGTTGTGTATTACTGTGCACTGGTTGTGTCCTCTGTTGTTGCATATTTACATTCTGCATATTTGGCTGGGTGAAGAAATATTTGTCAAAGCAGAGGAAACAGCTGTGTCTCCTAACGCCTGCAGGTTTCTTATAATTTGTTTGTTATTCTAAGTGATTTAAAGAACTGGTGGTAAAAGCAGCACAAGGACGCAGTGGTGTACAAGTATAGAGTCCCAGAGACGCTCATTTGGTAGTAGACAGAGACTGCTTTCAGCGCTTTAAATGATAAAATGAACTTAAGGGCTATAATTTAAATAAGTGTCACCTTAAATTGCATGTACTGGACGCTGTCCAACTCTAGAAAAGGAAGTTATGGATAAAATTGGACTTAATACATCATGCTAATTGAAGAATGTATTGATGAATTGATTTAATGTATCCCCTTCTGCCACAATACCCTAAATGAAAAACAAATCATGAATCAACATCAGAATCAGAATCAAAATGATCTTTATTTGCCAAGTATGAAAAAAACACAAGGAATTTGTTTCCGGTAGTTGGAGCCGATCTGATACGACAACAGACAGTCAATTGACAGAAAATACATCCATCCATTCTCTGAACCACTTCTTCTCACTGGGGCATGCTGGAGCCTATCCCAGCTGTCATCGGGCAGGAGGCGGGGTACACCCTGAACTGGTTGCCAGCCAATCGCAGGGCACATAGGAACAAACAACCATTCGCACTCATATTCACCCCGGTCCTCAGAACTGTGAGGAATACACTCTAACCAGTCGGCCAGCGTGCCGCCTATCTTAGTTTATTTATTTATTTATTTATTTTATTTGTTTTGACAATTGTGCAAATGATGCAGAGTCCTCCAGCCATTGAGCAGTGTGAAATAACTAATAGAGCAATAATTTGGTCCAGAGACCTTTTAAGACATTTAAGCAGTTTCAAGTGACTTGTAGTGCAATAATCTGGAACAGGTCAACAACAGAAACGCAAATAATGGAGAGTGGCGAGCTTACTACAGTGAGTGCATGAATAATGCATAATTGGCCCGACAGAGATGTGACAATCTCAACAATCTCAAGACAAAAATTGGCAGCATGTTACAATGGAATTGTAAGTTAACTGCTTAAGAAGTTAATGGCAAGAGGGAAGAAGCTGTTGGAGTGTCTGCTCGTTTTAGCTTGCGTTGTTCGATAGCGTCTACTTGAGGGATGGCGCTGGAAGAGGTGGTGACCAGGATGTGGAGGGTCCAAGAGGATTTTGCATGCTCTTGTCTTAGTTCTGGCAGCGTGTAAGTCCTCAAGAGTGGGTAGGGGGGTACCGACAATCTTTTCAGCAGTTTTGATTGTCCGTTGCAGTCGGAGTTTGTCCTTTTTTGTGGCACCGCCAAACTAGACTGTGATGGAAGAACACCGGACTGATTGAATGAATGCCGTGTAGAACTGCCTCAAAAGCTACTATGGTAGGCCGTGCTTCCTCAGAAGCCGCAGGAAGTACATCCTCTGCTGGGCCTTTTTGAGGATGGAGTTGATGTTGGTCTCGCACTTCATGTCCTGCGAGACTGTCGACGGTTGACACAGGACAGTTGGACAGCGTGAGGGGCAGCTGTGGTGAACGATGTCTTCTGAAGTCCACGAACATCTCTACAGTCTTGAGCGTGTTCAGCTCCAGGTTGTGTCGGCCGCACAACAGCTCCAGCCGCTCCGCTTCCTGTCGATACGCAGTCTTGTCACCGTCTTTGATGAGGCCGATGACTGTGGTGTCATTTGCAAACTTCAAGACTTTGACAGCCGGGTGCGTTGAGGTACAGTCGTTCGTGTAGAGAGAGAAGAGCAGCGGAGAGAGGACACAACATTGGGGCGCCCCCGTGCTGATGATGCGTGTGGATGAGGTGGCCTCCCCCAGCCAAATCCACTAGGCAGATGGCAGGCGAGACATTGAGCTGGAGAAGCTTGGAGGAGAGGAGTTCGGAGATGATGGTGTTGAACGCAACGCTGAAGTCCACGAACAAGATCCTCGCGTAGGTCCCTGTGCCGTTGAGGTGTTCTAGGATGAAATGCAATACCATGTTGACTGCGTCATCCACAGACCTGTTTGCTTGGTAGGCAAACTGCAGGGGGTCCAGCAGGGGACCTGTGACGCTCTTGAGGTGGTCCAGCACGATACGGTCAAAGGACTTCATGACCACAGATGTCAGGGTGACAGGCCTGTAGTCATTTAGACCTGAGATTGCAGGGTTCTTGGAGACTGGGATGATGGTGCAGCATTTGAAACAGGATGGTACTTCACACAGTACCAGAGATCTATTGAAGATCTGTGTGAAGACTGGAGCCAGCTGGTCTGCGCAGACTGTGTCCTTCTACTGCAGATATGAAGTGTCCTTTTCATATCTGCAGTAGAAGGTGTTCAAGTCGTCAGCTAGCCCTTTATTCCTCTCTGTTTGGGGGGATGATCGCTTGTAGTTGGTTAGCGATTGTAATCCAGGCCAAATTGACTTAGAGTGGTTAACGGTAAACCAGCTTTTCTGTATAATTTATCTTTGCTATGTTAATTTCTTTAGTCAGCTGGTTTATAGTGCAATTATACACTGGGTCTATCCCCACTTCGATCGGTGTCCTCTTTAGCCTGGCGAAGTTACTGAAGTTTGGTAGTGAACCACGGCTTTTTGTTATTGAACGTGCGAAATGAGCGTGTAGCAGTGGTCTGGAATGTTGTTTGTCCTGGTAGGACAGTCGCTGTGCTGCTTTTTTTAGGGAGTTCAGGGTTAAGTTTTGCTTTGTTAAAGTCCCCAAGAGTAATGAGGGGTGAATCTGGGTGCTTTTTTTCAAGTTCTTTTACTTGTTCAGCGAGCGTTAGAAGTGTGCCATTCGTGTTAGCTTGAGGAAGAATGTAGTATGAATGAAGCGAACTTGCGCAGGGAGTAGAATGACTTACAGTTGAAAAACACGACTCCAAGCAATTCCAACATGCAACATTAATGAACCTCGTATCTTGATATTAAAATAAACTTTTTATTTGTACCTATCGCGCCACGGTGACCCTAGTGAGGATAAGGGGCTCAGAAAATGGATGGATGGGAGCATATAAATAAAGACGTTTTCAAAGTGGTGCACAAATAAAGGCATATTTGTTTGATAATGCTTTTGTAAGTGCATGCAAACGCATGTGTGTGTGCGCACGTAAGCCAGTTGTGAGGAGAGATGTGAGTCAGCTGTGCTTCTTGTGTCTTATCTGTACTTGTGCATCAAGCATGAATCTCTATTTACTGTATGTGGGTGTGTGTGTGTGTGTGTGTGTGTGTGTGTGTGTGCGTGCGTGTGTTTGTGTGTGCGTGTTTGTATGTGTGTAGGTAGGTTGGTAGGTAAGTACATCAAATTCCAGGGTCCAATGGGCCACCAAAACCGGACAACAAGCAATGCTATATAGTATAAATGTTTAAGGCGGTGGTGTCAAAAGTACGGCCCGCGGGCCACAACAGAATCGAACCAGCCCGTCAGGGGGTCCAATGTGGCCCGTGGGGATGGAGACACATTCACTGCTATTTTTCAATAAAAGTAACTTTTGTTGCTAATTTTGTCCTCTTGAGGGTGCACTGACAACACTTAAATGACATTGATGCACTTGTGAAGGCCAAACAATGCCAAGTTTCAGGAGAACACTAATATAAAATGGTGTTCCATGTTCACACTACAATGTGAAAATAAATACCTCCGATAGAAATGCTTTAAGACATTGAATATTACAAAATCTCAGTCAAACGCTTCACTTAAAAAGAGGTTGGTTTGTTGGAACGGCCAGGAGACGGGGTACACCCTGAACTGGTTGCCAGCCAGTCGCAGGGCACATACTAACAAACAACCATTCGTGCCGTGCCGCCTACTAAATCACTAATTAATGATTATTTGCCCCAAAACAATGGGGAAAACTTTGAATAGTTATTTACTTTTTGGCCAGTGAGACTCCTGAGGCAGCTGACGGGTACCGGCTGGCCAAGCGGAATGCAGCTCAATTTACCGGTCGATCTACGTTCCTACCCTCACCTATGGTCACGAGCTGTGGGTCGTGACCGAAAGAACAAGATCCCGGATACAAGCGGCCGAAATGAGTTTCCTCCGCAGGGTGTCCGGGCTCTCCCTTAGAGATAGGGTGAGAAGCTCGGTCATCCAGGATGATCTCAGAGTAGAGCCACTGCTCCTCCACATCGAGAGGAGCCAGATGAGGTGGCTGGGGCATCTGATTCGGATGCCTCCCGGACACCTCCCTGGTGAGGTGTTCCGGGCATGTCCCACCGGGAGGAGACCCTGGGGACGACCCAGGACACGCTGGAGATACTACATCCTTCGGCCGGCCTGTGAACGCCTCGGGATCCCCCTGGAAGAGATGGATGAAGTGGCTGGGGAGAGGGAAGTCTGGGCGTCCCTGCTAAAGCTACTGCCCCCGCGAAACCAACCTGGATGGATGGATTTTTAAGCCCCAAATATTGTGGTCCTGCCCACTTGAGATCTAATTGGGGTGAATGTGGCCCGTGAACTAAAATGAGTTTAACACCCCTGGTTTAAGGCCTTCAGTATTCATGAGAATGTTATTTTTCGCTGGCATGGCCGCTTTAGAACACCTCCTTGTCACGGCATGGGAAAGATCCGCAATGACCTTGTGGGATATATTCCAGCCACAGGGGCTTTAAGCGGATATATTTTCACGTATGTGTGGGCATAAGAAAGATGCTTGACGAAGTAACATCCCTTTGTAGTAGTGGTATTTGATTGACAGTTGACAGCTGAGCGGGCTGTGGTTTCAGCACATTCAGCGGACAAGTCCACGGCATTCAAGAGTGGAGAGAACGACTTAAATTTTTCACGATTTTGAAGCCTCATTTTATGTACTTTATGTACTTAGAATTATATGACTGTTTTCATTGTCAGAGGTTTAACAACACAATCATTTACAAATTTCCCACTGGGTAGAGCGATGACACACTAATTTTGATTTCATCCAAAGTGCATAAATAAATGATGGGTCTGTTGAGATACATTGTGGTTGCGTACGTCCATAAATTTCTGGTTTGGTAAAGGCTGAATATTTGATGTAGCTTTTGTACTGGACCTCATTACATTGTGTCAGTGTACATAATGTACTGACCTGTGCGTTTGAAGTCTCCTACATTCTAGCTAACTTACACTTAAACTAATGTACACTGTAATTAGAGTCAAAGGGATGTGTTATAACCATCAAGCGCCTCTGGACAAGAGCGACAGATAATGAGGCGCCTTCTGTCATGTCACATATGCGACACATCGCGTGCACTTAAAGCTGCAGTGACAGCATCAAGAGGACCCCGACTTTTGGCTGACAATATTCTGTTGTACCTTCAGCCTTCAACGGATATGGTCTATGTACTACAGAAGGCAGTTGATAATGCACCTTTCAACATTTATTATTCATCGTGCCTTGAAGGAAACTCAAACATATTGAAAGAGGGACGATCAGCACAATACATGCGGACACCACTGAAACAAAGCATTCAGTGGATGCTGTATTAAGTAGCTGTAATAATACAAAATTATCAATCCATTCATCTTCTATACCACTTATCCTATTTAGCTGGATCCTATCACAGCCGACTTTGGCAAAGGGTGGACTACAGTCAGGACCAATCATCAGTCAATCACACACCGCAAAACTGGGCTTAAAAAATATAAAAGAAAGAAATCATGAATCATGAAATTAGTGAGTATATTACTTAGTTAAAGCAAATTATCTGACAATATAACTTTTAAACCAATTTTAATGTTATCAATTTGACTTTAAAACAAGTACACATATGTAGAAAAGACTAGTGTATTTAAACAACCTATACCTATAGCGTTACGGTAGACTATTGTACACTGTATATTTCAAGCAAAACTTGCTCAGTACAACAATAATACAAATTTCAATAAAAAGGTAAAATACCATTAGGTTTTTTAATTTAAAGATGCTTGGAGCAACTGAACTGCTCTTACACAAAAACTGCCTGATAAGACCAAATATTTTAGCGGACAAAGAACACGCTTATTTTTGCCTTGATTTGAGCTATTTATTCTTGGTTAAATTTGAGTTTCTGCAGTGCAGGGATCACATGGAGAGAGATAACCATTCCCACCGTCACCGAGTGGGGAATCGAACCCAGGCAGCCTGCACGGTTAAGTTTGTGAACCAATACACCGTCAGAGACTGGTGCAAAATCATGTTATTCATGTTTTGTTTGTTTCATACTAATGTACCCATAGAGCTATTTACAGGATCTAAAGGTAATAGTAACCTTTCTAGGGTCTGCTCAAACTATAAAATGCAAGTGTCAGTTTCACCTGTGAGCACAGTGATAAGCCATTGTGCGCCTAAACGTGAGGTTAGTTGAGCCACTGTAAATCAAAGTGGAGTAACTCTGCAGAAATGAATAGAGAGAAGGCATATCTTTCCCATGCATACCGGTCTAAATGAAGTTTTAATTCCAATTTTGACATATGCGCAAAAGGGGAAGTCCTTGATTGCACTCAGCACTTTTCCTGTGCCAACTTCCATTTCCAAGTGGACCGCACTCATGAAACCAGACTTTGGCCCCCGCAAAAAAAAAATTAAAAAAATTAGCTTCACAGATCGTTAAAACCCAAATGGTAAGTAGCTTTAGCTTGGGTGCCAGTGCATCTACATAGTAGTAGATCCATCTGCGTACAAATGACTGTTATTTATCATGTTTCATGATAATATTGATAGATTTGGCCAATGATTGCACTTAGACCATTATTGAACTCAAACCTTTTTGTTTTCTAATCCCTGTTTACTGTATTTCTTTTATCACCGGCACCCAAGATGATACTGCCCAGAATCCAACCTATGAATGTGAAGGTGAATAGAAAAATGTCAAATTGTGGATCCCAAAGCAGGAAGACACAACTGCAACTTAACAGTTTATGTAAAGCCAGAGATCGTAACATTTTCATCCAAGTGACGAGAGGAGACGACACAATGCTGATTAAGCCTATAAACGCATTTAACATCTTGCCGTATTTTTCAGTATTTTATCGTTTATATTTCGCGTTGACCGGCAAAAATTCCCGTACTGACGCACTTGGTTGCGCGCCGAAAATGACGGACGGGAAAATATGGATCGACGGAGCATTGCCCCTTGTCTATTGTTTGTACAACGCAGACTAAACATATTTTTTCGTGTTTCCATAGCAGAAAAAAATAAATCAAGACATAATTCTGGCATAAACGAAAACAAGAACTACCACGAACAAACTCAAACTCCGACGACCCCTTAGCTGCCCAACGAGGTGCCTGACATAAAATACACGAGGCTCAGTACTGAACAATGAATAACTCACTCTGCCTGCATTGTACTGCCTGGAATATTTCAGACAGGCTTCAATGTAAAAAGAAAACAAATGAACTCAGTTGTGAGGATAGTTGTGCTCTCACATTCAATTTAGGTTGAATGACTGCTATGAAAATAAAAGTGACAGTCCAATACTATACTTGTCTACTCTTCTGTTTCTCCGTCATTACCCACTGACAGACACGTTCCAGCCTAAAAAGAGAACCTGATTCAGGACCCACCTGAATGACAGCACTAACCGTCACTTGTGTGGATGTGTTGTCCGCTGGATTGTCAGCGACGCACTTCCGTCATTCACAGTATTTGCGATTAGATATTGTAACTGTGCATTCAAGTGAGAGTGCAATTTCTTTCATTTATCCTCTGATTTCTTGTTTCCACGGTTTGCACTCAATAGCCTTTTGTTGCTGCTTGACGTGGTATTGTGGTGGATGCTGGCAAGTTTGTTCTACTTTGCCTCCTATGTGATCCCTTTTTAATGTTTTTGTCATTGTTGTCAATGTTTCGAGTGAACTTTTCATCATTTCTTTGAAATATCATCCAGTGGCATGTACAGTATAACTGTTCATTTAGCCGTGAAGGTTTCTCACAAAGCACCGTGCCCAGTTGCCTCTTCAGTTGTTGTGTTTGTTCCTCCAGAGGATGAATTTTAAAAACAAACGAGCAACATGGCTCAATTGCCTTGACTCTAGCAGTGAAGGATATGCCACTCGACACATTTTCTGACATGTGTTTGGTTTGTTACCGTCCAATGAAAGCAAGGTTACATTTTTGGGCCATAATTCCAAAACGTGTAAACACAGCACAGCTCATCACGAAAAGAGCACCATACCTACAGTGAAGCAAGGCGGTGGCAGCATCATGTTAAAAAAAAATTAATAATAATAATAATCTTCAGGCTTCTGCTTGAAAGCAAAACAAAACATGTTTAAAAAGAAGTCTACGAGAACAACTGAACTATATTTGGAGTTAATCAGAGCCACTTTAAAAGGTGGCGGTTGTACGCTGACTCCCATTTAACATGAGTTTGAATGTGACTGGTTAATTTAGCTATAAGAGGGTGTGTGCAACCGCATTACTTCAGTTCTTTGTTTTGACTTTCCCTCTTGAAGAGATTAAAAACAAAAGAGTTATGCAGGTTGTAGGTCATATTAATGGTGGAAAAAGTTTTGAAACGATTTGTTTTGTTCTCATTTTTTATATCACAAGAACCTGGCATTTAAAGAGGGATGTGTAGACTTTTTATAGCCACAGTGCGAACACCACTCTGAAAAAAAAGAAAGGGTTATCTAGCGTAGATGTGCAGTTACAAGGGTGTAACAGTGGACATTTTCACTACAAACACTGTTTAAGATGAAGTTTAGGATGCACTTGCATGAACTAAGAAATATGTAAATCTTTGTGATAATTCAGTCTTATGGAGCTGAACCGGAGCGGTAGCCTATATCTTATATTAGTGTTACCTGCATGGGCAGATTTAAGTAAATCATTGTAGCAAAGCATGACTCGAAACAATATAATGCCCTACTGATAAAACATAACGGGCGTGAAGATGACGCATTGTATTTATAAGGATGATCAGCTATATTGTGCATGACCTTTGAGTCTGAAACGCAAGAAAGTGCCTGAAGCATTTTGTGTTGTTACACAGAAACACTCTTAATTTCTTCAACAATGTTCCTGTATTCATCTATAAATATGCATCTGGTCTTTCTGCACTAGTGTGTACTGCCTTTGTGTGTGTGTGAGTGCATTCAGAAGGCCCCCGCCTCAGAATGAATTATTTAGAGGAGCGTCTCCTCGACTTATCCACGGTCGAGCGACCTCTGGAACGTACCGCTCTGCTCTCAGCGGCACAAGGGACCCGAATTCAGCAACGTCTGCCCTCGTCTCACCCAGTAGCCCGAGCACTCTCTTCCCTGCATGCTCTCGTCCACGGCACATGTCCCTTCTCAAGATCCTCACCTTTGCGCAACCAGCTTCTCTTGACCAAGGAGCAAAAGTCTTTGTCTATTGTCTATTTGAAATCAAAATAAAGAAAAATCATGTTGCAATGTCATACTTTGTGGATAGCCGCTATCTCGGAGCCACACTATGTGTCCACAGTGAAGAACCGTGTAAAATATTCATCCATATGGCTGACTTAATAATGTATTATCCCTCAATTTAGCACCCGGAGCTTTGCTCCAACTGCCACCAAGCACAAGAAGTCCAGTTACTCAAGCTTTGAAAATATCAATTTTTCACACTCACAAATTCCGATTATTGCTGTGGAGCCGCTTTTAGGAGGAGCCCCCTCTCCAACCAACAGCGTGTCTGTGTCATTCACATCATACAGGGAAGGTGAAAAATGCAATGCTGATTGGTTCAGGTACTTAGAATATTTAGACTGTCTGTGTTGTTTACTATTTTAGGTTAGGTTTTTGTTGTTTATCAGCAGGATTATGCAAAAGCTATTTGATTTTCTTTTGTGTGTGGCAAGGGTGCATTAGCTAAGAACTGCATTTGGGAATAAATATGTTGAAAGTGTGGTTCCAGGATTATGTTGCTGGTTATTGGTCTTTTTTTTTTTAAATAATAAAAAAATAAATAATATACTGACAAAAAAAAGTGGCATATATGGTGTTGATCTAGATTAGCATTGTTTCGCCTTGGCAGAAGTTTGTAGTCCACGAGTTCCATTCTAATTCTGTAGTTTCTTTCAAGGGCATCTCAGTAAATTCCAGCAGAAACAGACATTTTAAGTGTCACACCGTGTCCAAATATAGCCAGGATCAGTTCACACTGTGGCAGCCTAATGCTGACGTGACCACTCCCTCCATGAGCAAGACTAAGACTGATGGGATACTGCTTCATCCTCTCTCTACAAGTAATCCACAAGCACCGAGGTCCTTCCTCAAGTCAAACACAAACAGGCGGTGAAGCTCACACTTTCCATTTCTCACTTCACAGGTGTCGTGCAGGTGCAGTCTTCCTCCACCTCTGTCGAGCACACACATACTGTACAGACGGCGGGGGATTACGTGTGACTGGTCCAGTTGCTGAGAGGCACCGGGTGGGGCCCATTTGAAGCCAAGCTGCAATCGAATTTGAGGGGGAATATGTGTCTATAAACCACCAAGAACCTTCAATGTGTGTCAGTGCTGACAGACACATTCAGGCTTAGTTGTGACCACCGTTAGATGGATGGGAGAGAATAAGAAGAAGAAAACAGAAAGGTGCTGTGCTTTCGCTTTGGAGAGGACACAACAAGTTCGCTTCTCCCAGAACACATCATCTTCTCTAAAGTGGGTGAACTGCAGAAGCGATGCAACATCACATACAGTATGTACAATTTGCAGCAACAGCTACAAACACCAAGTAAGGTAAATACAGCAATTATCCTAAGTTAAAATTGCAATGTTGAAAATAAATCTAAATAAACCTCACCTAGACCTTGGACTTCATCTGACAGAAATTGTCATCCATGCTAAATTTGTATGTATCAATGACCCATCATTGTCACTTTCCACATTCCCACAATTTCTTGTATATAATGTTTTAGTTTTTTTTAATAGCCTACATGGGTTCAAGGAAAATGATTTTTTTTTTTTTTTTTGTTCACATTATCTAGATCGGGGTAGGCAACCTTTGGCACTCGTACTACAGGTGGCACTGTGTGGCATAGACACTGGCATGGTGGCTGTAGCGTGTATGCCCTGACGGAACAAATGGCACCCAGGAACCCCCAATCTCTGACCGCCCTGCATACCTGCCCCTGTTACCTTTTATCTAACGTCAATATACGCTATACGATATACTTCTTGTGTGGCCTGACTTATTGGGCTGGAGAGACAGCTCCTGCCCACAATCCCCGCAGCGCTGTTGCCGTGTGGTCCTGCCCACATTCCCAAAGACCCGCGCATCGCAGATGTCAACAATGGGAGCACGCGCTGCTAAAAAAGAGAAACTCTAGGTCATTTCAGTCTTCATAGACACAATAGTTTGGTTTTGTATATTTGAAAGAACGTGCTGCATGCACTTCATGATGTGAGAATGTTGTGTGCCGAAAGTGTTAACGGCATTTTGAGAAGAAGCACGAGAAGACTTTCAGAGACCAAGCATATACAGTCAATTTGAACGTATTGTGTCCAGGTCTGGTAAAAAAGCGTAGATGTAGACCGATACTTAGGGGTTGTGAAAATGGTGCACATGTACTTTCATTCCAATATAATAAGTAACATCTAATGTTACAAATGTATATATAGTATAATACCCTAATTCTTGCTGTTCACCAAGAATCACGGTGGTCTCGCCGGTGCCGCCATTTGATATCTGTTATCAAATCAAATCTTTTCCTATTTATTTTATCAAGTACTTTGCAAAACCTAATACAAATTACGATGTTGATAAAAATGTATTTTTCGGAGCATGGATACTAAAATTCCGGGGTGCAAATAGGCTAGGAAAGTAACAAGGAAAAATCCAGCTGCATAAGTGCGATTACGGGGGAGTGTATTATACTAGTGAGCGTATTATACACAAGAAATTGCAGTATTTTGTTAATTGTGTTTACATCCACAGTAATGTGGTTAAAATGCATATAAATATAGATACAGTATGTATTAGCCAAGACTACCCAAACAGTAGGAAGTCGACCGTTTTCATGCTTTATGCAAAACACCATGCAAATACATTAAAAGATAAGGAATTCATGTTAAACAAACTTATGATTTGAACTTTCAATAAGCAGTTTTTTCACTTGGACTGTGGCTTACAGTTAGTACTTAATTAAAGCAAGATAAATCTGCCACTTCCGTGTTTTATACACGCAATATTGAAATTTGCTTTGAGCATAATGACAAAGTGTAATGGGGGCATAAATTAAATATAATACTGTTCTAACACTGACTTAACAGCGAAGCAAGACCTATTTCATACACTTTAACTTGAGTGCAGCTTGGCGTAATTTTCTCTCATTACTTAGTCACTGTAGCTAATGCTATGTGATGCTTGAAAATGTTAATGGAGTTGATAATGTGTTTTCGAGGAGCGATTCCTGGTATTACAGTGCACTTTCTTTTCCTTTTCGCCACTTAATTATTTTGTTATGCCCAACTCCAACACACTGACAGACATGATTTTTGTTCTCAAAAATTTTATTTCCATTATCTAATCCAAAGTGTTTCGATACATGGGTTGCTTGCCTTGTTGTAAATTCCACTGTGATTCTGCTCATTGCGACAATGAGGCAAGCCAATGTAAAGCCGTAGTCTTGTCTCCTGTTCGCAGGTCATGCATGTTTCACCTGTTTTCCTCAATCACTTCTACAAGTACACACATATAAATTTTTTAGTCTGACTAATCACACTTTTGCGGCACGGTGGACGACTGGTTAGAGCGTTAGCCTCACAGTTCTGAGGAGCGGGGTTCAATCCCCGGCCCCGCCTGTGTGGAGTTTGCATGTTCTCCCCGTGCCTGCGTGGGTTTTCTCCGGGCACTCCGGTTTCCTCCCACATCCCAAAAACATGCATGATAGGTTAATTGCCGACCCTAAATTGCCCATAGGTGTGAATGTGAGTGCGAATGGTTGTTTGTTTGTATGTGCCCTGCGTTTGCCCGGCAACCAGTTCAAGATGTACCCCCCGTCCTGCCCGATGATAGCTGGGATAGGCTCCAGCACGCCCGCGACCCTAGTGAGGAGAAGCGGCTCAGAAAATGGATGGATGGATGGATAATCACACTTTTGAATTTTGATTAATTGCGATTAATCACAGGCGACAAATATATCACACAGAGTATCATAGTTTGCTTTGAGAAGGTATTTTAAACTTGTTGTGCTCCAATGAGTTCAGTTCAGCGCTACATTATATGCAGATTACCTTTGTGTTTTGTCCTATCAGGGTGTAGCAAAAGAAATGTCGAGCACACCAGTTGGAGTCTCTTCACTTATCTTTGCACTGGCGTAAGCACTGACCTGATCACTGACCTTGTAGCAACCTGCACCACATTTCAGATATCAATCCATGGTTAAGGTAAAGGAGCGTGTGTGGTCAAAATAAATTGATTAAAGTGATTCATCTGAGTTAATTCATGATTAATAAGGTATTTATTTACTTGTGATTAATCATGAGTTAACGCTTAACTTTGACAGCCCTAATGTGTATTTATTTATTTATTCATTCATTCATTCATATGCCCCCCAGAACTGCCACTGGTCTTTGAAAACGAAAGAAACAAACGGCAGTGTTTTCTTGTCAGAAAGAAATACAGTACATAAATGTATAAGATCATGCTGTCAATGTCTAAATAAAGTAGATTGTCTTGTTATAATACTAAAATTATCTCAGGACATCATTCTGTCTCCTGGTCTGGTGTTCTATGTTATTACAGTGTGTGTTACACTCAAATTTTACAAACCCCAATTCCAATGAAGTTGGGATGTTGTGTAAAATGTAAATAAAAACAGAATGCTATGATTTGCAAATTCATTTCAACATACTATATATATATATATATATATATATATATATATATACACACACACACTACAAAGACTAGATATTTAATGTTCAAAGTGAATAACTGTATTTAATTTGCAAATATTCACTCATTTTTAATTTGATTCCTGCAAAGCTGGGAGAGGGTTATGTTTACCACTGTCTTACATTACCTTTCCTTCTGACAACACACAATATGTATTTTGGAACTGAGGACACTCACCTTTGTAGGTGGATTTTTTTCCCCTTCTTGCTTGATGTATAACCTATGCTGCTCAACAGTCTGGGGTCTCCGTTGTCATATTTTGCGCTTCATAATGCACAACACATTTCCAATGGGACACAGGTCTGGTCTGCTGGCCGGCCGGTCGAGTACTTGCACTCTTTTACTATGAAGCCACGCTGTTGTAACACTGGCAGAATGTGGCTTGGTATTGTCTTGTTGAAATAAGCAGGGACGCCCATGAAAAAGATGTTGCATGGATGGCAGCATATGTAGCTCAAAAACCTTCACAGATATTCTAGTTACCCGTGCCATGGACACGAACACACCCCCATACCATCACAGATGCTGGCTCTTGAACTTTGCACTGATAACAATCTGTATGGTCGTTTTTCTCTTTGGTCTGCAGGACACAATGTCCATGATTCCCAATAACAATTTGAAATGTGGACTTGTTAAACCGCACATTTCCACTTTACGTCAGTCCATCTCAGATGTGATTGGGACAAGATAAGCCGGCGGCATTTCTGGGTGTTGTTCATATATGGCTTTCACTTTGCATGGTAGAGTTTTAACTTGTATTTGTAACAACAAACTGTGTTAACTGACAATGGTTTTCTGAAGTGTTCCTAAACCTACGTGGCAATATCCTTTACTAAATGATGCCGGTTGTTAATGCAGTGCCACCTGAGGGATTGAATATCACGGGCATTCAATGTTGGTTTTCGGCCTTGCCACTTACGTGCAGAGAGTTCTCTAGATTCTCTGAATCTTTTGATGATATTATTGACTGTAGATGATGAAATCCATAAATTCCTTGAAATTAAATGTTGAGATACGTTGTTCCTAAACTGTTGGACCATTTGCTCACGCCGTTGTTCGCAAAGTGGTGAACCTCGCCCCATCCTTGCTTGTCAACAACTGAGCCTTTCGGGGAAACTCCTTTTATACCAAATCATGACACTCACCTGTTTCTTATTAACCTGTTCACCTGTGAAATGTTCCAAAAACAATTTGTTGTTTTTTTGGAGTATTCTTATGTTGCACCTGTCCTAGCTTTTTTGGAATGTTTTGCAGGAATCAAATTCATAATGAGAGATTATCCCGCCCCCCCAAAAAAAAAACCATTTATACATTAAATATATTGTCTTTGTACTGTACTCAATTGAATATAGGTTGAAAAGGATTTGCAAATTGTTATATTCTGTTTTTATTTACATTTTACACAACATCCCAACTTCACTGGAAATGGGCTTTGTATGTACAGGTAATGCGCAATATTTTTCAGAAAAAATCTGTGTCCTTTTTCCATGTGTGAATTTATAAGAAAATGACAATAAATATTATTTGAAATAATTATTGTGCTTGATTTGAACAATAATACCTAAACAGAATACTACAGCTGGTAGGGAAAAGTACTTAGCCATCTTGATTCATATATCGAATTTGAGTTCTGATTATAATCCTTTAAGGTTGTGAAGATATATACGAATAACACCTTTTAGGGTGGAAATTATGTACACAATGATTATACAGTAACATAATAATAGCTGAGAGGACATTTTGCAAGAAAATACATGAAAAAGAGAACCCATGTGTCTTAAGGACAAGTGGGTGACATTAGTGGCATATGAGGACAAAATACTCAAAAAGGAGTGCAGATGTTATTTCCCAGCAGTTAGGGGAGGAAGCACACTAGATGACCTGCTTTGCACGTCAGTGGGGTGAGACAAAGGGTGAATGACGAATTGTGGGCAAGTCAAGTGTTGAGACATACGGCTGACAGTGAGAGGTGATGACGGATGAGTCCTGGGACGAAACAAGAGAAGAAAAAGAACATGACAGCCCAGTGTGTAATGTGAAAGAACTGCAGGGGAAATTCTTCCCACAGTGGTGACGAGCAAAAAGTGTCTTTCATTTAAAAAAGCTGATCAGCGGCTGGAGGAAGAGCCCCAGTGTTCCTAGTACACACACCGTCACAAACACCCACAGGAAGATCCTGTCGATGACCATGGCGACGTACTTCCAGTCGTCTTCCACCTATTGAGGAAAAAGTAAGACATTTAGAGGCAGCACGTTATGTTGTACACTAACACTGTAAATACTCATAAGATTCGGTGAAGGAAATCATAAAATATATATGATGTATGATTATATTATATTTTATTACAGTCAATCCCAACGCATTCGCGGTTTGGCATTCACCTATTCGTTGATTTTTTTGTGGGGGAAACCTTGTTTCCATTATTTGCTGAAAAACTCAACTATTCGCCAGTTTTGGGCTCAGCCCAAAGCCATGTCAAATATAAAATACTGCTTTGACTCCATCTTGTGACATCTTAGGGCAAAGGAATTATGTTGAGGTAAGGAAGGATCGTCATTTAGTCAAGCCACAGCCATTTCAAATAGAAAGAGGTGCTTCGCCACCATCTTATGGCATTTACAGACAATTGCTAACCCTTTTTGGGTGGAGTCATTTGGGAGTCAAGTAGTCGTAGATTTTCGCTATTCGCGGCAGGGCTAGGTCCCAATTCTCCGTGAATAGCGGGGGAACACTATATATTAGTCTGGAAAAATTCTGACCAGAAAGAATTTACGGAAAAAACGCAAATGTACTTCGGATTTCGCCTGTGATCGGCAAATTAGTTTCTGGTTAACGTCCTGCTCCATTCATGATAGTGGGAAAATGAATGGACAGAAAAACCTGAGCACATTAACTGCCAGAAAATGAGCAAATATAATGTGCTGGTGATTCAAATGAGAAATGCTTTGTGACACTTTGCACAGGATCAAATTTCTACAAAAGTGAAATCAGTTTCCACCTTTTTCCTAAAGACCCGCAAGGCAGTGGAAACAAACTTTGGTGAAGGTTTGTTGTTGTGATTATATTGTGAATGTGAATTAATATAATCCTTGCCCAAATTTCTGCTACATACTGTACCTTTGGGCAGCACGGTGGCCGACTGGTTAAAGCGTCTGCCTCACAGTTCTGAGGACCCGGGTTCAATCCCCGGCCCCGCCTGTGTGGAGTTTGCATGTTCTCCCCGTGTCTGCGTGGGTTTTCTCCGGGCACTCCGGTTTCCTCCCACATCCCAAAAACATGCATGGTAGGTTAATTGACAACTCTAAATTGCCCGTAGGTGTGACTGTGAGTGCGAATGGTTCTTTGTTTGTATGTGCCCTATGATTGGCTGGCAACCAGTTCAGGGTGTACCCCGCCTCCTGCCCGATGACAGCTGGGTTAGGCTCCAGCACTCCCGCGACCATAGTGAGGAGAAGCGGCTCAGAAAATGGACTGTACCTTTGTGTGATGAATATCCACAAACCCATCCATCCATTGCCCAGAGAAAACCCACGCAGGCACGGGGAGAACATGCAAACTCCACACATGCGGGGATTGAACCCCGGTCCTTAGAACTGTGAGGCTGACTCTGTAACCAGTCGTCCACCGTGCCGCCTTACCGCAAACCCCTTGTTTGTATACTGAGTATCTACTGTACTCGAAGGAGGGGGTCTTGAGGAAGACGGTGGAAGCTAATTTTGCTATTATTGCGACTCAATGCAGTACAAAAAGGCACACGGCAATGCTCATTTGAGCCACCCGGATAATACCTGGATAATATTATGACAAATTGATGTATTGTAGCATGTAACCTTTACACAGTGGAACCTTAATGAACACTGCTAAATGCGACTCACCTCCGAGTGTTTTGTGTCTTCATTGAATAAGGTTAATGTCTTACACTTACATGACAGTTAAGAATGTTGCAATGTTTCTTAAAATATGTCCATCAATTTTTTTTTTTTTTTTTATGGCAACAGTTTAACAGTGGAATTAATTATTTCTATTTCCACCAGTGTCATAATGAATTGTGTTCAACTTGGACATTCCGTGACGGCAGAGGTGAACATACTTCTACCAAAAAAGCTATTCTCCTCCTGTGCAACTGGGAGAACACATGGACCGAATAAATGTCAAGCTATTGCGGTGGGTGGACATGTAATCCTACTGTTTTCGCATTCAAGCTACAGTATATTGATATGAAAGCATGTGTGCGTGCCATGCGTGTGTGTGTCTGTGTGTGTCTGTCTGTCTGTCTGTATGTGAGTCTGGTACGCTCTTTGATCATTCAGGTGTGTACAATCGGATCAAGGCTTCTGTGGCCAGAATGCTATTGTTGTGCCCAGAGAGGAGCCTGCATGGCTATTCTTCACAGCCAGATTGCAGCGTTACAAAGAAAGGATGGCGCAACAAACATATCAGGCCCATCCAGAGCGTGAGGCCGAGATAGGCGAAGCCCTTCGAACAGGGAGCTTTACTGTCCTTTTATAGCCCAATGATAACGCCCTCAGCATAAAGACACACACACACACACACGATCAAAGTACACTAGGGGTTTTCCTCTGTGTGTATCTTTCTGGTTCTCTAATGTTGTTAGGTATAGACCCCAACTTGATAATGTGTTTGTCCTCTGCCTCAGTGATGTTGTTGCTTAAATCTTTTAATGAAGGTGCGATCAAAAGGTCATCCCACCCCTTAAAAATCTTGAAGCGCAACAACATTTTCCGTACCGCTTAGCCTCACTTGGGTCGCGGGCGTGCTGGAGCCTATCCCAGCTATCTTTGAGCGAGAGGCGGGGTACACCCTGAACTGGATGCCAGCCAATCGCAGGGCACATAAACAAACGACCATTTTCACTCACATTCACACCTGCGGGCAATTTAGAGACTTCAATTAACCTGCCGTGCATGTTTTTGGGACGTGGGAGGAAACCGGAGTACCCGGAGAAAAGCCACACAGGCACGGGGAGAACATGCAAACCTCTCACAGGCAAAGCCAGATTTGAAACCAGGTCCTCAGAACTCTGAGGCAGATATGCTAATCAGTGTGCTAGTACAGGTTTCAAAATGTGCAATTTAAAAATGAATACTTAAATAGATTAAAGATAACTTATGGAGTCCCCCCCAATGATCTGTGCTGGGCCCCAAGTTATGTTTACTATAGATTAATGATATCTGCCATGTTTCCAAAATCTCCAAATGTGTCTTATTTGCTAATGACACAACTCTCTTCAGTTCAGGAAAAAAAAAACTAGAACAACTTCTGACTACTGTGGAAAAAGAATTACATCCATTTAAAAATTTGGTTCGACGTCAAACAATTATCATTAAATTTAACAAAAACAAAGCTAATTATTTTTTGGCACTAGACTAATAAATAATAATAATTATTATTAATTCTACTAAGATAGAAAGAGGGAATGAAAATAAATTCCTGGGAGTAATTATTGATGATGTTATGAAGCTATGTTGGAAATATCATGTAGACTGTAGAACCCAAGATATCAAAAAAAATAGTATATTTTTCATAAAACTAAGGATGTAGTAAATAAAACATCACTATACACACTTTACTGTTCACTGTAACTGCCATATTTGACTTATTGAGTGGAAATATGGAGCAACAAATAAATCCAACACTCAACCAATCTTTGAGCTACAAAAAAGGCAATCAGAATTATTAATCGCAGTGGCTACACAGAACCAAACAATTGATTTCATAACTTAAATACACATACATTTTATGACCTAGTTGAATTTAAAACAGCCAGGTAATGTACAAAATCCACAACAGTTTACTTTGCTACAGTACTGAGAGGCTGTTTGAAACAAGAGGCAGTTGTTATAATTTGAGAGGAACTGGGGTATTTAAAATATCTAAAAAAAAAAAAAAAAAAAAAAAACAAAAGAACAAATATAAAACAGAGATGTGTCTCCGTTGGAGGAGTTAACTGATTACAATAATGTACTGAGAACATGTAGCTTCCTAACTGTTTAAAACATGTTTAACACAAGAGTGATAAATGAATACACAAATCAGGATTAAAAAGAAAAAGGTTAAAACAATGTTAATGTTAAGCTTGGATTTAATTGGTTATGTGTGTTTCAATTTTTTTTGTGTTGTTTCAAAAATGTTTCAAAAATGTTTCAAAAATAAATGAATACACAAATCAGGATTAAAAAGAAAAAGGTTAAAACAATGTTAATGTTAAGCTTGGATTTAATTGGTTATGTGTGTTTCAATTGTTACAAATTTCCACTACACTTTGTATGGATCTGGTATTTTTTGATACTTAGATTATACTTCATATAGTTAGCTTCCTTCTTTATTTTGTCACGATTTCTTTATATTACATTTACTTAGGATACCTAGAATTTAATACATAAGATTAGCTTCCCACTTCACTATCATTGTACGACTCAAACCTGTACTCAGAACTAGGGGTAGGACCCGATAAGTTTTTTTAAAAAAAACATCTATTGAACATCTACATTTCCTTTTATTGCTTTTTCTGTTTTTTTCCTCTCATCTTTGTCTTATAGCCTGCATTGATTTTTTTTGTATATGTTCAATAAAGATTGTAAAACAAAAAAAATAAGCATCAGACTTCTCTTGAGCACCTCAACTCTTTGGCCAAGAGCATGGAAAAACAAGACCACGAATGACCGCTCCCCGCCCCCCCCAACCCCCGACCCCGTCGACGATTAGTTTTCGATCGGGAAACTCCTTCAGCAAAGTTAACAAACTTCCAGGTCATGTAAAACATGACCAATTGAATATTAAAATCAAAGTCAGTCTTTTAGCCCATTTTTCAATTTATATTTTTGATCCAAACCAAAAATTGTTTACATAAAAATAATAAAGACTCACTTTTTCGTTTTTCGATTGCCAATTGAAAATGGAAAGAATGATTGTTACACCATTTATCCCCTGTACTTGATTGTACCTCTTTGGCTTTGTTGCGAGTCCTCATGTTCTCAGCGATGTACTTCACGCTCTCAATGGCCTGCTTGACTTCAGGCGAAATGACAGAGAACGCCACGACAGCATTCACTTGTGATGCTGAGTTCAAGGCCCTTGGGAGTTTAGGTAGCTCTGACTCTGGGGGCCTCTGGGTCTGAGGGCCCTGGGATGAAGGGAGAACCTTTGGAGGAGGGACAGGTGTTGGAACCTCCTTGCCTCTGTAGGGACATCTTCTGTTCATATCCCGCTTAATGTCACGGTTCATCTCACCATACTCGATACAGTTCATGGAGCCGCCCACTGAGGAGGCCCCTCCTCCGCCTGCCCCACCATCGAGCGGTGGGCACGCCACCCCACCTGTGATACCTCCGACGCTCACACTTCCTGACCCGCTTCCAACACTGTTCTTTCTCTTTTTGTTCCCTACGCTGCTCCCTGCTCCTCCTGTCCCTTCTGTGATGCTGGCAGTAGACGAGTCGCCTTGGTCAATTGGCCGCCTCATCAGCATCACCCGCGGAAGCACCCCGAGGAAGACGGCCCTTACCCACTCTGGCATTGTGTGAGTCATGGGGGTGCGGTAGTGGACGTTCAGCACGAACACGGTGATGACAATGCTGAGCGTGACAAAAATCATGGTGAAGAGGAGGTATTCGCCGATCAGTGGGATGACGAGCGACGTGGAGGGGATGGTCTCTGTGATGACCAGCAGGAACACAGTGAGGGAGAGCAGAACGGAGATGCACAGGGTGACCTTCTCACCACAGTCGGATGGCAGGTAGAAGACCAGCACAGTGAGGAAGGAGATAAGGAGGCAGGGGATGATGAGGTTGATTGTGTAGAAGAGTGGCAGGCGCCTGATGTAGAAGGAGTAGGTGATGTCTGGGTAGATCTCCTCACAGCAGTTATACTTGATGTCGTGCTTGTAACCAGGTGCGTCAATGATCTCCCATTCTCCGCTTTCCCAGAAGTCTTTGAGGTTCACCTAAATTATGGAAAATTTGGATTAAATGAAAGCCATAATTAGTTTTTAAGTGCACACCATGTTAAACAAGATGACCGCTTGGACATAATAGAATTTGGGGATCTTGATACCTTTGAGCCAATGAGCACCAGGTCGATCTTGGCTTTGTCATAGGTCCATGAGCCAAATTTCATGGAGCAGTTCTGGTAGTCAAAAGGGAAGTAAGTGATATCCATGGGGCAGGAGGATTTAAAGATAGCCGGAGGAACCCAAGTGATGGTGCCATCAAACTTCAGCAGAGCCTTAGTCTTGTCCGCCACCAGAAAATCCCCCACCGCACTAGAGTAGAGCATCGCCAAGAAACCTATGTCACTTCAGGTAAAGGTCTTCACAACATTTAACTGGAAATGTCAGCACATGGTGAGTTCAACACAAAAATGAGGACTTGTGTTTATTAAAGTGTTTTAGTAAAGTAAATCCACTCCAGCAGACAGAATTAACACACAATGACTGAACGTATTATGTGATGTAATCAGGGGTGAAATCTGTTGTGTGTCTAGAAATGGAAAATTAAATACCCGACACCCATCCCTTTTTTTTTTGTTTATTTTTCTTTTTCTTTTTCTTTTTTGTTGGCCCAAGATCAACATTAGACCATCAGGCTGATTTTTGTTCCCTACAATTTCAGTGTAAAGCCATAAATTGACTGTTTGTTGTACTAGCGCGGCTCCAACTACCGGAGACAAATTCCTTGTGTGTTTTGGACATACTTGGCAAATAAAGATGATTCTGATTCTGATTCTGATTCTGAAATATACTTCAAGAGACAGTTCTGGTCCCCTTAAGAGTGGGTGCATCAACAACATAAATGCATGCCGTAAACCTTCAGCAATCAATTTGTTCTCCGTTCTGGTATGTAGTCTGACCTATTGTCATTACAAGGATGATCAAAACATCTACCAACTGATGACTCAAACGTACTTGTTGTATAAAACAATGTCAGGCCTCCATATCTTATTGGATGGAACTCGGATGAACTCAATTCCATCATACTCAATAGGGGCCCATCTCAGTTTGTAGTCATTCCAGACCTAGAAACAAATAACCCAAAGAATCGTGTGTGACAGGAATACTTGTCAACATTCAAGAAAACTCATTCGGGATGAACCATGAATGTTTCTCACATGTCTCAGCCACAGATTGGTTTCCATTATTTGATTCACTTCATCCTGTGGGAACAGCCAACAAAATGTTTGTTTCATAGTGTATAGTGTAGCATTTGCCCCTCCCAGACAGAATGATGTTTTGGGTTCTCTTACCACTTTGACTAGTTGAGATATGGACACCTCAAACTCCACCGTGACCGGATCAGACACATTCTCCACTGGTCGGATGAACTGGTTGTACCTTCGGAATAACCTCCGAAACAAACGGTCCTCTGCTTTGGACGCAAAACAGCCTAATGAAAGAAATCCAAAGACAAATGGTTTAAGCAGCATTCATAAATGCAGGGAAGGCAACATTCATGGAATACCATCATGTCAATGTTTTTCTCTTGGTCTCGTTCGGAAATGTATTCCAAGCATGCTCCGTACAACTCAGAATGTTGTTGGAACGTGCCGTTCGATTCAGAGCCCCACACTCTGGGATTTTCGGAGTGCACTCTAGCCGCTATGACTGGGGAGACGGAGCATCAGGCAGGAAGACCATTGAACTTGTTCGAGCAAGTCGTTCAAGCAATGCGGTCGTTTGTAAATTTAAAAAAAAATGGTGCGCTCTGCCTCTCTCAACTCTGCACTCACAGAGTAGAGTTAGGGCATCAGATTGAATTTCCGGACGTACCCTTTATCAAAAGTCCAGTGTCCATTAAGTGATTTTGTTTGTCACTGCACATTAAAAATTTATCGAAGCAGATGATGACCATTGTTAAGCGTTAAAAGAAAAATGCATATGGGCTGAACTTAAAAATTCAAACAAACACTATTGGTCATAATGTATGGCAATGTTTCTGCAATTAATTGGTATTGAAAAAAGTTGGGATATTATTGCATTAATCTGAAATTAATGGTTTCCCTTCTGTACTCATAGGAATTAATGAAAAAGGAATGAGGTGTTTAAAGATGGAATTGTATATATCCTTGCAGCCAACCCCTACAGTATCTGCATGACGTAGGCCTGGTGCACACAAAAGACAATCGGCCTGTTTTTGCCCCTTCCCAAACAAGCACGTCAATCTTATAATATCCTACAATATTATCCTTAGGTCTGATGTGTGTGTTAAGAGTGGATTCGTCACGATTTCTGGATCAGAAATAGGTCGGGGCTGACAATCTTAAATAATGAACGTGGGGAAAGCCAACTCCGTGAGTCATGACGCCATCAATTGTGATGTGGAACAGACGTAGGCAATCAAGATGCGCCCTGGCTCAACAAAAGGAAATGACCGTGAATAAAAACAAATGTCTTACCCCATGTTGTATTTTTTTTCTGTAAAGAAGTATTTTCAAGTATTATATTATATATAATAGATAGATAGATAGATAGATAGATAGATAGATAATATAATATATTGTAATATTATATAATTATATTATATATAATTATATTATATTATGCATATATTTATATATATATATATATAAAATTTGCAAGTTGTTTTTTGAGGACATCGCCATTTTACAAGGCTCTGGCAACCTTCGGGAACACTCGTCATAAATCAGCGCCTCTATGTTTTTTTCATCTTCTTCTTTGATGGTGTGTTCAGAGAAGTGAGAAGAAGATTTAGACAAACGAACATATGTATGTAAATACTTGTTTTCTCACAGTGTGGTTATTGTATCATCATGGTGTAGGGTTTTGGTGGGTAAATAAAACATAGTATTATTTTCGTACGTTTTGTCCGTGCCTCAAGGCGAGGATAGCGCCACCTGAGACGTCACCGTCTCTGAGGCCTGGCGTGAGGATTGTGTCACAGCACAGCTCCACAGTGGAGCAAGAGCTGCTGGCTGTTGGAAAACAGGTGGGATATATGCATATCTCACATCCCACATGAATAAATCTGTGGTGATTTATTTTACACAACAAAAAGAGAGGATTAATTCCAAACCTTCATGGCAGTTGTACCATCAACACAGATCACTGTGTCGGGGTCCCGCCATTCATCCCCAACAAAGCGCTGGAACAGGAGCTGAAATGTTTTGCGAGCAGTTTTCGTAACGTTGGGCTAGGATGTAAGGATGAAAAGCTGAAGCATGTTCAGTCACTTATACGACAGGTTTTCATGTTCTCAGACTCTGCCTCGTGAACTGTATCGATGTTTCCTTCCGTGTTTGTCATGAGGAAGGAATGTATTTGGTGTATGCGAGCTTGGGAAGCATTAAATGTTATGAGTGTGAGCATGTTATTCATATACGGGTGGCACGCCCGAATAAAAATGCCACATTGAGACCCGCTGCTGGTGACAGCCACGAGTATCACGATCAGGCAGATCCGGTCGTCGAAGTTGTTGAGGGGCGGACTGCTGAGCCTGACCCTGTTGGGGCGGGGTTTGAATGCCATCTCTACGGCGGAAGTATTCTTTACTGAAAGCCATGAATTTGTGGAGGCGAAATGAGATGAAAGACATTCCGGGGGGCCCCATTGCCCCCCACCAGCAGTCGGAACTAAGGTGGACGCCAGCTGGCACCGCTCCGGCACCCGGGTGAGTCCACCACCAATGCCCACCAGGAGGTCCGCCCAGTGATCCGCTGATATTTTTTGGTAACGCAATATATTCTATGATGAAATTTAACAACTGATTAATGTTAATAGGTTGATTATTTTTCCAGTTTAATAAAATTGTTTTCTTAGTGGTCGCTAACACAACAAGTATTGATTGTGAATATTTATTTGGGAAGTCGACAATGCTTAAATTGCCAAGTATGCACAATCTTGGGGAAAGTGGCATCCTGCAGTTCAAAATATACGAGAGTTTCTGCATAACCAAAGTCCAAAAGCATTAAATAGGTGTACATTCCCATATAACATGAAAATAGGTGTCTGGGGTATTTTTGGTGCATTGTGCGCATATATTAGATGGAGAGAAGCCCATTTTCTGCATAGTGTATTGAGTAAAGTGCGTTCTATGGAGTAGTTTATATTGTATAAACTGTAAATTTGTGTTTTTTGTCATCCTAAACATATTGTTAAATATCTTTATCCAGTAATTATGGTCAGCAGACATCGAAACATCTTCCCATTTAGTGATTGGTAGGTGCCTAGATTTAGGGCAAAAGATTAATTTCTAAACTTTTGAGAGATTATTTTTTTCCTTTGCAGGAGAAGTTTAACTATTTGCTTAACAAACTCCAGCGGTTGAACGGTGCTCTGGAGAGTTGGTATTCATTTTTTTTTATTGCTGCTTTTAATTTATTGTATTGAAGGAAGTTTCCGCCTGTTATTTGAAATTCTTGGAACAGTTCATCACGTGTCATTAAAATATTATTGTTAAATAGTTGTTGTAGGTGGTCAATTCCACGTTGTTCCCATGTGCTAAAATAGAAGGGTATGTTGTTAATTTCGAAATCTGGATTGTGCCAGATTGGGGAGATCATACTGGGAGCTAATTGATTTCCTGTAGTTCACCAATGGAGTGAGGGGGGCTTAGTACATCTTGCTGAGAGAGTGGAGTGGAATCTTACTGTCCCTCAAAACTCCGCAACTTGGGAATTTAAGTGCAATGATTATAGATGGAATAATAGCTACGAACAGATACACCGCTCACTTTGACCCTAGCACTGGGGAGGGTTGATCATTTTGTTTACAAGCAGAAACGTTGGACCACTTAGTTCCTTTATGTCCCAGGTTGGCTGGTCTTTTTGAAATGCTAAAGGAGTTTGTGGGGGGTTTGGGACAGATTTTCTCTTTTCCTCGTTTTATCTTTGGACCAACTTATTCCTGAAAGAAAAAGAGAACTGTGGTGTTGATGAATTTTATGTTTGCTAGTGCAAAATTGGCTATGGAAAAGCAGACAAAAATAAGATGCTTGGTTGGACTGATCCGCTTTGCTGGAGAGGGTTGGTGACAGCCCATCTAAGGGTGGAGCACACTTTTTATACAATTACCAATAATCCGGATGCTTTTGTGGATATGTGGGCTATTGGAAATGTTTTGTGCTCAGTCGTTGAACATGAATCACTGGTGCTAAATTTGTAATTTTTAATTTTCTGTGTATGTGTGTTCAAAATTTCATTTTATTTGTTGTGTTTTAATTATATTGTGATAATAATTTCAATTTTTTCTTTGAATATTCTACAAAATGCTAATTAAAGTTGTGTCAAAAGAATAAAGTTCTAAATAAGGTTTCTTGAAAGTCAAAATCTTCTTCTGCTTCTTCGGTTTTATGCAATCAGGTGTGATCATGCGAGATTTCGAGATCGGCAGCGGAACAGAATCTTTATACGTATGGTGTTCTGTGTTGAGCTTATCGGACAACACCACACACAATATGAGCAAAACTAAGAAATGCCTGATTATTTCATCTTTATGGGTCGGTAACAGATACAAAAATCTTTTAAGATTTGAAAAAAATCCCTGTCCTAAGCCTTGATGTCATAAGGAGTTATCAAATATGATTTGTTGTCAGTAGTTAAGCTCAAGAAGCATTGAGAAAACTAAGACTCTTTTGGTCATAGGGTGTCCACTGAATCGTGTGTGTATGTGTGTGTGTGTGGTGTGTACATATATGCATGCACATTGTAAGGCTGGACTGAAGTTTAGATTGTGAAAAAGTGCCAGGAGTAACCCTGCTGCTTGGGATGGCATACAGAACCCCTCACGCCTGTCCGAGCAGAAAATGTTGCCTCGATTGGGACAGTGAACACTCACACCACCAGCACGCTGCACCAGTGTCCTAACAAAGCTTCAAAGCCTCCACATAGACACACATGAGTCACTGTTATTAGCATCCATGTATATATGTATCCCCATTGGCTTCAACATGATTCATAATGGAAACAATGGCAAGAACTGCAAATTATGAAACTGGAACAAAATATGGAGAAATTCTCTCACTGCAGCTAAAACACACATCTGGGAAGACCTTTTAAAAGATTTTGAAATGTGTCTCTGGCAATTTTTGTCGATTCATCCGGAAGAAAATTTGTGAGGTCAGCGATCACTTCTTCCGTACCGAATGCAACCAAGCATGCTTTCATGGACTTTGCTTTGTGGAATGGGGGGCACACTCTTGCTGCAACAGAAGATCAGTTCAGCATTATGAATACTAGATAATCAATCTCAGCAAATATACAGGAGGCAAATAATTTATCAGGCCACATTACTTTAAGGTCGATGCACACACCAAGGCTTTTAAACTGCGAAATGCTGCACACACCATTCACCCCCATCCCAAGTACATCAACCTGTACTTCCTGCACTAAGCATTATATACATGGAGGTGCTTCACCGAAAGGGCAACTGAAGGACTACCGTATGTACACGCAAAAAGCTACATTTACATTCACCAAGAAGTTATTTTTCCTTGACAATGAATAAATAAAATATGCAGCTTTTATAGGATACTTTGTTGCAGTTCTTCGAAACAGCATTATGAAAGGCATGGTTGAAGCCGTCCATTTACAGTGCTATTATCATCTTTAATCCTCTTACATATTTTCAGTTTGTAAAAGTGCTGCGTAGATAATGCACAGATTGCATTATTTTTATCCAAATGTTTTACAATGCCATAGTTATCCATTAAAAAACAAAAACTGCACATGAAGCAGTGTCTACTGAGGCCTATACTGTCTAAACTTGCTCTAAAGTCATAAAGAAGTTGTGCCTTTAATGCCATTGGGACTACACATGTGTTGACAGAGTGTACACATTCTACATTAAAGGCTGCATTGTTGTGTGTGCGCATCTGGCTCTTGGCTTGTGTTTTTCGCCAATTCAGACCTGTCTAGGGAAATAACGGAGCTGATTTATTTGAAAGGTTACCTTACTGACACCTCAACCTAAAATATACCAAGAAAGATTAAAGTCTAAGACAGGGGAAGTTGAGAAAACAAGTATTTCTATTCAGTGTTGCACACGAATGTCACAGCTCAGGGGGGGTAACCTCAATTACAAGGGACGTGATCAGGGGTGGCAGAGGAGGTAAGAGAGGCAGAGCCTTACCTGCACCATAAAGAGTAAAAAACTAAACAATGATTAAATAAAATTATTTTAATTTGAGTTCACTGGTCGGTACTTTATATGGACTTTCTTTTTTAATCCGATAATGTCAATGATTTATCATCAAAATTGCTGAATTTAATTGATTTTCCTATTCAAATACAGTATATGGGTGTGGCAGCAAGCAGCTGAGCCGCACTTCTGATTGCGCAATCCTTCACCAACTGAGTTGAGGAGGCTTGTATTGGCAAGTGCCTATTTATGTCCCTTTTTACATCTCCAATATAATGTTTACAGACACTTTTAATATGCACTCTAATTTTCCATAGTCAGGCTAATGTATTTAATAATGCAGCCCTATGGGTGGCACAAGTCAGTGCAAACTGTAGGCCGGTCCCAAGCCCGGATAAATGCAGAGGGTTGCGTCAGGAAGGGCATCCGGCTTAAAACCTTGCCAAACAAATATGAGCGTTCATCCAAAGAATTCCATACCGGATCGGTCGTGGCCCGGGTTAACAACGTCCGCCACCGGCGCCGTCAACCTGCGGGGCGCCGTTGGAAATTCAGCTACTGTGGGTCGAAGTCAAAGAAGAAGAGGAGGTGGAAAGCGGGTTCTTCGGCAGAAAGAGAAGAGGAAAACACAGAGCCTAGAACTGAATGTGGGGACTTTGAATGTTGGGACTATGACAGGAAAATCTCGGGAGTTGGTTGACATGATGATGAGGAGAAAGGTTGATATATTGTGTGTCCAGGAGACCAGGTGGAAAGGCAGTAATGCTAGAAGTTTAGGGGCAGGGTTTAAATTATTTTACCATGGTGTCGATGGGAAGAGAAATGGAGTCGGGGTTATTTTAAAAGAAGAGTTGGCTAAGAATGTCTTGGAGGTGAAAAGAGTATCAGATCGAGTGATGAGGCTGAAATTTGTAATTGAGGGTGTTATGTGTAATGTGATTAGTGGCTATGCCCCACAGGTAGGATGTGACCTAGAGGTGAAAGAGAAATTCTGGAAGGAGCTAGATGATGTAGTTCTTAGCATCCCAGTCAGAGAGAGAGTCGTAATTGGTGCAGATTGTAATGGACATGTTGGTGAAGGTAATAGGGGTGATGAAGAAGTGATGGGTAAATACGGCATCCAGGAAAGGAACTTGGAGGGACAGATGGTGGTAGACTTTGCAACAAGGATGCAAATGGCTGTAGTGAACACTTTTTTCCAGAAGAGGCACGAACATAGGGTGACCTATAAGAGCGGAGGTAGAAGCACACAGGTGGATTACATCTTGTGCAGACGATGTAATCTGAAAGAGGTTACCAACTGTAAGGTAGTGGTAGGGGAGAGTGTGGCTAGACAGCATAGGATGGTGGTGTGTAAGATGACTCTGGTGGTGGGGAGGAAAATTAGGAAGACAAAGGCAGAGAAGAGAACCATGTGGTGGAAGCTGAGACAGGACGAGTGTTGTGCAGCTTTTCGGGAAGAGGTGATACAGGCTCTCGGTGGACGGCAGGAGCTTCCAGAAGACTGGACCACTGCAGCCAAGGTGATCAGAGAAGCAGGCAGGAGAGTACTTGGTGTATCTTCTGGCAGGAAAGGAGAGAAGGAGACTTGGTGGTGGAACCTCACAGTACAGGAAATCATACAAGGAAAGAGGTTAGCTAAGAAGAAGTGGGACACTGAGAGGACCGAGGAGAGGCGAAAGGAATACATTGAGATGCGACACAGGGCAAAGGTAGAGGTGGCAAAGGCAAAACAAGAGGCATATGATGACATGTATGGCAGGTTGGACACTAAAGAAGGAGAAAAGGATCTATACAGGCTGGCCAGACAGAGGGACAGAGATGGGAAGGATGTGCAGCAGGTTAGGGTGATTAAGGATAGAGATGGAAATATGTTGACTGGTGCCAGCAGTGTGCTTGCTAGATGGAAAGAATACTTCGAGGAGTTGATGAATGAGGAAAATGATAGAGAAGGGAGAGTAGAAGAGGTAAGTGTGGTGGACCAGGAAGTGGCAATGATTAGTAAGGGGGAAGTTAGAAAGGCATTAAAGAGGTTGAAAAATGGAAAGGCAGTTGGTCCTGATGACATTCCTGTGGAGGTATGGAAGCATCTAGGAGAGGTGGCTGTGAAGTTTTTGACCAGCTTGTTCAATAGAATTCTAGTGCGTGAGAAGATGCCTGAGGAATGGAGGAAAAGTGTACTGGTGCCCATTTTTAGGAACAAAGGTGATGTGCAGAGCTGTGGCAACTATAGAGGAATAAAGTTGATGAGCCACACAATGAAGTTATGGGAAAGAGTAGTGGAGGATAGACTCAGGACAGAAGTGAGTATTTGCGAGCAACAGTATGGTTTCATGCCTAGAAAGAGTACCACAGATGCATTATTTGCCTTGAGGATGTTGATGGAAAAGTACAGAGAAGGTCAGAAGGAGCTACATTGTGTCTGTAGATCTAGAGAAAGCCTATGACAGAGTACCCAGAGAAGAACTGTGGTACTGCATGCGGAAGTCTGGAGTGGCAGAGAAGTATGTTAGAATAATACAGGACATGTACGAGGGCAGCAGAACAGCGGTGAGGTGTGCTGTAGGTGTGACAGAAGAATTTAAGGTGGACGTGGGACTGCATCAGGGATCAGCCCTGAGCCCCTTCCTTTTTGCAGTGGTGATGGATAGGCTGACAGATGAGGTTAGACTGGAATCCCCGTGGACCATGATGTTTGCAGATGACATTGTGATCTGCAGTGAAAGCAGGGAGCAGCTGGAGGAACAGTTAGAGAGATGGAGGCATGCACTGGAAAGAAGAGGAATGAAGATTAGCCGAAGTAAAACAGAATATATGTGCATGAATGAGAGGGCTGGTGGGGGAAGAATGAGGCTACAGGGAGAAGCGATAGCAAGGGTGGAGGACTTTAAATACTTGGGGTCAACCGTCCAGAGCAATGGTGAGTGTGGTCAGGAAGTGAAGAAACGGGTCAAAGCAGGTTGGAACGGGTGGAGGAAGGTGTCAGGTGTGTTATGTGACAGAAGAGTCTCTGCTAGGATGAAGGGCAAAGTTTATAAAACAGTAGTGAGGCCAGCCATGATGTACGGATTAGAGACAGTGGCACTGAAGAGACAACAGGAAGCAGAGCTGGAGGTGGCGGAAATGAAGATGTTGAGGTTCGCTCTTGGAGTGACCAGGTTGGATAAAATTAGAAATGAGCTCATCAGAGGGACAGCCAAGGTTCGATGTTTTGGAGACAAAGTTAGAGAGCGCAGACTTCAATGGTTTGGACACGTCCAGAGGAGAAATAGTGAGTATATTGGAAGAAGGATGATGAGGATGGAGCTGCCAGGCAAGAGAGCTCGAGGAAGACCAAAGAGAAAGTTGATGGATGTCGTGAGGGAAGACATGATGGCAGTTGGTGTTCGAGAGGAGGATGCAGGAGATAGGCTTACATGGAAAAGGATGACGCGCTGTGGCGACCCCTAACGGGACAAGCCGAAAGGAAAAGAAGGCTAATGTATTTAATATTTGTGTGGTACATATTTAGTTTTGCTGACAGTACTTTGACACACAAAGGCGGATTGACCAATAGGCAAACAAAGGCGTTTGACTGGGGCCCTGAGATTTCCAAGTGCCCCCAAATATCTAGCAAAGAACAACAATGGTTTTCTTTCAGTTATTATTCTTTTAGTCTTAATTCACACGCTTAAAAATACATCAAAACACTTAAAGGTCCGAGGACAAAGATGTTATGGGATCAGTTAAAATTCATATTTGGATTGTTTATATGTTATGTAATACATGCATGTCACTTCCAGCAAGTTGTCAACTACAGTTTAGCTAAAAATAAAGTTTTTAATACACGTATTGAGCACTCCCCGAACACAACCGAAAATCGAGACGCCAGGGTGTAGTTACTCTATCCACTGCAAGGGCTACCGGAAGTGACATTGCAATTACTAAACACAGGGCGCTACACTCTATACGCAATGGCAAGCAACGTGCTGAAATATGAGGAGGAGGAGGATTTCAACGTGCAGGAGCACCCAACTGAACTTGGCATCGTCAAACCGTACATGTTTGAGCCAATCAGGAGGTCGGAACCTGACAGTGACGACGACGAGCAGCCAAGTAGCAGCTGTACAACAGAAAAAGAGAGCGGCCACTGGGTCAATGTGACGGCACTGCCTGCAGAAGAGACGACACAATACCGCACAGAGCGGTTTGGAAATACTAACTAGTATGTTTGTGTGGAGTGTGTGTGGAGTTTGCATGTTCTCCCCGTGCCTGCGTGGGTTTTCTCCGGGCATTCCGGTTACCTCCCACATCCCAAAAACATGCATGGTAGGTTAATTGAAAACTCTAAATTGCCTGTAGGTGTGAATGTGAGTGCGAATGATTGTTTGTTTGTATGTGCCCTGCGATTGGCTGGCAACCAGTTCAGGGTGTACCCCGCCTCCTGCCTGATGATAGCTGGGATAGGGTCCAGCACGCCCGCGACCCTAGTGAGGAGAAGCGGCTCATAAATGGATGGATGGATTATATTTTATTGTACATGCATTATGTACATTTGGTCAGTATTCCGCCGGTTTCTTGGCAAGAACACTCTTTTTCAAGAACACTCTTTTTCAAGAGTGTTCTTAATTTATTTTTTCACCATTCTCTTGCTGGGGGTTGAGGTCCCGAGTGCCGTGGGAAAAATAGTTGCCACTGCAGCTGGTTACACCTGTGTATCCAATGCTTTCTGCTAAGTCTTTCTCAAAACACGCCTGTTCGAAGTGATCAGCACGGCGTTTGGAATGCTTGCTAGGCACCCATAGACGACTACTTTTATTCCCCTGTCGATTGACTTTCGCTATCCACTGGTCCCGTATTCCTTTTTCACTTGGAAATAAACTCTTGCCACTGCCTGAGCCATTTGTACAATTAACCAAATGCCACACAATAAGCCATCATGAAATTGGTAAACCATAAGACAACAAATATACAAGGACAGGAACAACAGCATGGAACAATAGCACACAACGCCGAATGGACAGGCTGTTTGGCTAGTGTTATGTCACAGCGCCGGATAGAGCCGAAGACCGGAAGGCGCTAGATGCAAAAAGCAGAAGGTGCAGTCTGAATCAAATCAATAATCAATTTAACTGCTGTATATCGGCTATATAAAGACTTTGAAATGGCAGATGTGGTTTATAAAGGGGTTCTTGAGTCATCAAGAAAATGTATTACATCTTTGTCCACTGAACTTTAATCTATCTTTGTCGTTTTGACTGATCCCTCTCCCTTTTCATGCAATGGATTATTCCATCTTCTTACTACGCGTTGATTCAGGAAGACAGTGCTTCAAAGATCATGTCAGAAAATACCAGTTTTTAATGTCAGGTTGCTCATATAATGCCAAATATGCCACTCTGTTTAGCTCATGAATGTGTATATCTGACTGATGTCAGTGCCATACCAGCCATGAACCTTTGCCTTTTATTGGACCCAAAATTTACTTGGACGTACAATTGTTATTATTATTCCATCGTATATTACTCATGATACATGCAAATTTTCAGGAGTATACAGCGGCTGAAATAAGTATTAAAGACGTCACCATTTTTCTCACTAAATATATTTCCAAAGCTGCTATTGACATGAAATTTTGATGTTGGGAACAACCCAAGTAATCCATACATACAAAGAAAGTAGAACAAATGAGCTCAGAAATTACGTTGTGTGTCATAATGTGAAATGGCACAGGGGAAAAGTATTGAGCACATGAAGAAAGGGAGGTGCAAAAAGGCATGGAAAGCCAAGAAAACACCTAAAATCTATCAATAATCAAATAGCAATCCAGAACCTCGTCAGTGCAAATGAATATCAACCGGTTCATTCCTTATTGTTGGCCTACAAAAAGGTCTTATTGCCCAGGTGTGAGTCAAGACACATCTCCTGATGGGTAAGAGTAGAGAGCTGTCTCAAGACCATCACAAAAATAATAGTTGCAAACCATAACGATGGCATTGGTTACAGGCGCATATCTAAGCTTCTGAATATTCCAGTGAGCATGGTTGGGGCCATAATACATCAGTGGAAAGCGAATCATACCACCATAAATTTGCCACGATCAGGTCCTCCTCGCAAGATGTCTGACAGAGTAGTGCTAAGAATAATCAGAAAAATTGTCCAAGAGTCAAAGACCACCTGTGTAGAGCTTCAAAAAGACCTGGAATTAGCAGGTACTGTTGTCACAAGGAAAACAGTGAGTAATGCACTCCGCCACCATGGCCTGTATGCACGCTCACCAGGCAAATAAAAAAAAAAAAAACATGTCAAAGCTTGTTTAAAGTTTGCTGAACATTTGGACAAGACAGTTAAATACTGTGAGAATATAGTCTGGTCAGATGAGAGCAAAATTAAACTGTTTGGGTGCCATAATGCACACCACGTTTGGAGGAGAAATGGCACTACACAGCACCCTAAAAACACCATACCCACAGTGAAGTTTGGAGGTGGGAACATGATGGTGTGGGGCTGCTTTTCAGCAAATGGTACTGGTAAACTTCACATTATTGAAGGAAGGATGAACAGGCCCAATGTACCGAGACGATCTGGACAAAGATCTGCTGCCATCAGACAAGGATGATGAAAATGAAACAAGGGTGGACATTTCAGCAGTATAATAATTCAAAACATGCTGTCAAGGAAACCCTCAAGTGGTTTTAAAGAAATAAATAGCTAGAATGGCCCAGCCAATCACTTGACTTGAATCCAATCGAAAATCTATGGAAAGAACTGAAACTCAACGTCCATAAAAGAGGACTACAGAGCCTTCAAGATTTGAAGACGGCTTGTGTGGAAGAATGGGCCAAAATCACACCAGAGGAATGTATGCAACAAGTTTCCCCACACAGGAGGCGTCTTGAACCTGTCATTGCAACCAAAAGCTTTTGTACAAAGTATTAAATAAATACCAGTTGGCATGTTCAATACTTTTTCTGTGTGTAATTTCACATTATTACACACAACTTAATTTCTGATTTTATTTATTCTACTTTCATTGCATGTATGGATTACTTGGGTTGTTCTCAACATTTAGTGAAATTTTCATGTCAGTAGCACCTTTGGAAATACTGTATATGTAGTGAGAAAATGGTGACGTGTTAAATACTTATTTCATATATATATATATATATATATATATATATATATATATACTGGCTGATTGATAAGTAACTCCCTATTTTAAAATACTGATAATTTATTCATATGTTGTAATTTTTTTCTATTTTTTTTTGTGTATGTTCCAGTTCCTTTTATCTGTGGGGTTGGTTAAAGGAGCAAGTATATTCTACCAAACCAACGACTTTGGATGAACTTGAAGGATTCTGCCATCCCACAAGAGTTCCTTGTGAAATCAGTTAATGCGGTTCCCAGGTGGCTTGAGAAACCTGTGGCTCATGCTGGCGCCCATAACGAATTTTAAATAAAACTCCACGCAATAAACTTTCTTCTCATGTTCATTTTTTGTAAGAATTATTGTTCAGAAATAAATGACAAGTACTTAAAAATAGGGAGTTACTTTTCAATTACCCTGTATATATAAATCGGTTCCTGAAAATTTGCAGTGGAACACCGAGCAAACAGTGTAGTGTTGCAGCTGAAAGAATATGCTATGTAATGCATACATATATTTAAAAATGTTTCTTGATAAGACACCAGTATGTTTATCTGACAAGGATGATATTAAACTTTATTCTATTTCTCCATTAGTGAAAGGTTGCCACGTAGTAAAATGACTTTCTAGAAGTTTCCTTGGGTCACTGCAGAGGCGAACCGAGCCTTCCAGCGTAATAAAACGGTCTCCCTCCTGAGACACTTGTGCAATCTCAATGCCTGGTACCTGCTTTTAAAATACTTTGTGCACTCCCACAACCTTGTCTAAGCCTCTAATTGGGTGAGGGGAAAGCATGGTAATTACAGTTGAACCAGTCTATTAATTGGACCTTGTGTTCACTGTGGAAAAAAATAAGTTAAGCTATTTTTTTCTGTGCTGGAACTTTGATTCTCATTATTCCCTCTGCTACAAAGTATTTAAGTAGTGATAAAAACAAAGTTAATTACAACCTTTAGCCTTTGTTGAGTCAGTATCCAACCTTTACATCATTGAGCACAGCGGAATATTATTCAAGGCTTTAGAGGAAGAGATTAGGTTTGTGCAACTCCGAGAGTGCATTCATGAAGGCACATGAGACCAAGACAGTCGGTGGTAAAACATTCATGACTTAAGATGTCTTATGAAGATTTCACAACAGCTCAATGTGATTCACTGTGACTGAGCTCCAGATAATATCAAGTACAATTTGAACAACCTAAAAGGGAATCCATTCATCCATCCATTTTCAACACCGCTTATCCTGGTTAGGGTCTCGGGGGGCTGGAGCCTATTCCAGCTGACTTCGGGCGAAAGGCAGACTACACCCTGAACTGGTCGCCAGTCAGTCACAGGGCACAACCTAAAGGGGAATATGAGGGAAATACTGTAAAGTAATGCACTGTAAACTGACATATTTTCAGGGTTGCTGTTTATAGGGATGTCCCGATCCAACATTTTCACCTACGATGCGATACCGATATTGCAACCTTAAATTTTGGCCGATACCGATATCGGTCTGATCCGATATCAGCCATAATCATACATAGACTACTTATATTGTAGTATGGAATGTTAGAAAAGGCTTCATCAAGTGATATTACTCAAACAGAAAACAGTAGGTATGAGAAAAAGTGACCCATTTATTATTAACCAATGGGTTTCATGAAGTAACTTTAAAAATAAGAATGTACTCCAATGGAATAAAATAAATAAAAATTGTATTATGAAATCCTGAAAAATAACTTCCATGAAACCAATAACAAAAATATATATTTAAATTGCAACATAACCACTGCTTAACTTAAACATGAGCATATTCTACATTTAAATAGAATAAATACAAAATTAATTAAAAAACCATGAAAAATAATGGCGGCACGGTGGACAACTGGTTCAGGGTGTACGACGCCTCCTGCCCGCAGTTAGCTGGGATAGGCTCCACCACGCCCACGATCCTAGTGATGAAAAATAATCTCAATGAATGATAAATACAAATTATACTTTTATGGTGTAAAATCACAATTAAAGCTCAATTCAGTGATTTTTTTAATTTTTTTTTACTGTCAGTATTTGGCAGGAACTGCATATGTTTTCTTCACATGTGCGGCAATACACTTTTGAACTTCTTGATGCAACTGGGGTTTAGTTTATTTGACAATCACTGAGCATGCTGTGGACGTCTTGGCCTATGAGGGGCACGATCAAATATTGTTATGATAACCCATTTTTCACAGAGTGAAGAATATATGCCAGAAAGTATCGTTACATTGCGTGTTTGTATGTGGTTATACAGGGTTTGTGTACCAATATTCATGATTTTGAGAGATATTGCTGACAGTTCAACGCTAATTTTCATTAGCTTGTCAACGGTGCTATTCATTCATTGTGTTAGCTATGAGCTAGCGATTTTTTTGTGAACAAAAACGAAGAATGAAACGAAGGCTGTGATGTATTAAAAAAAATCATCCATCCATCCATCCATTTTCTTTGCCGCTTCTCCTCACTAGGGTCGCGGGCGTGCTGGAGCCTATCCCAGCTGTCATCGGGCAGGAGGCGGGGTACACCCTGAACTGGTTGTCAGCCAATCGCAGGGCACACAGAAACAAACAACCATTCACACTCACAGTCATGCCTACGGGCAATTTAGAGTCTCCAATTAATGCATGTTTTTGGGATGTGGGAGGAAACCGGAGTGCCCGGAGAAAACCCACGCAGGCACGGGGAGAACATGCAAACTCCACACAGGCGGGGACGGGGTTGAACCCCGCACCTCAGAACTGTGAGGCTGACGCTCTAACCAGTCGGCCACCGTGCCGCCTTAAAAAATTCAATAGGTGTTAATTATTTTGTTATGTGTGTTTAGATTTTCAGTGAACTTAAACTGGAGTATCAATAAACAACTTTAAGCAACATTAACTAGGACTCCTTGCTACTATGTTAGCACCTTAACAACCTGTTGTTGTGATCACGTGGGCTCTGCATACCGTCTAGGCACTGCAGGATTTAACTGATGGAGCGTAGCATGGCTTTTATAAGAGTGATAAAATCACAGATTTTAGATCCAGTCTCGTAGACTGGATCTATCGTGGACCGATTTCCGATCTCAAAGATCGGATCGGACACCCATAGCTTTTAGTTGAATTCAATAAAAGCAGAGCGTTCCTAGAACATCTCAGCATTTAAAATGGGATTTACCATTCCTAATTAAGAGTTTATTATTTTCTCTGTTCCAAATCAGTTGAATGGTATGTTTACCCATGCTCCTCAAATTTTCCGTCGGTTTGAATGTGAGTGTATGGTTGTTTGTCTATATGTATCCTGTGATTGGCTAGCAACCAATCCAGGGTGAACACACCTATCTTGCCAAAAGTCATCTGAGATAGGATCCAGCTCATCAACGACCCTAATGTGAACAAGTGCTATAGAAAACAGATGGATGGATATTTGAAGAGTCAGTTTCAGTGCATTTTCAAATCTGTGTACTGTTTCCTATCAAAACCTTGAAAAACCTGCTCACATTTGTCAAGCTCAGACAGAATAATCACAGAAATTTTTGTTCCTCAAATTGAGCCCCACATCAACAGACGTGGACGTGATGACAATGTGACAAAGTCTTTGTTCTCTGGCGGATGAAAAGGAGTCGAGCGGTCATGCGTGTTCGGCCTCAAATTGCCACAATAATTGAGATTTAGCCAGTGTGCCTCCATATCTCATGGCTCCAGGAACCCAAAGAGCCAAGGCCTGTGGGAGGCTCTTTGATCAGGCATGTGCTTAACTGGATGAGGCTGGGAACGAGTGCACTCTAAGGAAACTAATTACTTTCCAATAATACACGATTGACAGTGTGTGTGAACAAGAGGAAAAGTGGGAGAGTGTCAGCAATGAAGAGGTTATGAGGCTTTTTGATGTCCTGCTTCTGACATGTTGAAAGATGTAAAAGTGCTTCAACCCACCCATTTAAACACATGCTCTACGGCTGTTTGCATATGGGCTCTTATGTGAGCCTGTTTGTGTTTTTGTGCAACACACATCCTCTCACCTTTGCCTCGAACAGCATGTGATTTTTGTTTCAGTGATGCATGAAATCCAGTGAGCTCTTGCTTACACGCTTTCATCTCTGAGGATGTGAGAGTTGATGTCTGATTCACTGCGAATGTTAATTCATCATACGAAAAGTACGTGTACAAGCCAAAGTATTGGCAGTAGAAAAGAACTGTAGATATTTTTTAACCCTTTCATGCCTGAACCGTTAAATAATTGACAGAAAATTCATCATCGTTGCAAAAGTGACCCTTTATTGCTCTTTCCGAAGAAAACCAAAAAATCTGAAAATCAATTTCCATAAATGACTTTCACTTTGCATCATATATCATACATCATTTTAAACTTGCGATTATGTGAGTCGCAAGATGCACATGTCTGGAAACAATGACTCCCTGCAACTTATCATCACGGAGTACAGATACAGTAGTCCTCCGCTATATGACGGTTGTTGCTTTGCGGTCCCATTATATTGCAGATTTTTATTTGTACAGTTTGTACAATATTTTTGTGTCATCCATTGCTGCCTTCATTGCAATTTTTTTCGGACGATATATTTTCCCCAAAACTATCACGATAAACGATACTATCGTTGATATTTTTTATGCCACTGATATAATGAAATTATAGAGAAGAACAATTAACTTTCAATTCTAAAGAACATTGAACATCAGCATTGTAATGTAGAACAATAAATATCTTAGATAAAATATATATATATAAATAAATCAAAAACTACACTTAAATAAATATTAAACATTTGGCACAGGTACAGGGTCATTAATCCAGTAAAGAGGCCCAAAAAATGTCTGAAAGCCTGCTAAATGTGAATGAATATAAAAAAAACACTATGTATAACCTTTGTCAATGTTTTTTAAATCAGATGCCATACATTTTAATATCGTTATTTTTTAGTCTTTATTTTTATTTTTTGTATGAATGTTGCCGTGTTATGTAGAGTATATGTTCTGCTGCCTGTACAATTTCTACTGCCTCTTGGCTTTTGAAAAAGACGTTTTTATCTGTCAATAAGCTTTTACCTGGTTAAACAAAGGATGAATCAAATGTAAAATAAGGGCCGCCCTCGAGCTGCTGGCCTGTGATGTGAGACCGTAACCTGTCAATCTAATCCTGATGAAAATGAATGTGCATATGGTTTATAAACAGTTAACTTTCCCATATATATAGATAGCCAAGCCAGCGGCTTGCTGTGTCATGAATGGCGCGGCGGGTGATACCACAACAATGAAAATGTATCGAGTATTATACTTCGCAAAAACATACAGTCATGAAAATAACCCAAACATCCATTTTCTGAATCGCTTATACTCACTGGGGTCACGGGTGTACTGGCTTCTCAGATGACTACACCCTGAACTGGTTGCCAGCCAATCACAGGGCGCATATAGACCAAGAACCATTTGCACTCACATTCACATCTACGGACAATTTAGAGACTTCAATCAACCTAATTTGCACATTTATGGAATGTGGGAGGAAACCGGAGTATCCGGAGAAATCCCACACAGGCACGGGGATATCATACACACTCCAGGTCGGATTTGAACACGGGACTTCAGAACTGTGAAGCAGATGCGCTAACCAGTCGGCCATCGTAATGAGAATTAAATAGAATTCAAAAGAATTAAACTTCCTTTTTGTCACACTTTATCCTTCAATGCACATTTGCTGCTCATTCTTGTATGCTCTTTGGACAGCAGTATAAGACATACATCCAGATATTCTGTACTGGAGACTCGGCTCCTCTTTGGGCTTCTCAGTACAGCAGTAATATTAGTCATTCTTTGCAGAGGATAAAGAATATATTCCCTTAAGGATTAACTGTCTGAATGTGTTGCTGAACTGTTTGTGTTCAGATACGCGTTGTTTTAGGGGTAACAACACTGCCACACAGATGCTACTTGTTGGCCTGTGTGCCTACTTAGTTGTTTTAAATGCTAAATGTGCAATTATCTTTGTTTTATGCTGAGTTTGACTGTAATCTTTATTTTAGAGTGGGAATAAACACAGAGAAGTCTCTTTTCTGAAAAATATTTACTAATGTAATCTGGCATACTGCAAGTGCGTAAATATGTCCCTGTTCTGCGTGCGCATTGATTGTGTCATTTGTTCCTTAGACACTACCGCTAAAACTTGCATTCTTTTATACATCAACTTGGGAAGAAAGGTGATAAGTGATACAGTGTCATACAATAAGTAAGGTCAGATTAGGTGAGAGACCAACACGTAGCGCAGAAAAAGACAGATGGACAGTTTTTTTGTGTTTCAGCTCCAGTGAACACTGAGAAATGTGTTGGATGAAGTAAGCAGATAGAGTGCCAAGAAGCCTTCCAGGTAAAATGAGAGGCACGTAGAGGTGGGAGCACATTTGGAGTGGAAATACAGAACACGCAAAGGCCTAATGATGAACGAAGACAAATATGACTGAGCGAGGGTCAAACGTCTTATGCATTGCACAATGTGTCCATTAGAAATACTGTAGACAATGATGAGCATTTTGAGCTGGAAAATGGATCATGCATTTGCAGACATCAGCAAATAATCATTTATTATTACCGAGACCTTTTGGGCCTTTTTGCATTTGTATGACACACAGCAGCAGGCTGTTTTAACACGTTCAGAACAAATTTTGAGCAGATTTCCTTTCCTTTTCATTCATAACGTCTTCATATTGTTGCCGTGTCTTCAATTCTGCTGTGTTTCGGTCACGTGGACCAGATGGCCAATCATCGTCGTACTTTGAGTGGCATCATATGGTCACGTGGGATGCTTATTTAACAAGGAATTGGATTAGCTCGGTAGAAGGAGTGGGGGAACGCTTCTACAGTGGTGAGCTAAAGGTTGGTTTTACAATAACTTTATTACGGGGTGGCATCCCCCGCTATGCGGAGGGCTTTGCGGGTGAGGCAGGTGCTGTAAATGTCCTGCAGGGAGGAAAGAGAGGTTCTGATAATCTTCTCAACCGCCCTCACTATGGGATGGAGAGTCTTGCTCCGTACCTCACAGTGATGCAGTTGGTCAAGATGATCTCTATGGTCCCTCTGTAGAACGAGCACATGATGGGGGTTAGGGCTCTGGCTCTTCTCAGCTTGCGCAGGAAGACGCTGGTGAGCTTTCTTGGCCAGTGATGAGGTGTTGCTGGTCCAGGAGAGGTCCTCGGTGATGTGCACTCCCAGGAACTTGGTGCTGCGCACCCTCTCCACCGCAGCACCGTTGATGTTCAGGGCAGCATGCTGGGAGCGCGCTCTTCTGAAGTCCACAACGATCTCCTTGGGTTTCTTTTTTTATTCACTAACAACCAGTGGGCAGGGTCTTGCCGTCTTGTTCCTGCTGGCGGATGGCCGTCTTTGCCTCCGCCTCGCTCTGCGGCCAGCTGCTTGTTTCTACTTGCGTCCAGAGTGTGAATAACAATCAAGTACCTTTAGCTTAAGGATAATAAATACTGGCAAAAAGTCAACTACAGTATTTATATACAAACATCTATCCATCCATTTTCTATTCCACTTATTCTCACCAGGGAGAACATGCAAATCCATACAAGAAGACCAGATTCGAACCCCCAAGCCCTAGAACTGTGAGGCAGATGTGTTAACCATTAAAAAGTAAATTTTCCTGAATTTTCCCTTTAATCACAGTATGTGACATTTGGATTGTGTGTGTCTACCTAAACCAAATGACCGCTCTCACCATTTAAACAAACAATATATATATAGGTATATATTGGATCTGCATACCCTTGCCGGATCCCATTCACAAGGTTGTGTGGCAATCAGTAGCCGGGTGTACATGGAGACGTTTTGTCATTCCGATTGAAATGATTCGAATTGAAGATCTCTGGTCAACTGTTTACATGTGACAGGTGTATACATGTGCACTGCATTTAATCAGAAAAACGCCGTGTGACATGCGCACTTCGTCGTGAACATCGTGTCATTTATCAAGATGGACATCTGTTGTCTATTCAGCACAGTAGTTGGGATTGTTTTTATACATTTATTTTTTTTAAAAAACGCTTAATAAAAACAACTTATAAGTACTCAAAAACAAGATCTCTGTCGCATACCAGCTTAGTTGGGAGCAGCCATATTTACGCTGTACGTAAACCATTTACGTCGAGACAAAGCATGCGCAGACAGAGCTTTTCCCGGCGCTATTCTTTCTGACCGTATACATGGTGAAAATTTACTTCTGATCGGTTTGGCAAAAGACATATTCCACCCCTGTGAAACCGAATGAAATTCCATTCGGACTTGACCTATTTATTCCCACTGAGGTGTTTATACGGAGGATTTTCATTCGGTTTGGGCTTCTAAACCGATTATAATCAGAACAGAAGGCTCCATGTAAACCAGGCTAGCTAAGCACTTTTTTCATAACCCTGCTCACTAACGACATTGAAAACAATACCTCTGTAACAATATCTACATTATCTACCATCAGCACTCACGGTGAGAGAATCGAGTCATTATCTGCCGTCTTGGGACGATAACGTTAAACTTGCAGCTGCAGCTAATGTTGTGATCACTGCTAATGTATTTTTGTCTCTGCAGTGTGGCCAAAGCAGAGAAGGAGATTACACACAACATTAGTGAATCATCAGTGGTCACATGAGCGTGACCTGACTCTGTAGCTGCATGCTAAGTTACAACTGGGAATGGCTTGTATGGTGGGTCTTCATCAGCTTGTAGAATGCAAAATAGAGAAAGAAATGATCAAACATTGTCTAATGCTACATTCCAGAAAAATTGTAAGTCACGCCTACAACAAGGAATAATCTAATATTACTCGCGACAGAAGTTGAGACAAATTTTATACGATCAGGATTTTTGGGGCCGATCACCGATCCGAACGAGTTTCGAAAAACAATAACCGATCACCGATTCGAAGACAAGATGGAGCAATGGCTATTTAAATGACCTGTTCATTTACTGTATATACTTGTGCACTTAATTGCTCCCCAAAAAATATTTACAATAAATAATGTATCTTTGTTCCTCTATTTATGCCAGTGAGAAATGGTGACATACAGAGCAGCTGAATGGTCTTCAATTCGATGGCAGGAAGTACTTACAGTGATTAATGTATCCACTTTTTGTGACATTTTTGTTTGTTGGTGTGCCGTGAGATTTTTCAATTGTAAAATAAGTTCCTTGGCTCCATAAAGGTTGGAAATCCCTGATCTATTCCAATGATGTGTTTTAATCAGTCAAGTCAAACCAACATTACATGAAAGAAATAATGGGAGCTAACTTTCATTCATTCATTCATCTTCCGTTCCGCTTATCCTCACTCGGGTCGCGAGCGTGCTGGAGCCTATCCCAGCTATCTTCGGGCGAGAGACGAGGTACACCCCTGAACTGGTTGCCAACCAATCACAGGGCACATAGCAACAAACAACCATTTGCACTCACATTCACACCCATGGGCAATTTAGAGTTTTCATTTAACCTACGAATGCATGTTAATGGGACGTGGGAGGAAACCGGAGTACCCGGTGAAAATTCACGCAGGCACAGGGAGAACATGCAAACTCCACACAAGCGGGGTCGGGATTTGAACGCCGGTCCTCAAAACTGTGAGGCAGATGTTCCACTGGGTGCTAACTTACTGCAATTAAATTACTTTATTGTAATTAAATTACTTCACCCACACTGAAACGTTAGAGAATGATTCGACAGAACGGCATCATGTTACGCACAACCATTAGTGCTAGCCCTAGCTTGCTAGGCTACATAATGTTTTGTTGCCTGCTTGCGAGCCGTATCGTATTAGAAGTACGGGAACATACATCAAGCAAGCCTGAGAACAAACGTCCACTCCTGACTTCAACAATTAATATTATATAATATCTGGACGTTTGGCTGTCAGCGTCATGAGGTAGGGACACATAATAGCCGTGGCCAGTCAGTGAGTAGAGGTGTGCGAACAGTAGATTCGCACCTTTAACATGAGTCGCAGCTCCATCACAGGTCCGTGACTAGGCTGTCACCGCGCCGTTGTGCAAGTCAAGTCAAGCCAAGTTTATTTGTATAGCCTTTTATCACAAAAGAGTCTTAAAGGGCTTCACAGGTCCACAGTTGACAAACATTGACGACATTCCCTGACCCAAACCCTTCAATCGGGCAAGGAAAATGTCAAACCCCATTTAGGGAGAAAAGAAAAAGCCCTGAGAAGGGTCCACAGGTCGAGGGATCCCCTTGCAATATGATGTTTCACCTTCATGAGTACGTAGCTGTCGGGAAGGTGCTTAAATGACAGGTTTGATGTAATATACACGGGAGAATATGGCCCTAAGTTATTTGCTAAAACCAAAAAAGACAAAAACTGTGCAAAACTATTAGGTTGACTATGCAATTGCCCCTTCACAAACAAAGCAAATATGACGTTATCCCTGAGTCAGCCATGTCTATTCCTGATATTGGAACTTCTAAGTTGCAAGGTGTTTTATTTCCGACTTTCCAAAAGTCTCAAATGCAGTATTTGGTTGGTTATGTGTGTGTTTTGCGTTACAGGAGGTATGATGCGTTTAATTCAACCCACATGCGGTGGAGTAAGGCCTCTGCTTCTGCCCGTGGTTGTAATTCAGTATGTGTATATGGAACTGTCGTGGGTGTGGGTGGGAATCAGCTGTCTCAGTGGCAATAATCATACGACAATGGTGCTAAGCTCATCCGCACGTTGATTTCGTTTTCGCTGATTGCCTGTCAGACTTCAATGCAACTTTATGACTTCTGGGAGGGAAACCAGAGAGCTGCTCGCTAGCATTCAACTCACAGGAGCATTTAAGTATGGCAGACGAGCAAACACGGTTGGTGACGCTGTGATGCAAGGAGACATCTTTTCCCAAGCACATCCAAGCAACAGAGGCTTAGTGTAAACAAAGCTGCTCAAACGGAGAAAGCAAAGCCAACGGTGATTATACATTAAGGGCACATCAATTATTTCTCCAGAAAATAGGACTGTGTTATTTTGTTGTAAAAGGTGATGTACACTGTATTTTCTCAAACAGTGTCTTCCACTACAAATCAGAATACATTTGCAGGGCCCAATATGAAAGTGTAAAAATAAATGCCGTACCTCAAATAGACACCTCCGTTCTATCCTGTAGATTGAACGAGATCATTTTTAAGTAATAATCAGACAGTATAAGAGAGTCCTCTACGTTTTATTTCTTCCATAGGGAAAAAAAAGTAATCACGGCCTTCTATTGCAGTTCCTTCTTTTAATATTAACAGCCAAATTAAACAGCCTTATTAAAAAAAAAATCCCGCAGCTCAGTTTTATGCCACTTTGGCCGGACATCCCTTAAACTGCTTCATCGGGCAAACTGCTGTTGGGCGCTAAAACATATTATGCAATTCAGCTGATTTCCATCCATCCATTTTCTGAGCCGCTTCTCCTCACTAAGGTCGCGGGCTTGCTGGAGCCTATCCCAGCTGTCATCGGGCAGGAGGCGGGGTACACCCTGAACTGGTTGCCAGCCAATCGCAGGGCACATACAAACAAGCAACCATTCGCACTCACATTCACACCTACGGGCAATTTAGAGTTTTCAATTAACGTGCGTGTTTTTGGGATGTGGGAAGAAACCGGAGTGCCCGGAGAAAACCCACGCAGGCACGGGGAGAACATGCAAACTCCACACAGGCGGGGCCGGGGATTGAACCCAGGTCCTCAGAACTGAACTGGTCGCCAGCCAATTGCAGGGCACATAGAAACAAACAACCATTTGCACTCACATTCACATCTATGGGAAATTTACAGTCTTCAATCAACCTACCACACATCGTTTTGGGATGTGGGAGGAGAAAACTCACACAGGCACGGGGAGAACATGCAAACTCCACACAGGCGGGGCCGGGGATTGAACCCGGGTCCTCAGAACTGTGAGGCTGACGCTCTAACCAGTCGGCCACCGTGCCGCCCAATTCAGCTGATTTCAATCGCTAAATCCTAAACCTTAAGACACTATCTCATCTAAATTTGCTGATGTGCACCACAACCAACCACACAGGCTGACTCTTTATTTTGAATGTCATAACTCTGAACATTAGCGCTTTGCATGCTGCACACCTGCGCCACTAGAGTAAGATTATTCTATGGAAAAAGATTGATGCCACTGACTGCAGGTTCAGCATTTCATCTCTTATGGTGACAAATTATTCAATCACGGATGGCAGGAGACAATACCCTCTGCAGTGCACAATTCAGACCCCCCCAAGCCCCCCTTTCAGGCCTTTATCTGTACACACAGTCCAGTTCAGAATCCTCCGCGACAAACGGGGATTGAGCAAAGAAGGAGAGGGCAGAATCTTGTTTTTTTCCCAGGTTTTACCCCAAATCACCAGATGGCCTCTTCTTTGCCCTCCTGTATCAGAGAACTAACTATGTGTCTTTTTCAATGAATCATTGTCCTGTCCTCTGACATTTCTTGTCTTGGGGGAGCCAGCCAGCTGTGTCAAAGCTGCCTTGCTGAAGCAGAGCTAAGAGAGAGGTCGATCCACATGCATGCGTCAGGTTCAATGCTGTGTGTGATTCAGCGCCTTGCACATGATGACAACGGTGCAACAATGTGATGTACTTAGCACTGGTCCTGAGGGGGGGACATTTACGTCATATTTATTTCTGCACTTGGGGCTTTGAAAGTGAGAAGTTTAAAAAGGTTTGCACATAGCACAACATTCAAAAGAATGAAGGTACTTCTTATCTCAGTGCTGCACTGCTCTCCTGGGAATCAGTTTGGATCTTTTGGGAGCAAGTTTTGTGTTTTGCAATGATAATTAACTACAGTGTATTTATAATGTTGAATGTACAACTGCAGTCGCTGTGGCCAAAATGTGTCCGACAGGTGAACGCTGTGTGAAGTAATAGTAATTGAATGAGACCCGATTTCACCCACGTGACACGTCCCCTCCTCTGCGGGGCCCAATGCTGAGTGAATTCTGCTTCACGACGATAGTAAGACCCCGTCCGCATCGTTGAAATGAACGCCAGGTCGCGATGAATGCTTGGCCCAGCCGCCGCGATATTACCATTTGCCAATGGCCAATGGCCAATGGCCAAAAGATGAGCGATCCAATCAGAGCAAAGCTTAACTACATGCCACGTGCTACTGAGAAATCCAGCCATCACGACTGCCAGGTGCTAAAGACCAACTAGAATAGCTTGAAAAAGGACTTTCTCGACATTTTCAACCCAAATTATCTTGCAAATCTAATAAAAGGACATCAAAGATTATCAAAAAATAATGTTAAAAAAAATGATGGCATGTGACCTATAATGATGTGAATGTAATAAATACAAATACTGTATACACTTACTATTACTACATCTAAATACATTATTTGTCGCTGGCCAATGTTTTTCCATAATTACTCTTCTCTCGCTGTACTGTTCAAAGTTAGGAGCCAAAATGCCAAATGAAACAAGCTGGGAGGAACATAAATAAGCAAACGTAAGTATCAGTTGGTCATGGAGAATTAAGAAGTAAAGAATATGTCCACTTCAAAATATCAAATATTACTCAGATCTGTGTATCAGATGATAAATACTGTATGTCGAATAAGTTGTTTGTGGTGTATTTTTGTGAAATACCATGCTGTAAAACCTTTGTTTTTGCCGGTAAAAAGGCAACAATAATTTTACAGTTCACCATGAGGCAAGATCAGTTTTAACTTATGGACTTACTGGGGCATGGCAAATAAAAGCAAGGAAGGAAGTGCCATACCATAGTAGCCTGACTTTCTTAAAAAATAAACAAAAATAAACAAAAGCCGAACCATTGAAAGAAATTACTATGAGCGCTGCCAACCTTCCAGAACAATATGTCTGGATTTCCATATTTTTTAAATCATGTCAAGAACATTACCGCGGGACAGTTAATGCAGTATACTTTATTGTGTACACTCCAGTCTGGGCTAGCCGCTAGCATCATTGTGCCATGCAAATTTGAATTCCTGCAGTAATAAAGACGTTAATTTTTGTTGTCAATGTGTGTTTATGTAACCAATAGTTGGTTGAATGCGTGCCCTTATTTAACTGTCACCTTCATGGTTGATTTATGGTGCACTATGTCATTATCAAACCATGACTTAAGATTGTGTGTAATATAGTGACCTCACAGTCAAGTCAGCTGTATAGTTTGCAAAATTCACAAAGTCATTGCTTGTTAAAAGCAAAATGTATTTCCTCTCCCAAAGTAGTGGAAATGTGTGTGCACGCCAGCTGCAGTTTCTGCTTGCACCATAAAATCTCGTTTCAGCCATTTTGTTTTCGTTGCAAATGTCTTTTTCGGTCCGAAAATGCACATTTGGGCCGTTCTCGGCCTAAACATTTCGGTGGCCGAAACTTCAGTGCGTCACTATTGAACATTGCTGAGCAATACGAAGCAAACTTTTCAAAAATGTTTCATTAAACAGCACAAACTTAAAAGAAGATCATACAGTTGAGTGAATGTTACAAGATTAGATGCAATGAGCTTCTGTCAAGCGACGCAACAATGCTTTTCATGTTAAGGGCTTCTTTCCACAATGAACTCTGGCCCGTGCGTGTGCGAGGGACCCACATCCGTGCAGATCGCATCGACATCAACCCTGTTTGTATTGACATGTTTCGCACAAACTATAAGCTGCACAGTAGCTCCAGGGGGTTGATATATAAATATAAACATTTCATTTTGAAATCAGCAGAATGAGGCGGGCATTACAGTACCTGAAATTGTCCACTTCTTTTCCCTTCATTTGAGCGTCGGCGTATCTAAATCTTGCTCGTAACACATATTTTGGCTTGCAAAACAAAGCAAAAAAAAAAAAAAAAAAGAAAAGAAAACACACCAAGCGACAGCTCGTGATTCAAAGAAAAGTGTAAATTGGGGCATTCTTAAGTCAGGGTACCACTGGACTTGCATGGAATCTGATTGTTTTCATCAGGACTATGCTAAAATATATTGTTCCCAAATATATTACGATTCCCAAGATCCAGCCTTCAACCTTGCAAATTCCTGCTTTGTTCCCATAAATTCCTGTTCATTCCCATAGAAGGTTTCCAACTTGGGAAAATTCACAGAATTTTGCATTGAATTTTTGCAACCCTATTGATATTGTAACTGCACCGCAAACAGCCCCCCAACCGCAATCCAACCACATGATAAACATACTGTTAAAAATAATGATTTATCTTTAATGGATTTGTTAGACATGAACTGATAGCTACTGTTCCCTCGTCCCCGTATTTATGGCATCCTGAGCAAGTTTGCTTACCAACTACAGTACATCTTCATCTTTTTTTTTCATTTTACACACAGAATGCCTTATTTACATGGCTTGGGACACAAATACGCATTCAACTCGCTTCCACTAACAAAACTGCTTCAACCCATGAAATCAATTGTTTACAGATGAACCAAAAGTGGGAAGAGTGCGTGAAAACTCCTACTTTTTGGGGTTGTTTTTTGCTATGTGAGTGAAGCACCATCCAGTGCGCTTACCTTGCGCCGTGATGAGGACCAGCAGGAGAACGACGCTTGTTTTCCCGGAAAGAATCATGGATGCATCGGGCAGTCGGAGATGTTCTTCAGGGGTTTTTTTTTGTTGTTGGTTTTTTTAAATGTGATGTCGATAAAACGAGCTGTCCTGTCAGCGCTCTGATACGGACTCCAGTAACGCTTCAGATTAAAGAAACATTATTTTTGTTTTTATTTTACGCGCCGCGGAGGAGAGGTTTGAACTCGCGGTGCGCTTCGCCGGACAACTTCGGCGCCTCCCTCCCTCCTTTCCTCTCTCTCTCTCTCTCTCTCTCTCTCTCTCTCTCGCTCGCCCATCGTGACTCAGGTGATAAGTTTGCAATCATGCTTTGCAAATACTGCCCGAAGAAGCCCAGAGGTCTGTTAAAATGCTCGCGTTTTAGGTTGCGTGCCTCGGCTGAGTTTGTTTCTGCATGGCTATGGTTGCGCAAAAAAAAAAATAATAATCATAATAATAATTCACCAAACTGAGAAGAGTGCGCACACACACTGTCTAAATTGATGTATTCATTGAGTTTATTCAATGTATTAGTTCATTGTTTTTTTTTTTTTTAATTGTATTCAGTACATGCTTTCATGATATTCTCAGCCTCACCAGGGACTCCATCCATCCATTTTCTGTACCGCTTATCTTCTCTAGGCTCGTGGGTGTGCTGGAGCCTATCCCATGCAGCTGACTGGGCCACAGGCGGGGTAAACCCTGAACTGGTCGCCAGCCAATCGCAGGGCACACATAGACAAACAACCATTCGCACTCACAATCACACTTATGGACAATTTAGAGTCTTCAATTAACTTACCATGCATATTTTGGGTATGTGGGAGGGGAAAGGAGTATCCGGAGAAACCCCACACCGCCACAGGGAGAACATGCAACCTCCGCACAGACGAGGCCGGATTTGAACCCGAATTCTTCAGAACTGTGAGGATGAAAAACAATTTTTAATAATAAAAAGAGCATGCGAAATCCTCTCGGACCCGTCGCACCAGCTCTTCCAGCTCCTTCCCTCAGGTAGGCGCTACCGAACAATGCAAACTAAAACTAGCAGACATTCCAACAGCTTCTTCCCTCTTCCCATCAACTTCTTAAACAGCTAACTTACAATTCCATTGCAACATGCCGCCATTTTTTTGTCTTGTGTTGGTTGTCACATTTCTGTGGGGCCAATTATACATTACTCGTGCACTCACTGTAGTCGTCTCGCCACGCTGCACTATTTGCATATACTGGCCACTCATGCCAGAATAGCATCTGCACCTCTTGCACACTGATTGAGGAGTATCTGCAACATTCGCACAATCGACATTGTCCCAGATAATCGCACTACTAGTCCCTTTAAACCGCATACACTCCTTGAAGCCTCGGCTCCCTTTGCACAATGGTCATTGCACCAGACCATTGCTAATTCCTTTTTGCATAATTGTACAAAAACAAAAATTGTACCGGCATTACCAGATTACTAGCAAGCTTTTATTGCTCAGTGACTGTTTTTCTCAATGTCTTTATGTCCCAAAAGTGTTCTCTGTCAATTGACTGTCTGTTGTCGTACGAGAGCAGCTCCAACTACCGCAGACAAATTCCTTGTGTGTTTTTTTTGGACATACTTGGCAAAATAAAGATGATTCTGATTCTGATTCTGATGAGGGAGATGTGCAAACCAGTCACCCACCGTGCCGCCTGACCAGGGACCAAGACTGAAAATTAGCTGCAGCGAGACATCATCAATGCATCGTTCCCATTTGTAAAGGCATCAAAGAGCAGTGGTAAGGAATGCACAACATTTCAGAAATCAATGAACTACTACGTAGAACACAAAATGATATTTCTGCAAGTAACAATTTGAACTTTGAAAAAAAAAGACGCTTGGGTGAAGCTTACTTTTTACATGAAATATTCAATGTCTATTTCGAGTCGTCCTCCTGTTCATGAAATAAAAGCCAATCTTAAATGATCCACCTGCAACCAACCGAAAACGCTGTCTGCTTCTATGTTCCGTTATCATTTTGTCGCATGGGAGCGTGCAGTCCGTTGTCAACTTAAATTCCACGTAGTTCACTTTGTGTTCAGAGCCTTCGCCAGGCCCACCTACATTACACATCGCAACAAAGATTCACGGGAAAAACAAACAACAACAACAAAAAAAAGATCACCATCGTCCTACCTCTTGGCAATGTTTTCACACATGAACAATATCACCCAATATCATACTTTCACTTACGGAAAATCTAGTGCCTCTGTCCATCCCTCACCTATGTGTGTGTTTATTTGAAATTTCAACAAAGATGAGAATGTTCCTCGTGGTTGTTACAGTGTAAATATCTGACTGTAAAAAGCGTGTTTGGCGTCAAAAATCACACGTTTATAGGATTCGAACACAATTGAAAATGATGTGGACGTGATTCACTATTATTATTCTTGTTTTCTGTGTATTTTGAAGTAAATGTAAAAGTGATGATGCGCTTACTCTCAGTGTGATCTGGAGCTGGCAGGCTTATATGCAGGCAGTGATGAGCGCTGATGGAGAACAGGTGCACAAAGCGCCACCCAAGTTCCAAAAAAGGAACTGCAGGGCACAGACCATGACAGTACGAATAATAGATTATTAGTACAGCACAAAGTACATCAGTACAGTAGCCACACGTGATTCACTGATACAGTAGTTACTCAAAATGCATGCTACAGAGTCGAACAAGGAAACAACATTAACGTAAAAGACACCAATGAATAATTTGATAAGACATGAAATCAAATACTGTTCAAACAAAAACAAAAAAATCATTTTATGAGGCCAGAGAAAGCAAAACATTTGCGTCAACTTCCATGATTCTTGCTAAACCCTGTGGCAACATTTCAGATCGTAATTGGTAACAAATAATGTTGAGTTGCTGCAAGCATTTTTTTGTGTGTTTCCAAACCCCTTTTTACAGTAACTTCAATAATAGTTGAACAAATGATTATTCTTGACTTCTGATTTGAAAACTTGTTATCCATCATTCGGTTTCGTGTATATATATATAATACTATGATCAGGTGATGAAACATTTTGTGGTTTCACGATCTGAGAGAAACGCGCCAAAAATGTGTTTGACACCCCTGCCATAACCAATATAAAATTCTGACCCGCACCTTCAAGACCATCTATAACCTCGCGCCGCCATATCTTGCTGACCTCCTTCGCGTTGCCAATACCCTCCCACTCGCTCTCTCTCTCTCTCTCATTTCTTTGTCCTCCATCCACTTCGCCGTCCCTTCTGCCCATCTGTCCACCGTGGGGGACAGGCCTCTGCCTCCCGTCTTTGAAACTCACTACCACCTGACCTCCGAAAGACAGACTCATTAACCCTCCTCAAATCCTAACTCAAGAGACACCCATTCCTGACTGCCTACTCACTTTATTTCACCTTCATTTTGCATAACATTTACCTTATTGAGTGATGTTTTATGCTTTTCTTATTGTTATTCTATTGTACCATTTCTTTTAACTACGTTTGAACAATACCTTGAGTGGCTTCAAAGCCGCCAATCAATACAAGCTATTATTATTATTATTATTGTTATTAGTTCTGAAATAAAATGTGTCCTCAAATGTTCTGAGCTCCTGTTTCTATGTTGAGCAGATGATTGTTGCCCAGAGGACTAGTACCATATTTGAATGTGTTTATTAACGTGGCTGTTATTTGAACGGGTGAAGAAATGCCTTGTTTCTTACTGGACTGTATCAAGAATTTTGTAACACTCCTCGGTGTTAAATGAATGCAGTACATCAAGTGAATGCAAGTGACAACAGAGGAGAGTGGAAGACAAAACTGGAAGTGAAAAGGATGTATTTTTCATAACATTTACCAGCACTGAGTATGGTCTGGATCACCCTGAGGTGAAAACCACAGTGTTGGAACCACAAACAACGTAAGGATATGTACACAAGGTTCACGTTTATGAATTTTGACACAGCTTTTCCTGCTTCGTCACATCACAAAAGCCTTCGTGTCACACTAGTCTCGTGTGACAACTGGATCAGTGGTTCTAAAGCAATATAAGCTGCTGCTCCGCTGGCTCTTTGTGGCAGCAAAGAGGAGCCTCGCACGTTTGCAGCTGGAAGGTCAGCAGCCAAGAGTCTGACGACCAGTGGAACTGCTCAGTCCTCAATTTTAAGCTCAATTAGTTTTGTCGTTGGGAAGGCAAGCCAGTCAAGGTTGTTGTCAGGGCTCTGGGGATTGGAAGCTGCTCTGATTATAGTTAGAGGCCTCCCGGCGGAGCACAGAGAGTCTAAACGCAGTAAGGTACAAGAGCGGACATGATGGATGTCATCTCGTGCAATTGCATGCAAAAAGTCAAGCCTTTTAAGGCATTTTGCACGTCATCCGCAGCATAAAGCTGTCGCCTGTCATTTAATCCACACTGCCTTCAAATGTGACGGGATGCAAAGCATTGCATGCCTGACAATACAGACCATTAAGTCAAAAGTCACTTTGGAAGAATACAATGATGCGGATAAAAGCCAGTTGGGTTTAAGCACAAAAGTAATGATGATGATGATGATGATTGTTCTTTAGTTGCCGTTGATTGCATTTATTTTCATAGTATTTTATTTAGTACAGTGGTGCCCTAAGATTTGTTCCATGACCATGTTCGTAACTAAAAAAAAAACTCATATCTCAAATCATCTTCTCCCATTGAAATGAATTGAAATGATTTTAATCCGTTCAAGACTTCCCCCCTAAAAATGACAAACATTTATATAATGTGTATTTCAATCAGTGTTGGGAACATGACATTGGAAATGTAGCTGGTTACAATTACAAATTAACCAGTTGAAAATGTAATAGCAGTGTAAGTATTTCAATTACTTTCTTAAAGTAAATACATTTGATTAAATTTTGATTACTTTTCTTAATTTTGAATGAATGCATCAACAGGACCCCTGGATGTTTCCTCTAAAAACATGGATTCAATCTGTAGTTTATTATTTTGGAATTAACCACATATTTGTCCATTACACAAATCATAAAATAACAAAACATGATGAAAGGTAAATACATAATTTAAAAATGTTGCTTGTTGCATTATACTGTATGTGTAGGCCCATCATGTGGAAAACCATTTTACCATACCGTGCTCACCTAATGACAAATGTACCATTTTCTGTACCGCTTCTCCTCACGAGGGTCGCGGGCGTGCTGGAGCCCATCCCAGCTATCTTCGGGCGAGACAGTATCGCTGCATATGACAACCCAGATAAGTGAATGTTCCATTAAAAAAAAGCCCAAATTTAACCATATGAAATTGTTCAAAAGTCAATGCTCTTTTATGTGTTCAAAACTATGAGTCTTTCCAAATCTCTGACAAACTAATGGATTGCACCACAAGGTGGCGCTTCGAGGTCATATTTGGAAAAATATGTTATTGTTTGAGACACCAGCAGAATAGCACATGACCAGAAAGAGACAATCAGTGTTGCCTTTAGAAGGAGGACGTGATATGGGGGGGGGGGGGGGGGGGGTGAACTAACCTTTTGTAGCTATTTTTCAAAAATGACATTACATCATTTTATTACATGTAATTAGTTACTCCCTAAGACTGATTCTAATGTAGAAAAATAGCCCTCCATAATATTGCATTACCCCTCCTACCCACCCTTGAGGACATGCACGCTGCCAGAACTAAGACAAGAGCGTGCAAAATCCTCTCGGACCCTCCGCATCCCGGTCACCGGCTCTTCCAGCGCCTTCCCTCAGGTAGGCGCTACCGATCAATGCAAATTAAAACTAGCAGACATTCCAACAGCTTCTTCCCTCTTGCCATCAACTTCTTAAATGGCTCACTTTCAATTCCATTGCAACATGCCGCCAATTTTTTGTCTTGAGCTTGTTGTCACATTTCTGTCGGGCCAATTATACATACTATGTTGTTGAGAAATACTGGCCACTCATTTAGAGCAGCATCTGCACCACTTGCACACTGACTGAGGAGTATCTGCAACATTTGCACAATCGACATTGTCCCAGATTATCGCACTACTCGTCACTTTAAACTGCATACATTCCTTGAAGTCTCAGCACCCTTTGCACAATGGTCATTGCACCGGACTATTGCTGTATTAGTCATTCAAACTGCTTTAATTGCTAGAGGACTCTTGGTCCTATCTTTTTGCACAATTGTCAACAATAAAATAAATAAATAATTTTCTTAAATTAAAAAATTGTACCGGCATTACCAGATTACTAACAACATTTTATTGCTCAGTGACTGTTTTTCTCAATGTCTTGATGTGTCAAAAGTGTTCTCTGTCATTCGACTGTCTGTTGTCGTACTGGAGAGGCTCCAACTACCGCAGACACATTCCTTGTGTGTTTTTTGCACATAATTGGCAAAATAAAGATGATTCTGATATAGAAACATACAGTAAGGACATAATTAACTATAATTAAAAATATTTTGTTTCTCCCACTGCATCAATTGAATGGCCATTGCGCTTTTCTTTCTGGTGTGCCTAACAGACAGAAGGATATACTGTTCATTGAGACGTTTCAACTCCTCTGAACTCATCAGTACACCACTAAGTCCTTTGCAGAAGGTAAAGAATATAGTGCAGTACTGTTATGTTGCCTTTCTACATGTGTTGCTTTATCGTTTGTTGCTTAAAGGTTTATAGCACAGCAATATAGATGCTCTTCCGAAAGGCTAACATATGTGGTTGTTTTGAATATACAAAGTGTAATTCTCTTTGTTTCAAGTTTAGTTTGAAAGTAAAATTCAACTGGGAGTGGTAAAATGGGTTGTCGCAAATCACTTTGTGTATATACAGTGGGTACAAAAAGTATTCAGACCCCCTTCAAATTTGCACTCTTTGTTATATTGCAGCCATTTGCTAAAATCATTTAAGTTCCTGTTTTTCCTCATTAATGTACACACAGCACCCCATATTGACAGAAAAAAACGGAATTGTTGAATTCTTTTCAGATTTATTAAAAAAGAAAAACTGAAATATCACACAGCCGTAAGTATTCAGACCCTTTGCTGTGACACTCATATATTTAACTGGGATGCTGGCCATTTCTTCTGATCATCCTTGAGATGGTTCTACACCTTCATTGGAGTGCAGCTGTGATTGATTATACTGATTGGACTTGATTAGGAAAGCCACACCCCTGTCTACATAAGACCTTACAGCTCACAGTGCATGTCAGAGCAAATGAGAATCAAGAGGTCCAAGGAACTGCCTGAAGAGCTCAGACACAGAATTGTGGCAAGGCACAGATCTGGCCAAGGTTACAAAAAAAATGTCTGCTGCACTTAAGGTTCTTAAGCGCACAGTGGCCTCCATAATCCTGAAATGGAAGACGTTTGGGACGACCAGAATCGTTTCTAGGGCTGGCCGTCCGGCCAAACTGAGCAATCGGGGGAGAAGAGCCTCGGTGAGAGAGGTCACGAAGAACCCAAAGATCACTGTGGCTGAGCTCCAGAGATGCAGTCGGGAGATGGGAGAAAGTTCTAGAAAGTCAACCATCGCTGCAGCCCTCCACCAGTTGGGAGTTTATGGGGGGCAGAGTGGCCCATCCAACATTCCATGTCTCGTTGCTCCAGCCTGTCTCCACCTGCGCCCTTGTGACATCGTCACATGGTCACATGGGTTACGCGGCCAATCGGGTGCTTATATACTGTAACTAGGAAGTGAAGGGACCGCCGTAGCAGAATGGCTAACTGGCGTGCCTGCGTATATTCCAAAACTTAATTTTAAGCACAAAAACTCATGATCTTATACAGAGACAAGACCACGACGACATCGAGGCCCTTATAATACCGCAATATTGTGAATATTGTGACACCCCTACTCATAAGTCAAGGTACTAGTGTCGTATGATCATACAGAGCAGAGCGGGCAAATTGGAACACTTTGAAAATGTGACCATAAAATGTATGGCTCTTTCTTCACATGTGAGTGACTTGACTTTTAACCCCACAATCTAAACCTTCAGCCTGCTCGCTCTCATCCCAACATTCCACAGTCACCACTTTCTGATGACCCATTTAAAAAAAGAAAAAGCTCTCAGCATCTTCTTTGTCGCCCTGTCTTATCTATCACCCTGTGACTCTCGACCTTCCCCAGCCTTCAGGGAAGCCCCTCTTCCCTTCCCTCTCCAAACTGCTTCCTCTCCTGTCACACTCCAGTGCCAGTAACACCACTGCCTCATTTATTCCTTCTATCTACTGCTGACTAACTGCTGTCTGTGCAGCCATTCGGTGGCCCCCTGCAGCCACTAGTGGTGGATACTTACTCCTGCTTGAATGGCACTCGTCTTGGTTGAGATTTTTAATTAAGTCATGTTTGTCCCCACAATTCTTCCAGAAGGAGACCCTCAGTCATTCTTCCCTTTTTTTTCGGGGCACTTTTCAACACGATTAACTTTGCTATTTTGGAACCAAAAAAAAGCTGTACAGTATAGAATTTCTTTTCAGTGCAATACAGCGACCAAAACCTATTGTATAATAAATCCCAAACACACCACAATGCCACATTTGCATTTTGAAATAATATATAAATGACTACATTTGCTCTATATACGGATAGAAAATGGATGGACATGTGGAAATAGTCTTTACACATATAGAAATACAAGTACAAGATGTAGATAGACAACTGTAAGACAGAAGTTGTTGGGTTTTTTTTGAGACGTGATGATAATAATAACAACAGTTATGTTAATATTAGCTGTCTTGGCAACTGATCAGTGTCTCTTTTTAACTCAAATGTGTTCATGTGTTAAAGGACGTAGACTATTTTGTCCAGTTTCTTGAGAGTTCTTATTGTTCAATTGTGAATGCAAACGGCAAATGTGGCCCAACTAACACCAAACATTTGTGTAATTAATTAAACCTGTGTTTACCCGATATATTTTAAACATTCAACACTTTACTAATTGTCATATTCAGGGCATCAAACTGTATTTATCAAGTCTGCAGGTTTAGGAAAGAAAAAAAAAAACCTAAACAACGAGGCACACCTGGATAAGACACGAGTGGCTGCCGAGAGCTAATTGGTTGGCACACGGTAGAGGGGCTGATGGGAACAGGTGGCAATGAAAACCAAATGAGTGAACAAAACATGAACATGGAACACAGGAAAAGATGAAAAAATCAAACCAAAACCAAGTCAGCAAAAACATACATAATGACAGTAATAATCTGACTCATCCAACTCGTAACCTGTTAACATTTCAAATATTTTAATGTGTATCCAGAATTGATGTTATTTCCTTTCAATTCCTGAACTTTATTTTATTTTTATGCAGAGTATTTGTATTTCTATACCTTGTCTTCACTAAGATAAGCATGCAATCCAGTATGTGTGCTGTGTATGTATGTTAACACGTGAAGGACATCACTAAGCGAGCATAGGTTTCAAAAAACAGACTATTTCATGGAGTTGTCCCAAATATGTAATACTGTACATTTGTACGCTTTTTGACAGTGGTGGGAAGTAACAAAGTACAAATAAATCCTGACGACTTTTTAATGTTACTCCCTACGTTTGAGAACATACATATGTACTTTCTACTCCTTACCTTGTCAAAATAGGCTTGTAAAAATTTTTTTTTAACCAACTGGTTGACAACTGACATGAAAAAGTTAACCTTGGTCAAGATCTTGATGGAGTGAGTGATCGAGATCCTGGCGATTTCGCGACATGGGTGAACGCTATCTAGGGAGCATAAACGATGTTGGCAACAGGTTCTGAGAACAGGTTCTGAGAAGCATATTCTCGATGCATGGCCTTATTTAAGAGAATTGTTATGATTGTGTTGGCGACAAGAATGACTCGTGTTGAATGCGTTCTTGTGCCAGTTTAAAAACCACCAGCTTCTGATGTTAAAAGATTATCTGTCAAGTGTCAGGTATATTTTTCTTCAGTTGTTAATTTGGCATTTTTGCGTTTGTCATTTCACAACATCAGCAAAGGTATGGGGACACGTTGTTTTGATAGCATAAAGCCAAGCCAAGGCTAGTTAGCTCTTAAACAAAAAAATGAGACATGTAATGTGATTTTTTTTTCCTTCTCAGTATGTGCACTATGTAAGTTAATAAAGGAGGGGAAACTATTTTGTGTGGAGAGAGGTTTTTGTTCCCTTGCCAGGTTATCAAACAAGGTATCCTAAAAAAAATACCTGAACTTCTACTTAAAGACTCTGGAAAGTCATTTCCATAGTTCCATCCATTTTCTACACGGCTTATGCTCACCAGGGTCGCGGGTATGCTGGAGCCTATCCCAGCTAACTGCGGGCGAGAGATGGGGTACACCCTGAACTGGTCGCCAGACAATCGTAGCACACACACAAACAAACAACCATTCACAGTCACATTAATACCTACGGGCAATTGAGAGTCTTCCATTAACCTACCATGCACGTTTTGGGGATGTGGGAGGAAACTTAAGTACCCGGGGAAAACCCACCCAGGCACGGAGAGAACATGCACGCTCCACACAGGTGAGGCCGGATTTGAACCCGGGTCCTCAGAACGGCGAGGCGGATGTGCTAACCAGTCATACAGCGTGCAGTCATTTCCATGTATCTATATATTTTTTTGGGTGTGAGCCACAAGCTGTATTTTTGACACGGACATGTACTTGATTGACAGCTGAAGGGCAGCATTCAGCAGAAACGCCCACACAGACCTGCAGCTCGAGGGCGGACTATATTGTTCATGATTTGGGAGCCTTATTTTATATAATTGGCAATTTTATTAATCATTCAAATGTGACAGACTTGTTAACAACACTCTTCTAGGTGGTGTGTCAAATTGAAAAGACATTTCTTTGGTCCTTTGTGAGTAATTTAACCACCTCTGCTTTTTTAATTTGACTAGCCTTCTGATATAACAATAGAACGTATTTGTAACGCAACAATAAAAGCTGCAATGACTGTTGCAATCACTAGTGAGCACCACTGAGCACTTGAGCCCTGAGGGAAAACAACTGGAGGGGAAATGTATTGCTCAATCAGAGCTATTATGGAGTTACCTCAGAAGCCATTTGAACCTGCTGGTTTGCACCACCTTTGTCTGCTGCCTGGACTCTGCAGCTGGGCCTGCAGGATGGATTAACCCGTGACATAGTTGTGTGCTCACCACGCATTCTCTAATGCAGTTGTGTAGCGCATAAATATCGAGCTGGGTGCTGAAAGAGCAGGTATAAATCGTAACTGTTCTGCGAATGATAATGGGTGAGATGGACGGCATCGTTGGATTACAGGAAACACATCGGACTGCTGATCACAATGCCAGAATACGCACATACATAAACGTATGTGCTTTTATCCCCCTTGCCATATATATATTTATATATCTATATATATATATATGTTAGATTAGAAGAGCTACAGCATATATATCCATCCATCCATCCATTTTCTGAGCCGCTTCTCCTCACTAGGGTCGCGGGCGTGCTGGAGCCTATCCCAGCTGTCATCGGGCAGGAGGCGGGGTACACCCTGAACTGGTTGCCAGCCAATCACAGGGCACATACAAACAGACAACCATTCGCACTCACAGTCACACCTACGGGCAATTTAGAGTCTCCAATTTATGCATGTTTTTGGGATGTGGGAGGAAACCGGAGTGCCCGGAGAAAACCCACGCAGGCACGGGGAGAACATGCAAACTCCACACAGTCGGGGCCGGGTCCAATTATATATATGAAATATATATATATATACGTCGGAATATATACGTCGGAAAGATGAAGCTATGTTGACTCTCAATAATGGCCATCTATTTTATTACAGAGGATCAGAAAGCGGACGCAATGGTGGAGTTGGTTTCATTATTAATAAAAGTATCGCCAATTACATTACCAGCATCACAAGTGTGTCCGATAGAATCGCCACATGTAACATCTCTATTAGAAAGCGTTACTCGCTTCAATTGATAGAAATATATGTGCCGACTATCAGCCACACCGACGATGAGGTGGAAGCGTTTTACGAGGATTTATCCCGTCTTTATAGTCGAAGCTCAAATTTCAAATAGTCATGGGTAACTTTAACTCCAGGATTGGCCTTAACTCTGGCAAAAAAATCAATTGGATCCGACGGAATGGGATCAAGAGACGATAGAGGAGAACCCTTAATAGAATTTGCTGAACAAGAAGGCTTATACTTTATCAATTCGTTCTTTAACAAGAAATGGAACAGAAAGTGGACATGTGGACATGGATAAGCCCCAAAGGTAACACTAGCATCATAGACTACTTCCTGTCCAACGACAAAGGGGTATTTACGGATTGTACCACCCTAAACAAATTTGACATTGGAAGTGCCACAGATTGGTTCGGGTCAAAGTGCAAATCAACGTCCTTTTAAAGAGCAAGCTTACCAAATTCCACTTTATTCAAGAAAGAAGCGACGAGTTTCAAATACTAATCGCTTTAAAGCTCTTCTAACGCTGGAAGACAGATCTGTCAACACACTGACGAAATTGTAAACGGGATTGCTCAAAGTACACAAAGTAGCGCCATTAACGAGAAAGACGACAACATCCAGAATATCTAAAGCTACTCTCGACTTAATGAAAACGTGATGAGAAATGAAGAAAAGGGGCAGCATTATCAACAAAATTGAATATGTTTAATTGTGCAAGACGATTCGGAAAAAGATACGAGAAGAATTGAGAATGTACAACATTCGGCTTGTTCAGAAAACGCTTGAAGCGGGACATGGAATAAAAAATGTCAAACGTGCATTAATTCGCCGCAAGAAAATAATTTTTGGTTTGAAAATGGAAGATTGAACGATATGTCACAGCCCCCAAGAAATTGTACAACGAGTTAAAGAATTTTAAACAAACCTATACAGTGACCCTCACCGAATGATTACTGGAAAGCTAAATGCAGACCCAGTTCCATGCATCATGAATGAAGAGGTTGAAAATGCTGTTAGTTCACTTAAGGCTGGAAAAGCTTGTGGTCTGGATGAAATTTCTGTTGAAATGCTTAAAGCAGGAGGGAATGAACTTAATAAGATCCTTGTAAAACTATTTCAACGCTGCTTGGACTTGCAAGAAGTACCGGCGACATGGAAAGACGCAGAAATCATTTTGCTACATAAATAACACGATAAAATGGACCTGAGAAATTATCGCCCAATAAGCCTGCTCTCAACGATTTATAAAGTCTTTGCAAAGATATTGGACAAACGAATTGGAATCAAACTCAGCGAAGCACAGCCGATAGAACAAGCAGGTTTTCGTAGCGGTTTTAATACTATGGACCACATACAGACAGTTCAACAAATAATCGAACGACACAACGAGTACGAAATGCCTCTGTGTGTAGCCTTCATCGACTAGGAAAAAGCGTTTCACTCAGTCACCACCACTTCGTTACTGCAGGTGCTAGTAAATCAAGGGACAGAGCCGACCTATATTCTACAATACAATCAATATACAACGATTCTTCAGGTTCAATATGAATTGATGAAAGAGTGCGAATGAGTCGAGGAAAAGGGGTCAGGCAAGGCGACACGCTGTCTCTGAAGCTATTTACAGCTTGCCTTGAAGAAATATTTAAAAAGCTCAATTGGGGAAAAGAAGGACTACAAATTAATCTTCCAGCCATCTTTGTTTAACAGACGACATCATTTTATTCTCCTACGATGGTGAACGACTACAGTGTCGCATTCAATATTTAGAGTTAGAAAGCCGTCGCTCAAGTCGGAAAATGAACAAAAGCAAAACGAAGGTCATGTTTAATCGTTACTGTCCACAAAAAAATATCAAAATGGAGGACTATGTCCTAGACGCTGTCGACAACTACATCTATTTAGCTCAACTTGTAACAATGGATGGAAATACAAGCACTGAAGTTGAACGCCCATAAAGCTTGCCTTACAGGCTTATGGAAGGCTTTGTGTTATATTCAAGAACAATCTTCCCATTTGCTTGAAAAGAAAAGTTTTCGATCAATGTATTTGACCAGTCCTCACTTACAATAGTGAAACTTGGACTACGAATGGCCGGCACGGTGGGCGACTGGTTAGAGCGGCAGCCTCACAGTTCTGAGGACCCGGGTTCAATCCCCGGCCCCGCCTGTGTGGAGTTTGCATGTTCTCCCCGTGCCTGCGTGGGTTTTCTCCGGGCACTCCGGTTTCCTCCCACATCCCAAAAACATGCATTAAATGGAGACTCTAAAATTGCCCGTAGATGTGACTGTGAGTGCGAATGGTTGTTTGTTTGTATGTGCCCTGCGATTGGCTGGCAACCAGTTCAGGGTGTACCCCGCCTCCTGCCCGATGACAGCTGGGATAGGCTCCAGCACGCCCGCGACCCTATTGAGGAGAAGCGGCTCAGAAAATGGATGGATGGAGGGATGGACTACGAATGCCAAAGTTATACAAAGACTATGTGTAACTCAAAGGAAGATGGAACGCAAAATGTTGAAAATGAGCATTCGCGACAAGATAAGATGCAATTGGATAAGACAGCAGACGCGAGTTACCGACGTCATTAAAAAATTAAAAAGCGTTAAATGGAAATGGACTGGCCACGTTTCCCGAGGAGCTGACAAATGGCGGACCACAGAAACTATCAATTGGATACCACTGGACCCAAAGCAGCCACGGCGAAGACCTAAAAATTGATGGACGGATGAAATCATGAAACACAAGGGAATACACTGGCAACAGATTGCAAAATGTTGTAGTCGTTGGAAACGTGAAGAAGAGGCCTTCATCCTGCAGTGGATAGATAATGGCTGACGATATATATATATATATATATATATCAAACTGCTGATACTCACCAGACTGCAGCACAGGCTCAGGGAGTGCACACACATGAATGGATGTGTGCATACTGTTTACTCCTTGCATTTGCTGAGTGGGGTACTAAGATGAGAGATGAGATAAGATGACAAATAGTATAAAATGCATGTCCATACATGTACTTCTGTAAGCACTGTGGCCTGCACAGAAGATAAGTATTTATTGATTCGACAGTAGAACATGAAGACGTCCTTAGATGTTGTCTCCTCTGACTGCAATGACCCCAGACCTCCATATTTATGACCAGGTTCATCGTCCCTCCCTTTCTCAACCTCAACAAATTGATTGTCATCTCTTTCATCAATTAGACCATAACATCATGATATCACACCTTTGTTCATGTGATGTCACAAAAACACGCCTCTGTAGTGCATCTAAGGACTCCTGTTATCAACTGCAACGGACTAAAAACTGTTATTTTTTGGGAGGCATCTAGTTATACGACAACAGCCTAAGGTGGACCACAGCACCCTTGATGCCATCTCCAGATAAGTGTACATCTAAGACACAGCTACTGAGACCAGTGGAGTCTCATGACTTACATAAGGCCCAGTACACATATAAAGATAATCAGGCTGTTTTTGTTATATATATATATAGATATCTATATCTATATATATATATATATATATATATATATAAAGATTCTTTATCTGTTACAGACCCCACAGAAGAAGATAAAACAAAATCGGGCATCGAGCAGTTTTGTTCATATTGCGTGTGGTGTGCTCCGCTCATCTCAACACAGAACACCACAAAAAAAATCTGTTCTGCCGCCGATCTCGAATGTAGTGCTGCAAGAAGGAGGCGGGAGTGGTGTAGAATGGTATGTTGTCCATAAAGACTCGCTTTGGAAAATACTTCTCGCCATCTGATGAACCCACTAATACAAAATGTGACGTGAAGTTTTATTTATGCTGCTTCCTTGTTCCTCAGTCTGATCGTGTCTGATCGTGTCAAAGCAGTTTGTGCGTATGCATTACGTGCTTCTTTAAAAAGGGACATCACCACTGCATCCTGCATCCCGGCAAGCTTATAGCAGTGATTTTTATTGTATTTATGTACATTTTTCAAAACCCTAAAAGAAAACCTTTGCTCATTTTTAACCTGAAGCCATTTTTAACCAAGCAATACAGTTCAACTTGTCCTACATGCATGTTTTATTATTCCCATTCTCATGAAAATGATGAATCTCTCTCATCCAATCAATAGTGTGCAGTGACTTTAGCTCCACCCTTTAGGTACTGTACCCCCAACGAAGCATTGCCAAAGAGCAGTATACTAGGAATTTGTTCTTTTGGTACCCATAACAACCTTTGACTTTGATTGTGTACCGGGACTTGAATGAGTTTAGGGTTATAGTTGATGCCACACCAAATAGTTGTTATCGTATGCAATTACACATATGCTCTCATACTGTAGCTCATAATCAAATTGTTGCATCTTATATTTACCTTTGTTGTTACTTAAATTAAGATTGTTGACCCTATTGAAAATGAAGCAAACAGTCTTTAAAATGCATTATACAACTCTTACAATCCTGCCTGGTCTTTGTTCCCTTGCCTGTGGTGTATTGCAAAATTCAGTTTTAGGCCGGATTTTATTTTCTGTTTATATTCTGCCACTCAGCCAAAAAATTGAGCTCCTTTCACTACTATGCAGACAACACACAGATATATCTTCCACTGAGACCAGAAGATACTAGAAACAGAGCTGCTTTGAAAGAATGCTCTTCTTCTGCTCTTCAGTTGCTGGATGACACGAAACGTTACCCAATTTATCCCCAAATTATCTTCAACATGCAAAACTCTACCCACATTGTTAAATCCAGCCATTGACTATTGCAGAAAATATCACAAACACAGCCGAAAATAATAATATATAATAATAAAGTATTTTTTTAATTCATATTTCACCTTCACAACCAACATCAATAAAGTCATCCAGTCATATTTCTTCCACATATAGCCAAAATGAAATTAAGAATTTCTAAATCCAACTGTGAAGGATTGATCCATACTCTAATTTTCCCCAGATTTGATTACTGCAATTCACTGCTCTCCAATATCAATCAAAAATCACTCTCTCGCCACCAGCTGCTTTAGAATGCAATGCAAGGCAAGCACCCGTTGGTTGTAGCGCTGACCTTTCTCTCCGCCGAAGAAGCCGTGTGCTGGGATCCGGGAGACGAAGGTGAAATGAACGTAGCGCAAATCAGTGAGATTAACGTCGGTCTACATAACGTTAGTGCTGCTGATGCTGTTAATTATGAGTACCATTGAATGTTGGCCTTGTTTATTACGAAGGTGACAAGTACAGTATAATGCAACCATCACAACCATAACATAACATACAGGGTGTTTTTCCTCAGTGTAGTCACTATACGTTTATTTGACCATTTGTTTGACTCAGAGGGGCCAGTTGTTGTAGTGAGGGCTCCTAACCCTCTCAACCTGGGAAAACCACTTAATCTTTACCATTACCACAACCATATGATTGACATACATTTAAAAAGTATTGGATAAGTGCACCACCACCATATAAATGTACCATTTATGATTATACACATTTTTATTTTTATTTTTTTTCAAATTATTTACCTATTTAAAATCATGGTCCCAAACAGAACATTTACAAATCACCCTGACTGCAATCATTGCACTTTATCTTAATAATAGTTTGTTTTCCTATACAATCCTCTTTAAGGGAGTCTGGGCTTTTTAACTTGGCACATATCTTCATATGTCTATGCTATGCTGGTCCAAGCATAGTGTCCCCAACCCCCCGCCCCCCCCCTCAAAGAACCGCCACTGTAAGCGAACAAGACACTTATCTTGGTTTTGTTTTTGTGTATATGCTTTTTCTGTGTGTCAAAGCACTTTTTAAATGTGTTTTGTTAGGTGCTATACACAGTAAATAAACTTATTATTATTATTATTATGGTTAAAGGTAAAAAGGCCTTTTTTTTTACATGGATTATACAGAGGTTTGTTAGTTACACACTATCATTCATACAAAAGAAACAAACTGACTGTTCTGTTCATGGAAATTGACGCAGATGTCAAGTATCTTGTGGCTGCATGCAAGTCCAACTCTGAGCTTTAATTGCTGAATCTGACTCCAATTCCACGGCTGTCACGACATCCGTGGGATTATGTTGCTGTTTGCCACACATTGCATGACTTATGTTGTGGGGCCATCACTGTCACGGATTAGCATCAGCACAAGGAATTGTGTAAACGTGATGTGATCGGCACTGGCATGACGCCAGCATATACCCAGATTTGTGTGATGCCTTCAGGCTTCATTTTAGGCCGGGCGTCACAGTTTTAGGAATCATTTATTATCTGATAACGAGGGCGAGAGAACAAAAGATTTTCAAGGCTTATAGTCAGGTGCATGTGTGTGTTGTCAGCATTGAAGTGACACTGGTTTACTTCCGTTGTCGGAGAACATTCAAAATCAGTAGTATTCTCCCGTAGATCTAGTACAATAGTCCATTCCGCGTGTCATGATTGAGCCGGAGCATATCCCAGTTAACTTTGTTCGAGTGGTGAGGTACGCACTGGACTGGTTTCCAGTCAGTTGCAGGAAAAAGAGACAACAACCAGTCACACTCACAATCACGTTGTACAAAATAGAGTTACGAACCTAGAGCCTCTCCATTCTAAAGCAGAGGTGCTAACGACTACCTCACCGTGCTACAAAATATTCTGTGATATGAATTACACTGGGGAACACAATTTTTGTTGAGTTAGGTCTCACAGCTGTTTTTAACTCATTTTTGGGAATGGAATCCAAAGGGTTTGTAACCTATAGAATCCCAGTTTTCTTGAAAAATATGAAAAATACTGTACTTAACAGATATGGGCTTGTTTTTAAAAAAAAAATTCAAATATTGACATACAATGAAATAGGAAAGAAACAGGCACAGCTGCAATATTTATTTAACACTATTATGTTTTACAAAGCATATGGCACAAATCCTCTTAATTCCTACTATGCTAGCTTTCTGTTTGCAGATATTGATAGTACTGTCTCAATTGTGTCTGCACAAGCAAGTTGCCACGTAGCTGTAGATGAGTCCAATCGTAATCAGATGGCAAGTCTTACTCCAGCAAATCAGTGGAATTTTGCATATCTGGAGGGTTAGCTGTGGAGAAAAAAACTTGACATGCTAGTAAAAAAAAAACAATTCAAAATCCAATTTTAGAATCAGCATGCCAATGTTCGTTTTAATCAGCAAAGAAAACCTCTTAACTCAACAGAATTTTTTTTTTCAAATTGTTCCCCAGTGTAACAGGGTATGAACATTTTTTTATTGCTGCATAAATGAAAAGGAAGATGCGAATTTACTACAATACAGTTAACACTTATTACTTTTAGCTGAATACCAGCTAATAGTACAAGGCAGTTAGATGGAGAGTGATAGAGAATTGTGAGCCGTAGACAAGAAACGTTTATGCAACTACAATAAGCTGTCAGCAGTGTTAAATGGAGTGATGCCTCTCTTTATAATGCTGAGTCAAGGTATCCATAAACGAATACAAAATCGTTGCATCAGATCAGTGCGTTGCTTTCACTCTCCTTTATTGATCCAGTTAGCTAATATCGACTCATGACTCCTGACATCCATCCACAATACAAACAAAAACATTCAAGACAAAACAAAAGATGCAGCATACCCTTTATTTTTTTACTCACAGCCGCCGTGGCAGATGTAATGACAATAATTTATACTTCTTTATAGAATTGGTAAGTACTTGAATTTATCTCTGAGAATAGACAAAAATTGTACACAGGAAAAGCAAGAGAGGCGAGGCTGTTTGGCTCATTTGTTCCTACCAGTATAAAATATTTGACAATGTTATTCCTGTTGTTTCTTTTGTGATGGTCATAGTTATTCAAAATTATTCTTTAGGACCTTTAAAAAGATGCAGCGAGAAGCTATTAGTCATTGGTTTTGTGTTTTTACAGTTGCACAAGTGGTCCCTCAGCTTGTTGTGCACCAGTCAAAGTCCACAAACCAACGTGTGTGTGAGGGTGTAACTTCATGAACTGAAACTGCTCTTCCATCGTAATAATACAACATTCATGCTACAAGGAGTGTATCCACATCGTTTTTTGTTCCCTTACTGCCACAATGTGTTTTCTGTTTAAGTTCTTAATTTTTATTTTTATTTTTTTTTTGTTTTTTTGGTTTTGTCCTTGAGCTCTTAGGAAAGAAAAATAGGGCTTCAAGCAGGAGAGTAGAAAAGAATCCAAAGTCCAAAGTCAAAACAGAACAAGGTCCTGAGATACTGTTAGTTAGGTTTGTGCACCTCCAGTGCACAGGTTTAAGTAAAACTGACATGATTTAATTTGCCTCCCAATTAATTACTGTGAGGAAGCTTATCTGTACTGCTGAAAGAAATAAAAACATAACCAAGCTCATTGGTGCCATTCTTAAAATGGGCCACTGAAAACAGCTACACTGTACTTTTTTGCAGGTGACGAACATGTCTCAGTAATGTATTGAACTTTGTAAATGTCAAAAAGACACGCTTGTTCTCTTACCTAACATTTTGAATATTTATTTACAGTCATGGCCAGTAGCCATGACTATGTAAAAAGACATGCTTTTTTCCCCTGCCTGTCTGACATGAAATCAGACTAAATGTTTCCTGTTTTAGGTCAATTAGGATTACCAAAATTATTTCTCTTTGCTAAATGCCACAATAATGAGAGAATAATTAAATGATTTTTAGTTTCTCTCTCTCTCTCTCTCTCTCTCTCTCTCTATATATATATATATATAGACACACACACATATATACACACACACACACACACAGTGGGTACAGAAAGAATTAAGGCCCCCTTAAAATTTTCACTCTTTGTTATATTGCAGCCATTTGCAGATTTATTATTAAAGAAAAACTGAAATATTACACAGCCATAAGTATTCAGATTCTTTGCTGAGTATTTAGTTGAAGCACCCTTTTGAGCTAACACAGCCATGAGTCTTTTTGGGAATGATGCAACAAGTTTTTGACACCTGGATTTGGGTATTCTGTGCCATTCCTCCATGCAGATCCTCTCCAGTTCTGTCAGGTTGGATGGTGAATGTTGGTGGAGAGCCATTTTCGGCTCTATCCAGAGATGCTCAATTGGGTTTAAATCAGGGCTCTGGCTGCGCCATTCAAGAACAGTCACAGAGTTGTTCTGAAGCCACTCCTTCGTTATTGTAGCTGTGTGCTTTGGGTCATAGTACTTGTTGGAATGTGAACCTTCAGCCCAGTCTGAGGTCCTGAGCACTCTGGAGAAGGTTTTCATCCCCCACAGCATGATGCTGCTACCACCATGCTTCACTGTTGGGAATGTATTGGACAGGTGATGAGCAGTACCTGGTTTTCTCCACACATACCGCTTTGAATTAAGGCCAAAAAGTTATATCTTGGTCTCATCAGACCAGATAATTTTATTTCTCACCATCTTTGGAGTCCTTCAGGTGTTTTTTAGCAAACTCCATGTGGGCTTTCATGTGTCTTGCACTGAGGAGAGGCTTCCGTCGGGCCACTCTGCCATAAAGCCCGACTGGTGGAGGGGTGCAGTGATGGTTGACTTTCTAGAACTTTCTCCCATCTCCCGACTGCATCTCTGGAGCTCAGCCACAGTGATCTTTGGGTTCTTCTTTACCTCTCTCACCAAGGCTCTTCTCACCCAGATTGCTCAGTTTGGCCGGACAGCCAGCTCTCGGAAGGGTTCTGGTCGTCCCAAACGTCTTCCATTTAAGAATTATGGAGGCCTCTGTGCTCTTAGGAACCTTAAGTGCAGCAGATTTTTTTTGTAACCTTGGCCAGATCTACCTTGCCACAATTCTATCTCTCAGCTCTTCAGGGAGTTCCTTTGACCTCGTGATTCTCATTTCCCCTGACATCCACTGTGAGCTGCACGGTCTTATATAGACAGGCGTGGCTTTCCTAATCGAGTCCAATCAGTATAATCAAACACGACTGGACTCTAATGAAGATGTAGAACCATCTCAAGGATGATCAGAAAAAATGGACAGCACCTGAATTAAATATGAGTGTCACAGAAAAGTGTCTGAATACTTATGGCTGTGTGATATTTCAGTTTTTTGTTTTTTAATAAATCTACAAAATGTCAACAATTCTGTTTTTTTCTGTCAATATGGGGTGCTGTGTGTACATTAAAGAGGGAAAAAATAAACTTAAATGATTTTAGCAAATGGCTGCAATATAATAAAGAGTGGAAAAATTAAGGGGGTCTGAATACTGTCAGTGCCCACTGTATGTATATATATATATATATATATATATATATATATATATATACATATATATATATATATATATATATATATATACACACACACACACAGTATACACCTACACACCACACAATACAGTCATGATGCTTGATGCTTGAATGGGTTTGATGCCAAAAAAAAAGCCTTGACCTAAATGCCCTCAAACACCCTTAAGATGAACTAGGTTACTAGGTAATGTCAATATGAATTAATAATGGAATCAGGGGGTCATAAAAGGAAGCTCAATTTTGACCCAATGATGCTAAAATTGGTCCCAAAGATCAGCAAAAACCTGTAAACCTGAGTTACACTATTACTGACTTGGATCAACTGAGACCAACAAACCCAGCAGTTTCTTCATCAAAACTAGATACATCTTATATCTCCTGTTGGATCAGAATATGGCAGGACAAGTTGAGGTTGAAAAGGCTGGAGAGTGAGGTCAGGTGGCAAATAGGTGCTGGAGGAAGAGGGCTAAAGTGCATCAGAGTGTCAGGTGAGGAGGACATACTGTAAGTAAAGTCATGTGATAAAAAGATTGGCTTGGCGCTTTGAAGAGGAGGGTAAGAATTAAGGTTGACTTTTTTTCCAAGTTCAGGTGTCACCCTTCAGTTCTGGTCCATGTCTTCAACAATGGGGGTGTTGTAACTCTGGAACAGAGGCTGCATGAAGAGGCCCACGGTTCCCACCACACATACACAAACAAAGATCCACAGGAAGAGGCGGTCAATCACCATCGCCACGTACTTCCAATCCTCAATGATCTGTAAGGACACACAGGTTCGTGCTTAAAAAATAAAATAAAAACACCATTGTTGTGTTTTCTGTACAGTGTGTAATCTGGTATAATATAAATCAATCTTCAGTGTTTTGTTTAGTTAATTTAGTTTTGTTGGGGTTCACCCCGGTGGACGACAGGGTAGCCACCCTCCGCCTTCGGGTGGGGGGGACGAGCCCTGACTGTTGTTTGTGCCTATGCACCAAACCGCAGTTCAGAGTACCCACTCTTTTTGGAGTTCTTGGAGGGGGTGCTGGAGAGCGCTCCCGCTGGGGACTCTATCGTTCTGCTGGGGGACTGAGGCTCACGTGGGCAATGACAGTGAGGCCTGGAAGTGCATGATTGGGAGGAACGCCCCCCCCCCACCCCGATCAGAACCCGAGCGGTGTTCTGTTATTGGACTTCTGTGCTCATCACAGATTGTCCATAACGAACACCATGTACAAGCATAAGGGTGTCCACACGTGCACTTGGCACCAGGACACCTTAGGTGGCAGTTTGATGATCGACTTTGTGGTCATGTCATCGGACTTGCGGCCGCATCTCTTGGACACTCGGGTGAAGAGAGGGGCGAAGCTGTCAACTGATCATGGTGGGGGGGGGGGGAGGACTTGGAGAAGGCGTTCGACCGTGTCCCTCGGGAGTCCTGTGGGGGGTTCTTCGGGGTACCATACCATAAGGGAGAGCCCGGACACCCTGCTGAGGAAACTCATTTCAGCCACTTGTATCCGGGATCTTGTTCTTTCGGTCATGACCCACAGCTCGTGACCAGAGGTGAGTGTAGGAACATAGATCGACCGGTAAATTGAGAGCTTCGCCTTTCGGCTGAGCTCCTTCTTTACCACAACAAACCGATACAAAATCTGCATCACTGCAGATGCTGCACCGATCCGCCTGTCGATCTCCCGTTCCATTCTTCCCTCACTCGTGAACAAGACCACAAGATACTTGAACTCCTCCACTTGGGGCATGATCTCATGCCCGACCCGGAGAGGGCACGCCACCCTTTTCCGAGTGAGGACCATGGTCTCGGATTATGAGGTGCTGATTCTCATCCTAGCCGCTTCCTACTCTCAGCTGTGAACAGCTCCAGTGAGAGTTGGCGATCCCGGCTTGATGAAGGCAACAGAACCACATCGTCTGCAAAAAGCAAAAAATACAACACTGAGGCCACCAAACCGGACCTCCTCTACACCTCGGCTGCGCCTTGAAATTCTGTCCATAAAATTTATGAACAGAATCGGTGACAAAGGGCAGCCTTGGCAGAGTCCAATCCTCACCGGGAACGAGTGTGATTTACTGCCGGATATGCTGACCAAACTCCGGTTGTACAGGGACCGAACAGCCCGTATCAGGGGGTTCGGTACCCCATACTCACAAAGCACCCCCCACAGTACTCCCCGAGGGACACGGTTGAACGCCTTCTCCAAGTCCACAAACAGATGTAGACTGGTTGGGCAAACTCTCATGCACCCTCAAGGACCCTGCCGAGGGTGTAGGGCTGGTCCACTGTTCCACGGCCAGGACAAAAACCACACTGCTCCTCCTGGATCTGAGATTCGACTTCCCGACGGACCCTCCTCTCCACCACCCCTGAATAGACCATACCAGGGAGGCTGAGGAGTGTGATCCCCTTATAGTTGGAACACACCCTCCGGTGTGTTCCAACAACTGTATGTTGTGGGGCTGTCCTGGTTGACACGCCTCTGCAACATCGTGTGGACATCGGGGACAGTGCCTCTGGATTGGCAGACTGTGGTGGTGGTACTCTCATGAGCATTGAAATCCCCCAGCGGAGTCCCCAGAGGGAGCGCTCTCCAGCACCCCCTTCAAGGACTCCATAAAGAGTGGGTACTCTGAAATGCTGTTTAGTGCATATGCACAAACAACAGTCAGGACCCGTCCCCCCACCCGAAGACGGAGAGAGGCCACCCTTTTGTCCACCGGGGTGAACCCCAACGTACAGGCACAGAGCCGGGGGGCAATAAGTACACCCACACCTGCTCTGCGCCTCTCACCGTGGGCAACTCCAGAGTGGAAGAGAGTCCAACCCCTCTCAAGAGGACTGGTACCGGAGCCCAAGCCGTGTGTGGAGGCGAGCCCGACTATATCTAGTCGGAACTTCTCGACCTCACACACCAGCTCGAGCTGCTTCCCTGCCAGAGAGGTGACGTTACATGTCCCTAGAGCCAGCTTTTGTAGTCGGAGATCGGATCAGCAAGGTCCCCGCCTCCAGCCACCGCCCAGCTCACATTGCACCCGGCCCCTCCCACAGGTAGTGAACCCATGGGAAGGGGGACCCACGTTACCCTTTTGGGCTGTGCCAGGCCGGGACCCAAAGGTGCAGGCCCGGCCACCAGACGCTCGCCTTCAAGCCCCACTTCCAGGCATGGCTCCAGAGGAGGGCCCCGGTGACCCGCGTCCAGGCAAGGGAAAACGTCTTCCTGAATTTTTTAACATCATAGGGGTTTTTGAAGCTGTGCTTTGTCTGGTCCCTCACCTAGGACCAGTTTGCCATGGATGACCCTGCCAGGGGCATAAATCCCCAGACAACTTAGCTCCTAGGATCATTGGGACACACAAACCCCTCCACCACGATAAGGTGACAGCTCAAGGAGGGGCCAAAATCAAAGTATTCGATGAAAAATTATTTGTAGTTTTAAGGCACTTCCTTTCAAAAGCCTACCCCTTCATCGTCGTCCTCACTCTTCATTTTGTCGGCAATGTAGCGCACGCCGTCCACGGCATCCTCCACATCAATGCTGCTTTTCAGTGTCGTCCTCTTCCTGAACTCTGTGTTGTCGGCAAAGTCGCTGAACGGCCAGCGTTTGGCCGACTCCTCGTTGACGTAGAAGGATGACGAGGAGTCTGCCAGTCCCACAGAACCTGTCCCCGCATCTGCACCCGCTTTCTTCTCAGAGTACGATTGTTGTTGGTATTTTTTCCGGAACTTCTCACGTATGTTGGATCTTCCAGGTCTTCGCATGAAAAGATAGGAGGGAAGTTGATACATAAAGATGCGTTTGACCCAAGGAGGCATGGTGTGCGTACTAGGGGAGCGATGGTGGACGTTGAGCACACAAACACTGGTGACGATGGAAAAGGTGACCAACACCATAGTAAACATCAGGTACTTCCCGATCAGAGGCACTGCTAAAGATGTGGGTGGCACAATCTTTGAGATAAGAAGTAAAAACACAGTGAGGGCCAGGAGCACAGAGATGCAAAGCGTCATCTTCTCACCACAGTCTGATGGCAGGTAGAAGACCAGAATGGCCAAAGATGTGATCAGAATACAGGGGATGATCAGGTTGATGGTGTAGAAGAGAGGTTTTCTCTTAATGATGAAGTCATAAGTGATGTCCAGGTACCTGATGTCATCTGGGTCTTCATTCTTGCGTCCTGGCAGTGACACAATATCCCACTCGCCGCTGGGTTTGAAATCGTCGCGGCTGGCAAAGTCACTCAGGAGGATGAGGTCGATCTCAGTGTGGTCGTACGTCCACGAGCGAAACTTAAGGGTGCAGTTCTGCTGGTCAAAGGGAAAGTCGCGGACTTCAATCTTGCAGGCCGACTTGTAGATGGCGGGAGGGAGCCAGGCCACCTCGCCATTGTTAGAGACCACAGCATTGGAGTAGAAGGAGACTTCATAGGTGCCGTCAGCACTGGGAGAAAGACAAGGAAAGATTTAAAACGACATCTAAATAAAGCACATCACTACAATCCAGCCTCTATCGCTATAACATTACCGCACACCTTTGATTGTCAATCTACTGCAACAAGTTCTTGTTCTATGATGTACAGTATAAAACTTGGAAGGTGATGAACTTGCACTGGCTCCCGTTCCACCGAGATGTGATTTTAAAGTTTACTCACTTCCTCATAAAATACTACATCTTCGCACCTTCCTATCAGGCTAACTTAGTGGTTATGTTCTATCTTGAGCCCTGCGCTCACAATATTCTAGTCTTTTTGTGACTCAGACAGCTGAAAAGAAGTCAGTAGGTTCTAGAGCATTCTCTACATAGGCCCCAGTACTATGGAATGCCCAACCCATTGAAATTAGGGTGGCTAGCTCTGTGGAAATTTTAAAAACTTAAGACTTATTTCAACATTGCCTCACCACCTGACTCTGGACTTTGGCATGTCTAACTGGCGCTTCTCTTCTCTCCTGCTCTCTCGAGAGAGGCGGGGTACACACTGAAGTGGTCGCCAGCCAATCACAGGGCACATAGAAACAAACAACCATTCGCACTCACATTCACACCGACAGGAGATTTAGAGTCTTCAATCAACCCACCATGCATGTTTTTGGAATGTGGGAGAAAACTGGAGTGCCCAGAGAAAACCCTTGCAGGCACGGAGAGAACATGCAAACTGCACACAGGGGAGGCCGGATTTCTTCCCAGGTCCTCAGAACTGTGAGGCAGACATGCTAACCAGTGCAGATTGTAATGGAGATGTTGGTGAAGGAAATAGGGGTGATGAAGAAGTGATGGGTAAATACGGCATTCAGGAAAGGAACTTGGATGGACAGATGGTGGTAGACTTTGCAAAAAGTATGCAAATGGCTGTAGTGAACACTTTTTTCCAGAAGAGGCACGAACATAGGGTGACCTACAAGAGTGGAGGTAGAAGCACGCAGGTGGATTACATCTTGTCCAGACGATGTAATCTGAAGGAGGTTACCGACTACAAGGTAGTGGTAGGGGAGAGTGTGGCTAGACAGCTTAGGATGGTGGTGTGTAAGATGACTCTGGTGGTGGGGAGGAAGATTAGGAAGACAAAGGCAGAGCAGAGAACCATGTGGTGGAAGCTGAGACAGGTCAAGTGTTGTGCAGCTTTTCGGGAAGAGGTGAGACAGGCTCTCGGTGGACAGGAGGAGCTTCCAGAAGACTGGACCACTGCAGCCAAGGTGATCAAAGAGGCAGGCAGGACAGTACTTTGTGTATCTTCTGGTAGGAAAGGAGAGAAGGAGACTTGGTGGTGGAACCTCAGAGTACAGGAAATCATACAAGGAAAAAGGTTAGCTCAGAAGAAGTGGGACACTGAGAGGACCGAGGAGAGGCGAAAGGAATACATTGAGATGTGACATAGGGCAAATGTAGAGGTGGCAAAGGCCTAACAAGAGGCATATGATGACATGTATGCCAGGTTGGACACTAAAGAAGGAGAAAAGGATCTATACAGGCTGAACAGACAGAGGGATAGAGATGGGAAGGATGTGCAGGAGGTTAGGGTGATAAAGGATACAGATGGAAATATGTTGACTGGTGCCAGTAGTGTGCTAGATAGATGGAAAGAATACTTTGAGGAGTAGATGAATGAGAAAAATGAGAGAGAAGGGAGAGTAGAAGAGGCCAGTGTGGTGGACCAGGAAGTGGCAATGATTAGTAAGGGGGAAGTTAGAAAGGCATTAAAGAGGATGAAAAATGGAAAGGCAGTTGGTCCTGATGACATTCCTGTGGAGGTATGGAAGCATCTAGGAGAGGTGGCTGTGGAGTTTTTGACCAGCTTGTTCAATAGAATTCTTCAGAGCTGTGGGAGCTATAGAGGAATAAAGTTGATGAGCCACACAATGAAGCTATGGGAAAGAGTAGTGGAGGCTTGACTCAGGACAGAAGTGATTATTTGCGAGCAACGGTATGGTTTCATGCCTAGAAAGAGTACCACAGATGCATTATTTGCCTTGAGGATGTTGATAGAAAAGTACAGAGAAGGTCAGAAGGAGCTGCATTGTGTCTTTGTAGATCTAAAGAAAGCCTATGACAGAGTATCCAGAGAGGAACTGTGGTACTGCATGCAGAAGTCTGGAGTGGCAGAGAAGTATGTTAGAGTAATACAGGACATGTACGAGGGCAGCAGAACAGCGGTGAGGTGTGCTGTAGGTGTGACGGACGAATTTAAGGTGGAGGTGGGACTGCATCAGGGATCAGCCCTGAGCCCCTTCCTGTTTGCAGTGGTGATGAATAGGCTGACAGATGAAATTAGACTGGAATCCCCGTGGACCATGATGTTTGCAGATGACATTGGTGGAGGAACTGTTAGAAAGATGGAGGCATGCACTGGAAAGCAGAGGAATGAAGATTAGCCGAAGTAAGACAGAATATATGTGCATGAATGAGAGGGGTGGTGGGGGAAGAGTGAGGCTACAGGGAGAAAAGATAGCAAGGGTGGAGGACTTTAGATACTTGGGGTCAACCGTCCAGAGCAATGGTGAGTGTGGTCAGGAAGTGAAGAAACAGGTCCAAGCAGGTTGGAACGGGTGGAGGAAGGTGTTAGGTGTGTTATGTGACAGAAGAGTCTCTGCTAGGATGAAGGGCAAAGTTTATAAAACAGTGGTGAGGCCAGCCATGATGTACATATTAGAGACAACTGGAAGCAGAGCTTGAGGTGGAAGATGTTGAGGTTCGCTCTCGGAGTTGGATAAAATTAGAAATGAGCTCATCAGAGGGACAGCCAAGTGAGTATATTGGTAGAAGGATGATGAGGATGGAGCTGCCAGGCAAGAGAGCTAGAGGAAGACCAAAGAGAAGGTTGACGGATGTCATGAGGGAAGACATGAGGCCAGTTGGTGTTCGAGAAGAGGATACAGGAGTTAGGCTTACATGGAAAAGGATGATGCGCTGTGGTGACCCCTAATGGGACAAGCCGAAAGGAAAAGAAGAAAAAGAAGGACATCATCTTCTTCATCATCATCTTGAGACAATGTATTTATTATTGTGAGACTGTTTCTGTGGAGGCGGCAAGGTGGACAACTGGTTTTCACATCTGCCTCACAGTTTTGAGGACCTGGATTCAAATCCTGGCCCCGCCTGTGTGGAGTTTGCATGTTCTCCCCGTGCCTGTGTGAGTTTTCTCCTCCCACATCCCAAAAAGATGTGTGGTAGGTTGATTGAAGACTGTAAATTTCCCATAGATGTGAATGTGAGTGCAAATGGTTGTTTGTTTCTATGTGCCCTGCGATTGGCTGGCGACCATTTCATGGTGTACCCCGCCTCTCGCCCGAAGATAGCCGGGATAGGCTCCTGCACGCCCGTGACCTTAGTGAGGATAAGTGGTACGGAAAATGAATGAATGTTTCTGTGCATATTCCATAGTTATTTAATAGTTCCAGTGTTACAGAATGTTGTCATCCTTGGGGAGAATTTCTGTATCAGAACAAACTGTAACAGCATGGCAGGCATCACTCCCACACCTGCTTCCAATGTGCTGAGACGTTACTTGTGACTTGATCTCACCGAAGCTACAGGCGATGCATTATTGATACGTGGGCTATCAATTATATAGTAGGCTAATAATCCAGCATCACATTCACTTTCTAATGCTAGGAGAGGTTAGGGCACGGAGCGTAACTTCAAACTACACAAAAAATGAGTACCTCCTTCATTTTGCGACCTCCAGCCCCATCATCTCTTATCATATGTCCTCAGGATCCATTTTGCTTTGTTGTGCGGTCTTAACGTTGACTGGCAATCTGTCCTAATTAAAGTTTCATGGCTACGAGGCGAGTATAAACAGTGGTGCACCACCGCTGACCACAACACACATGAAGCATATCCCTACAACCAGATTAGCTGGACCCATCTCCCATTTTTAGTCGATTGATTGATTGATTGATTGATATTCCCAAGTGGCAGCATAGTATTGGTCTTGGAATTTACTACACCAGTGATTACTAACATCCATGTGTGGCGGTGTTGATTCCCTTGACAAACACCCTATTGGATTTAGTCGATTGGTGTGGGGCCACTCTCTAATTGCTATACACAGTCCTGATTGATGTTATCTTCTTGCAGTGTCCTCTGATTGGCACTCAAATTCTGTCCTGTCTTGTCCTGTCCTATTTGCTATGCTTCCGGTCATTCTCTTTGGGCGTAGCACTACCTTCCCAATTAACATCCTGTATACAGGTCAATAGCACTCAAAAGTGAAAAGCCTTTTTCTAATTTCCCTCACAGAAAGAATAAAGTTTCTATCTGTCTGTCTGTCTGTCTATCTATCTGTCTATCGATTACTATACTATATCTTTGGTGTCCTCATCACAATCACTCAACCGTCATTAAAATGTAGCAAAATAGACAAACTCCATTCGGTCTAATTATATGTGGCCAACCTTTTCCACACATACGAGTAGAATGATCTCTTAAAATGTGTTTCTTTTATTTTATACCCCTTTTTTTTCACTGGATGTATGTGATTTGGGCAAGTCCAAGACACTGCTCTGCTACCTACGGTGTGTGAAATAAGTGGTTAAATGATAATAAACACCGCCTACCCCCCCCAAAAAAAGAAAATAATTCACATGGTATTATCATTCACAGCAGGTTATTTGATAAAACAGGTGATTTGGATGATGTATATTCTATTTTCATGATGGTATTGACTTTGAATTAAATAATACTATTTTTGGATTGATTGAAAATGATCCAAAAATAGTGTAATTAAACTCTAAGGCAAAAAAAGAAAATGTGAATACATTTCAAATTAAACTGTGAACCATTTTCTACACCCAAAATATCTCAACATCCTTACTATATTCTCGTTAAAATTCATGTTGATGTTAAAAATAAGCAATTATTACAATAGCAAATGCACCAAATTATTGCAGTCCGTACAACTACTATGATGTATGGATTAACACAAAGCAAAAACACATAACGATTGAGATCTTCTTTCAGCAAACTAGTGGTAGTTCATCCCAAAGTGTAACAAAATAAATGACCTTTCGGATTTGACCAGCGTCAAAGTCTCATTAATCTTCTATCCCTTGAAATACAAAATTCCATTTTGACATTATTATCCTAAAAGAGGTGTGAGACAATAAGAGGATATGTGTGTGGACTAAGCGGATATGAAAATCATTTTAGAAAAATTGCTGTGTGTCCATCATTTAGTTTCACAAGAAGTCCTACACTGACTTCTTACTTGTTGTAGAGGACGATGTCTGGCAGCCAAATGTGTTGTGTCGGGAGGCGGATTTTCTTGATGCCATCATACTCATCGGGGTCCCACATTAATCTGTAGTCGTTCCACACCTGATGATTGTTTCAAAAGAAGTTACGAAGAATACAGAAACACCACATGTATCTTTATCCTCAACCACACATCCAGAAATTCTGCAGCAAAACACTATGTACTGGGGTGTTAATTCTTTATCAGGTACTCAATGAGGCGGCACGGTGGATGACTGGTTAGAACGTCAGCCTCACAGTTCTGAGGAGCAGGGTTCAATCCCCTTCCCCGTCTGTGTGGAGTTTGCATGTTCTCCCTGTGCCTGCGTGGGTTTTCTCCAGGCACTCCGGTTTCCTCCCACATCCCAAAACATGCATTAATTGGAGACTCTAAATTGCCCGTAGGTGTGAATGTGAGTGCGAATGGTTGTTTGTTTGTATTTGCCCTGCGATTGGCTGGCAACCAGTTCAGGGTGTACCCCGCCTCCTGCCCGATGATAGCTGGGATAGCCTCCAGCACGCCCGTGACCCTAGTGAGGAGAAGCGGCTCGGAAAATGGATGGATGGAGGTACTCAATGAACTATTCTAAAGAAATTAATTGGAATACATTTCAATTTTGTGACTATTTACAAAATGTTTCACAATTTTTTTAAACATGAATAACCCAAGAGTTGAAAAGTTTAGAATTCCACTAATGTTTTCATGAAAACTTGCCTTACGACTCACACAAAATTTGGGATTCTTACAAGAATTAAGCTCAGCGAATGTCAAAGGATGAACTTTGCAGGAGTGTTTTGCTTTTTCTTTGGCTTTTAGGGACTGTACCCCGCCTCTCGACCAGAGATAGCTGGGATGGGCTCCAGCACGCCCGCAACCCTAGTGAGGCTAAGCGGAACGAAAGATGAATGAATGAATGAATGTATTAGGCTACAGATTTTCACAATTATAATGTGTCTTTGTTTGTTGGCTGGTAGGATGCACTCTCTTGTCAGTGTGCAGATTTTTTGGGACGATAACTGAAACGAGTGAGTGTGATCACACACGTGCACACACAGGATACATGTAAGTGAAGACAAAGCCAAGAGAAGACCAACCTGAGTGAGCCAACAGTTGGTGGTCATGATCTGTTCCCTCTCATTCTGAAACACACACAGACTGAAGGTTCACATAGAGCTCCTGATGCCTCTTAATAAAAATGCTTTTCATCCGTGTCATCATTATCATTATTTTAGAAGGCATGGCATGACCGATGTTCCTCACCACATTGATCAGCTGAGCGAGAGACACTTGGATGTAAATGGTGACTTGCTGGCTGTTGTTGACGGCCGGTCTGATCAGTTTGTTGTATCGGTCACCTGACAACAGGTGACCCACCAGACGCTCCTCCACCTCTGCACAAAAGGCAGCTGCAAGTGCACACACACACACACACACACAAAATATAATTCTTAACAGGACTGTGCTTGACATCCAACAGACACTCACTGGCAACTGCAGTTGGTACACCTTTGTTGTGTCTGAGAAATGTGGAAAGAAATTCAAGAATTCAATCATGTTCAACAAAGTATGTAACTCCAAATCAGAGTTCAAATTACAAAAATAAAGACTCCTAAAATTTCAAGATATTTGACATGCTTTTCAGTGGACAGTGACATTATTCTATTATTAGTTATAGTTGTTTTGTTGTTTTTAGTATTTTTGTTCATGTTTGAAAGATACAGTCAGGAGATCTGAGTCTAAATCTTCCGTTGGAGCATACTCTATGCGGAGTTTGCATGTGCGAATTGGGAACAGGTGAGTCCTATGATTGGGTATAAAAGGAGCTTCCCTGAATTGCTCAGTCATTCACAAGCAAATATGAGGCGAGGTTCACCTCTTTATGAACAAGTGCGTGAGAAAATAGTCCAACAGTTTAAGGACAATGTTCCTCAACGTACAATTGTGAGGAATTTAGGGATTTCATCATCTACGGTCCATAACATCATCAAAAGGTCGCCCGTGACCCTAGTGAGGAGAAGCGGCTCGTGACCTTCGATCCCTCAGACGGCACTGCATCAAAAACCGACAACAATGTGTAAAGGATATCACCACACGGTCTCAGGAACACTTCAGAAAACCAATGTCAGTAAATACAGTTCGGCGCTACATTCGTAAGTGCAACTTGAAACTCTACTATGCAAAGCAAAAGCCTTTTATCAACAACACCCAGAAACGCTGCTGGCTTCTCTGGGCCCGAGCTCATCTAAGATGGACTGATGCAAAGTGGAAAAGTGTTCTGTGGTCCGACGAGTACACATTTAAAATTGTTTTTGGAAATTGTGGACGTCGTGTCCTCCAGGTCAAAGAGGAAAATAACCATCTGGACTGTTATGGACGCAAAGTTCAAAAGCCAACATCTGTGATGGTATGGGGCTGTGTAACTTACACATCTGTGAAGGCACCATTAATGCTGAAAGGTGCATACAGGTTTTGGAGAAACATATGCTGCCATCCAAGCAATATATTTTTCATGGATGCCCCTTCTTATTTCAGCAAGACAATGCCTAACCACATTCTGCACGCTTTACAACAGTGTGGCTTCATAGTAAAAGAGTGCGGGTACTAGACTGGCCTGCCTACAGTCCAGACCTGTCTCCCATTGAAAATGTGTGGCGCATTATGAAGCGTAAAATATGACAACGGAGACCCCAGACTGTTGAACAGCTGAAGCTGTACATCAAGCAAGAATGGGTAAGAATTCCACCTACAAAGCTTCAACAATTACTGCCCTCAGTTCCCAAACGTTTATTGAATGTTGTTAAAAGAAAAGGTATGTTACACAGTGGTAAACATGACCCTGTACCAGCTTTTTTGGAAGGTGTTGCAGCCATTAAATTCTAAGATAATTATTATTTACTAAAAACAATAAAGTTTCAAACTGATGAAGATTAAATATCTTGTCTTTGTCCATCCATCCATCCATTTTCTACCGCTTATCTGAGGTCGGGTCCCAAGGGCAGCTTTAGCAGGGACGCCCAGACTTCCCTCTCCCCAGCCCAGTGTGTCCAGGGTCGTCCCCGGGGTCTCCTCCTGGTGGGACGTGCCCGAAACACCTCACCGGGGAGGCGTCCGGGAGGCATCCGAATCAGATGCCCCAGCCACCTCATCTGGCTCATCTGGCTCCTCTCAATGCGGAGAAGCAGCGGCTCTACTCTGAGCCCCTCTCGGATGACCGAGCTTCTCACCCTATCTCTAAGGGAGAGCCCGGACACCCTGCGGAGGAAACTCATTTCGGCCGCTTGCATCCTGGATCTTGTTCTTTCGGTCACGACCCACAGCTCGTGACCATAGGTGAGGGTAGGAACATAGATCGATCGGTAAATCGAGAGCTTCGCCTTTCAGCTTAGCTCCTTCTTTACCACAACGGACCGATACAAAGTCTGCATCACTGCAGACGCTGCACCGATTCGCCTGTTGATCTCTCATTCCATTCTTCCCTCACTTGTGAACAATACCCCAAGATACTTGAACTCCTCCACTTGGGGCAGGATCACATCCCTGACCTGGAGAGTACACGCTACGCTTTTCCGTGGCCTCAAATTTGGAGGTGCTGATTCTCATCTCTGCCGCTTCACACTCGCCTGCGAACTGCTCCAGTGAGAGTTGGTGGGCACGGCTTGATGAAGCCAACAGAACCACATCATCTGCAAAAAGCAGAGATGCAATACTGAGGCCACCAAACCGGACCCCCTCTACACCTTGGCTGCGCCTAGAAATTCTGTCCATAAAAGTTATGAACAGAATCGGTGACAAAGGGCAGCCTTGGCGGCGTCCAACCCTCACCGGGAACGAGTCCGACTTACTGCCGGATATGTGGACCAAACTCTGACTCCGGTCGTACAGCAACCGAACAGCCCGTATCAGGGGGTTCGGTACCCCATACTCCCGAAGCCCTCTCCCCCCCAGGACTCCCCGAGGGACACGGTCAAACGCCTTCTCCAAGTCCTTGTCTTTGTAGTGTATTCAATTAAATATAGGTTGAACATGATTTGCAAATCATTGTATTCTGTTTTTATTTATGTTTAACACATCGTCCCAACTTCATTGGAATTGGGGTTGTAAAACCAAAATGTAGTCATCCAAATATTTACTTGAGTAAGAATAAGAAAGTACTCAATGAAAAAACTACTCAAGAGTACATTAGGACCTGACTACTTTTTTAACGGACCATTAAAAACAAAGTTAAGTCAAGTTGATTTGGATATCCCTTAATCACAAGCGTCTCAAAGGGCTTCACAGGCTGTTAGATATATTTTAGTAGTTATCATTTATTTGCTTAGCTTGCATTAGTATTTTGCATTAGTAGCTTGCATTAGTATTTTGCATTAGTAGCTTACATTAGTATTATGGACAATATTTAGATAGAAAGATGTCTCGCCTTCAAGAAGATGACTCAGCAACATTTGATGGAAGGGCGCCTTGACCAAGGACGTGATCGGATGTGGTCGGGGACGGGACAGGTGTCGTCTGGTCCTATGTTTTGTGTTGTGTCTTAATGCTTAGAACATTATGTCTTGTAGAACCCTCCTATTTTCAAATAAATGTAGGAGCGACGGGGGAGATTGTTTAGAGCGTGTTGAGAGGCTGTAACCTGAACAATCTCCCATGCGCCCTCCTCATGAGTAAAATGACCAACGTCTTCATTCCTTTTGTGTTTATTCATGATAATGTTTGGTGAGATAAATCCAACACAGGCCCACAGAGTTGGCAATGATTGACGAAATCCCCTAATCTCAACCCCCCAATCGGGCAAGCAAAAACTCAAAACCCCATTTGGGGAAAAAAAAGAAACCTTGAGAAGGGACTGAAGATGGGGGGGATCCCCCTTCAAGGATGACCAGGCTGCAATGGATGTTGAGTGGGCAATATTTATCACATAGTCCAATGCTGTAGAGTGTTCATTACGATGGCAAGATGCTGTACAATGTTCATTAGGAAATACAAAAGAGTCCATTTTAAGAGAAAAGGCGCCGCAGGGTAGACGCCTTTAGTGGTTCTGCCTCAGGACCTGGCACGGTCGGTCAGAGCAGAATCCTCCATGGGGAAGTGATCCACCTCAGATCTTGTCCCAGTTGGTCGGTGCAGAACCCAAACAGTAACAGCAAAGATCAACAAAAGTGTCCAAAACCTAAATAAAACTCCAAACAAAACAAAATAATTTCATTAAACAAATGGAGAATCACACTTGTGCAACCTTAAAATGTGAATTACCACAAATGCAAAAAGGGTACATACCTGTATATCATTTGTGGTTAATGCAAAATGCACTGTAACTGTTTGGAACAACAAAATAGACATTCAAACACAAGCCAGAAGGGAAATTTAAAACATCTGTCACAAACCTAAATAGTCATGAGAGAACAGAACATCTAATACATTGAATGCAATTAGAAGAGGCTCTAACTGCTGCTTTTGTGTTCAGTACCACTTATCCAGATGTGACAACATGGTTCAAATGGTTCAAAACAATTTAGGAGAGCAAAGCTTTATTGTGGCTCAATGGATACATTCTGACAAGTTAATTTAATCTGATAGCACTGACACGCTAAATATGTGTGCATCCAAACATGATTTTTGTTGTCAACATGTTTTCTTTTTGTACCTCAGTGGACATGAACTATTCTCCATAAAATGAAGCAAAACATGTTCCCATGAGAATATAATGGAAAATCAAACAAAGCGTTTAGCAAGCGGCCTTACATTCAAAGCAGTACTTCTGCAGTGTTCATGTAGGGTCATGTTCTCCCATGTGCGTAAGTCAGAAAAAGCCTTTGCTAACTTGGACCACATAAGGGGAATCGGGCCCAACACTGGCATATCGATATGTATGTTCCTGGCGTAAGACTCCAGTGTCAACAAACATGTCATCACGCATTGTGAAATTTAAAGACCTTGTAAGATCATTAGTTAAATGTTACTGAAACCATTACCTGCACAAGTAATACAGGTGGTTAAAAATGTCTGTTATATACTATTACACTGCATTACCTATCAAATAAAATCCAACTTAATTCTTGGAAGAGCAAACGAAAGTATCCTAACAAATTTCATTCCAAAAAGCCAAAATATCCTCTGGCTGTTATGCAATGCTATTCCATTAGACGCCATGCCAAAAATGTCCAACCACAGAGTGCAACTGCCTCTAAATAAACATTCCACTTCTCTGATTTTCACTTCTCTAATTTCATCATCTCAGTCGAGTGCTTATCGGGACGATGCATTCGTATCAGGCTAACGTGGGGTGTTGAGGGGGCCTCGCGTTGCATAATGTGTGTGTCTGAAGCAATTAGCTATGCTGACTAGTTACCTGGGGCCAGATGTAAACACACTTGGTTTGATCCCGCCCCCATGCACAGGTAGATCTTTGCGCTTCTTTTGATAGGATGCGTCACATCTGAGGTGTTGTGTGCAACTTTCTTTGGCTCCAGCGAGTGAACGTTAACTGGTAAAAGTGATATTGTAAACACAAACTGTTGTCGAAAAGGTCTACGGAGCCACAAACGTGACATGGCTGCAGAATTGTGGCCACGGGATAGGTATAACGTGCATGGAAAATGCAAAAGAGTTTGACATCATTCAAATGAACAACCTGGATGTCTACGCACTCCTTCACTAGAAACCGCAATACCCAACGTCCTGAAATTACCTAATGTAAACATTGGCACTTATTCCATAGTTCTGGACTTATAATTGATGTCTGCAGAAAGAAATTCCCCCAAAAAAGACTCAGTAGTAATTTTCGGCATGTTTTCTGATTACGTCATTTATTTTCAGACAGATTTTGGCCCTCCCCATTTAGATTGAAACCTGCATGAACCTGCTGACGTCAGAGACAGAAGACGAGCATATTTCCGTATACTATTACGGGTCTTGGTTGCTTCACAACTCGAAACTATTGGTCTGTCCCCAGTTTGTTTTTTTACGCATTATTAACCAATTTAAAGTAGTGAAAATAGCTTGAGAACAAATCTATAAACAGTCTTGAACGTTCAAAAAGTGTTGTAAAACTGGCTATTTCCTCATTCCGCGGAAGCCTTGCGGTATATTGTTGCCTCTGTTCAAAGTATTGATGTTTATTTTTAGACAGTAATGAGGGAAAATAGTAAGGTTAGATAATGTACATTTGAGTAGGCTTGTTTTGTTCAAATCAATCGCTGAAATGGTTCATTGCAGAAGGAAGCTGCAGGAGCCACGAAGGAAAGTGCCTGCAGATTAATTTCCACAAAAAACAGGTAATTGTTTTAATTATTGCATCTGAGACCTTAGAAAAAGCACCTGGTGAGGACACGCAACACCGAACCGACAGGATGCGGGAAATGAGCACGGCAGTCCTACTGATCAGTGGTGCGGTGGGATGCTTTTATAGTGTCTAAACACCTCTAAGAAACTGTGAGTTGACATCGTAATACAACCTAAAGCCTATAGCGTGTCTATAGAACTTATTAGTAAATGAACACCATATTACATGCATGTTAGTCAAGTGGTGTATGAAGTTGCTGTGCCGGCACACTGAGGAAGGGGTGGACGTGGCTCGCAAGTTGGAGGGGTTGAGGGGAGTGGGGGGGGGGGGGGGGGCAATGCGTCCGTCCCGTGGGGGAATCAGTCAGGGGGACGCTACCCAATCCCAAGGACCCAGGGTAGTCCCCCAGCTCAACCGAAGGGTGCCAGGAGAGGGAAGAGGAAGGCAGGGAGACACAATGGTATGTCTCCCCACGGCCCGACAACTGAAAGGGGGTTCACAGACCCCACGAGTTAAGCCACGAGAAATGTGAATACCCACCACCTACACTATTACTATGGTTCCCACGTCCCCGACTGGCAACCATTGTCCCTGTCCCGTGATCGTGTGTGGTGGGGTCACGAGGCAATGACAGTCACCCCCACCCAGGCCAACCAGCTCCCCAAAGGATGTACGAATGTATGTGGTGCATTAAAACTCCTCCATATGAATCTGATGTTGCAAGCAGAAGATTCTGACCTGGAAAAATCTCACAATGTTAAAATCCAAAATGTAATCAATTCTGAGAGATTTCTTAGCCACCATTCAAATAAAAGCATTTTTAAAAACTTGATATTCAAAGTCGGTAGCCCGGAGGGGGCAGTTAGCTGGGATAGGCTCCAGCATACATGCGACCCAAGTGAGAATAAACGGTGTAGAAAATGAATGGATGGATGGATGGATATTCAAAGTGTCCTTCCTGTTATTTGCTGACCTATTGAAGATTACCAATGTAGATTGAAAGATCAAGAAGCATACACACACGCCCACGGCAATAGTTGGTGAAGCGATGTTTAAATGTCGTGCTGCAAAGCCTCACCAATTTGTTGCTCGAGCAAAATAGCTTGCTGCTTGATTGAATGGGTGTTGAAAGTATGTGTGCGCGCATGTGTGTGTGTGAGTGAGCTCCTGAACAGATGTATTTGTGCATCAATACTGACTACCTACTTAGTAAAAATAAAGGATCATCTTAGACTACACATACAGGACCTTGCATGTCAGCAGTGCTTGCAATGTGCCGCCCGTACGACCATAAAGATTTGACACAAGCGCACACACATATTCACCACAGGGCTGTTTTCATCCATGTAATGAACACAGAACACAGTCTGACTGAGTCACAGAACTTCAGTGACAGTGGCTGGTTTCAAACACGCTGCCAGAGTTTTGTACATTATAAACTCCTGAGCCCACGTTATTAAGTTTGTTTCTAAACAATCACAAATGTTGCAAATAACATTGAATAGCCTTATGTTGTTATTCCAGTCTTTCTTCTTATTGTGTGTTATTTAAGGCATTTGTGGCAGCCTGGTTTACTATTCATGCATCATGTTTGCTTGACAGGACAGTTGAAACTGCAGGGCAAAAACAGTACAAAGCAAATGTAGATGAGGTAAGAGGTCAATGGTTGTATTTACAGCCAAAAGGGACAAATGCATCCGCCTAGAACAACAAAAATATGTTGCTTAATATGTTATTTGCTGATCTTTCAGAAGTAGTGGCAAGAATTAGTTTTGATTTTATTTTAATAGTCACGGATTAGAGTTCGTGTGAAGCAAGTTGGTACATTTGCCACACATTCAAGGGGCTCTGGGTTCAAATCTCATCTCAGGCTTTGCAGTGTGGAATTTGCATGTTCTCTCCGGGTGCTCTGGCGTCCTCCCATATTCCAAAAACCATGTAGTTTAATTGAAGGCTAAATTGTCAGTAGGTGTGAATGTGAGTGTGAATGTTGTTTTTGTCATTAAGTGCCCTTCGATTGTTTTGTTTTTTTATTCCGCTTCTCACAGCAAAGTCAGCTGGGATACGTTCAAGCCCACCCAAGATCCTGATGAGGACAAGCGCTATAGAAAATGCAGAGATGAAGTTACTCATTTTAAAGGACAGTAATATCATTTGAAGCTGTGACGAGAACACATGTACAGAAGCGGTGGACCACAACTAAGTCCATACAGCAGTACTGTCACACCAACACCCAGTAACAACTGACAAATTCTATTCAAAACAAAACTATTCATTCCAAATGTGTCTCCAAGTCAGCTCAAGGATGACATGCTGCTGTTGATCCAAATGGATTGTGTGCTTTAGAATTGTAGATGTGCCTGTAGCGCTCTCTAAATATGCAAACATCTGACTAGTTTAAAAGACTTCCAAGATGGTTCATTTAATATTCATAGGCTCACTGTATTTATTTTAGCATGTTTTGTCTGAGTACAAATGAATCAGACAAGGTCCTGATGACCATGCAGAAAATGAAGTAAGTTCAGTGTCCGTGTCTCACGAGTAGTTTCCGCATCATAACTGTAGGGGAGCTCAGAAGCAGCCTTCCATTGTCTTCGGGGTCACATGTGCAGGCTGCAGCCTATCCCAGCTGACTTGAGGCTTGACTGTACTACTAATACAGCAGACGTAAGTTTGGAAATTGAGTGTAAGAAAATTAAGCGTTCCTTTTTAAAGGGAGCAACGTGTAGTCATTTGAACCTAAAATAATCTGCTTCACAACGAATTGAAATCAGAGTTTTTCTTAAAAGCTCAATCTCAAATCACCTTGGTGGTCCATATTGTAATATTGCTGGACCAGCCCGGGCACCTACGGTGTTAGGACTAGCATCTGTGTGCATGTCAACTGTTATGAGTTCTGTTTAGTACGTTTTAAAAAGCTTTACCGCACACTAATTTATTATTCAAGGTATTTCAATTTGACACGGTGCACAACTGGTTAGCACATCTGCCTCACAGTTCTGAAGATCCGGATTCAAATCCGGCCTCGCCTGTGTGGACTTTGCACGTTCTCCCCATGCTTCCGTGAGTTTTCTCCGGGTAGTCCGGTTTCCTCCCACATCCCCAAAACATGCATGGTAGATTAATTGAAAACTCTAAATTGCCCGTAGGTGTGAATGTGAGTGCAAATGGTTGTTTGTTTATGTGTGCCCTGCGATTGGCTGGCGACCACTTCCGGGTGTACCCCGCCTCTCGCCCAGAGTCAGCTGAGATAGGCTCCGGCACGCCCGCGACCCTCGTGAGGATAAGCGGTACGGAAAATGGATGGATGGTATTTCAACTAACAAGCTAAATGATGTTAGAAGTTGTAACACAGGTGAGTCCAATTTGTGTTTAGCATGAACAAATGCACAATTGCTGTTGCCAAATTCTATATTTTACAGTTTTCTGAAAGTATATTACATTTTACAGCTGTAAGGGCGTCTTAACAAAATTGTGTGATTTAACCAAACAAGTACAGCGCAAACTCCATTCCAGGAAGGTGCTCTCTGATTGTTTTCAGATTTTATAAAACAAATTTGTATGGATAATGATTAAAATATAATAATAATAATAATAATAATAATAATAATGACAGGTGCCCATCAATGGGTAAAAAGATTCTATCAGAACACCCCTAACTCACCAGCCCCGACCCCACCACTCCCAGTGGACGAATGAGAAAATTCGCTCAGCACCAAAGACCCCGAATATATTAGGATGGCGAAAACTTACAATCTAAAATTGTGGCTGGTGACCAAAACAGTTCATGTCAAGCCCTGTTTATCTTTCATTACAACGTTCAACTCTGTTGCGGGCCTACCGGGCTTAATTATTATGTCATTGTTTGAAATTGTATAAAAGGGCACCAGACACCAAAATAAGCAACACTACTGTCGGAATCCTTTTCAAAGGCACTTAATTAGGCAAAAAAGAATCTGGACACTTTCCGCCTGACACGGTCACAGTTCCCACTGATCCATTATTGTCTTTTATAACCGGAATGTGCCTGTGTAAAGAATACACCATTTACATCCAAATTAATGTTAAATGGGAGTCAGCACAGGCCTGCCACCATTTAACTTGCCTCTGATTAACCCCAAATAAATTTCAGATGTTCTAGTAGGGGTTGAATTTCCAAAAGGTTTGTTTGCAAACACAACGTGGCTCATCACCAAAAGAACACCATAGCAACAGTGGAGCAGGGTGGTGGCAGCATCATGCTTTGGGGCTGTCTTTCTTTAGCTAGACCTGGGGCCTTGGGTGAGGTAGAGGGAATTAGGAACAGTCCATATACTGTAGCAGTCAGTATTTGCGCAAAACCTTCAGGCTTGTGCTCGAAAGCAATAAAAATGTCAGGAAAAGCATACCAAAGTAGTTGAACTTTATTTGTGGTTAATCAGTAGCACTTTAAATTGTGTGCTGACTCCCATTTGTGTGCTGACTCCCATTTAGCATAAGTTTGAATGTAATTGGTTAGTTCAGAAGAGGATGTGCACACTTGTGCAACCGCATTGTCGCATTTGTTTATTTTTACTTCCGATCTTGGAAGTATGTTTTTTTTTCAACTGATCTGGAGAGGCTAAAGGTCACATTATTAGTGGGAAAGGTTTTGAAATGATTTATCTTGGCCTCTTTTTTAATATCACATTTTTAAATATCATTTGAACAGGGTTGTCTAGACTTTTTACATCCATTGTATTATCCGATGGCACCAAAGTTTGGTGCAATTTTAGAGGCGTAATTTCCCAAATATTTAGGTTAATCTGGGTAATTTTACTATGGTTTGTTTTCCCAAGAAGGGGACTCTCGTGGCTTTGTTTCACTGCATGATAGTTCTGTGTTATTTTAACACAATCTGAGTTACTATGCAATTTCTCATTTCTGTGAGATCAGACATTAAACATAACTTGGTCGAGTGATAGCTTCCATGCATGTTTGGCTGTGAAAAAAACATTGCACATTTGATTTCGCTGGTTTGCTTACGCCGACCGCCTGGAGCATTTTTGGGCTGTCGCGTTTGACAGGGCAGCAAACCCGAGTATGACAGCTGCATGGCCAGTTTCCATGTCGACGTCACCCAGGGCAAAAATCACCAGAGGAATATGTGCGTGGTTAAGCATTCAGCCCAGACCTGTTGTGCAAACACTTTTGATCTGACATCAGCAAGATACACGTCTCCTGACATCTCAAAGTGTGCAAGTTGGCAGCTTTGGATGACAGAATCACGGGGTTTTGCATTTGCGGCCACGCTGAAGGCTGTCACATTCGTCACGCCTGCAATGGAACGACCGGATGACTGCAAAGAAGAGGTGCTCTGCCAGAAAGCAGAGGTACATTTTACACACATCACTCCACATTACTATATCACATATATCTGACTGAGGAAGACAAGTTTTGAGAATTGGAGCATCACGACAATCAATGACAAGGTTTAAAATCCCTGCAGACAACAAGTGGTCTGTCAGGATGATACAGAGAGGAGCACTACAATAAATGTAGACTGTCATGGTAAGACAATTGCATGATAAAATTCAATTATATCATGTTGAATTAGTGATTATCACATTTAATCCTAATAGGTCAGAGCCAGCCAGAAAATCTTTGATTTGTTTGCAATAAAAGCTGTTTCAGTCCATGCAACTTTAATTCAAGGCAAATTCAGACCATATTTTTAAATCCAGTCCTCGGGCAGGCAAAATTCACTTTGACACCACCTTTTCCAGCTCCTTCCTTCCTGTCAACACTATCTAACAATGATGCTGATCCTGAAACAGACTGGCCACACATTGGGGAAAGCTTGTATCAGATCCTAAAAGACAGTGGGTACCCGAGCATCAGTTTTGAGGCAGGACGTGTTTGTTTGCATCAACACAAGAAAAGGAACGAAAGCCATTTGTGCGCCACTCACACAGGATGTGATGACATCATTGGAAGACACGCATGGGGTGGCAAAGGAGACCGGATAGAAGAGGAATACAAGAAGACGAACTTCAGTCCTCGCCAGGAGCAGAACTGGCTCCAGACAAAATTTTAAAGACTGCTACTTTTTAACTTTTGCCATAAATATGTTTTTTAATTCTTATGTTAGTTAATAAATCAAGGATGGTGAATTCAAAACCTGACCAAGCGCCTCAGTCATTGTTGGACGTGTGTCGGCCCTTCTGTTTGAGAGACCCGTTTTTAGCCGAAAACAGTACCCAGAGAAAGCACGCAAGCACAGGGAGAATATGCAAACTATACACAGGAAGACCATATCCGGGATTCAAACCCCCAATCTCCAAACTGTGAGGTGGATGTTGTAACCACTCATCCAGATGCTGCAGGATTAAGAGATCAAAATCAAACATTTACCAAAACAACCAGCAGCAAAAGGTAAAAGAGAGGCCAAAAGGATGGCTAGCTAAAAGGTGTTCTGTGAGAGTGTAAAATGTGGCGTGGGATTCCATAAACATATTAGCAGGATTCATATCCATCACACTTCCTACAAAAAGCAAGCACTAGAAACTTCATTAAAAAATCACACGCGAATGCTGAAAAATTCTCTTGCACACGCCACCATGGGATCTTTTGAAGTGTAGACAATTAAAAAGAATCTGAATCCTCTTTATTGCCAAATATGTCAAAAGCACACAAGGATTTGTCTCCGGTAGTTGGAGCCGCTCTAGTATGACAATAAACAGCCATTTTGACAGTAAATACTTTGAGACATAAAAACACACTGTAGAGTCACTTAGCCTCAAGAGGGAAGAACCTGTTGGAATGTCTGCTTGTTATAGTTTGCATTGTTGGATAGCGCCTACCGGAGGGAAGGAGCTGGAAGAGGTGGTTACCAGAATGTGGAGGCTCCAAGAGGATTTTGCATGCTCTTGTCTTAGTTCTGGCAGCGTGCAAGTCCTCGAGGGGGGGTAGGGCGGTACAGACGATTTTTCTGGCAGTGCTAATTGTCCGTTGCAGTCAGAGTTTGTCCTTTTTTGTGGCAGCACCAAACCAGACTATGATGGATGAACACACGACTGATTCGATGACTGCTGTGTAGAACTGCCTCAACAGCTCCTGTGGCAGGCCGTGCTTCCTCAGAAGCCACAGGAAGTATAGCCTCTGCTGGGCCTTTTTGAGGCTGGACTTGATGTTGGTCTCCCACTTCAGGTCCTGAGAAACTGTAATTCCAGGGAACTCCAGCCGTTCCACTTCCTGTCTATACGCAGACTCGTCACCGTCTTTGATTAGGCCGATGACTGTGGTGACATCTGAAAACTTCAGGAGTTTGACAGCCAGGTGCGTTGAGGTGCAGTAGTTCGTGTAAAGGCGCCCCTGGTGCTGATGGTGTGTGTGGATGAGCTGGTGTCCCCCAGCCTCACCTGCTGTGTCCTGCCTGTCAGCTGTAAATCCATTGGCAGATGGCAGGCGAGACGCTGAGCTGGAGAAGCTTGGAGGAGAGGAGCTCCCCGAACTCCTCTCCTCCTAGTGTTGAACGCAGAGCTGAAGTGCACGAACACGATTCCCGCGTAGGTCCCCGCACCGTCGAGGTGTTCTAGGATGAAGTGCAGTCCCATGTTGACTGCGTCATCCACAGACCCGATTGCTCGGTAAGCAAACTGCAGCGGTCCAGCAGGGGTCCTGTGATGCTCTTGAGGTGGTCCAGCACGAGGCGTTCAAATGACTTCCTGACCACAGATGTCAGGGCAACAGGCCTGTAGTCATTCAGACCCAAAATCTTAGGTTTCTCGGGGACTGGGATGATGGTGGAGCGTTTGAAACAGGATGGTACTTTACACATTTCCAGAGATCTATTGAAGATCTGTGTGAAGACCATGCAGACTTTGAGGTAGGAAGCGGAGACCACTTTGTTGATCTTTTGTAGTTTGAAGATACGTCTCACATCCTGTTTATGAATGGTCAACGCAGACCTCAGAGGTGCGATGGTGGTCGGTGGTACGGCTGGGTGGATGTGGGGTTAGAAAGTGTCGTTTTCAAATCTGCAATAGAAGGTGTTCAAATCGTCAGCTCGTCCTCTTTTGTTCTCCGCTTGGGGGAATGGTCGCTTGTAGTTGGTTAGCGATTTTAATCCTCACCAGACTTAGAGTCGTTGGCAGTAAACTGTTTTTCTGCATAACTTCTCTTTGCGATGGAAATTGTTTTCGTCAGTTGATTTCTAGCGCGATTGTACAGGGCTCTGTCACCACTTCTATAGGCGTCCTCTTTAGCCTGGCAAAGTTTCTTAAGTTTGGCAGTGAACCCGGCTTGTTGTTATTGAATGCCCGAAATGTCTTTGTTGGTACACACACATCCTCACAGAAACTGATATAGGATGTGACACTGTCCGTATATTCATCCAGGCTGCCAACTGAATTTTCAAAGACACTGCAGTCTGTGCAGTCAAAACAGCTTTGAAGTTCTATCTTTGCTTAATTGTTCAACTTCTTCACTGTTTTCACCATGGGCTTTGCACATTTAAGTTTGTTTCTGTATGTTGGTATTAAGTGAATTAAGCAGTAATCAGACAAACCCAGAGCTGCACGGGGGATAGCACGGTATGTGTCATTTAGCGTACAGTTTACTATTTAGCGTACAGTGGTCCGGAATGTTGTTTGTGGTTGAGTGTAGCTTTGTTTAAGTCCCCAAGAATAATGAGAGGTGAATCTGGTTGTTTTTTTTTCAAGTTTGTTTACTTGTTCAGCAAGCGTTAGCAGTGCAGCGCTCAGCCTGGAGAGGAATGTACACACCCGTGAGGATGAAAGAGGTGAACTCGCGTGGTAAGGAGAATGGCTTACAGTTCAAAAACAGCAACTCCAAGTCCAGGCTGCAGTGTGTGATGAACTCTGTGTTGTCGGTACACCATTTTTTGTTGATATAGAAGCATATTATATTTATATTTGTTTTCCCCGATAGCTCCGTGACACAGTCCGCTGGTTGGGAGGCTGGAAGCATTACAGCACCATCGGGGACGTAGCCATGTCTCCGTGAAGCACAGGGCAGCGGAAAATCCGGTCTTCACTGGTCTTTGTGAGAAGATGAAGCTTGTCCATTTTATTGAGTAGAGGGCGTAGATTTGCGAGGTGAATCGATGGGAGAGGCATTCGGAATCCTCTCTTACGGAGCTTGACCTGCACTCCGACTCGCTTCCCAATGTGGCGTCGCCTTCATGCACCGTAGATGACAGCCAATCCACCGCTTCGTCACTCAGAGAAAAACATTAGTAAAAGTTGGTGGAAGGACGTCCGCAGTAGACTCCCTTATGTTTAACAGGTCTTACCTTGTCTAATGTCTCCAAAGACGAAGAAAAACACAAGAACATAGAACTGGAGAGCTCGTTACCGAGGCGACCACACGGTTAGGCGCCATGATGTAGCTATGTACAATGATTCCATTCTGACAGGTCACAATGACTCTACTGTGACTACAGAAGATAGGTGGTGCTAGTGACATGGCACTCATCTTCCAACATATGGAGAGAGGTCTTGAGCAGTCAGAACAAAGCCAAAACCAATGGCTGGGACACATATGAGGGTTTTGAGACTTTGGGGAGAATACCAGGAGATCTCGTCACACATGTATGCAGACACACACATACACTAGTGTCTGCCTTGCTGCACTCTCCACACCTCAATAATTTATCGCCTCTAAAAATAAGAATGCCATCATCTTACAAGTGCTAAAACCGCAACACAATCAAAGGTTCTCCACCGAGACTCTCACGCCAAATCAACGTGTGCTAAGGTTGGAAAAAGGATAAAGAAGCCGATGCCATTCCAAACTTTGTTTCCTGTAGGGTTACTTTTAAGATAGTGATGGAGTGATGAAGTGAATTATTCAACCGTTGGCCATCCATTTGGCGGCCTTTCTCATGCCAAAACAAGTTGACATCTAAACATCTTTAGTTTTGTGAAGCCTTAAATGCACATGGCTAAAGAGAGAGAAAGATTCTCCTTCCTTCATTGATTTTATTTCCCCTTAACACATTTTGAGTATTTTTTGACAATGCAGTCCTATAATTTCAGAAGATAAAGGCCTTTTCCGGAATAAAATGCATAGTATTAAGAGACTGAAGTTGTGTTTTCGAACTTCACTTAAAATGACTTTCTTTCCTCGTTAAACTTTGACTTTAATATCATATTATTACAACACAATTCTCATAAGAATATGATTTTTAAATCTGACAAAATACAGTGGACACAAAAAGTTTGTAATGTTTAAAAAATTAAATGAAAACAAGTCATTTCAAAACCTTTTCCACCGTTAATGTGCCCTATAACCTGTACAACTCAATTCAAATTGTTTTCACTTTTTTAAAGGGAATTAATAATAAACAAATGATAAAATGTCATTACACAAGTGTACACCCCCCTTATAAATGAGATGGGGCTGTGTTCTGAATTAACCATTGAAACTTGTGTTAAATGGGAGTAAGCACACACACGCCTCCATTTAAAGTGCCTCTGATTAAAGTTCAGTTGTTGTAGTTGGCATTTTCTGACATTTGTTTGTTTTTTGTTATCTTGGCAAAGCCTGAAGGTTTTGCGCTCACACTGACTACTATTTCCACCTCGTCAGTCAGTTCCTACTGAAGAAAAACAGTCCTAAAATATGACGTGGCCATCGCCATGCTTCATGTAAGTATGGTGAACACCATACCTACATGAAGGAAACAAATTTTGGTGATTCATCCGTCTGTCCATCCGTTTTCTGAGCTGCTTCTCCTCACTTGGGTCGTGGGCGCGCTGGAGCCTATCCCAGCTGTCATCGGGCAGGAGGCGGGGTACACCCTGAACTGGTTGCCAGCCAATCGCAGGGCACATACAAACAAACAACCATTCGCACTCACATTCACACCGACTGGCAATTTAGAGTCTCTAATTCATACATGTTTTTGGGATGTGGGAGGAAACCGGAGTGAAAACGCACGCAGGCACGGGGAGAACATGCAAACTCCACACTGGCGGGGCCGGGGATTGAACCCCGGTCCTCAGAACTGTGAGGCTGACGCTCTAACCAGTCGGCCATTTGGTAATTCAAATGTAGTGTTTTCACCAAACATAACTTCTGGAATTACAGCCAAAACGTTTAACCTTGGTTTTATTGGACGAAAACAAAATCTCCCAAACATGGGTCCTGTGGTATTTTTACTTCCACTCTCGAAAACATTTCTCTTTTTTTTTCAATTCAGTTGAACAGGTTATAGGTCACAACAATGATGAAAACAGTTTAGAAAATATTTATATTGGTGTCATTTTTTCTACATGTTAGAAACCTAGCATTTGAACAAGAGTGTGTTTTACAAACACTCTACATCTTTGATCTTGTAAAGATTACTACTTTTGTTTCATTAAAAATACAGCTTCATTCTCATATTATTACATTTTTATATTTCGAAAAAAACATTTTTCTTAAAAATAGCCAACATCTAAGGGTACACATGGTAGTTCTGTTTTATTGGTGTTAGGAATATAAAGGAGTCCTTGGAAAATGTCTCCCGCCCTCAGGTCCCTGGACCCAAAACGTTTGAGAACCCCTGTTGTAAAGGATGACAAGTGGGGACAACAAGCTCTTCCTTCCCTCAACTTTTCAACACTTAGCATGCAGCAGTGAGCGGATACGCGGTACTCAGAGAGCAACAACATACCAATAGGTGCCAACGACATAATTTATGACTCATCTTCGTCTGCTCTTGCCAAAGAGCTCATTTGAAGCACGTCAAGCAACAGCTTTTGGTCTGAGAACAACACTACGATGAAACGAGCATGATTCTGCCTCTACATACTGTATGCGGTAGGACCCAGGGCCACACAGAGTAGTGTGAGGGCTTTGTGCACTTTAGCCATCCATCCATTTTCTGTAGCACTTATCCTCACTAGGGTTGCTGGAGCCTATCCCAGCAATCTTCGTGCGAGAGGCGGGGTACACCCTGAACTGTTCGCCAGCCAATCGCAGGGCACATATAAACAAACCACCATTCACACTCCCATTCATACCTACGGACAATTTAAAGCAAGGGTGTCAAACTCATTTTTATCACGGGCCACATCGTAGTTATGACTTGCCTCAGAGGGCCGTTATGACTATGAACCCATATAAATGAATCATCACCTCATATAATTGCATATACACAACAAATTGATAGATAACTAGTTTTGAAATCATAAGCCTTTAAAAACATGTTTTTCCAACTCATTAAAAACATGTTAAATAGGGGATTGGCAAGAAAAATGCTTGCAATTTCTAAACGTTATTACAAGTGAAGACAATTAGCAATTTTAATATTTTCACAAGAAACATTAAGGCGTCGGACATGATTTGCTTTCGAGGGCCACATAAAATGATGCGGCGGGCCGGATCTGGCCCCCGAGCCGCCAGTTTGACACCCGTGATTTAGAGTCTTCAATTAACCTAGCATGCATGTTTTTGGGAATGTGGGAGGAAAACCGAGTACCTGGAGAAAACCCACGCATTCCCATAAACGTACTCCTTTGTTGAAAGCCCGCCACAGTTGAAGCTGTGATCGCTGCAAAGGGTAGACCAACATCACATGAAACCATATGGATTTAGAATGCGATATCACTTAAAGTCATCTGTGAGTGTGAGTTTGCAAATCATCCATGCTTTGAATTCACACTCAAACCAAGACAAAGTTTCACTTTAGGCCTGTTGAGTTGTACAGCAGCTCGTGGACTGACACAGTACCAAACCAACTCAACATCGGATCAGCGTCCCGTAATTAAGGTTTAAGATATTTTATTCAAATTCTGTAAAAGAATCAGCTTCCAACACTCATCTTTAGATGGCATTGACATTGATGGAAAGCCATTAAGGCATATGTGGATCGCAAGATCACGTCATGAAATTGCATCATTTACAATGCAGTGTGTGTGTGTGTGTGCGTGTGCGTGTTGTCAAATTCTGTGAAACGTACAGTTTGTAGTTTGTGTTGTTGCTTCACACGCTTTCCTCGTCTTTTGCACAACCTGATGCAATGTGATGCAAGAGCCGTATCAAAAACTCTTGCTAAAGTCCTTGTATGTGGATTTAAGTTTGTTTTATTGGCCCCTTCTGAGTTTCAATGATTGCTTTCAATGAGGGCTTTTATTGTTTTATTATTCGCCATCGAATGAATTCGCCTTTGAGACAAAAAAAACAAGTTCATTTATATTTATATATATATATATATATATATATATATATATATATATATATATATATATATATTGTCATGTAACCGTATTCCTTTGAGTGGCATTAAACACGTTTTCGAATATTTTGCTAACAATAGTTATGTTAATACTTGTTTATTTTTTCCAAATAAATACCTCTTGTATTGTCTGCCCATGTCATTTGATAGAGCTCTTTTTGATATTGATTGTATACGTGTATCTAATGAAGTGTCCAACTGAATTCCTCTCGTGGAAAGTCGCACTTCAGGAATTGAGACGTGCACCGCTTCGCTCACACTCGGCTGTGACCTTCGTTGCAGTGTTATTTGAAATATGCATATATACTGTATACGATTAAGCTTTCCCCTAAAGAGTCAACGCGTCGCTGCGCATGTGACAAGTGACGATTTGACAGCGGAACGGCCAAAACATGTTTGATCCTCTTTGACTGAGCGGCGCCCCGAAGTACAAGCCCAACCGGTGCCGCTTTGGAAGGGTTTGAAAAAGGGGAATTACTCACTTTGTGAGACGGTGACAATCAGGAGAAGCAGCGCCGCTTTCGCCGTCACCGCCATCGTGCAGCGGCTGCACAGTCGACGCGCGTAAACTTGCAGATGAGGCTGTTTTTGTGCTCTTCTTTCACTCGAGGCTCGGAGTGAAACAATAATGGATTATAAAAGGGCGTCGATGCGTGGAATCCCGCCGGAGCAAAGTGTCTATCTGCGGCTCGGATGCATGGAGAGCTCCGCTGACCGCAGCCTGGGCGCAGTCAGTCTGCAGGAGCGCACCGAATGTGCGCAGCGGCACCCGGCTAAAAAGAGCACAGCGTCCCCCACCTTGTTTTCTGTCCTCTTGGCCGATGCAAACGGGGAGTCGAGTGGAGAAATGTGCGGCCATGCAGGAGCAAGCAGCAGTGTCACAATCGTTCTCTCCGCAACGTGGTCATTCCTCCGATAAAAGATTCAAGCTCCCCCGTCTTCTCGTGGCTCTGCAGCCCGCCCAATGCGCTTCCCAGCCGGGGGTCACTTAGTTGTGAGAAAACATCTGTGAGAAAAACTACCCGAGATATTCTCTCAGGGATGAATATTTCAAAGTGAAAAGAAGAATTGGTGGCATGATTCATTAAGCTGATTAAATGTTTCTGAATATAACCTTGGACTCTTTTGAAGTTATTCTAAAAGTACAAACCAAATATACTCTTCCCTTCTCTTTCTTGATCAAGACAAAAATCATTACAAAGACTGGCTTGTGTTGTTGGCCTTATCAGCAGCAAGAACATTTATGTTGGTGTCAAGCAGGCCTTCCCTCAGAGAGGCTGGCTCTGGTGAGGGAAGGTCTGCCATTAAGTCCGCTACAGGAAGCAGAAAATCCCATCAAGTTCTCACATGTCCGGGAAACCAAAAACTATTTGATAAAAAAAAAAAAAGTGAATGTGGCATTATAAAGCACAGTGAAGTCATGCACCTCCCCGCCCCTGGGAGGTCAAAGGTCAGGTCGATGCGCCGAACACAGGCGCTTCATCACCACAAGCAAGTGGTCATAAAAACAGAAACCGATCTGAGATCTGCAGAAGTGACACTCCGTGGCTTTCCAAATTCGAATTATGATTTAGTTTGACTGGGGGTGGACTTTTAACAATCATTTCAAGTTTTCATAGTTGTGTTAACGCACCTTTAAAGGGAGGTTGGTCTTGTGCAGAAAATGTTAACATTTAGAAGTGTACCCAGCAAGAAAAAGAAAAGCGCATAGGTGAAGCACAAGCAATTGGGAAGCTGAGAGAAGAGAAAATTAAGAGTCATTGCACAAACATTGTCTACGACCAATACAACCAGTTTGAACGTCCAGTAGAAGAAAGAAGCCACTGGTTTATTAAGTAACAACTTTTTATGGTTAGACCAAATAAAGGAAACTGCCGAAACAAAAGCATTTTGAGAGCTGTCCCTAAAACAACGGTTAAATGACAGCAGCCACAAACCTCCAGCGGGCAGCAGTGAGGTGATCGAAGCTCGAAGAAGCAAACCACGCATTCGCAAGAAGAATAGGAAGGCCTGGCACCATTTTGCCTTCCCATTTAAAGAAACATGTAACCAAATTGATTGGGATAGCCAAGCTAATGAGCCAAAACACACAAAAACTAAAGGGGTTCATCAGAGGAGAGAAGTGGAAGGTTTTAGACTGGCCAAGTCAATGTCGAGACTAAAAAAAAAAAAAAAAAAAACCTGTAAAGGATTTTTTTTTAATTCTTTTTTTTAAGAATAGTAACTGCCCCACAGCAAATGACTCAAATAGACTGCAGTGAAAGAAAGACAGAAGAAAAATGCAAAAGTGTGGTTATGTCAATGGGTAAGTTTACATAAGAACAGGCTACACTGAGAATTGAGTCTCAAGATCAGTGAGAGTTTCTGGTATGTGCAATATGTACAGCAACAAAGGGCAGCATTTTGGGGGGCAGGGGGGTGCATCCCCACCCCAAAAAAGGGTCAATGAATTGCTTTTCTATGAGCATAATTAAATGTACACAGTGGCTGAAGTAAGTATTTAACATGTCACCATATTTCTCGCTAAATATATTTCCAAAGGTGTTATTGACTTGAAATTTTCACCAGATGTTGGGAACAACCCTAGCAGTCCATACGTACAAAGAAAGTAGAACAAAATTAAGTTGTGTGTAATAATGTGAAATGACGCAGAGCAAAAGTATTGAATACATGAAGAAAGGGAGGTGCAAAAAGGCATGGAAAGCCAAGACAACACCTAAAATCTATCAATAATCAAACAGCAATCCAACCCCTTGTCATTGCAAATGAATATCAGCTGGTTCAGTCCGAATTGATGGCCTACAAAAAGGTCTCCATGCTAAGGTGTGAGTCGAGACATATCTCATGATGAGTAAGCAAGGCAAAGCAAATGTATTTATATATATATATACATTTCATACAGAAGGTAACGCAATGTGCTTTACATGATTAAAAGCATTTAAAAACAAAGAAAAAAACAGCTTATAAACATTTAAAACAAAGAGCAAAAGAAATAAAAGTACAATTGAAACAGCGTACAGTGTCATTTAAGCGTGGAAATGCTCTAAAAATGTCACGGACGGCAATGCCGTAAGGTCAGATCCCAAAAAAGAGACTCTAGGAAAGAGGTCCGAACAATTTTAATTCAATGACCGAGCATGTGATGGCGAGACATACGAAAGTAAAGGGACTCACCACCGGAGAGAATCAAAAAACAGATAACGCAGAGAGACACGACAAAAGGTCCGTGTGGTATAATCACATAGAACCTAAATTTTGTCAGAACGGCGGCAAATACGGGGCAAAAATTTGAAACACAGGGCCATGGCAAAAAAGCAAGTGAAAAAAAGAGGAGTTTTTGACCTGGACTTAAAAACATGCACACTTTGGGGCTGAAGTCACTTCTGTTGGCAACTTATTCCATTTGCGTGCAGCATAATAGCTAAATGCTGCTTCACCATGTTTGCTTTGGACTCTGTGCTCCACTATTTAACCTGAGTCTGTCGATCTCAGAGCCCTACTGGGTTTATATACCATTAGCATTTCTTTCATGTATTTAGTACAAACCGTTTAGTGATTTATAGACCAGGAGCAGACCTTTAAAATATATTCTATAGCTGACTGGAAGCCAGTGTAAAAACTTTAGAATTGGAGTAATATGCTCTGACCTCTTTGTTCTGGTCAGAACCCGAGCTGCAGCATTCTGAATGAGCTGCAGCCTTTTTAATGCTCTTTTTGGGGAGTCCAGTCAAAAGACCATTACAATAGTCAAGTCTACTTGAGATAAAAGCATGGATGAGCTTCTCCTGGTCTGCTTGACACATGCAAGCCTTCACTCTGGATATGTTCTTCAGATGGTAGAAGGCAGTTTTAGTAATTAATTTGATATGACTCCTGAAAGTCAGGTCGGAATCTATCAGAACACCAAGGTTTCGGACTTGGTCTCTGTTTTTTTAAAGAGAGTGACTCCAGCTATTTACTAACCGCAATCCTCTTTTCTTTATTGCCAAAAATAATTATCTCAGTTTTGTTGTGGTTTAATTGGAGAAAAGTTTGGCTCATGCAGTTATTTATCTGTTTTAGACAGTGACACAACACCTCAATTGAACTGTGTGTCATCTGCATAGCTATGATAGTCAAAATTAAAGTTCTGAAGAATTTGACCCAAGGGTAGCATATACAGGCTGAACAGGAGGGGTCCAGGAACTGACCCTTGAGGGACCCCATAGGTCATTTCCATTCGATGAGTTTGAACACTTCCAATGGTTACAAAATAACTCCTTTCCTCCAGGTAGGACTTGAACCATTTAAGGACTGTTCCATTTAGTCCTACCCACGTTTCCAATCTGTTCAGCAGTATATTATGATATAGCGTATCAAAAGCCGCACTGAGGTCCAACAAGACCAGAATTGACACCTTTCCCGAGTCAGTATGCACCCTTACATCATTTAGCACTTTGATAAGAGCAGATTCTGTACTGTGATGAGTTCGGAAACCTGATTGAAATTTGTCAAAAAGTCAATTAAAAATAACTTTCTCAACAATCTTGGCTATGAAAGGGAGATTTGAGATGGATCTATAGCTTGCTCACATGGAAGCATCCAGTGTTCTATTTTTTAGCAAAAGCTTAATGGCAGCTACCTTAAGAGCTTTAGGAAACTTGCCCGACTGAAGTGAGCAATTGATTATTTGCTGCAAATCAGTTAGCACAGACTTCGCAATAGCTTTGAAAAAGTCAGTTGGTATTGGGTCAAGACAGCTCGTTGATGGTTTCAGCTGCTGAATCGTTATCTCTACAGTCTTTTGGTCAACTGTATCAAATTCTGACATGGTAATAGAGTTTTTCCTGGGTGGCTTCAGATGTAGTATCATTTTATAATTTTGCTGATTTGCTGCTATATTTAACCTGATGGATTGTATTTTTTCACTAAAATAACAAGTAAATTCATTGCATCTATCTGCTGTTAGGAGTTCTGGAGCTTTGTGCAAGTATTGTTGAAGTTCTTACTGATGTTTTCAGAACAGTGTTGCTGTCTAGCCCTGACTAACTCTTGCTTAAAATTACAAAGACTTTGTCTGTAGAGGTCATAGTCAAGTTGGAGTTTAGTTTTTCTCCACTTACATTCTGCTTTCCTACACTTTGATTTAGAGGTCTTTGCCATCATAGTGTTCCTCCACGGTGTTCTAGGTCACCTCAAGATTGTGTTAGTTTTAATAGGAGCGACAGCATTCATGACATTTGAGATTTTCCAGGTGAAATTATCCAAAGGTTCATCAACTGTCTCAGCATTCACAGTTTGTGGCTCAGCTATGGTCTCCATAAACTCAGTGGCGGTACTATCATTTATTTACCTCTTCTTAATAGACAGCGGTTGTCTGAACTTTTGGAAGAATCTGTAATTCAAAGAACACACAAAAATGGTCAGAAATAGCCATAGCCTCAATGTTCAACATCCTTAGAGATGACCAGTTCTAAGATGTGACCATGAGTGTGGGTTGGACTCTTAATATGCTGAGAGAGGTCAAATGTGTCTAGTATAGCAGAGAGTCCATTAGATTATTTTCCATGTTATTGTCAACATGAATGTTAAAGTCTCCCGTTATGACAAAATAGTTGTAGTCAGTACGAATAACTGACAGCAGTTCTGAAAAATCCTCCATAAATGTTGTATTGTATCTTCGAGGCCTATAAATTATTAAAACAATAACCTTTGGGTCACCTTCAATTAAAAAAAGAGAGATATTCAAAAGACCTAAAATCATCCAGTATAATTTCTTTACACAGAAATAATGACTTAAAAATAACCACAGGCTTGTGCTAATTAGCAGGCCGCGCTCACGTAATGGTGAGAGGGTATCAGAAAATATTGGAATATGGCAACAACTGACTGTATCTACAAAAAAGTACAGTCTCACAGGTATAAAAATATCCAGGAGTCGCTGCTTCTCGTTGGTTTGTTGTTTTTTAAGAAAACAAGCTTATAAGCAAAAAAATTTTTAAACAGAGACGAAGCAAGCAGAGCGAGCAAAAAAAAAAAAACGTCTGCATTGCACGAGAGTGAGAGTAGAAGTAAGAGGAAAGAGCTGTCTCAAGACCATTGCAAACTAATCGTTGCAAAACATAACGATGGCATTGGTTACAGGCGCACATCCAAGCTCCTGAATGTTCCAGTGAGCACGGTTGGGGCCATAATACGTACGTGGAAAGCCAATCAGACCACCATAGATTTGCCTCAATCAGGTGCTCCTCGCAAGAATAATCAGAAGAATTGTCCAAGAGCCTCGGACCACCTTTGGAGAGTGTCAAAAAGACCTGGAATTAGCAGGTATTGTTGTCACAAGGAAAACAGTGAGTAATGCACTCCATGGCCTGTATGCACGCTCACCACGCAAGAACCCATTACTGGAAAAAAAAAAAAAAAGCATGTCAAAGCTCGTTCAAAGTTTGCTAAACAACATGTGGGCAAGCCAGTTAAATACTGGGAGAATATAGTCTGGTCTGATGAGAGCAAACTGTTACTTTTTGGATGCCGTAATTCACACCACGTTTGGAGGAGAAATGGAACTGCACATCACCCTAAAAACACCATATCAACAGTGAAGTTCAGAGGTGCGAACATGATGGCGCGGGGCTGCTTTTCAGAAAATGGTACTGGTAAACTTCACATTATAGAAGGAAGGATGAATGGGCAAATGTACCGAGACATTCTTGACAAAAATCTGCTGCCAACTACGAGGATGATTAAAATGAAACGAGGGTGGACATTTCAGCAGGATAATGATCCAAAACATATTGCCAAGGAAACTCTCAATTGGTTTCAAAGAAGAAGAAAAGATCTGCAAGTATGGCCCAGCCAATGACCTGACTTGAATGCAATCGAAAATCTATGGAAATAACTGAAACTCAAGGTCCATAAAAGAAGCCCACGGAACCTTCAAGATGTGAAGACTGCTTGTGTGGAGGAATGCGCCCAAATCACACCAGAACAATGCATGCAGCTAGTTTCTCCATACAGGACGCGTCTTGAAGCTGTCATTGGGCAAACGATCGCTTTTGTACAATGTATTAAACAAATACCAGTTGGCGTGTTCAATACTTGTTCCCTGTGTCATTTCACATTATTGCACATAACTTAATTTCTGAGCTTATTTGATCTACTTTCTTTGTATTTATGTCTAAATGGTGACATGTTAAATTCTTATTTCAGCCAATGTAGCATTGTCGCTCGTGTGGGAAATCTGCATCCCCTTGTGGAGAAATAAGGGGTCTTCAATGATTTTGCTAATAAATGTTCAAGTGAGTGGTTATCGATGCCAAGGAAGTAGGACCAGTTTGTTGTTCGAAGAGTGGCCGGGAGTGTCATGGCCGAATAAGCATTGTAATGCAGTAAAAGGAAGAGTCGGGAGCACTCGAAGCTAAGTGAAAGAAAGATATTTCATTGACCGAGAGCGTATCCTGGCACATTAATGTGGCTAGCTTCAATGGTTCAAAAATCATTTATTTATAACAAATAATGTATCTTTGTTAATCTGTCCGTACCAGCGATGGACAGTGTCAGGCAGATCAATTCAAATGGTCTTCCATCGGATGGGAAAAGTTACAACTAACCTGTGACTCCTTTTGTGACATTTGTTTGGTGGTGTGCAGATTTATTTTTTTACATGAAATACAAGCAATGAAATACAGTATTCAATTGAATATAGGTTGAAAAAGATTGGTTGGTTGGTTGGTTGGTCTGCTAAAAATGCAGTTGGCTGGCGACCAGTTCAGGGTGTACCCCACCTCAGAATCAGGCATGGCGGCTAATGCCTTTTGTTGCACATTCATGTTACGGTGAGGCAGCCACAGCTGGTGGGTCAGAGGTCTGATCGGTCTTTTTGGAGGGGTGTGAGACTTTGTGCATGAGTGGAAAGTCTCATGACTTCCTCAGTCTGCACATTTCTTGGCCTCCCTGAAGGCCCTTATGTTGGTGAGGGGGGAGGGCTGGACTATACACAGACTTGAATGTATGTCACTCAAAGTGTACACGCAGATGCAAAGGAATGAGTAAAAAAAAAAAAAAAAAAAAACTGGGGGTCAGCTGAGGATGGCAAAAAGATTTGACATGATGAGGAGTGCAGGACAAGGGTGGAGGGTGAATGTATCTATCCATCTATTTTCTATACCACTTATCTTTATTAGCTGGAGCCTATTCAACTAATAAATAGGCTTTATTAGCTGGAACCTATCCCAGCTGACCTTGCACGAGAGGCGGGGTCCACCCTGGACTGATCACCAGCCAATCACATACTGTACAGTTGTGATTTTTTTCTTTTGTCTTAGGTCCCGAGGACATTTAAACTGCTTACATTTCTTGAAGTCTCTACGCCATTTGCATTATGGTCACTGTACCAGACTATTGCTCTATGGGTCATTTAAAACTGCTCTAAATCGCTAGAGAACTATGCATCATTTGCACAATTGTCAAAAAAAAAAAAAAAAAAGTACATGTATTGGCATTACCCCGTTACTGGTAACCTTTCATTGCTCAGTGATTCTCCGTACTGTGTTTTTATGTTTTTACGTCTCAAAAGTAGTGACTGTCTGTTGTCGTACTAGAGCGGCTCCAACTCCAGGAGACAAATTCAACGTGTGTTTTTGACATACTTGGCAAATAAAGATGATTCTGATATATACGACTTTTAACAAACTGTATTTGTATTTTTGTTTATTACAAAAATTATAATTATTGTAATTATATTCTTATTCTTATTATTATTATTACGCCATTATTCCAAAAGAATCATGAAAAAAACCTGTATTGTATATATATATATATATATATATATATATATATATATATATATATACTGTATATATATGACAAGGAGGATAAAAAAAACACATTTATGTGTGTGTATACTCTGACACTGTGATCAGCAGTTTCCTGTAGTCCAATGATGCCATCCATCTTGTCCATGATCATCCGGAGGACAGTTACGATTTATACCTGCCATTTCAGCACCCTGGTCGATATTTATGCGCTACACAACTGCATTAGAGAATGTGTGGTGAGCACACAACTGTGTCACGGGCTAATCCATCCTGCAGGCCCAGCTGCAGAGTCCAGGCAGCAGACAAAGGTGGTGCAAACCTTACAGCAGGTTCAAATGGCTTCTGAGGTAACTCCATAATAGCTCTGATTGAGCAATACATTTCCCCTCCAGTTGTTTTCCCTCAGGGCTCAAGTGCTCAGTGGTGCTCACTAGTGATTGCAACGGTCATTGCAGCTTTTATTGTTGCGTTACAAATACGTTCTATTGTTATATCAGAAGGCTAGTCAAATTAAAAAAGCAGAGGTGGTTAAATTACTCACAAAGGACCAAAGAAATGTCTTTTCAATTTGACACACCACCTAGAAGAGTGTTGTTAACAAGTCACACATTTGAATGATTCATAAAATCGCCAATTGTATAAAATATGGCGCCCAAATCATGAAAAATATAGTCCGCTCTCGAGCTGCAGGTCTGTGTGGGCGTTTCTGCTGAATGCTCCCCTTCAGCTGTCAATCAAGTACATGTCCATGTCAAAAATACACAGCGACAGTCAGCTTGTGGCTGTGTGATCACACTGCCCCCATATCCAATTTCAAATCTCCAAATTGATCCTTGCGCTACAACTTAGATGTGGCATGAGCGGGCCTAAGTATTAGATGGACTTTCTGACACCAAAATCTGACTCCATCAAGCGTATCTCCATGGGCATACCCACGCTGCGGTGACGCAGCCCATCTTGGCACCGACGGCTCTGCCAATGCGCAGCGACATGACAATCCAGATGCGCCGCCATTTGCGCGGCCCGTGAAAATAAGTCTCATCTGAACTTCATCACCACACGACCCAGAGCCGGCGCATTAATGCACACAACACAAAATGAAGCCCCGTTGCAACCAAGCCGATTGTGCTAACCAACCATCTCATTCCACAGACACTCCCCTCCTCTGCCTCCTCTAATGAACGTTATCTATGCAGCTTAAAAGCAACCGAGAGGAGCAGAGGAAGGCCAAACTTAATCAGTCACTTAGAGCTCATTGTTAAGTCTAAAGAGCAGCACGGTACACACAACACAACACGCACGGCAGCTAGGAGGGTAATAACTAGGCCGTCTTAAGCTCATTTCAAAGTACAGTATATAATTCACCTTCCTCCTCATCTATTTGATTATATTAATTTCGTTCTTATTGCATTTTTAATATCATTAAATTGAAGGATAAGCAGAACAGAAGATGAATTAATGAAGGTGAAATGTTATTTTAATGTTTTTACCAGATTTCTGGCGCCCCCTAGAGGCTGCAGTGCCCTCAGCATTTGCTAACCCCGCCCTACGAGCGCCGACACAGCGTTTCGAATCACTCCGCTTCAGGAAGAGTGACACCAGCTCCAAAACCTCGGTATCATTTGCCCATCACTGCCTTTCTGTGAAGTTTGAAGTAAAACTGACGATGCGCTTGCTCTCAGTGTGACCTGGAAAATAAGACGGCCCGAGCGCACGCCGCCATTTTTTTTTTTTTTTTTTTGCTTAAAAGCAGCTAGCTTAGTTAGCCCGGCGGCGACCTTCGTATTTACGAACTCAAAATCACTGAGGTCGCAACTTCAGCAGGTTCTGGGGATCGCATGCTAAATTACTTTGAATATTGACTATTTTGGGTGATGTAGGCAAAGTATTTTGGTGAAAATATCAAGGACTGTCTCAAGCAGCAGCCGCTGCTTGTGCCGTAGCAGTTGGCTAATCTTCCTGGGGTCCCCATACTGTATAATCAACAGTTACGAATAATAGATTAGTATAGTACATCAGTACAATAGTTACACATGGTTCACTGATACAGTAGTTACTTAAAATACATGCTACAGAGTCGAACAAGTAAACACAAAAAAAACTGACATTAAACAGACCTGTCACAAATACAAATTTGCATCCAGTAGTGCTGCAATTAGTCATCGAGTATTCTACTGACAATTCTATCAGAATAATCAAGTCTCAGGATAAAATAAATTTTTGCTTGGTTCAAGAGCACTTATGAATGCACAAGAGAAAATGAGACATTTCACTTAATAATGAACGACCAATACGTTTCCTCTTTTAGATAATCAACAATATTTTTTCGAAAATTCACAGGAAACTGCATTTTCTTCTCTACAAACATTTCTAGTAAGGCAATTTCAAACAAATATAAATAGATTTCAGTTTCAGCTTGGCATTTGTTCTGAGTAGCAGAAACATAAGGCATTAAATTAAAAAATAAAAAATAAAATGTTTAAAATTATCAAACTGTGCTATCTCAGTCGGAGCCCTAGGGGGCGCTACGTAATAATGTTACATCCAAAAGAGGTGACAAAAAGGACACGAACAAGAATGTAGTTCAATTAGATAGCTGTGTGCTGATCGATTGGTCAATAAATTGAATTTAAAAAATAAAATAAAAAGAAATACAGCACAAAACTGATCCTTGAGAACACGACACTGACTAAACCAGACTGTAATGACCAGGAAGCCCAGACAGCGCACGGCCGGCCCGCCGTGTAACTATCTCCGTGATCCTTCACAAAGCTAGCTGCTAATGCTAACGGGGTAAAAAAAAGAAAAGCATATGTGACGTCAAAGCCGCGCAATTCCCACAATGCAATGTGGTGGATATTTTTTTTGCAATAATTAACGTCCTTGTTGTAACGTTAAATGTCATTTCTGTGTATGTTAACAGTGGTTCTTGGAATGTATGCCTTATTTAGCTGTCACATTTATTGTTGCTTAATGTTGTACAGGGTTTTTGTTGTTGTTACAAGCCTATTCTGACAAAGTAAGGAGTGGAAATTACAGATATCTGTTTTCACATAAATTGCAAGCAAAAAAAAAAAAAAAACAACCTGAAGTACAGCAAAATAGTTTTGTACTTTGTGACTTCCCACCACTCATTAAAATGCCGCCTTAACAAATAATAATATATATTTTTTGTCATCAGTTAATATTACATTCACCATCATGCATTATGTAGTAGCTTGCTTCAGTAGGATTTAATGGGGCTGTAGCTCCAGTACATTCCTGTTGCTCCCACCTGTACAGTCAGCCCGAAGAGGAAAATTCCCTCTTTGCTCACCAATGCTGGCATGTGTCTCTTGGAATGACTGTACAACTGGTAGTTTGTCATAACATGTCGTCGTTCTGATCCAGTGGACAGAATCAGAATGATATCGGCCATAACGACATCTCATGGTCTTTTTGGATCTGTTTTCCATACTCCTTCCCCTTCCTCCTCATGTTTTATTTCATTTTTATTTGGACTATTCGTAAACTTTGAGACCATTCATTCCACTCGTGTGTTCCATTTTTTTTTTTTTGGTATATTTTCTCCTTGTCGAAAAGACATTTATGCATATAACTGAAAACCATCAACAGAAGTGGACAATTCAAATGAGAGAATATGCTTGTAACATACAAACATCCAGACATACTGATTTTTGTGAAAGCCTTACGGGATGTCGCTGTCTCCATGGCAGCCCTCTGACACATAAAGCTTCTCATGTCATCTTCACTTAAGGCAGAAAGCACACAGAACACAGCGATGTAATCCAAAGCCAACAGCAATCTGACAGGCTCGGATACCAAATACGTGTCGTGGGGAGGAAATCCTTCCTTCTCCCCGGCCACTTCGTCCAGCTCTTCCAGAGACGTAGTCCCTCCGGCGTGCCCTGGGCCTCCTCCTGGCGGGACGTGCCCGGAACACCTCAGCGGGGAGGCGTCCATGGGGCATCCTAACAAGATGACCGAGCCACCTCATCCGGCTCCTCTCGATAAGGAGGCTTGTAGCCGCGATCTGGTTCTTTCGGTCAGAACCTACAGCTCGTGACCATGCGTGAGGGTAGGAATGTAGATCGACCAGTAAATTGGGAGTTTTGCCTTTGAAGGCAAAACGCCGAGACTCCACTCCTTGAAGTCTCGGCGCCCTTTCCACAATGGTCATTGCACCGGACTATTGCTATATTAGTCATTCAAAGTGCTCTAAGTGCTAGAGGACTCAATTGTCAATTTTTTTTTTTTAAATTGTACCAGCATTACCAGATTACTAGCAACCTTTTATTTATCGAGCGACTGTTTTTCTCAATGTCTTTATGTCTCAAAAGTATTCTCTGTCAATTTAACTGTCTGTTGTCGTACTAGAGTGGCTCCAACTACCGGAGACAAATTCCTTGTGTGTGTTTTTTTTTTTTGGGACATACTTGGCAAACGAAAGATGATTCTGATTCTGATACACGGTGCAACGCAATGACGAATTCTTGGCGCAGCATCGACAGCCGTCTTCTTCAAATCCAAAATCAGGGATTCCTTTCTATTTCATTTCAAGAAAGAAAGGACATTCCTTGAGACAACAGTGTCCAAATTCTGGATAGGAAGGACCGCTGGTTTGAAAGAGGTCTAAGAGAAGCCATCTATGTCGAATGAGAAAAGTCATCGTCATCACCTATCGTCTGCAAAGAATATCGTTCTTATACGTATCTCTCACTCCAAAGGTCGCCTCGTTCAACGGGAAAAGTGGCCCCGACCAGCTGTTTTGCAACAACATATGCGAGTGACGGATTAATACGCAGGATGGCCGTTTCAACAAGCACACCAGGCAACAAAAACAACCTATTGTTGACCACCACCAGGGGACACACCCACAGAGGCATAAATAGAGAGACTCCACGCCTCAAATTTGCCAACCGAAGAAGTCTTTTGGATTACAGCTGAAATGTCTTCAGCAAACAAGAACAGTCCGATTGCCTTGAGTCAACCTATGCAGATTACCATGAGCTGGATGACTGAGAATCTACGCAGACATACTGTATATATATGGATGGAAATTCATGTAAGGGTCAAGTACTTTGTTGATGTACAATATAAAAGCTGGGTGACTATTTTTGTTTCCCCCCCTGGTAGCTCCCTCGAGTGTGAATGAGTGAAGTAGACTATGGAGATGACTGGAAGCTTGTTTTGTCCCATGTCAAGCATGTCCCACTCCCAGCATAGTTAGTCGTGTACGTCACACAGTGTACATATAAACAAACGTAATGCACTTTGCCACCGAGCTCGCCTTCTCCTATTTGGATTGGAAGTCTTCACCTAAACGCTACCACTCCCACTGAGACTCTCCCTGCTTCTATATCCACACTAGTCCTCACATTCTGTCCATCTGTCTGCTTCGACCTTGTATTTGCGTCGTCCTCCTACTCGGCTCGTTTTCCCGCACAAGTGTGTGATGCCATGGCGGTAAAAGATTCTGACAGCCAAGGCCGCCTGCCATGCGACAAGGGAAATCCCATTTGAATAAATATCGTTCTCGCTGAGTCTCTCACATACACGCACATGCACGCGTGAACACACACATAACTTCAATTTAAAGAACATCCTTGCAAGCAGATGCATGCACATTTAACCCTCACACCGCAGAGTGCAGTTTTATGCATTGTGATGGAAGAAAAGGAGACGGAGAGTGCTCGCATGTGTGAGCGTGACCCGAAGGGAAGCCGGCGGAGCTCTGTGCCCTCACTTTCTTTTTATATATACAAAAGAGCAGGATGGAGATCCCATGTAGCCTGTCATCTTGGGACAACAAACACACACACACAACCTTGCATGTTAAAAGTGTGCAGGGGAGAGAGAAGCAGAAAGTCAAAGTGAATGTCAAAGACTTCAACTATCGCTTACCGCTGATTCTTCTTCAAAAGCAGGGATTTGAGCTGAAAAGGCTTACGTTTGCCCTTAAAAAAGAGATTTAGTTTAGTTTAATTGTTTGTTTGCCAGGGATCAAGTTGGTAATTTGCTAGTAAATACATTGAAATGGTATAGCTTTTTTATTGAGTTTTTTTTATACAATACTTATTGTGATCTTTTTTTTTATTTTTTATCTCACTTGACAAATACCTTATAAAAAAACTAAAACTAATAAAAACTGGGCTAAAATTAAGCCTTTTTTTAAAAATATCAAAACAAAAACTAATAAACCTCCTCTAAAAACGAATAAAAAACACTAACTGAATTTGAAAAAGAAAAGTTAAAACGAAATAAAAATGAACTACAACGGAACATCCATAACTATTATAACCCTGGCTCTGGTTTGCACTTGCTGCACGGCCGTAAGACTATGCTGACGTGTATTTTGAGACTATTTGAATCTATTCCAGTTGATGCTGTTTTAATTTCTAGTCTTTCAAAACACTGGATATTGCTCAATAATCCTTCATGTTACAAACCAGCCATGCGAATCCCAGAAGCTTCCATGTTTGTGTGAACAAGTCTCCTTGTTGATTCATTTGAAATTTGCACTTTTATCCCTCGTGGGAAAAAATATCTCGAAGGTGGTTACATCTGCTGTTTGAGGCACAGGATACATACTATTATTAATAATATACTGCACACCACTGGATTGTGCCGGAAGATGCTGCGTGTGTACTGTGTTGTGTCAACACATAACCACAGTATGTGATGCAAGTCAAACAGCTGCGGACATCCACATAACATGGACAGGGACTTAATGTGCTATGGGGGATTATGTACAGTCTTTATTGGTCTAATCTAAATGCGGTATGTAAACCTGAATCTTCAAGGACTATACAAAATCTCTGAGAAGGGGAAAAAAAGATCGAATCTGACCGATATTGACAGACGGTGGTCCGAAAAAACGTCATCACCATCTTGTGGGAGTTTCATGGAACCGCACCACTAAAACAAAAATAGGGGAAATTGTCTTCACGTCAAAGTTATGGATTAAGGCCCCGCGTATGCTGCATGGCACCAAAAAATACAGTAATTTAAATTGAATGTACACTGAATAAAAAACATAAACGTCAAAACTACAACCACAAAAAATGAAAATATAAAACCGATTTGATAATGCTGCAAGTACACCTATCGACGTCTAGGTTTCAGGGATTTGTGGGGGTTTGGGGCCCCGGGACCACCTTAATACAAGACGTAAGGTTCGATCATTAAAACACCCCTGGTACAACTTTCCTAAATGAAAGCAAACAGGGGCAGAACAAAAAAAACAACAAACAAAAAAACAAATGTCCAACTTTAAAAAGTTCATATCAAGCCTTTTATTTGGTTTACAGATATTCATACATTTATACAGTATGTATATTTATAGAGATATATCTATCTAACATTTGCCACTGCAAAGTCACCATTATTCAAAGGAAGAAAAAAAAATGTGCTTAATTTCATATTAGTGCTATGAAGTGCTTGTAAAGTGTGGAGACAGTAATGAGGTAAATGCCAGACAAGACAAACAGTCAGTCATTATGGTCAATAATAATTAATACATAATGAAGCGTCAACTTAGCACAAAGTAACACAAAGATTAGTGGCAACATGGACCCTTGAACTGAAATTGGAGTAAAAGGAATTACATAATACACATTGCTATACTGTACATAAAGACCAATAGTGCAGAAATGTACAAATGGAGTATAAACTATCACTCATGAGAAGTTATGTCTTTACTCTTGACACACACGCACATGCTCAAATATTGGAAAAAATCTCAACACTCAATCCCATTTCCAACAGGCTTGCATAATTAAATTGACCAAAATACTTGTAACTCTTATGGTACACACAGTAATTAAGTATGCAAAGTAGGAAGATTGTGCCGTTTAAGAAAAAAAAAAAAAAAAAAAAGAGAGAGAGAGAGGCACACACAACAATAGAAATAATGGAAGAAATGGTGTGTCTGTTTGTACGCGGGTATACAATCATGTACATGTATGTAACAGATGAGACAAATCTGGAGCAGGCAGTGATGAACATGTCTAATAGACATTTAGATTGTAGCACATCACGCGATCACTCCGAGTCTCGCTGGACTTCTGAGGCGTCAGCCCGGCAAATAGGACACGTCCGATTGGCCTATGGAAAGACAGGAGGGGCTTTAGTACACAACCATAATAATGCGTATTACTGCCACCCAAAGGAGAATGTCCCCATCCAATCTTCAGTAATACTAAGTATGTATACAAAGCAGAGAGATACTGGATACCTGTGAGTATTGTTGTATGCTCTGTTTGTATGTGTTGCTGTGTTAAAGTAAATTGAGTGCACTTATTAAGCACTTTATTTACACTATCACAGTGCCCAAAGCCCTTTACAAAACCGCGCACGCACGCACTCTCACACACACACGCGCACACACACACACACACACGCGCGCACACACGCACGCGCACGCACGCGCACGCACACACACACACACACACACACACACACGCACGCACGCACGCCAATGGGCGACTGCTGCCATGCAAGGCGCTGCCAGGTCCACTGGGAGCAAATTAGGGTTCAGCGTCTTGCCCAAGGACACTTCGACATGCGGACAGTCGATGGCGGGATTCGAAACCGGCTACCTTCGCTCGCTGGACCGCTCGCTCTACTTACTGAAACTTACTTGGCTAAAATGAATTGAATATTTTGTTGTTTAAATATTCAATGTTTAATTCTCTTTACATGTCATTTTTACAGTAAACTTCAAGTGAGACAGACAAACAGCTTGACACAAGTACACTTTGGAGAACTATGCGAGTGAGACTGAGAACAGGTGCTGAGGAGTACTTTAAAAAGTGTGTTCTAATCCATTTGTACATTTTTTTTTTTAATTCATATGGTCTGTATGTACCTGTATATCGTATTTTCACCAATTGCGGATCAGTCTTGAACGTATCCCCCACAATGTAATGGAAATTGGACTTTTTATTGTTTTCAGACAACCCGTTGGGTCTCTGGGGTGCCTGCCCACTGATCAAGTGTGAAATTAATTAAATTAGTTAATTCAAGTAAATTGTTTATCTGCCCATTTCTGAACATCTGTCTGTGAGCCATCTATTTTGCACTGTTATGTAATTCTAAACCAGCCAGTGGTGGTTGTGAAAGCACCATTTATTTGCAGTCTGGACAGTGAGGGGTGAACATTTTCTCTGGAGGGAGTCTCCACAAGTTTCCCCAAAAAAACACAAAAAGGTTTGCTGGTGGTCAATTTATTTATTTTAATTTTTTGGTTTTAAATAGTTGCTAGAGGTGGCAGGAAAAGTTGGCAACACGGAGTCACGTTTTGTCGTTTTTCCTACCTCTTTCCCAGTCGTGATTGTAGCGAAAGTCATCCTCTGTGTATTTTGACCAAAGAAAATCTGAAACTTTTTATTAAGACACCTGGGAACTGTTTAAAATTCCATCAATCCATTTTGTGTACCGCTTTATCCTCACAAGGGTTGCGCGCCTGTCCTGGAGCCTATCCCAGCTATCTTTGGGCGAGAGGCGGGGTACACCCTGAACTGGTCGAAAGCCAATCACAGGGCACACAAACAAACAACCATTTGCGCACACATTCACACCTACGGGCAATTTAGAGTTGTCAATTAACCTACCATGCATGTTTTTGGGATGTGGGAGGAAAGCGGAGTGCCCGGAGAAAACCCACCCAGGCACGGGGAGAACATGCAAACTCCACACCGGCGGGGCCGAGATTTGAACCGGGGTCCTCAGAACTGTGAGGCAGATGTGCTAACCAGTCTTCCACCGTGCCGCCTGTTTAAAATTATGGATACAAAATTTCAAAAGGACTCCTTTAATTTACAACTGGGCTCTGTGCATTTGTTTTCCTTATAGCTGCTGAGCAAATTTACTAACATCGGCATACATTACGGTTTATTTTAATGTGTAATACAATATTGGTCTCAGATAAGGATGAATGATGTACTGTATGTCATGAGTTGTGTGTTGCATCACATCAGTGTGAGTCAGCCAGCTCCACGGGGCAGGTACTTACCCTCAGCCACTTGTCGACACACTTGCCGTGGAACTCGTGGCTGCAGGGCAGAACTCGCAGCAGTTGTCGGGACTCAAAATCACTCATGCACACCACACACCTGCAAGACGACAACAGAAGCACAACAAACCTGGTCTGCCAAACTGAGCTTGAAAGAGCTTCTAAGGGAGTATGTGTGCTGGCATGTGCCCCAACCACCGGGCCGTACAGAGAGAATGAACAAAAAAAATATTTTATTGACCATCAAAGTCTGAAGGAAGTTGCTTTAATTGACCTATTCAATTTTTTTCAGGTTCTGCTGGCTGCACTTACAGTGTTTGTTCAGACTGGTGGTTATTTGGGTTGAAGCGATAGGAAGGAAGCTGCTCAATGTCGGCCTTGGTAAGTCCTCTGAGTTTGGCCTCCCCGAGACGCTCGGCAAGATTGAGGAGGGCCTGCAACAGAAAACAATTGGTATCGAGGTTCAATTCAATACGTAGCAGAGTATTTTTTTTCTTCAAAATTGTCAAATTGACAAACCTCATAATTTTCCACTTCTCCATCATCGACATCCAGCTCGAGACTGATCGCAGGGCCACTTGGCTGGACCGGCAGCATTGATCTACAAAGAGGAGTTGAACAGTTACTTTTAATTGAAAACTGGCCCTTGAGGAAAATGTGCAATTAAAAAAAAAAAAAAAAAAAAAAAAGCATGCATTAATAGAAAATGCTAACCCACGAGAAAAATAACCACTTGACAAAATAAAAAGTGTGTATTTTTTTTAGAAAAATGAAGCTGTTCTTCTCCATGAAAAAGGAACTCACAGGAAGTAAGGCAGGAAGCTGGGGTGATAAGGCGAAGGCGGTAGTGGCTGTTGCGAGCGGTACCTTCGGCCCGCGAGGCGACGAGGGATGAAGTTCGGGTAGGACTGGGAGACAATCGACATACGCCTGTCAAGCTTGTGGCATTTCAGTGATTTTAGCATTCATTCAACAGCAAACTGGAGCTGGTCTTGGCACTCACCACTCCAAAGAACTCCTGGGGCAGGGGCTCATGGGAGAGGAAGTGGAGCTGTGTGGAATGTGGGGTGAGAGCTGGGTGGGTGGCAGGAGGGTAGTGGAGCCCTGCACCCAAAGACAGATGCTCTCCCAGCAGCTCCACATCATTCTCTATCCTCTGTAAAGGCTGCAGGAGGTACAATCGTGTAATCAGACACATACATGACGAATACAAGTTGACGAGGTCTGCTCGTGTTTGTTTTCCTGAATGTTACTGAGACTACCACAGTTTTAGGCCTATAATCATATCTGACACATAACAATTTGTTTGGAACAAAAGAATGGACTCTTCAACTAATAATATGTGTGCGTGTGTGTATAATATATATGTATATGGAGAGAGACAGACACACTTTCCAAAAAATTTGAATATCATGGAAAAGTTTATTTTCATAATTCCATTCAAAAGGTTAAACTGTCACAGATTATAGATTCACGGCCCACAATTTAAACAATTTCAAGTATTTATTTGTTTATTTTCACATAATTTGGGCTTCCAGCTCATAAAACCCACAAAATCAGGTATTCAAAAAATGTGAATACTGTGAAGAAATCAGCCCAAATTTTGCAGGCCATAAATGATTTAAACGGAGTGTCACACACTAATCACCTACTAAACTCAAAGCACCTGCACAGGTTTTAAATTGCTTCAGTTTGGTTAAATTTTCCCATTTGAGTTCAATATGGGGTAGACTGCAGACTTGACAACTGGCCAGAAGACCATCATTGAGACCCTCCATAGGATGGGTAAGCCACAAAGGTTCAAAGCTAAGGAGGCTGGCTGTTCACAGAGTGCTGTGTCCAAGCATATCAATGGAAAGTCTAGTGGTAGGACAAAATGTGGCGGGAGAAGGTGCACCAGCAAAAGAGATGACCGTGGGCTTCAGCGCATTATCAAACAGGGAAGATTCAAGAATCTAGCAGAGATGAAGAAAGAGTGGAATGAGGTGGGAGTCACAGCTTCAAAACCATAACATGCTTGAGGTCCAGTGTGAAATATCCAGTCAGTCGGTCATGATTTGGGGTGCAATGTCCAGTGCAGGTGTAGGTCAATTCTGCTTTCTTAAATCCAAGGTCCCCGCAACAGTCTACCAGAATGTTTTAGAGGACTTCATGATTCCTTCAACTGAGGATTTTTATGGAGATGCAGATTTCATCTTCCAGCAAGACCTGGCCCCTGCCCATACCGCCAGAAGCACCAAAACCTGGTTCGATGCCCATGCCATCACAGTGCTTGACTAGCCAGTCAACTTGCCGGATCTAAACCCTATTGAGAATCGATGGGGTATTATCAAGAGGAAAATGAGGGGCACCAGACCCAAAAACAAGGAAGAACTGAGAGCAAGCATCAAGGAGATCTGGGCTTCCATAACTCCGAGGCAATGCCAGAGGCTGATTGCCTCAATGCCACGGCGCATCGAGGCAGTGATTAGAGCAAAGGAATTCCAAACCAAGAATTGAAGATTAACATATCGTTTTGAAAGTACACTATTTTGATTGATTGAATGTGTCCCTAATTTCTTTTTCCTCCAAAAAAATGAAAAAGTAAATGATTCCTTCATAGTATTCGAATTCTTTGAATTCCTGATTTGTGGGTTTTATGAGCTGGAAACCCAAATGATGTAAAAATAAACAAATAAATACTTGGGATTGTTTAAATGTTGGGCCCTGAATCTATAATCAATGAAAGTTTAACTTTTTGAATGGAAGTATGGAAATAAATAAACTTTTTTGCTATTCAATTTTTTTGGAAAGGGTCTGTACACTCCCAAAGGTATTGGAACAGTGAGGCCAAACCTTTTGAGTAAGCAAGATGAACATGAGACAAGAGCTCATGTTCATCTTGCTTACTCCATTGCATGTACATGTGGATCTGACAGCACCTTTCGTTTGAATCTACTCATTTTTAACATTAGCAAAAGTATTGGCACATGTGCCCGACTGGTGTGTTTTGTTGACAAGATGTTGTCCTATTACATTGATTATTCAAACAATACACAGATGAATGTCTACAGCACACTTAGGAATCTTCCCTGACTCTCAAACTGGGTCCTCAAGTTAAAACAGGGTGCTATCCAACTATCCAATACGTCTATCCCCTCACAACTGCTCCTCTGGTACTTACTGAACGGGCCTGCTGTGTCGTGTAGGGTCCAAATTGTCCAGTTTGCGGCAGGTGAGGTGGATGGTGGGAAAGGTGTGTGGGAGGATGTGGAAGGTGGGGAGGAGGGGGGAGAAGGAAGGCTTGGTCACTGGACAGCAGAGAGGGGAAAGGGTAGGGCATGGGAAGGTGCTGCACAGAACAAGTCTGCAGGACCTGACAAGAATTAGGGGATACAAAAAGTATCTGGTCAACAAATAGCCAAGCCAAGTCTAAAGATGTAGACTGTCTTGTATAAACTTTAGCTGGAATACAGCAAAACTCACAGGAGGGGCGACGCTGCAGACAGGATAGTGCTGTCCACCGAAGACTAACGAGCATGCTGGGATCTGTTGTGGGGCCGAACGAGGTGGCAGACCAGGTGTCACCCCCGGGGGGGACACGGGATACGACACCGGAGCTGAACCCTAAACATGGAGAACAAGGATTGTAGCCATCGTTCAGTCAGTAAATTGACAAAAGATTAAGACATCTCTCAAGGCTTCCTTATACTCGCGCGGGCGGCGACCGCCCTGACGTCACTGCGGCTATCCCGCACGCAGTTTGCCTGTATACTCGAGCACAACCCACGCACGCTGTTTTGAAAAAGTGTTGCAGTTCTCCTCCAAGTCGGGGGGGTCGCTACGGCTGGTGTTGGCTAGGACACCACAGGGTGGAGTTTTGTATGCATTTTATGGCCAATTCCGGTAGCCGTTTTTACTTTCTGGAACAAGGAACAAAGCAACAACAATGGCGACTGTGGAACAGTGCCTGCCAGAACAAATGGACCTTGATGACCAGATTATACGTTTAATTATGTTGCAAAATCGATCAAAAAAGCGGCGGCGTAGGTGGTATGTGCGCCTGAGTAGCTGAGTACGTTATCACAGCATCTGACTAAAATGGACCAATCCTGAGAGATGATCGCTGCATTCTGAAGCGGCGACAATTTGTGCCGTGTTGCATAGGGGCCACGCGGCCCAATGCGTCGGTCACGTGATGCAATGCGGGCGCTGTCACCTGCGCGAGCGGGGAGTATAAGGAAGCCTTTATTCTCACCTGCTCCTGGAGGTCCAACACCCCGCTGCTCTGTTGCTGCGATGGGTGGGGGTGGGGGTGCTGCGGATGCGCCGCAGGGTGCAGCAGTCGGGGGGACAGGTTTGAAGACGGATGAAGGGGCCTCGGGGAGGGGTTTGGGGGATGGTAAACTTGGCGCTCTTCCATCCCGAGCCCCGGCCCTCTGGGAGGCTGCTGGCCATAGGGCGGGTAGCCCTGCGGTGGGGCTGGGTGACGGTAGTTCTCATCTTGGTGGCCGGGTGACAGCCCAAGGTGAGAGTGCAGGTGGTGATGGTGATGGTGGTGAGGGTGAGTGTTGGGGTGGTGATGGTTGTTGTTGCTATTGTTGTTGTTGTAATGTTGGTGGTGATTGTGAGTGTGGTGATGACGTGTCAGGCGGTCTCTGCGGCCACGCGGCCGTCTCATTGGAGGGCTAAGGAGGGAGAATAAAAGTTGCGGTTAAGCCATGTTGCCCTTCATAGTTGAAATAATAGACCCACCAAAATGTGGAGCAATTAAATCAATACATGTTTTTCATCCCCACTCTTTCACACAGAACATGAGGCTTCATCAGACTTCATCATGGACCTTTTATTTTGTTGATCGTTGCAAACTTTTTTGCTCAAGTGCTGATGGGCATTTTGATTTTTTTAAATGAGCAGATGGGCTAAGTCATTCATAGATACTGTGAAGTAGATGAGGTTTAATGAGCAATAATTCTCATTTAACTGCATTATATTCATTTAATTAAAAGAAAATTGACCAGTTAGGTAATATTTATTAAATGATAGCAATCTAAAAATAATTATACATTTAAAGTAACCAATTTTAGGACAACAACTGATAAATGAATGCAACAAATGTTACAGGACTCCTGATATTATAAATGGTTGGTGGGCAAGATTAAACAATGGAGCTAGCCCACCCCTGATTTAATAGTAACTTCATGTTATGTTCATTGAACCGTAACAACACAAACATTCCATAACCAATTACACTCAGACATCATCACAAATCATTTATGACTTAATTTCCTGCATGTGATTGATAAAGTACATCGAGCTATTAGCCATACCTGCAAATGATATCTCTGTTTATAAAGAAAATAAAGCTCAGGTTTGATTGACATTCAGAGAGTTATTAATTTCATGTGTATTATCGTGTCTGGCTCTAGCAGTATGGAATTTCACGGCAGCACTGGAATAAGCATTTTCTAAGATTTGGCACTTAATTAAATTGGGTAACCAAAATATTAGGAACACCTCTTTTGGTATGCAGTCAACCCTTGTTTATCGCTGGGGTTACATTCCAGACAACCCCCGCAGTAAATGAAATCCACAATATAGCAATTTATCAAATTATTATATACATTCCGCTCCAAAAGTCTTGGAACGGCAAGATCAACTTTTGTTAGATGCTGAAGACATTTGGGTTTCAGATAATCATCACATCCTTCGCCACAGCTGCCCCTCATGCTCTCCAACTGCCCTGTGTCAGCCGTCGAGACCTTCAAGTTCCTGGGAATTATAGTCTCTCATGACCTGAGGTGGGAGACCAACATAAACTTCATCCTCAAAAAGGCCCAGCAGAGGACGAACTTCCTGAGGCTTCTGAGGAAGCACGGCCTGCCACAGGAGCTGTTGAGGCAGTTCTACACAGCAGTCATCGAATCAGTCCTGTGTTCATCCATCACAGTCTACTTTGGTGGTGCCACAAAAAAGGACAAACTCCAACTGCAACAGACAATCAGGACTGCTGAAAAAAATTGTCGGTACCCCCCTACCCACCCTTGAGGACTTGCACGCTGCTAGAACTAAGACGAGCATGCAAAATCCTCTTGGAGCCTCCACATCCTGGTCACCACCTCTTCCAGCGCTGTCCCTCAGGTAGGCGCTACCGATCAATGCAATTTAGAACTAGGAGACAGTCCAACAGCTTCTTCCCTCTTGCCATTAACTTCTTAAACAGTTAACTTACAATTCCATTCTAACATGCTGCCAATTTTGTCTTGAGATTGTTGTCACATCTGTGTCAGGCCAATTATGCAGTATTCGTGCACTCACTGTAGTCGTCTCGCCACTCTGCACTATTTGCATGTCTGTTGTTGACCAATACTGGCCAGTCGTATGCTTGAGAATTATCTGCACCATTTGCACAACTGACATAGTTCCAGACTATCACACTGCTAGTCAATTTAAACTTCTTAAATTTCTTGAAGTCATTTGTACTATGGTCACTGTACCAGACTATTGCTCTATTAGTCATTTGAAACTGCTCTAAATTGCTAGAGGACTCTGCATTATTTGCACAATTGTCAATAAATACATAAATAAATGTGTCGGCATTCCCACATTATTGTAACCTTTCATTGCTCAGTGACTCTCCGTACTGTGTTTTTATGTCTCAAAAGTATTCTATAATTGAATGTCTGTTGTCGTACTAAAGCCGCTCCGACTACCAGAGAGATATTCCTTGTGTGTTTTTGACATACTTGGCAAATAAATGAGATTGTAAAATATTAAATGTTATTCACTTTAAATTCATTTCATAGTTTGTTCCAATACTTTTGTTCACTTGAAAACTGGGTGGCTTTAAGTAAAGGGTACTCTATCCTCATTTGTTTCACACATCTAGATGTAAATACAATACCATACCATAAAAGCTGGAATTGTGAACTTTTGTCTCATATTCATCTTTAGATCTGAAACCTACATTTCTTCAGTATACAACAAAAAAAAAGCAATTGACCTTGCCCTTCCAATACTTTTGGAGGGGACTGTGTATTCATAAGTTTCATATATGCATTCCACTGCCAATTTATTAAACTGCAGCTTAGACAGAGGTGCAGCTATTTTATTTGTCCATGCACAACACAACCAAATTATTATTAGGCACGTCCTGCTTGAGTGACATGAACAACAGCCCAGTAGACTTTGTGGGAAGAGGCGATTTCCTGCCTTGAGCATTGGCACTACTCCGCACACTCACGGCCCATGCAATATAGTCAGCAAAATGCAATATGGGTACCCAGAATTCATTGCAGTGAGGTTTTAAAATATGTTTTAAACCGGTAAGGTACTCAGTAAGGTTTCTTTATATTCTAAGAACATTGGCCCAATTGACCTGTCAGACTTGAGTTATTGCTGCCATGTTTAAATAAATTGGCCCTATAAACCTGACTATATCAGATAGTGATGGCGAGATGACGCTTCGTGAAGCATTGCAACACTTCAGCCATTGGTTCGAGTAACGGTTAATTTCTTGATGCTTCACTGCACACGAAACCACCTGCTGGCCATGTGCATAATCACAGGCAGCTGTATCTTTACCATATACAGTTTGTGCTGCATTGCATTCTTACGTCTTTTTGACTCTTGTGAAGTACTATGTATTGCAAAACAATGTTTGACCAAGTAATTACAGTACACCAACATAAAGTGTAAAATATATTATTTTTGAACGTATTCGGTGTGCTTTAAATTTTCTTCAACACTGGTATGGCAGGTTGTATAATGTTTTTCTGTCACTTCAGGCAAATGGCATGGGCTTAAGATGGCAGAGGATATTGAAAGTGCTTATTTAGAAATAACGGTTTATCTTTTTTTTTTTTCAGTGATTAATTCAAGAGGAAAATTATATAAACTGTGGTACAGGAATTTTTCCTCCCTTTTGTTGTACCTTACTTACTTGGAAGACAAGAAATACATTCCCTTTGAATAAAAGAAGAAATGTGGAAAATGCAGTTTTTAATAAACAAATTTAATTGATCAGCCTCAATAACAGTTACTTATATGGCGCGGTGCTGCTTGTGGTTCGAGCTCAGGTGAACACCATACCCCAGGTTGCGAGTCGAGCGCACCAACGGCTGGGCTATTAGACATGGATGCCGGGTTAGCGGGCAGCAGCCTATTTCCAAGGATTCTGAGGAGTGATGTAATCGCAATCGCTCGCTATCTCCTGCCCAAACTATGCTGTAAACACTCTCGAAACTCTATTAAATATTATATCATACGAGTTGCAGATAGAGTTCCTCACTTGTAATTATACATTCCAATGAAAAATGACAAAATGTTGGTTATACGTGTCTGCGCTTACCTTCTTCGATTGCGGACAGGTGTGTGACATCGCTCTGGCGTGTAGTGGCCGTGCGCTCTGCGACTAGGGGGGAGTTCCCAGGGGCGAATGGGAGATGACGGGGTAGACGGAGGGACGGCGCTTAGATCTAAAATGGACTGTTGGGAAAGACGCTGCCTTTTTGGGCTTGGGCTATCTTCCATCTGTACACAGTGGATAAAGAAGGGGTGCTGGTTGGCTGGTTGGTTGGGGAAGATGTATATATAAATGGTCGAAATCATTATAACAAAGCTAAATGACAAATAATTTTCAAAGCATAAGTAAACTGGGGTCAAATGCAGTGATCATGTATTAAGGCTTACTTTGTCTCGATCCTCACTGAACACATTATCTGGATGAAAGTGTAGCACTCCTCCTGCAGGCAAAAGAGAAGGATAGCGAGAGGGGAAAACATAATCAGATGAGATGGTGCTGAGAAAAACAACATCACAAGACACAGACATACGCCTGCTAAGCCAGCACGACACATTGGTCGCCTAGATCTGATTTTCCTGTGCAGGATCACAAAGGATATGCATCAGTGATGAGTCTGTTACTCCAAATACAGATGGGCGTCAGACATCGACCTAATCAATCAGTGTTGCGCTTCTTCGGTCTGCCAGGCTTTTCCAATAGCTGCTTGATACAAATCAGAGTAAGTTCTCTGTGGAAAAAAGTCACACTGGTTCTTTCATTGCCTCTGGTGTACCGAAAATAGCGGCCATCGTATGCTTTTTCTTCTTCAAGGGGGTTCTCGACTCCATCACTAGTGGATAGCCACAAGCTATCAATGTTATTGCTCAGCAGTGTTCATGATTAATTTTGGCTATGTCTGTACGGAGAGCCACACATTAAAAACAAAACAAACAAAAACTAAAAAAGTGTGAAAACAGAGCGTTAGACCCGGTCCGCCAAGCACTTCTAAAAACAAAAAACCTCAACGAAAGTGGTCTAAAAAACCAAAAACAATTTAACTTTTTGTAAGTAATGTGAATCCACTGGAGACAATAAGAGTGCAGTAGATGCGGGAGAGGCGTTATTATCTCAAATACTACTAATCTACTGTTACTGCATTATGGTTTGGTTGGCCTTCCCATACTGAAAACTTAGCACACAAGCACATTTTCCACTTCCTCGGATATCATTTTCAACAGTTGCGATGTTTCACCTAGAAAAAGTGTTGTGTTCTGTGCCCCCTCTCCAAACCAATGTATCAAAAATCTCATTACAATTTTGCCTAATCCTGTTAACTAAACAAAAAGCAAAGAAACGGCTTTAGTTGGGGTATAGAGCAGTAAAAATAAATAGAGCAGTAATAGAGCAGTAATGTAATAAATATGTTCTGGAGAAGACCAATGCGAGGCCAGCTGTTTATCTGATAGGGCACATGTGCAATCTGGATGCAGCACATGCACACATGCTTTTATGCAGCATGAAAAGACATCCTTCAGATGTCAAAGCAAGACACAAAAAATATTGAATAACTAAAATAAAAAAAAAGAACTCCCCCCTCCTCTACTCCCTCCATTCCATGTCTCCCTCATTCAACAAGGCTCCCCAGAAACAAAAGAACTGAAAGCAAACCCCAACCCTTTGTTGTCCTTTGCAGAGCCACTCTGGGGCCATGTGAAGTCTGCCGATAGTGAGGGAACTGTGAAGAACAGAGGCAAAGACAGCCGACTGACCAGCTGACACTGGCGGCAACACGCTGTCATATCTTTCTCCATCAACTTTTAGACCTTGCAGGGTCCTTGTCTCTCATGCGTTTTGTTTTGTGAGGAACTTGTGAGGAACTCCATCTTCTCACCTCAGGGGGTCGGGGTTGGTAAAAAAAGGATCACTGGGGGAGACTGATGGAGTTCTGCTGGCAAGAATACAAGCTGATTTCCTCAGAATAGTGGCTTTTTTATTACTGTATTACTAAACCTCGTCTTAAACCAGTGCAGTTTGGACCTCCTGCTAAATCAACAACCACTATTGTATTGTGTTTGAGATAAAAGCAAGAAAAACAATGTGCAACTTCAATGTACTGCATACAGTGAGCATAATCGTTGTGAAGAACTACAGAAACAGATCATCATCCATCCACCCATTCATTTTCTACACCGCTTGTTCCCACCGGGGTCAGGAATGAGCTGCAGTGTATAACAGCTTCATTTAAACAAGAGGTGGGGTACACCCTGAACTGGTCACCAGCCAATAGCACAGCAAAACAAATCAGTCACACTCCCATTGACACCTAAGGACAATTTAGTGTTCACCCACACATGCACAGTGAGAGTGCATGTTCCACGCAAGAAGGCCGCAGCCCGGGTTTTAACCGGACTTGCTGACCACCTTCCCATCAAGAGATACTACCATGTTATGAAAATAATTTGTAAGATCTGTGGGATATGAATACTTCAGATAAATAGGATGTCATGTCTCAATTAATCGCAAGGTGCATCTTCCACTTCGAAATTTGAATAATGAATAAATAAAAAAATAATGAATAAATAAATACCTCCCTACTCTGTGTCGCATTAAACGTCTGTAGCACAACAAAATGTACATATTATATTGTAATATGTATTATTTTTGTTTTACGTATTATTGTTTATTGTTTAAATGCTGTGGAAAACGGATTTACATTTTTGTTATGATTAAAAAGTATTTGGAAAATTAAAGCACCCCATTAATAAAGGCCTAACCCCTATTAGAAGCCTGGTACTCTCTGAAGTTGAGAACCTTCACACCTAATCTAATAATACAAAAATATTTACAGTTGTGCTCATAAGTTTATATACCCTGGCAGAATTTATGATTTCTTGGCCATTTTTCAGAGAATATGAATGATAACACAAAAACTTTTCTTTTACTCATGGTTAGTGCTTGGGTGAAGCCATTTATTATCAAACAGCCGTGTTGTTCATAATTACAACAGAAACTACACAAATGACCCTGATCAAAAGTTTACATACCCTTGGAATTTTGGCTTGATAACATGCACACAAGTTGCCACAAATGGGTTTGAATCCACACTTGTGATCTGTCTGCTTGTAATCAGTGTGTGTATAAAGGTTCAGTGAGTTTCTGGGCTCTTGACAGACCCTTGCACTGACATCTCTGGATTCTGAGTCATGGGGAAACCAAAAGAATTGTCAAAAGATCTGCGGGAAAAGGTAATTGAACAGTATAAAACAGAAAAGGGATATAAGAAGATATCCAAGGAACTGAGAATGCCAACTAACAGTATTCAAACTCTAATTAAGCGGAAAATTTACACTCATCAGCCCGGAAGCTGCGTATGGGACATATACTTGGATATTCCAACATGATAATGATCCAAAACACAAAGCCAAGTCGACCTGTCCATTGGCTACAGCAGAATAAAGTGAAGGTTCGGGAGTGGCCATCTCAGTCTCCTGACCTCAATATCATTGAGCCACTCTGGGGAGATATAAAGTATGCAGTTCATACAAGGCAGCCCAAGAATTGACAGGAACTGGAGGCCTTTTGCCAAGAAGAACGGGCAGCTTTACCATCAGAGAAAATAAAGAGCCTCATCCACAACTACCACAAAAGACTCAAAGCTGTCATTGATTTTAAAGGGTGCAATAGACGGTATTAAAAACTGGGGTATGTAAACTTCATCAAGGTCCTTTTTGTAGTTTCTGTTGTCATTCTGATTTAAAAAGAGTAAACACAGTTGTTTGATAATAAATGGCTTCACCCAAGCACTAACCATTAGTGAAAGAAAATTGTTTGTGTTATCATTCATATTCTCTGAAAAATGGCCAGGAAATCATAAATTCTGCCAGGGTCTGTAAACTTATGAGCACAACTGTATAAGATGGTTCTGCTATGGATGAGTGGTTAAGAATGCGACCAATAACCAAAGTGCCCTTTGCGCTATTCCTGTAACCCACAGTGGGGTTTGATTGGTTTTGAACTGCAATGTGAAAACTAAGGACTTTTAATTTGAACTCTTAACTGATATTAGTAGCTACTGAACATTCAAACGTGTGTAATAGGGGCAGTCTAACTAGCGGGACCATTTCAGACTGCACGCTGACACTGTGGAACATTGGCGCACGATCTAAAATTCCACACTGGAGGGAGCATGAAGACGGTTTTGTTTGGGTCACTGTAGCCACAAGACAGCATAATGGCGGTGGTTATTTTCAAGGCAGTATTGCATTGAGTTCAAAGGGTTACAAATTAGTATGGGGGAGAATCACAAAATTAGTCACACCGCACACACAAAAAAGAAATTGTGTGATAATGCAGTGGGATAATTCCTCTATGAATTGAACTGAAAAAAGTATAGTGGGATGAAGGTACTTGTGGGAGATTTATTTTTAGCTAGCTAGCTGGCTGGCTAGCTAGCTAGCTAGCTGGCTAGCTAGATAGATAGATAGCTAGATAGCTAGATAGATAGATAGATAGATAGATAGATAGATAGATAGATAGATAGATAGATAGATAGATGAAAAGTATGTGAACCCTTTGGACTTTAAATTTCTGCATAAAATATGGTCTGATCATCTAAATCACAAGAACAGTCTGCTTAAACTAATACCACTCAAACAATTATGTTTTCCTATTTTTATTGAAAATAACATCTAAGCTGAGGATTCCCCAAGAGCTAATGAGTCACTTGTGAGCCAACCTGGAGTCCACTCAATGAGACAAGATTGTAGGTGTGGCTTAAAGCTGTCTGACCACCAGAAAACACACACCAATTTAGAATTGTCCCTGGTCAAGAAGCACTGCCTGATGTGTTCCATGCCTCGCTCAAAAGAGCTCACAGAAGACCTACAATTAAGAATTAACTTGTATGAAGCTGGAAAATTTTAAAAAGTATCTCTAAAGGTCTTGATGTTCATTAGTCCATGGTTATAAAATGTGTCTTTAAATGGAGAAAGTCTGTTCTGACTGTCTGTTCTCTTCGTCCGTAAAGATTACTACAAGCGAACAGCACAGAATGCTCAATGAGATTCAAAAAATTTTTTTATTATTTAAAAAAAACAAAAAAACAAAAACAAAAAACAAGAGTATCAGCTGAAGATTTACAGAAATCACTGGCACATTCCAACTTCTCCGTTGACAAATCTACCATACATAAAACATTAAACGAGAATGGGTTTCATGGGAGAACACTAAGAAGGAAGTTGTTACTGTCTTTTAAAAAAATAATAATAAAAATGAAAACAAATTTAAAAAAAAACATTGCTGCACGTTCGAAGTTGCCAAGCACTATTGGCAAAATATTTGGTGGACAGATGAAACCAAAGTTGAATTGAAACACACAAACATCAAAACCTTACCCCAACTGTGAAGCATGGTGGAGGAAGCCTCATGTTTTGTGTATGATGTACTACCTCAGGGCTTGGACAGCTTGCTATTTATTATCAATGGAAAAAAGAATTCACAAGTTTTGTAAGATATTTTGCCGAAGAACCATTTGGCCAACAGCTGAAGCTGAAAATAGGATGGGTGTTGCAACAGGACAACAATCCAAAACACAGAAGCAAATCAACAACAAAATGGCTTCAGAAGAAAACAATACGTGTTCTGGAGAAGCCCTGACCTCAACCACATTAAGCTACTGTGACATGACCACAAGAGGGCCATTCACACCAGGAATCTTGCTGAAAGGCAACTGTTTTTTTGTTTTTTTTTGTTTTTTTTTAAGAGGAATCTTCCAAAAGTTATCCTGATTTTTGTGCATGTCTGATCTGCAACTACAGGAAACGTTTGGTTGACATTGTTGCCAAAAGAGGGTCAATCAGTTATTAAATCCTTTTCCTCCCTGACTTGTAAATGTTTACATGCTCTCTCTCTCTCAGAGAGAGATCTTGGATTCAGATCTTGGATCAGATCTTGGATTTTTGCAAAGCCAAAAAGAAAAAAGAAAAAAAAAAACGGTTCAGCCAAATGACAACTCATATCTCAAAAAGGTAGTCAGTCGTATCTCAAGGCACCACTGGCCATCCACTTCAAGAGCTGTCTCAAAAAAAAAATTACAAACCCTAAACTTTTGATTGTCAGAGAACTATTAAAAGTATCAAACATATCTCAACATGGACTACAAATGGTATGTATTTCTTACACTATGATGAACTTCTTACTTTCATTCAAAAGGTAATTGTTTTGATCTGACCTTATTGTAGACTGATTGATGGAAAACAACTGGAGCATACCCCGTGGGATACAGAACTAGACTTGCACGAAATCATACTGATCGACTGTTAAACTAATCAGCTGAGAGGCAAATATCTCACGGTATGATGTGGTACAGTCCTACACAATAAACATGTTAAATGAATAAAATCAATAAAAAAAACTTGAGCTTTATTATTGTTGTAAGATCATAATTTGTGCTGGAGACACTGCGCTGGATCTCAGTAAGCTGTTGAGGTGAGTGTGAACATTGAATGAATGTTATCTAAAACTGTATGTACTACAACACAAAGGCTTTTTTGTTGAAATTACAGATGGTAGATGAAGCCCAGAGGCTGCCTGCCTAATAACGGTGTTCCTCCGAGGTTTCAAGTGCGAATGTAATGGTGCATCGAGCAGGCCCCACGCCACTTACCAGACCCGGGGTGCCGGTGAGCTCCGTGGCGCTGCGCCCCTGCGGCCAGGTAAGTCCCCGGCTGCTGCGGCTGGCTGTCAGGGTAGCCGCCGCGGCCGCCGTGGTGCGGTGCCCAGCCGGCGTTGCTCTGCTGCGGGAAGCTCATGCCTCCTCCTCCTCCCCCGCCGGCGCTCATCATGCTCCCGTTTCCGAGCGCGTTACCGCCGCTGTTGCCTCCAGCGGGGTTGCTCACGGCGAAATGATAGAAGCCGGACCGAGATCGAGAGCGTGTCCTCGGGGGGTCCATGGCTGGCTGGGGCGGAGGAGGAGGGCGGGGCGGGTGGGGGACAAGCCGAAAGGGTCAAAAGACGAGGGGAACCTCCCCCGTCAGGCGGCTTCCCAGTCTCTCTTTCCAGCTAAATAGCCCGGAAGACGATCTTAACCAAATAATGCGACTTAATGCCTTTAAAATTGAGTTGCAACCGGAAATTCGACACCGTCCAAAAGTGACAAATACCAACACAAAATTGTCCAAACAGAAAGATGACACTAGCAGTTAGTTACGTCTCCTGTTCTCTATTGTCTTTTTTTGTTTGTTTTGGCCACATGGGAAACACTTCAAAATGACGACCACCACTTAAGTCAACACATTCGGTTGTATCGCGAATTAACTTGTGTTCGAAACAAGCGAAACCGCCGGTACATAGACTGTAGCAGTAAGCTTGACGAGGCGACTTAAAGCCCTCACAGAAGCAACATGGCTAAGCTACCGAGCGTAGGCGACAAGAAATAGAAGCAACGGCGAACGAAGTGGAGCAGCATAATCGCGCTAACTTGTCGATTTGACGAACACGAAGCGAGAAACGTGCACTCACGCCCGTTTGCGACGGCGAACTCGACGGGCACGTTCAGCAGCAGAATGTCGGCTCCCCCGAAGCAGCACAAGCTAACAGGAAGCGGGCTCCCGCCGCAGGAAAAACAAGTCCAACGGCGGCGACGTTCAGCGGGGACGAAACGTCGTACCGAGTCGACGTAAGACCGACAAACGCTGCTCCAGAGCGCGCCTGGATGCAAAATATGGAGCTTGTTTTTCCACCTCAAATAAATCCCCGTCTCGCGTCCGATATCAAATGTTTTCTCGGGTCAGCAGGGAGTGTAGTGAACATCGATCAATGGGTGTTCCATACTATCGCCAGTCACTTTCAATCGATAAACTGTACAGCGCGTACCTGCCTTGTTTCGCCGTAAATGAGCCACATAAAATGTCTACGTGGAAGTGATATCTGTTTTAAAGTGTGCATGCCAAGACAATGAACGCGACCAAGTGCTGCAACGGTTGATTTTGAGCGTAATCGTGTTAGCGGCTTTGATTACTAATGCCTAGCTACGCACAGCCAGTCGCCCAGCTCATTAATAATTCAGCAGTTTCAAACTAGATCCTATAGTACAACAGTACTAACAGTACTAACTAACTAGTAAACGCTTTGAACGCGATGCTTTCACTTCGCTATTTCGAGCAGCAAAAAACAAACAAACAAAAAACGTTCATTTTCTTATATCTATATGCTAGCACCGCCAATCACAAAGCATTTCACTTGACTGCCTTTGTCTTCACATTTCATGCCGATGTGTTTACAATGCGGAAATAATGAATTATTTGGGTAATTACAGCATTCAAAATCGTGTGTATTTTGGTTTCAGTTGCACGTCATTTAAATGGCAGCCTATCCATATGACATAAAAACATCTATATAAATATTGAAATGCTTCATTTTGTGGGGTGCCATTTGTAAAGCTACTCACGCCCAAAATAACAGCAGCATTTTGTCACGTAGCTTCAAAAGGTTTAAAAAAAAAAAAAAAAACTGCTGTGAATTTTCGAGCGTCACTTTTTTGCACATTTAGAACAATATTTGTCAATTTTAGTTAAATACAAATATTAAATATTACATCTAAGTCTCAAATATAAATGTTAAATATATATATATATAGATGTTAAATATATATAAATCTTAAATGTAAATTTAAATCTAAAACTTAAACTAAATGTTTAATATACATAAAAATGTTAAATATATATCAATATTAATCTTAAATTTAAATATAAATATTAAAACTAAATGTTAAATATAAATGTTAAATGCTAAAGCTAAATGTTCTGGGTCAAACTAAATATTTAGCAAATATGCAAATCCACAGTGTCAAGAAACGTAGTACCAAAACAAAAGCTGTGTTTTTGTAGCATCAAATAACAACATCCATCCATTTTCTGAGCCGCTTCTCCTCACTAGGGTCGCGGGCGTGCTGGAGCCTATCCCAGCTATCACCGGGCAGGAGGCGGGGCACACCTTTCCAACATGAAGGTCTGATATCCTGATGACATTTATAATTTTTAGAATTTCAGGAGGTACTATGCAGAGCTGCGCGGAGACACGTTTCTGTACGAAGACGAAACTCATGATACAGTGAGGGCAACTCACTTTTGCTTTGATTTGCTTTATTTATGATTGGCTGAAATCATTATTCACCAAGCACGAATAGGTCAATCTAAACATTGCTACAGAACAACCATCATGATGACAACTAGTGTGGCTCTTTATGTACATTGGGCAGTCCCCATGCACAAAGCAACCAACTACCACGACAAGACTGGGGCGTCAACTATGGAAAAAAACAAGTGTAAACACAATTTCAAAAACATCAACTACTAATTCCTTAAAATTATGTTTTGATTTTCACGAAGAATGACCTTTGACTTCACCAAATGAAGCCCAATGGGGGGCATAAGCCAGTGCAAACTGTAGGCCGGTCCCGAGGCCGGATAAATGCAGAGGGTTGCGTCAGGAAGGGCATCCGGCTTAAAACTTTGCCAAACAAATATGAGCGTTCATCCAAAGAATTCCATACCAGATCGGTCGTTAACAACGTCCGCCACCGGCGACATGGAAATTCAGCTACTGTGGGTCGAAATAGAAGAAGAGGTGGAAAGCGGGTTCTTCGGCAGAAAGAAAAGAGGAAAATACAGAGCCTAGAACTGAATGTGGGGACTTTGAATGTTGGGACTATGACAGGAAACTCTCGGAAGTTGGTTGGCATGATGATTAGGAGAAAGGTTGATATATTGTGTGTCCAGGAGACCAGGTGGAAAGGCAGTAAGGCTAGAAGTTTAGGGGCAGGGTTTAAATTATTTTACCATGGTGTAAATGGGAAGAGAAATGGACTTGGGGTTATTTTAAAAGAAGAATTGGCTAAGAATGTCTTGGAGGTGAAAAGTGTATCAGATCGAGTGATGAGGCTGAAACTTGAACTTGAGGATGTTATGTGTAATGTGATTAGTGGCTATGCTCCACAGGTAGGATGTGACCTAGAGGTGAAAAAGAAATTCTGGAAGGCGCGAGATGAAGTAGTTCTGAGCATCCCAGACAAAGAGAGAGTCGTGTTTGGTGCAGATTGTAATGGACATGTTGGTGAAGGAAATAGGGGTGATGAAGAACTGATGGGTAAGTACGGCATTCAGGAAAAGAACTTGGGAGGGAGAGATGGTGGTAGACTTTGCAAAAAGGATGCAAATGGCTGTACTGACCGCTTTTTTCCAGAAGACGCACGAACATAGGGTGACCTACAAGAGCAGAGGTAGAAGCACGCAGGGGGATTACATCTTGTGCAGACGATGTAATCTGAAGGGTGTTACCGACTGTAAGGTAGTGGTAGGGGAGAGTGTGGCTAGACAGCATATGATGGTGATGTGTAAAATGACTCTGGTGGTGGGGAGGAAGATTAAGAAGACAAAGGCAGAGCAGAGAACCATGTGGTGTAAGCTGAGACAGGAGGAGTGTTGTGCAGCTTTCCGGGAAGAGGTGAGACAGGCTCTCGGTGGACAGGAGGAGCTTCCGTAAGACTGGACCACGACAGCCAAGGTGATCAGAGAGGCAGGCAAGAGAGTACTTGGTGTATCTTCTGGCAGGAAAGGAGAGAAGGAGACTTGGTGGTGGAACCTCATAGTACAGGAAATCATACAAGGAAAAAGGTTAGCTAAGAAGAAGCGGGACACCGAGAGGACAGAGGACATTGGGCAAAGGTAGAGGTGGCAAAGGCCAAACAAGAGGCATATGATGACATGTATGCCAGGTTGGACACTAAAGAAGAGGAAAGGGATCTATACAGGTTTGCCAGACAGAAGGATAGAGATGGAAAGGAGGTGCAGGAGGTTAGGGTGATTAAGGATAGAGATGGATATATGCTGACTGGTGCCAGTAGTGGAAATGATTAGTAAGGGGGAAGTTAGAAAGGCATTAAAGAATACGAAAAAAGGAAAGGCAGTGAGTCCTGATGACATTCCTGTGGAGGTATGGAAGCATCTAGGAGAGGTGGCTGTGGAGTTTTTGACCAGCTTGTTCAATAGAATTCTAGCGGGTGAGAAGATGCCTGAGGAATGGAGGAAAAGTGTGCTGGTGCCCATTTTTAAGAACAAGGGTGATGTGCAGACCTGTGGGAACTATAGAGGAATAAAGTTGATGAGCCACACAATGAAGTTATGGGAAAGAGTAGTGGAGGCTTGACTCAGGACAGAAGTGAGTATTTGCGAGCAACAGTATGGTTTCATGCCTAGAAAGCGTACCATCGATGCATTATTTGCCTTGAGGATGTTGATGGAAAAGTACAGGAAAGGACAGAAGGAGCTACATTGTGTCTTTGTAGATCTAGAGAAAGCCTATGACAGAGTACCCAGAGAGGAACTGTGGTAATGCATGCGGAGGTCTGGAGTGGCAGAGAAGTATGTTAGAATAATACAGGACAGGTATGAGGGCAGCAGAACAGCGGTGAGGTGTGCTGTAGGTGTGACAGACGAATTTGAGGTGGAGGTGGGACTGCATCAGGGATCAGCCCTGAGCCCCTTCCTGTTTGCAGTGGTGATGGATAGGTTGATAGCTGAGGTTAGACTGGAATCCACGTGGATCATGATGTTTGCAGATGACATTGTGATCTGCAGTGAAAGCAGGGAGCAGGTGGAGGAACAGTTAGAAAGATGGAGGCATGCACTGGAAAGCAGAGGAATGAAGATTAGCTGAAGTAAAACTGAATATATGTGCATGAATGAGGGGGGTGGTGGGGGGAAGAGTGAGGCTACAGGGAGAAGAGATAGCGAAGGTGGAGGACTTTAAATACTTGGGGTCAACCGTCCAGAGCAATGGTGAGTGTGGTCAGGCAGTGAAGAAACAGGTCCAAGCAGGTTGGAATGGGTGGAGGAAGGTGTCAGGTGTGTTATGTGACAGAAGAGTCTCTGCTAGGATGAAGGGCAAAGTTTATAAAACAGTGGTGAGGCCAGCCATGATGTACAGATTAGAGACAACTGGAAGCAGAGCTTGAGGTGGAAGATTTTGAGGTTCGCTCTCAGAGTGAACGGGTTGGATAAAACTAGAAATGAGCTCATCAGAGGGACAGCCAAGGTTCTATGTTTTGGAGCCAAAGTTAGAGAGGGCAGACTTTGATGGTTTGGACACATCCAGAGGAGAAATAGTGAGTATATTGGTAGAAGGATGATGAGGATGGAGCTGCCAGGCAAGAGACCGAGAGGAAGGCCAAAGAGAAGGCTGATGGATGTAGTGAGGGAAGACATGAGGGCAGTTGGTGTTAGGAGAGGAGGATGCAGGAGATGGGCTTACATGGAAAAAGATGACGCGCTGTGGCGACACCTAAAGGGACAAGCCGAAAGGAAAAGAAGAAGACGACCTTTGACTTAACCTACCGTAACCAGCTTGTGTCAGATATGGGGTGTATCGCTCCCTATCCACAATATATTGCCTACTTAGACCATCAAACCTTTTGGGGGGTTATTTAGAGGCACTTTAAATTGTGGGAGGTGTGTGCTGACTCCCATTCAACATGAGTCAGAGTGTGATTGCTTGTCTGAACATACCACCGTCTCCAAATTAAGAGGGTGTGCACACGTGTGCAGCCAATCTATCTCAGTTTATTTTTACTTCCCCTCTGTATCATGTTTTTTTCCTTCCCCAATTGAGTTGTACAGGGGTGGCACAGTAGACAACTGGTTAGCACATCTGCCTCATAGTTCTGAGGACCGGGGTTCAAATCGCCTGTGTGGAGTTTGCATGTTCTCCGTGCCTGTGTGGGTTTTCTCCGGGTACTCCGGTTTCCTCCCACATCTCAAAAACATGCGTGGTAGGTTGATTGAATACTCTAAATTGCCCATAGGTGTGAAAGCGAGTACGAATGGTTGTTTGTCTATGTGTGACCTGCGATTGGCTGGCGACCAGTTCAGGGTGTACCCCGCCTCTCGCCCGAAGGCTAGACTAAAAAGTGGTCAGTTTGCATTGAACATTTTTGAGAGAGAATGAGTGATTCTCTGAGCATTTAAATAATTCAATAATAATAATAATTCAACAAGTGACTCAATTATGATGAAACAAACTCAAGCGGACTCTTTTAAAAGTTAGTACAGTTTAACACCAAAGGGTATTGGTCAGAATACATAGCTCTAGCGGAGATTCTTATGTGCACAGCTGTAAATAAATTAAAAAAATGATAATTCCGGGATGATCATTATTTATTTATTTTTCACAGAAACACAAGCAAGTCAACAAATGTTTCAAAGATTCTCATATTATTTGTATATGTTGGTTTATTATGCTTTTCGTCATCAGTAACATGGATCATGTTACAGGTTTATAGAATTTAGACCATTTATCACTCTTTAAAGACAGCAAGACTCAACAAATTCTGAATAATAAAAACAACTCCCTTTAATCTCCTTTTTTGTATTGTGATTCAGAGTACCTGTTTGCACTTTCTGACACCCATTCTTGTCCTTCACACTTTTAAGGGACATTAATCTGATCATAAATAAAACATCTAATAATTTAGCAACTCTGGGTTTAAAAATAAAATCACAATAAATTAGGAGTTTGTGTTCCCGCAATGAAGACCCGCCTCTTCATTCATGTGACATTACTTCTCGGTGAGTGACAGCTGCAGGATCCTCTCTAGCTCCTCCTCTTCCTCTTTACGTTTCCTGTGAAACATCAGAAAATCATCAGATTAATACAATGATATAAAAAAAAAAAGGTTAGTTTTACATGAATTACAATTCAATATTAAAATACCAAAATGTAGCACAGGGGACAGTTGATCACAATTCTAGATCCAGATTACAGTAAACCCCTGCTGCCGCAGGAGAAAGGGGCCAAGCCTTGCCTGGACTAGCAAAAATAACGTAAGTATGTTTATAGTTTCCTCTATAGTTCAATCCATAAATTCACCAAAAACTATGATCCCAATACAGTTAAATAACATCTCAAACTCACCTTAAAACAATACTCTTAATAATAAATGCCTTACAGATGACTGAGTTGGAAGAAAATTCACAAGAAGTACGCATGTACATGCAGCAAAGGCTCTCAGTAACTTCCAATAACAACCCAGGCTAAAATTAGCTCCACCCTGACATAAACAATTTAGCATTTCAGTTAAACTGTACCACTTAAGATACAGTGGTGCCTTGACATACCGGTGACCCAACTTGCAAGTTTTTCGAGATACAAACTTTGCTAACACTTGCGAACAAATAAATTTGACATATGAGTGCTGTATGGTGGCATGGAACTCAACTCCCTTCACAACAAGCAGCAGTTTGACGGATAATTCTTAAAAAGAGGTGTTAAGCTGTTTCATGCCCCTCCCAGTTGAAGTTTACTGTCAAACGAAACAAACCACAGAGAATTACACGTTTGGTATTTAAAACAAGCACATAGCTTTGCCTTAGCAAAGTATGCTTATCGCAACGTGAGCAAAAAATGCAAAACACCATCGACAGGCTAACACATAGCATAGGTGTTGCCGTATTAGAACCCTGGAGGCCAAAGGTTGGTTACTACGGCCCAGTTATATCTGGCACAACAGATCACGTTTGTCAAGGCACGGAAATGAATTGGATTGCTATACAGCGCAATGCGGGGTGGGGGTGCTGCTACAGCGCTTATTTCACTTCCTTGATACAGTATTTGATTGGCCACGTATCCATGTGACAACGTCACAAGTAATACCCCCCACCCCCAGTAAACAAAGGCCAGCAGACCTCGGGCAGCCAAGGCAGAACTTCGCTATGCACAGCCAACGTTTCATCCACTTCGCGCAGCCCACTTCCTGGCTGCAACCTCGTTGCAAGTTGGCTTGGCATTTATAAAACGCAGGTAGGATGAATGCAGACTTTTCTTTCCACTCTTCTTTGTACTTCCTACAAAAGATCAAAATGTTCCTCGATTTCTGGGTCCAAATTCACAAGTTCGTAGGATTTCGACACAACTGAGAAGTATATCGGCATGATGAACTATTATCACTTGTTTTCTGTTAAGTTTGACATAATTCTGACGATGCTCTTTCTCTCGGTTTGGCCCGGAAAACTAGACGGCTTGAACGGACCCCGCTACTGAAAAATCTGAAAATAGCCCGTTTAAACATCCCATTTTCATCTCAACTAATAAGAAACATACGAGCATTTTTTAAACAAGAGTCAAGCTTTAGGTCACAAATGTCCTATTGATTTACATCGATTGCTGGAGAAGTCAATTTGGGCAGCTTTGCAACATAAAAAGTTGCATAAAATTCTTAATCTTATCTGCTTCTTAAAAACCCGGGCTCATTTTGCTCATTTCAAATCTCTATCCAATGATGTCCTCCATTTTGATATACAGGTGGTTTATTTTGAATAACATACCTACTACATTCACTATCAACTTTTCTTTTCATCGCTTTTAACAGTGACATTTTGCTTGCTTGCTTGCTCGCGATCTTGAGTTAATGTCTCACACATCATCCCAATATAAAGAACCAACAGCATCACAATGTCACGCGAGAATAGGCAGCGTTACTAATGGCTAGCCAAATCATTACTGTAGGCCAAAATCCCATATAAATGACTAATACATTAATTAGGCTCAGAGGAGTTTATTATTTAACCTTAAGTCTTGAAAGGGCGGCACGGTGTGCAAGTGGTTAGCACATCTGGCTCACAGTTCTGAGGACTGGGGTTCAAATCCTGGCCCAGTCTGTGTAGAGTTTTTGCATGTTCTCCCCGTACCTGGGTGGGTTTTCTTCGGGGACTCCGGTTTCCTCCCACATCCCCAAAACATGCGTAGTAAGTTGATTGAAGACTCTAAATTGCCCATAGGTGTGAATGTGAGTGAGAGCGGTTGTTTGTTTCTATGTGCCCTGCGATTGGCTGGCGACCAGTTCAGGGTGTCTTATTAAAAGTGCAGATAATATGTGAAATGCCATTATGAACTAAAACAAATGTTTTGAATAAACATTACCTCTAAAACAGTTCAGTTAAGATTTGTTAAATTAAAATATGTAAAATTGTCAGCCACTTCACTGTTGTGTCAAAATGACAAACAGAAAAGGGGAAAAGAAAACAATTTTTCTTACGTTCAGCACTTTATTTGAACACGTATAATTTTCCCTTTTTATTTACTTGCTCTTACTGTGAAATGCAGCCCTACTTTTATTTAGTAAATGAGAGAACCTATGAGTTGTCCTCATATGATTGATTACCAAGGCAGAATTTGTAAAATGTGTACAAATCCTTATTATGCTCTAATATCATTGTATCAGTGGCATTAAACAAAATAAATAAATAAAAATAATTTATGGGAAAATATACAGGTACTTTTCTTAAAGATTTGCTATCGTGGCAGACCTAAACAGATTGAGAGAGCAAGAGCAATGGATAATACAAAAATATTGGACAAACAGGTTAAAAGATTAAAGAACAATAACTAATAAAAATCTGCAATATAGTGGGATCGTGAAGGAAGAACCGCGATGTAATTGAGGATTACTGCATCTGTATTCTGTGATGATAGGTTGGAGTGACACGTTGTTCCAGGGCTGGGGCTCATTATTTCCATGACATGTGCATCGCGGACTCACATTGTCACAAAGTGTAAAATGATCTATGGAATTATTGGGATAAAATTGGGCCGGGAGCTAAACTTAGCTGGCGAGCCCTGCTGTAGGCAATGGAAATTTGAACACAAAAGGTGCAGTAACATACAGTGGGTACGGAAAGTTTTCAGACCCCCTTCAATTTTTCACTCTTTGTTATATTGCAGCCATTTGTTAAAATCATTTAAGTCAATTTTTTCCTCATTAATGTACCCACAGCACCCCATATTGACAGAAAAAAACTGAATTGTTGAAATTTTTGCTGATTTATTGAAAAAGAAAAACTGAAATATCACACAGCCATAAGTATTCAGACCCTTTGCTCAGTATTTAGTAGAGGCACCCTTTTGAGCTAATACAGCCGTGAGTCTTTTTGGGAATGATGCAACAAGTTTTTGGGGATCATCTGCCATTCCTCCTTGCAGATCCTCACCAGTTCTGTCAGGTTGGATGGTGAACGTTGGTGGGCAGCCATTTCCAGGTCTTTCCAGAGATGCTCAATTGGGTTTAAGTCTGGGCCCTTCAAAAACAGTCACGGAGTTGTTCTGAAACCACTCCTTCGGTATTTTTGGTGTATGCTTAGGGTCATTGTCTTTTTGAAGGTGAACCTTCGGCCCAGTCTGAGGTTCTGAGCACTCTGGAGAAGGTTTTCTTCCAGGATATCCCTGCACTTGGCCGCATTCATCTTTTCTTCGATTGCAACCAGTCTCCCTGTGCCTGCAACTGAAAAACACCCTCACAGCATGATGCTGACACCACCATGCTTCACTCTTGGGACTGTATTGGACAGATGATGAGCAGCGCCTGGTTTTCGCCACACATGCCACTTAGAATTTAGGCCAACAATTTCTGTCTTGGTCTAATCAGACCAGAGAATCATATTTCTCACCATCTTGGAGTCCTTCAGGTGTTTTTTAGCAAACTCCATGCGGGCTTTCATATGTCTTACACTGAGAAGAGGCTTCCGTCGGGCCACACTGCCATAAAGCCCCGACTGGTGGAGGGCTGCAGTGATGGTTGACTTTCTAGAACTTTCTCCCATCTCCCGACTGCATCTCTGGAGCTCAGCCACAGTGATCTTTGGGTTCTTCTTTACCTCTCTCACCAAGGCTCTTCTCCACCAGATTGCTCAGTTTGGCCGGAGGGCCAGCTCTAGGAAGGGTTCTGATTGTCCCAAACGTCTTCCATTACAGGATTATGGAGGCCACTGTGCTCTTAGGAACGTTAAGTGCAGCAGAAATTTTTTTGTAACCTTGGCCAGATCTGTGCCTTGCCACAATTCTGTCTCTGAGCTCTTCAGGCAGTTACTTTGACCTCATGATTCTCATTTGCGCCGACATGCATTGAGAGTAAGGTCTTATATAGACAGGGGTGTGGCTTTCCTATTCAAGTCCAATCAGTATAATCAAACACAGCCGGACTCCACTGAAGATGTAGAACCATCTCAAGGATGATGAGAAGAAATGGACAGCACCAGAGTTAAATATGAGTGTCACAGCAAAGGGTCTGAATACTAATGGCTGTGTGATATTTCAGTTTTTCTTTTTGTTAAATACATCAGCAAAAAATTCAACTTCAACAAACAAACAAATATGGGGTGCTGTGTGTCCATTAATGAGGAACAAAATTAACTTACCGTATTTTCACGACCATAAGGCGCACTTAAAAGTCTGACATTTTCTCCAAAATGGACGGGGAGCCTTATAATGCAGCGCACCTTGTGTGTGCACAGAGTTCCAAAATCTGTAAATGTTGTGTGACTTTGATGAGCGCTCCGCTTGACTGACTGGGAGCATTTCCTGCCGACACGCTGCTTATATAGAGGAAAGGTGGACGTGACTGGGGGAAGGGTGTGCGTGAAAGAGGACGCTAAAGGCACGCCCCCAGTAGGTATACAGTGCCAGTATGTGCATTGTGCAAAACTACATCGGTTTGGCTAAGGACCGCCGAAAATGGCACCTACAAAGAGACGCGTACGAAGGAAAGTGTAGACTGCAAGCTATCAGTTACGCGGAGGAACATGGGAATCGTGCAGCTGCGAGAGAATTCAAGATCATTGAATCCACGGTTCGCAAGCGGAGGAAGCAGGAAAACGCCGCTATCATTGCTGAACAGCCACAGGCAACGAGACTGACTCAGACAATGACGAGAGGGAACCTGG